>NC_092340.1:57948750-58645833 GCF_046630445.1 Rutidosis leptorrhynchoides | reverse complement strand
AGAATGCATGGAAGTATTCATGGATGACTTTTCAGTCTTCGGTGATACATTTAAATCATGTCTAATTAATCTGGAACGAATGCTAATTAGATGCGAAAAATCAAATCTAGTACTTAATTGGGAGAAATGCCATTTCATGGTTAAAGAAGGCATCGTTCTTGGACATAAAATTTCAAAAGAAGGAATTGAAGTGGATAGAGCTAAAGTAGATGTAATTGCTAAACTTCCACATCCCACCAATGTTAGAGGAGTTAGGAGTTTTCTAGGGCATGCCGGTTTTTACCGACGTTTCATAAAAGATTTTTCTAAAATTGCCACTCCTATGAATAAACTCCTAGAAAAGGATGCGCCATTCATCTTTTCAGATGAGTGTATCAAATCTTTTAATATTCTTAAAGAGAAACTCACTAATGCGCCGATCATGATAACACCAAATTGGAATCTACCATTTGAACTAATGTGCGATGCAAGTGATTTTGCAATGGGAGCCGTTTTAGGACAAAGGATTGAAAAACGATTTCAACCTATATATTATGCTAGTAAGACATTACAAGGAGCACAAACAAACTATACAACTACTGAAAAAGAACTCCTTGCTATTGTCTTTGCTTTTGACAAATTTCGATCATATCTCGTTCTAGCAAAAACGGTGGTCTATACCGACCATTCTGCTCTTAGATACCTATTTTCAAAACAAGATGCTAAATCAAGATTAATCCGTTGGATCTTACTCTTACAAGAGTTTGATATTGAAATCCGAGATAAAAGAGGAGCAGAAAATCTCGCCGCTGATCATCTTTCTCGTCTTGAAAATCCCGAATTAGAAGTTCTAAATGAATCAGCCATACAAGACAACTTTCCTGATGAATATCTATTGAAGATAGATTATAAAAAAATCCCATGGTTTGCAGACTATGCAAACTACTTAGTTTGTGGATTTCTTGAAAAAGGATTATCGTACCAAAGACGAAAGAAATTCTTCAGTGATATAAAACACTATTTCTAGGAAGATCCACATCTGTTTAAAAGTTGTCCCGATGGAATAATACGCCGATGTGTATTTGGAGATGAAGCTAGTAAAATTTTAAACCATTGTCACACAGGACCAACAGGAGGGCATTATGGGCCTCAACTAACAGCAAGAAAAGTTTATGAAGCTGGATTCTATTGGCCTACAATTTACAAAGACGCACACCTTCTTTGCAAATCCTGTGATGCATGTCAAAGGGCCGGAAAAATAAGTCAACGTGATGAAATGCCACAAAATATCATCCAAGTATGTGAAGTATTTGACATTTGGGGTATTGACTTTATGGGTCCATTTCCAAAATCTCATAATAATCTATATATACTCGTAGCCATTGATTATGTATCTAAATGGGCGGAAGCACAAGCTCTCCCAACTAACGATGCACGAGTTGTAGTCAACTTTTTAAAATGTCTTTTTGCAAGGTTTGGAACACCGAAAGCTTTAATAAGTGATCGGGGTACTCATTTCTGTAATAATCAACTTGAGAAAGTTCTTAAAAGATATGGAGTAACTCATAAAATCTCCACCGCATATCATCCACAAACAAGTGGACAAGTTGAAAATACCAACCGAGCTTTAAAACGTATTCTAGAGAAAACCGTAGGATCAAATCCGAAGGAATGGTCCATTAAATTGGAGGATGCACTCTGGGCTTTTAGAACAGCCTACAAAACTCCAATTGGAACCACACCTTTTAGACTTGTTTATGGAAAAGCATGTCATCTTCCAGTAGAAATTGAACACAAAGCATTTTGGGCTTTGAAGACATGTAATCTTGATTTACATGAAGCCGGACGTCTACGATTAAGTCAACTAAACGAATTAGAAGAATTAAGACATGAAGCATACGAAAATTTGTTAATCTATAAGGAAAGAACGAAGAAATGGCATGATAAAAGAATCAGAAGTTCAAAAGAATTTAAAGAAGGAGACAGAGTTCTTCTTTTCAATTCACGATTCAAGCTATTTCCTGGAAAATTGAAATCAAGATGGTCTGGACCATTCATAGTCAAAAGAGTTTTCCCATACGGAACGATAGAATTAATAAATTCAAATGGGATTGAATTTAAAGTTAATGGTCACAGAGTTAAACATTACATACATGGTCCGATGGAAGTCAACAACGAAGTTAATCACAATTTCGACACCACAGCTAACTAAGTGTGGGGAGAATCAAGTCTTTAAAGGATAATATGTATTTCTGTTAGAGTTAGATTGTCTGTTTTCGTGTAGTTCTCGAAAATGGAACCCGAATGGTCTTTCCCTAGCAGAACCTAAAGAACTAGTCTTCTCCCCCCATTCTGAATTTTTATTTTTTTTAGGTTTTTACGAAATGAAGACTGCCTGTGAACTAAACCATGGTCTAATGCTACACGCTTTGATCACTAAACGTAATAATGACATACTACCGAGTGAAATAGTATCAGTAATCAGAGAAAGAATGGACGGAGTTAGAAAAGAATCCAGATGCGAAGATAATAAGTTACAATTTGGAAAAGGAAAATCAAAATCCGCAGCGAAAAGAAGAGCACGACACCTAGAACGATGTCACAAATGCGGAAAATGGTCACATGGAGGTAAATGTTCAAATAATCAAACCTATTCAAATACCGAATTTGTTACTTTATGCAGAGACGGACCGTTCATATGTTTAGAAGAAAAGACACTGAATGCTCGAGGTTACGCCTATGTAGCCATGGAAAACCAATTAAACCGACTATCTTATGAATGGGATAGATCATATAACTAAGAAATCTATTTCACAGGTATGTCTGTACAGTTTTTATTTTTATTTTTAACCTTTTGATAATAAACGCTAATTTGTTCGCTAAAAAGTATTAAATTGGTATTGAATAAAATTAGGTTTGGCGACCGAAATTATTGATATCATTCAAAAATTTATTACATCACTGCGAAATTTAACGTTTATTCTTAAGGTATAAATATCTTTAATCAATCAAACCAAAATATTTCAAAAATTCGTCATGAGTTAAATTAGGTCTTGGAACCGAAATTACTTTACCGAAAAGAGGGGCGCATATTTTTGATAATATTTGATTGATTAAAGTGGGATAAAAAGACAAAAAGATTTTTAAATTTATTTTTACCATGTTTTTAAAATTAATATAAATCTTAAATTAATATTGTAAACTTTATAAAAACAATATATTTAAAATTGTAAATATTTGAAAAATTAATATAAGTTTGATATGAATTTATAAATTTTTAAATTAAGTTTGGTGTGAATTTTTAATTTTTAAAATATTAATTTTTAATTTTATGCATTTCAAATTTTAAGTTTGGTGTGAATTTTTAATAATAATTTTGAATTTTATATTTAAGTTGTGTGAATTTAAAAACAAAAATTTACTTTATCTCATTAAGTTAAAAAATATGATTTTTAAAATTCGTCGTAAGTTGAAGACTAGGTCTTTGAACCGAAATTGCTTTACCCGAGGGAGGGACGAGAACTTTTATTATCATTATTTTTAATCTTATTGAATTAAAGTATGCCAAAAACATTGAAAAAACCCAAAAATCTTAGCTTTTAAAACAATCGCTACAAAAAGACAAATTTTAAAATTTTGTCGAGGGACGGACTAGGACATCGATCCGAAACGACCTCGTCCTAAATAATAAGGGAAACAAAATTTTAAAATTAATTTCTTAATTGTTTTCAAAAGTTAATGATTATATAAAAAAAAAAAAAAACAAACAAACTCCGCGAGTCGCGGAGTTTGAAGTGCATTTCGCCGTGACTCGCGGAGGGACCAATTTACAGAAAAAAAAATATACCCGCAGAACAGATCAGTCCCCAACCCAAAACAAAAACATACTGCGAAAATAGCTGCGAAAAAAACCCGAAAACCACCCCCAAAAATCCCAATTTTTAACCGTTAATCACCAAATTTTTTCCTAAAATCATGTTGAGAAGGATGCTATCTAAGAATTACTCAAGAAAAACGGTAAATTTCTACACCTAAACACCATTTAATCCGAAATTTGGTGTTCTTGAGCTATTTTTTCCCCAAATTGATTTTGATGCTTTTTAGTGTAATTAGACTTAAATTGTTTATGTATTATGCTTGTATAACCTAGATTGATGCTGTTTAACATGATTAGAAGCCTTAAACTTCAAATTTTGAATAATCTAGGGTTTGTGTTCTTGAGCAAATTTGGGGCTTTTTGATATAAACAGGTTATGGCCGATTTTTGTCATGAATTGTTGCTAAATTGAGTAGTGTAACATGTCTAGGTAGTTAAATGATCCAAACTTTGAGCCTAAACATGATTTTGAGAATTAAAGTGGACTTTTTCAAGTCTAAAATTCATGAACTTGATTTTTGAAAGATAATGCCATTTGAGACTTGTTTAATTGCTAGTAATGATTATTTTGACATGTTATTTGAGTTGAATGCTTATGAACTTGGCGAACATTTTCGTATATGCTTATTTGAAAAAGTGTAGATTTGATGAAAATATGAAAATGAGCTCAAGTTTGATATAAATTGATAATGTCATTGTAATTATTTTGATTGATGATTTTGCTGACACTAATGCATATTTGGATGCACAAAAATTGTGTTTGATGTGTTTTGCAGAATGAAAGGGGTGAATCTTCATCCCAAGCCCGCAATGCTCCTGCTGAGAATTTGGAACAACAGGAGGTGGATAACTACTACAAGCAGGATGTACCTCATCCAGTCATGACCTTTTCTGATATGCACTTGGAAGAGTTGCACCTGAACCTGAGATTTGACAGACTTTGGATAGATTATCCAAAATATCAACGGGGTTTGCATACTCTTCATTCCAAGGTTGTTGAGGTACCAAGGGTCATAGAATGGGGACCCTTAGAAGCTGTAGAATTGGCCGGGCCAATTAGGGAATTACTTGTACAGAGGTATGGTAATTCTTTTTTTAATGACTGGGTATGTTTATTCACCATACGTAGACCTGTATATAAAGTATGGTGTGAAGAATTGTTATGTAGTATAGAGTTGAATGATCGGGTAGCTAGTTTAACCGATCGTTCTTTTATTAGATTTTTGTTAGGCGGTTCGATGCGCCACATGTCTTTACTGGACATGGCTCAGGCTTTACGTATATATACGCCTGAGGAGTTAGCGTCTGCCGATTGTAGAGGATTGATACTAAACGGTAGAAAGATAGATGAAAATTTTGATACACACGGTGTGTGGAGTCAAATGACAAGCCATCACCGTTTCAAAGGGGGAAATTACTCTTATTTGGATATAAATAGAGCCGAATTAAGAGTGATACATAGGTTTTTAGCTAATTCGATTACACAAAGGGGTAAAAACAAGGAAAAGGTAAATGAACAAGATTTGTTTTACCATATGTGTATTCGAGACCCACAAAGCGCTGTAAGTATACCGTATTGTGTGGGTTATTATTTATCAGCTATGGTTCGGGGGATGCGACCACATAGCATAATAGGAGGTGGTATTTTTATTACTTTGATTGGTGAATATCTCGGTGTGGATATAAGTCGGGGGGGATTATTACTAGAAGAGCCGGAACCCCGCGATACTATAGGTTTAAATGTATACCATGGTGCGAAAGTTTTGAAGAGGCGAAATAACGCCGCAGTACGATACCATGGTAGACATCCACAGGTGGAGAGAAACCAACAACAAGGTAATGTAGGAGGGGGGAATGAGATGCAAGAAATGCATAGGTTTATAGCTTCTCAGGAATACGAAAATGCTAGACAGAGAGCATTTGAAGATTGGCAAGTTCATCAGAACCAGATCATAGCTCATTGCCAACATATAGGTAGAAACTATATTCCTACACCGAAACCCATTTTCCCTCCTTGGTCTATAGAGATGCAGCCACCATATCCTACGTATGACCCTGCTGAAGCATTCTATAGCACTTATGGTTATGCCTGGAACCCCTATTGGTACCAATATCATCCTTAGTTTACTTATTATTTTTTTTTTATTTTTTTATTTTGTAATTTGTAATTATTGATACATTTAATACTTTTGTTAATATTGTAATCATTTTTATAATTGTCTAACTTTTATTCTTAGATTTTAATAATTTTTGAATGTGGGGTAATATACCAAACTTCAAAAATATGTATATATGTTTGCAGTTTATCTTATGTACACAACAGGGTAAAACAACGCATTTTCAAAGACTGGCATTAAGTTCAGCAAAAACAACTAATTTTGACGACAAGATGCAAAATATATGTGAAATAACAACAAGACGGAATGAACAAATGATGTGCACCATTTATCATTCAGCAAACAAACGCCAATATATTTGGAAACTTTGGTAAAATTTAATCATTTTCACACAAATCACCCTCAATAATTTAAATTGTTACTGATTTCTTGCAAATGAGGGCATTGCAAGATCTTAAGTGTGGGAAGGGGTTAAATTCTTTCGGATTTTAAAAATTTTTACTTTATACACTTGGTTACCATTAAAAATACTAGTAAAGCAGTAGTTGTATTAGAATCTAGTGCTCTCTGATAAAAAAGAACAGCCCTAGTCTTATATACTGACTACCCAATTCTAGTAAAATTTTTCAAAATTTTCAATTAAATGAATTCAAAATCATGTTTATACATATTTATGAACGATAAAACTAGGTTTTAACACTGAAATTATTGTTACCTCGGAAAGGACATAAATTAAGAAACAAACTAAAATGTTAAAATTCATTTAAAATGGAATAGAGGACGATAAAAAGGAAAATAAAAGCCAAGTGTGGGAAAATTTACCATGTTATCTTAAACATATGTCACATATATCTGTAACAAATAACTGAAAATACTTTTGCTTTGGACTAAACTAAACTGTTTTTACCCGATGAAAGAAAAGAAGAGATGGATCTACACGATGAATCAATTCCATCATTAAAAGGAAGTAAAGTCTTCCGAAAAAGAAACGCGCTTCTTGATTTAGGTCATGAAGTTGTCGTCCAGACCAGCTGTAGGTTGACGAAAAATCTAGAAAAGTCATCACTAAAATCAGCAGGAAATTCACGGACCTCAGCATTAAACAGGGTCGCCAAGTGGTCAGATTTATCCTAACCATGAGAAGGATTTATCTCGTACAATGGGGGGGGCACCATGCAAATTAGCTGGATAAGACTAATGAATCAGATCCCCAGAAAGGATAATCTCCTTAAAGATTAAAAATCAGCTTTTAAGACTGATATTACTCAATCCTAGAGATTGACCTTAAAGATTGAGAATTACAAACTCATGGAATTCAATGATATCTAAACTCGAGCTTGAACGAGAAAATATTTTGATCAAAATTATAAACCGATTTGTTTTCTGAAAACTCTATTTTCAATACGTTCATTACCATTGAACGTAAAATCCTAGGAATTCACCTGGAATTCATTAGGTCACCTGAACTAAATCGGGTGTCAACCGTAAGAACGGTGGTTGCATAGCATGGTCAAAGACAGGACCTTGTGCCAGACCGAAAAATTATAAGGGTGAGCTTTACTATTGCTCCTACCAAGGATAGTAATTACATCCGACACGTTATAGACCATAATCAAAAGCATGTCACGGGACATTGCCTTAACAGTTGCTTGTTCAACGCTTTCCTTTACAACCGGACGGTAGTTTACCGAAAGGTAATATACGGGACAAGTAAACTAGACGTGTTGCTTTCCAAATACAAGGTTAGCAAGTGGGTGACACAAAACCACAAGTTTTGAGCTAAAATTTTCAAATCTGAAACCCACCAAACCCACAAAAATATTTTGCAAACACCGGTAAAGGGTTATCCCGGAAAACTTATCTAGGGTAAAAACTAGATTTAATTTTCAAAAGATCAAATGTTTTCATAAAGATCCAATTTCCTTAATGGATCTAATTTTTTATAGTCATGTGGGACTGTAAACCATATCGTTACTACCATTGTTTATACCGCCGTATAGAAATCACTGATGTACAAAGTGTGAAGAATAAAGAAGTGATTCTAGTATTTCAAGACAATATTGCTTGAGGACAAGCAACGCTCAAGTGTGGGAATATTTGATAATGCTAAAAACGAACATATATTTCATAGCATTATTCCTCAAGAAAGACAAGCTTTTAGTTGCATTTGTTCTATTTACAAGTGATATTCGTTTAAATAATAAAAGGTGAAGACAAAAGACAGATTCGACGAATTGAAGACGCAAACGACCAAAAAGCTCAAAAGTACAAAAGACAATAAAAAAGGTTCCAATTATTGATAAGAAACGTCTCGAAATTACAAGAGTACAAGATTCAAAACGCAAAGTACAAAATATAAAATTGTACGCAAGGACGTTCGAAAATCCGGAACCGGGACCAGAGTCAACTCTTAACGCTCGACGCAACGGACTAAAAATTACAAGTTAACTATGTATATAAATATAATATAATATATAATTAATTATATTACTTATATATATTATATATATATATTATAAACCGTCGGCAGAGAAAGACTCCAAGGGTGTGAGCTGTAAATACATTCTCCGCGACTCGCGGAGTTTGAAGAGGATTTTGCCGCTAGTCGCGGAGCCCCAAAAATCGACTCTGGCTATAAAGCAAACCGAATTCTGATCATTTTTCATATTCTATTTCTCTCTTCTCTCATATAAACGTAAAATATATATATATAATTTATATTTTAATTTTAATTTTAATTTTAATTCTAATAATAAGGGTATGTTAGCGAATGTTGTAAGGGTGTAAGTTGAAATTCTGTCCGTGTAACGCTACGCTATTTTTAATCATTGTAAGTTATGTTCAACCTTTTTACATTAATGTCTCGTAGCTAAGTTATTATTATGCTTATTTAAAACAAAGTAATCATGATGTTGGGCTAATTACTAAAATTGGGTAATTGGGCTTTGTACCATAATTGGGGTTTGGACAAAAGAACGACACTTGTGGAAATTAGACTATGGGCTATTAATGGGCTTTATATTTGTTTAACTAAATGAAAGTTTGTTAATGTTAATATAAAGATTTACAATTGGGCGTCCCTATAAATTACCATATACACTCGATCGGACACGATGGGCGGGGTATTTATATGTACGCATAATCGTTCATTTAACCGGACACGGGAATGGATTAATAGCCACTAGAATAATTAAAACAGGGGTGAAATTACATTCAAGGGTAATTGGTGTAATTGTTAACAAAGTAGTAAAACCTTGGTTTACACGCAGTCGATAACCTGGTGTATTCATTAAACAAAGTATTAAAACCTTGTTACAATTCGAATCCCCAATTAGTTGGAATATTTAACTTCGGGTATAATAATAATTTGACAAGGACACTTGCACTTTATATTTATGACTGATGGACTGTTATGGACAAAAACCAGACGGACATATTAAATAATCCAGGACAAAGGACAATTAACCCATGAGCATAAAACTAAAATCAACATGTCAAACATCATGATTACGGAAGTTTAAATAAGCATAATTCTTTTATTTCATATTTAATTTCCTTTATTTTATATTTAATTGCACTTCTAATTATCGCATTTTTTATTGTTATCATATTTAATTGCATTTTTAATTATCGTACTTTTTAATTATCGCAAGTTTATTTTATCGCACTTTTATTATTCGCAATTTCCTTATCGTTATTTACTTTACGCTTTAAATTAAGTCTTTTATTTATTTAATATTTTACATTAGGTTTTAACTGCGACTAAAGTTTTAAAATCGACAAACCGGTCATTAAACGGCAAAAACCCCCCTTTATAATAATAATATTACTTATATATATATTTGTATTTTTATAAAAGTAAACTAATATAGCGTTGAGCTTTGTTTAAAGATTTCCCTGTGGAACGAACCGGACTTACTAAAAACTACACTACTGTACGATTAGGTACACTGCCTATAAGTGTTGTAGCAAGGTTTAAGTATATCCATTCTATAAATAAATAAATATCTTGTGTAAAATTGTATCGTATTTAATAGTTTTTCCTAGTAAAATATAAACTATTTTATATACACCTCGCATGACATCAACCGTCCCAGAACCGAGGTCAATAAGCTCAAGACAGAACTTAGAGGGTTACGAACCCAAGGATTTGATATTACCACGTACGAAAGACGATTCACAGAATTGTGTCTATTGTGTCCGGGAGCATTCGAAGATGAGGAAGAGAAGATCGACGCGTTTGTGAAAGGATTACCGGAAAGAATCCAAGAAGATATAAGTTCACACGAGCCCGCCTCCATACAACAGGCATGTAGAATGGCTCACAAACTAGTGAACCAGATTGAAGAAAGAATTAAAGAACAGACAGCTGAAGAGGCCAATGTGAAGCAAGTCAAAAGAAAGTGGGAGGAAAACGGTGATAAGAATCACCAATACAACAACAACAGCAATTACAATAATAATCGCAACAATTATCCCAACAATCGCAACATCAATCGCAACTATAATAAACGGCCCAACAACAACAACAACAACAACAGCAACTACAACAATCATCCCAACAACAATAACAACCGCAACAACAACAACAATCAGAAGCAGCTATGCCAAAGGTGTGAAAAGTATCACTCGGGGTTCTGCACCAAATTTTGCAACAAGTGTAAAAGAAATGGTCATAGCGCGGCGAAGTGTGAGGTCTACGGACCAGGGGTTAACAGAACGAAAGGAACAAATGGTGTCGGAACGAGTAATGGCGGAGCAAGTAGTGTCGGAGCAAGTTATGCCAATGTAGTTTGTTATAAATGTGGAAAACCGGGCCACATTATTAGAAATTGCCCGAACCAGGAGAACACGAATGGACAAGGCCGCGGAAGAGTTTTCAATATTAATGCGGCAGAGGCACAGGAAGACCCGGAGCTTGTTACGGGTACGTTTCTTATTGACAATAAATCTGCTTACGTTTTATTTGATTCGGGTGCGGATAGAAGCTATATGAGTAGAGATTTTTGTGCTAAATTAAGTTGTCCATTGACACCTTTGGATAGTAAATTTTTACTCGAATTAGCAAATGGTAAATTAATTTCAGCAGATAATATATGTCGGAATCGAGAAATTAAACTGGTTAGCGAAACATTTAAGATTGATTTGATACCAGTAGAGTTAGGGAGTTTTGATGTGATAATCGGTATGGACTGGTTGAAAGAAGTGAAAGCAGAGATCGTTTGTTACAAAAATGCAATTCGCATTATACGAGAAAAAGGAAAACCCTTAATGGTGTACGGAGAAAAGGGCAACACGAAGCTACATCTTATTAGTAATTTGAAGGCACAAAAACTAATAAGAAAAGGTTGCTATGCTGTTCTAGCACACGTCGAGAAAGTACAAACTGAAGAAAAGAGCATCAATGATGTTCCCGTCGCAAAAGAATTTCCCGATGTATTTTCGAAAGAATTACCAGGATTACCCCCACATCGATCCGTTGAATTTCAAATAGATCTTGTACCAGGAGCTGCACCAATAGCTCGTGCTCCTTACAGACTCGCACCCAGCGAGATGAAAGAACTGCAAAGCCAATTACAAGAACTTTTAGAGCGTGGTTTCATTCGACCAAGCACATCACCGTGGGGAGCTCCTGTTTTTTTTGTCAAGAAGAAAGATGGTACATTCAGGTTGTGTATCGACTACCGAGAGTTGAACAAACTTACCATCAAGAACCGCTACCCACTACCGAGAATCGATGACTTATTTGATCAACTACAAGGCTCGTCTGTTTATTCAAAGATTGACTTACGTTCCGGGTATCATCAAATGCGGGTGAAAGAAGATGATATTCCAAAGACTGCTTTTAGAACACGTTACAGTCATTACGAGTTTATGGTCATGCCGTTTGGTTTAACTAATGCACCAGCTGTGTTCATGGACCTTATGAACCGAGTGTGTGGACCATACCTTGACAAGTTTGTCATCGTTTTCATTGATGACATACTTATTTACTCAAAGAATGACCAAGAACACGGTGAACATTTGAGAAAGGTGTTAGAAGTATTGAGGAAGGAAGAATTGTAAGCTAAGTTTTCAAAGTGTGCATTTTGGTTGGAAGAAGTTCAATTCCTCGGTCACATAGTGAACAAAGAAGGTATTAAGGTGGATCCGACAAAGATAGAAACTGTTGAAAAGTGGGAAACCCCGAAAACTCCGAAACACATACGCCAGTTTTTAGGACTAGCTGGTTACTACAGAAGGTTCATCCAAGACTTTTCCAGAATAGCAAAACCCTTGACTGCATTAACGCATAAAGGGAAGAAATTTGAATGGAAGAATGAACAAGAGAAAGCGTTTCAGTTATTGAAAAAAAAGCTAACTACGGCACCTATATTGTCATTGCCTGAAGGGAATGATGATTTTGTGATTTATTGCGACGCATCAAAGCAAGGTCTCGGTTGTGTATTGATGTCAAAGCTAAGGTATACGAAATAGTTTATATATTTTACTAGGAAATACTATTAAATACGATACAATTTTACACAAGATATTTATTTATTTATAGAATGGATATACTTAAACCTTGCTACAACACTTATAGGCAGTGTACCTAATCGTAAAGTAGTGTAGTTTTTAGTAAGTCCGGTTCGTTCCACAGGGAAATCTTTAAACAAAGCTTAACGCTATATTAATTTACTTTTATAAAAATACAAACATATATATAAGTAATATTATTATTATAAAGGGGGGTTTTTACCGTTTAATGACCGGTTTGTCGATTTTAAAACTTTAGTCGCAGTTAAAACCTAATGTAAAATATTAAATAAATAAAAGACTTAATTTTAAGCGTAAAATAAATAACGATAATGAAATTGCAATAAAAGTGCGATAAAATAAAATTGCGATAATTAAAAAGTACGATAATTAAAAGTGCGATTAAATAACAATAAATAAAAGTGCGATAATTAGAAGTGCAATTAAATATAAAATAAAGGAAATTAAATATGAAATAAAAGAATTATGCTTATTTAAACTTCCGTAATCATGATGTTCGACGTGTTGATTTTAGTTTTATGCCCATGGGTTAATTGTCCTTTGTCCTGGATTATTTAATATGTCCATCTGATTTTTGTCCATAACAGTCCATCAGTCATAAATATAAAGTGCGAGTGTCCTCATCAAATTATTCTTATACCCGAAGTTAAATATTCCAACTAATTGGGGATTCGAATTGTAACAAGGTTTTAATACTTTGTTTAATGAATACACCAGGTTATCGACTGCGTGTAAACCAAGGTTTTACTACTTTGTTAACAATTACACCAATTACCCTTGAATGTAATTTCACCCCTGTTTTAATTATTCTAGTGGCTATTAATCCATTCCCGTATCCGGTTAAATGAACGATTATTCGTACATATAAATACCCCGCCCATCGTGTCCGATTGAGTGTATATGGTAATTTATAGGGACGCCCAATTGTAAATCTTTATATTAACATTAACAAACTATCATTTAGTTAAACAAATATAAAGCCCATTAATAGCCCATAGTCTAATTTCCACAAGTGTCGTTCTTTTGTCCAAACCCCAATTATGGTACAAAGCCCAATTACCCAATTTTAGTAATTAGCCCAACATCATGATTACTTCGTTTTAAATAAGCATAATAATAACTTAGCTACGAGACATTAATGTAAAAAGGTTGAACATAACTTACAATGATTAAAAATAGCGTAGCGTTACACGGACAGAATTTCGACTTACACCCTTACAATATTCGCTAACATACCCTTATTATTATAATTAAAATTAAAATTAAAATTAAAATATAAATTATAAATATATATATATCGTATGAATGAGGAGAAAAAAGATGATGAAAATGATCTGATTTCGGTTTGCTTTATAGGAAGTTTTTCATTTTGGGGCTCCGCGACTCGCGACATATTTTGCCTTCAAACTCCGCGAGTCGCGGAGTTTGAAATTCCAGCTCACAACTTTGGAGTCTTTCTCTGCCGACGGTTTTTATTTATAAATATAATATATATATAATTAATATAATTAATTATATATTATATTATATTTATATACATAGTTAACTTGTAATTTTTAGTCCGTTGCGTCGAGCGTTGAGAGTTGACTCTGGTCCCGGTTCCGGATTTTCGAACGTCCTTGCGTACAATTTAATATCTTGTACTTTGCGTTTTGAATCTTGTACTCTTGTAATTTCGAGATGTTTCTTATCAATAATTGAAACCTTTTTGATTGTCTTTTGTACTTTTGAGCTTTTTGGTCGTTTGCGTCTTCAATTCGTCGAATCTGTCTTTTGTCTTCACCTTTTATTATTTAAACGAATATCACTTGTAAATAGAACAATTGCAACTAAAAGCTTGTCTTTCTTGAGGAATAATGCTATGAAATATATGTTCGTTTTTAGCATTATCAAATATTCCCACACTTGAGCGTTGCTTGTCCTCAAGCAATATCGTCTTGAAATACAAGAATCACTTCTTTATTCTTCACACTTTGTACATCAGTGATTTCTATACGGCGGTATAAACAATGGTAGTAACGATATGGTTTACAGTTCCACATGACTATAAAAATTTAGATCCATTAAGGAAATTGGATCTTTATGAAAATATTTGATCTTTTGAAAATTAAATCTAGTTTTTACCCTAGATAAGTTTTCCGGGATAACCCTTTACCGGTGTTTGCAAAATATTTTTGTGGGTTTGGTGGGTTTCAGATTTGAAAATTTTAGCTCAAAACTTATGGTTTTGTGTCACCCACTTGCTAACCTTGTATTTAGAAAGCAACACGTCCAGTTTACTTGTCCCGTATATTACCTTTCGGTAAACTACCGTCCGATTGTAAAGGAAAGCGTTGAACAAGCAACTGTTAAGGCAATGTCCCGTGACTTGCTTTTGATTATGGTCTATAAATGTATCGGATGCTATTACTATCCTTTGTAGGAGCAATAGTAAAGATCATCCTATGATTTTTCGGTCTGGCACAAGGTCCTGTCTTTGACCACTATGCAACCACCGTTCTTACGGTTGACACCCGATTTGGTTCAGGTGACCTAATGAATTCCAGGTGAATTCCTAGGATTTTACGTTCAATGGTAATGAACGCATTGAAAATGGGTTTCAGAAAACAAATCGGTTTGTATTTTTGATCAAAATATTTTCTCGTTCAAGCTCGAGTTTAGATATCATCGAATTCCATGAGTTTGAATTCTCAATCTTTAAGGTCAATCTCAAGGATTGAGTGATATCAGACTTAAAAGCTGATTTTTAATCTTTAAGGAGATTATCCTTTCTGGGGATCTGATTCATTAGTCTTATCAAGCTAATTTGCACGGTGCCCCCCCATTGTACGAGATAAATCCTTCTCATGGTTAGGATAAATCTGACCACTTGGCGACCCTGTTTAATGCTGAGGTCCGTGGATTTCCTGCTGATTTTAGTGATGACTTTTCTAGATTTTTCGTCAACCTACAGCTGGTCTGGACGACAACTTCATGACCTAAATCAAGAAGCGCGTTTCTTTTTCGGAAGACTTTACTTCCTTTTAATGATGGAATTGATTCATCGTGTAGATCCATCTCTTCTTTTCTTTTATCGGGTAAAACAGTTTAGTTTAGTCCAAAGCAAAAGTATTTTCAGTTATTTGTTACAGATATATGTGACATATGTTTAAGATAACTTGGTAAATTTTCCCACACTTGGCTTTTATTTTCCTTTTTATCGTCCTCTATTCCATTTTAAATGAATTTTAACATTTTGGTTTGTTTCTCAATTTATGTCCTTTTTTAGGTAACAATAATTTCGGTGTTAAAACCTAGTTTTATCGTTCATAAATATGTATAAACATGATTTTTAGTTCATTTAATTGAAAATTTTGAAAAATTTTACTAGAATTGGGTAGTCAGTATATAAGACCAGGGCTGTTCTTTATTATCAGAGAGCACTAGATTCTAATACAACTACTGCTTTACTAGTATTTTTAATGGTAACCAAGTGTATAAAGTAAAAATTTTTAAAATCCGAAAGAATTTAACCCCTTCCCACACTTAAGATCTTGCAATGCCCTCATTTGCAAGAAATCAGTAACAATTTAAATTATTGAGGGTGATTTGTGTGAAAATGATTAAATTTTACCAAAGTTTCCAAATATATTGGCGTTTGTTTGCTGAATGATAAATGGTGCACATCATTTGTTCATTCCGTCTTGTTGTTATTTCACATATATTTTGCATCTTGTCGTCAAAATTAGTTGCTTTTGCTGAACTTAATGCCAGTCTTTGAAAATGCGTTGTTTTACCCTGTTGTGTACATAAGATAAACTGCAAACATATATACATATTTTTGAAGTTTGGTATATTACCCCACATTCAAAAATTATTAAAATCTAAGAATAAAAGTTAGACAATTATAAAAATGATTACAATATTAACAAAAGTATCAAACGTATCAATAATTACAAATTACAAAAAAAAAAAAAAAAATAAGTATACTAGGGATGATATTGGTACCAATAGGGGTTCCAGGCATAACCATAGGTGCTATAGAATGCTTCGGCATGGTTATACGTAGGATATGGTGGCTGCATCTCTATAGACCAGGGAGGGAAGATGGGTTTCGGTGTAGGAATATAGTTTCTACCTATATGTTGGCAATGAGCTATGATTTGGTTCTGATGAACTTGCCAATCTTCAAATGCTCTCTGTCTAGCATTTTCGTATTCCTGAGAAGCTATAAACCTTTGCATTTCTTGCATCTCATTCCCCCCTCCTACATTACCTTGCTGTTGGTTTCTCTCCACCTGTGGATGTCTACCATGGTATTGTACTGCGTCGTTATTTCGCCTCTTCAAAACTTTCGCACCATGGTATACATTTAAACCTATAGTATCGCGGGGTTCCGGTTCTTCTACTAATAATCCCCCCTGACTTATATCCACACCGAGATATTCACCAATCAAAGTAATAAAAATACCACCTCCTATTATGCTATGCGGTCGCATCCCCCGAACCATAGCTGATAAATAATAACCCACACAATACGGTATACTTACAGCGCTTTGTGGGTCTCGAATACACATATGGTAAAACAAATCCTGTTCATTTACTTTTTCCTTGTTCTTACCCCTTTGTGTAATCGAATTAGCTAAAAACCTATGTATCACTCTTAATTCGGCTCTATCTATATCCAAATAAGAGTAATTTCCCCCTTTGAAACGGTGATGGCTTGTCATTTGACTCCACACACCGTGTGTATCAAAATTTTCATCTATCTTTCTACCGTTTAGTATCAACCCTCTACAATCAGCGGATGCTAACTCCTCAGGCGTATATATACGTAAAGCCTGAGCCATGTCTAGTAAAGACATGTGGCGCATCGAACCGCCTAACAAAAATCTAATAAAAGAACGATCGGTTAAACTAGCTACCCGATCATTCAACTCTATACTACATAACAATTCTTCACACCATACTTTATATACAGGTCTACGCATGGTGAATAAATGTACCCAGTCATTAAAAGAAGAATTACCATACCTCTGTACAAGTAATTCCCTAATTGGCCCGGCCAATTCTACAGCTTCTAAGGGTCCCCATTCTATGACCCTCGGTACCTCAACAACCTTAGAATGAAGAGTATGCAAACCCCTTTGATATTTTGGATAATCTATCCAAAGTCTGTCAAATCTCAGGTTCGGGTGCAACTCTTCCAAGTGCATATCGGAAAAGGTCATGACTGGATGAGGTATATCCTGCTTGTAGTAGTTATCCACCTCCTGTTGTTCCAAATTCTCAGCAGGAGCATTGCGGGCTTGGGATGAAGATTCACCCCTTTCATTCTGCAAAACACATCAAACATAATTTTTGTGCATCCAAATATGCATTAGTGTCAGCAAAATCATCAATCAAAATAATTACAATGACATTATCAATTTATATCAAACTTAAGCTCATTTTCACATTTTTATCAAATCTACACTTTTTCAAATAAGCATATACGAAAATGTTCGCCAAGTTCATAAGCATTCAACTCAAATAACATGTCAAAATAATCATTACTAGCAATTAAACAAGTCTCAAATGGCATTATCTTTCAAAAATCAAGTTCATGAATTTTAGACTTGAAAAAGTCCACTTTAATTCTCAAAAATCATATTTAGGCTCAAAGTTTGGATCATTTAACTACCTAAATATGTTACATTACTTATTTTAGCAACAATTCATGACAAAAATCGGCCATAACCTGTTTATATCAAAAAGCCCCAATTTTGCTCAAGAACACAAACCCTAGATTATTCAAAATTTGAAGTTTAAGGCTTCTAATCATGTTAAACAGCATCAATCTAGGTTATACAAGCATAATACATAAATAATTTAAGCATAATTACACTAAAAAGCATCAAAATCAAATTGGGGAAAAAATGACTCAAGAACACCAAATTTCGGATTAAATGGTGTTTAGGTGTAGAAATTTACCGTTTTTCTTGAGTAATTCTTAGATAGCATCCTTCTCAACATGATTTTAGTAAAAGATTTGGTGATTAACGGTTAAAAATTGTGATTTTGGGGTGTATTTTTCGGGTTTTTCGTGGAGGTTTTCGCAGTTATTTTCTGTTTTGGGTGTGTGAAACTGAGCTGTTGCAGCTCTTTATTTTTTTTTCTGTATCCGATATCTCCGCGACTCGCGGCGAATTGCACTTCAAACTCCGCGACTCGCGGAGTTTTTTTTTTTTTTTTTTTTTTTTTTTTTATAATCATTAACTTTTGAAACAATTAAGTACTTAATTTTAAAATTTTGTTTCCCTTGTTATTTAGGACGAGGTCGTTTCGGATCGATGTCCTAGTCCGTCCCTCGACAAAATTTTAAAATTTGTCTTTTTGTAGCGATTGTTTTAAAAGCTAAGATTTTTGGGGTTTTTTTTTTGTTTTTGGCATACTTTAATTCAATAAGATTAAAAATAATGATAATAAAAGTTCTCGTCCCTTCCTCGGGTAAAGCAATTTCGGTTCAAAGACCTAGTCTTCAACTTACGACGAATTTTAAAATTTCATATTCTTAACTTAATGAGATAAAGTAAATTTTTGTTTTTAAATTCACACAACTTAAATATAAAATTCAAAATTTATATTAAAAATTCACACCAAACTTAAAATTGAAATGCATAAAATTAAAAATTTATATTTTAAAAATTAAAAATTCACACCAAATTTAATTTAAAAATTTACAAATTCATACCAAACTTATATTAATTTTTTTTTCAAATATTTACAATTTTAAATATATATATTTTTTTACAAAGTTTACAATATTAATAAAGGGTTCAAATATTAATTTTAAAAACATGGTAAAAATAAAATTAAAAATCTTTTTGTCTTTTTATCCCACTTTAATCAATCAAATATTATCAAAAATATGCGCCCCTCTTTTCGGTAAAGTAATTTCGGTTCCAAAACCTAATTTAACTCATGACGAATTTTTGAAATATTTTGGGTTGATTGATTAAAGATATTTATACCTTAAGAATAAACGTTAAATTTCGCAGTGATGTAATAAATTTTTGAATGATATCAATAATTTCGGTCGCCAAACCTAATTTTATTCAATACCAATTTAATACTTTTTAGCGAACAAATTAGCGTTTATTATCAAAAGGTTAAAAATAAAAATAAAAATAAAAACTGTACAGACTTACCTGTGAAATAAATTTCTTAGTTATATGATCTATCCCATTCATAAGATAGTCGGTTTAATTGGTTTTCCATGGCTACATAGGCGTAACCTCGAGCATTCAGTGTCTTTTCTTCTAAACATATGAACGGTCCGTCTCTGCATAAAGTAACAAATTCGGTGTTTGAATAGGTTTGATTATTTGAACATTTACCTCCATGTGACCATTTTCCGCATTTGTGACATCTTTCTAGGTGTCGTGCTCTTCTTTTCGCTGCGGATTTTGATTTTCCTTATACCAAATTGTAACTTATTATCTTCGCATCTGGATTCTTTTCTAACTCCGTCCATTCTTTCTCTGATTACTGATACTAATTCACTCGGTAGTATGTCATTATTACGTTTAGTGATCAAAGCGTGTAGCATTAGACCATGGTTTAGTTCACAGGCAGTCTTCATTTTGTAAAAACCTAAAAAAAATAAAAATTCAGAATGGGGGGAGAAGACTAGTTTTTTAGGGTCTGCTAGGGAAAGACCATTCGGGTTCCATTTTCGAGAACTACACGAAAACAGACAATCAAACTCTAACAGAAATACATATTATCCTTTAAAGACTTGATTCTCCCCACACTTAGTTAGCTGTGGTGTCGAAATTGTGATTAACTTCGTTGTCGACTTCCATCGGACCATGTATGTAATGTTTAACTCTGTGACCATTAACTTTAAATTCAATCCCATTTGAATTTATCAATTCTATCGTTCCGTATGGGAAAACTCTTTTGACTATGAATGGTCCAGACCATCTTGATTTCAATTTTCCAGGAAATAGCTTGAATCGTGAATTGAAAAGAAGAACTCTGTCTCCTTCTTTAAATTCTTTTGAACTTCTGATTCTTTTATCATGCCATTTCTTCGTTCTTTCTTTATAGATTAACGAATTTTCGTATGCTTCATGTCTTAATTCTTCTAATTCGTTTAGTTGACTTAATCGTAGACGTCCAGCTTCATGTAAATCAAGATTACATGTTTTCAAAGCCCAAAATGCTTTGTGTTCAATTTCTACTGGAAGATGACATGCTTTTCCATAAACAAGTCTAAAAGGTGTGGTTCCAATTGGAGTTTTGTAGGCTGTTCTAAAAGCCCAGAGTGCATCCTCCAATTTAATGGACCATTTCTTCGGATTTGATCCTACGGTTTTCTCTAGAATACGTTTTAAAGCTTGGTTGGTATTTTCAACTTGTCCACTTATTTGTGGATGATATGCGGTGGAGATTTTATGAGTTACTCCATATCTTTTAAGAACTTTCTCAAGTTGATTATTACAGAAATGAGTACCCCGATCACTTATTAAAGCTTTCGGTGTTCCAAACCTTGCAAAAAGACGTTTTAAAAAGTTTACTACAACTCGTGCATCGTTAGTTGGGAGAGCTTGTGCTTCCGCCCATTTAGATACATAATCAATGGCTACGAGTATATATAGATTATTATGAGATTTTGGAAATGGACCCATAAAGTCAATACCTCAAATGTCAAATACTTCACATACTTGGATGACATTTTGTGGCATTTCATCACGTTGACTTATTTTTCCGGCCCTTTGACATGCATCACAGGATTTGCAAAGAAGGTGTGCGTCTTTGTAAATTGTAGGCCAATAGAATCCAGCTTCATAAACTTTTCTTGCTGTTAGTTGAGGCCCATAATGCCCTCCTGTTGGTCCTGTGTGACAATGGTTTAAAATTTTACTAGCTTCATCTCCAAATACACATCGGCGTATTATTCCATCGGGACAACTTTTAAACAGATGTGGATCTTCCCAGAAATAGTGTTTTATATCACTGAAGAATTTCTTTCTTCTTTGGTACGATAATCCTTTTTCAAGGAATCCACAAACTAAGTAGTTTGCATAGTCTGCAAACCATGGGATTTCATTATAATCTATCTTCAATAGATATTCATCAGGAAAGTTGTCTTGTATGGCCGATTCATTTAGAACTTCTAATTCGGGATTTTCAAGACGAGAAAGATGATCAGCGGCGAGATTTTCTGCTCCTCTTTTATCTCGGATTTCAATATCAAACTCTTGTAAGAGTAAGATCCAACGGATTAATCTTGGTTTAGCATCTTGTTTTGAAAATAGGTATCTAAGAGCAGAATGGTCGGTATAGACCACCGTTTTTGCTAGAACGAGATATGATCGAAATTTGTCAAAAGCAAAGACAATAGCAAGGAGTTCTTTTTCAGTAGTTGTATAGTTCGTTTGTGCTCCTTGTAATGTCTTACTAGCGTAATAAATAGGTTGAAATCGTTTTTCAATCCTTTGTCCTAAAACGGCTCCCATTGCAAAATCACTTGCATCGCACATTAGTTCAAATGGTAGATTCCAATTTGGTGTTATCATGATCGGCGCATTAGTGAGTTTCTCTTTAAGAATATTAAAAGATTTGATACACTCATCTGAAAAGATGAATGGAGCATCCTTTTCTAGGAGTTTATTCATAGGAGTGGCAATTTTTGAAAAATCTTTTATGAAATGTCGGTAAAAACCGGCATGCCCTAGAAAACTCCTAACTCCTCTAACATTTGTGGGATGTGGAAGTTTAGCAATTACATCTACTTTAGCTCTATCCACTTCAATTCCTTCTTTTGAAATTTTATGTCCAAGAACGATGCCTTCTTTAACCATGAAATGGCATTTCTCCCAATTAAGTACTAGATTTGATTTTTCGCATCTAATTAGCATTCGTTCCAGATTAACTAGACATGATTTAAATGTATCACCGAAGACTGAAAAGTCATCCATGAAAACTTCCATGCATTCTTCTATCATGTCGTGAAAAATTGCCATCATACACCTTTGAAAGGTTGCAGGGGCGTTACAAAGTCCAAATGGCATGCGTTTGTAAGCAAAAGTACCATAAGGGCACGTAAATGTGGTTTTCTCTTGATCTTCGGGTGCTATTGGAATTTGAAAATATCCGGAAAATCCATCTAGAAAACAATAGTAACTATTTCCGGCTAATCTTTCCAACATTTGATCTATGAAAGGTAAGGGAAAGTGATCTTTTCTGGTGGCGTCATTTAATTTTCTATAATCAATACATACATGCCATCCTGTTACAGTCCTAGTAGGAATAAGCTCATTTTTCTCATTTGTAATGACAGTCATGCCACCCTTCTTAGGTACACATTGAACTGGGCTTACCCATGGACTATCAGAAATTGGATATATCAAACCTGCATCTAGCAGTTTAATAATCTCCTTCTTAACTACATCTTGCATATTAGGATTTAGTCTTCGTTGGCGTTGCACATACGTTTTATGACCTTCTTCCATAAGGATTTTATGTGTGCAATACGAAGGACTTATTCCTTTAATATCATGAATCTTCCATGCAATGGCTGGTCTATGAGCTTTCAACACAGAATTGAGTTGTGATTTCTAATTTTCAGTAAGAGAAGACGATATTATTACAGGTAATTCAGATTCACCATGCAAATAAGCGTATTCCAAATGGTTTGGAAGTGGCTTTAACTCTAATTTCGGAGGTTCTTCTATCGATGATTTGTATCGATATCTGTCTTCTTCTTTTAGCATTTGAATTTCTTCTGTTGTTGGTTCATATCCATTAGCTATAAGTGTAGCTAACATTTCAGCTTCATCAATTGGTTCATTACCTTCTCCTAAAGAACATTCTCCTGTTCCTTGTAATTCTGGAAATTCTTCTAATAATTCTGCATGTGCATCTATAGTTTGAATATAATAACATGTATCATCTGCAGATTGTGGTTGTTACATTGCTCTATCAACTGAAAAGGTAACACTCTCATCCTCTATACTTAGGGTCAGTTTCTTACCGAACACGTCTATCATTGCTTTAGCCGTGTTTAAGAATGGTCTTCCTAATATGAGAGGAACTTGAGAATCTTCTTCCATGTCCAGAACAACAAAATCTACTGGAAATACTAAAGTACCAACTTTAACTAGCATGTTCTCCATTATCCCTCTAGGATATTTTATTGATCTATCGGCTAATTGTATGCTTATTCTGGTTGGTTTCAATTCTCCAAGGTCTAGTTTAGCGTATAGTGAATACGGCATTAGATTTATACTAGCACCTAAGTCTGCCAATGCTTCTATTGAACTAAGACTACCCAGAAAACATGGAATTGTGAAACTTCCTGGATCAGATAGTTTTTCTGGTATCTTATTCAACAGCACTGCTGAACAATTAGCATTCATAGTAACAGCCGAGAGTTCTTCCATTTTCTTTCTATTTGAGATTAGATCTTTCAAGAATTTAGCATATCTAGGCATTCCTGAAATCACATCAATGAAAGGAAGATTTACATTTATCTGTTTAAACATATCCAAAAATTTGGATTGCTCGGCTTCAAGTTTCTCTTTCTTCATTTTACTCGGGTAAGGAAGTGGTGGTTGGTATGGTTTAACATAAGGTTTATCCTTAACTGTGTTATCTTCATTAACCTTTTCAACTACCGGTTCTTTTTCCTTATCTTGATCAGGTTGTGGTTCTTGTGGAGTAGGAATGGTTTCATCAGAAGTTACAGGTATTTCAGGTGGTTTAAGTGTTGTGCCACTTCTTGTGGTAATGGCTTTAGCTGTTTCATTCCGGGGGTTAGCATTTGTATCACTAGGTAGACTTCCCGGTTTTCTTTCACCTATTAACCTTGCTAGGTTACTTACTTCTTGTTCCAGATTTTGAATAGAAGCTTGTTGATTTCTAAATGCTTGAGCATTTTGTTCATTGGTTTGTTTCTGAGATGTGAAAAACTGCGTTTGAATTTCAACTAGCTTTGTCATCATATCTTCTAAATTCGGCTTTTTATCATCGGTTTGTTGTGGTGGTTTGTTTTGAAAATTAGGTCTTTGCTGATTATAAGTATTATTGGATACTTGTTGATTGCTAGGACCTTGTTGGTTGTTGTATGGAATATTTCTGTTGTAATTCTGGTTTTGATTGTAAATCGGTCTTGGCGGTTGATAATTATTCTGATAATTATTTCCAGGCCTTTGGTTTATGTATGAAATATTCTCTCTTTGTTCCATTGTTAATTCAATACTGAGACAATCTTTTGTCAAATGTGGTCCTCCACACTGCTCACAACTAATTCGTATTGAGTGAATATCTTTAGTCATCTTTTCCATTCGTCTCTCCACAGCATCTATCTTTGCGGAAATGGAATCTAAGTCATGGCTAGAATCGGCTCTAGCTGCTTTAGATGATCTAACGATGTCTTTTTCTTGGTGCCACTCATGTGAGTGGGAAGCAGTGTTATCAATAATTTTGTAAGCATCAGTTTCGGTTTTCTTCATAATAGAACCACCAGCTGCTATATCTATGTCTTTTCTTGTAGTGATGTCGCATCCTTGGTAGAATATTTGTACTATTTGACAGGTGTCTAAACCATGTTGCGGACATCCTCTTAACAACTTTCCATATCTAGTCCACGCCTCATATAGAGTTTCATTTGGTTTCTGTGTAAACGTAACAATTTCTGCTTGAAGTCTTACGGCTTTAGATGCAGGAAAGAATTGTTTAAGAAATTTGTCAACTAAAACATCCCATGTATCAATCGCCCCTTCAGGTAACGATTCTAACCAATCTTTGGCTTCTCCCTTTAAAGTCCAGGGAAATAACATGAGATATATCTGTTCATCCTCTACTTCTCGGATTTTAAATAGTGTGCAGATCCTATTAAAGGTACGTAGATGTTCATTTGGATCTTCCTTCGGCGTACCACTAAATTGGCATTGATTAGTTACCATGTGTAGAATTTGTCCTTTGATTTCATAATCTGGCGCATTAATGTCTGGATGAGTAATTGCCTGACCTTGGCCAGTGCGTTTAGCTCTCATTCGGTCTTCCATACTTAAAGGTTCCAGATTCTCCATAATTGAATTTATTGAATCGGTATCACTAGATGATTCTGATTTAATGGTTCGTTCCTCAACAATCTCTGTTTGAATGATTGGTGGCTCCGGAGGAAAGTTTAATGGTTCAGGATCTACGAACCGTTCCTGAATATTCTCCGGATTCTCAATTGTGAGGTCGGGTTCAAAAAATGGATTATCGGAAATTTGAACTGAAGTACTTGGTCGACTGGATGACGATTCTAAAGAAAAATCAACGGCGGTTATATTTGCTAAATGTCTTGATCGAGTTATAGGTGGTGAACGTACAAAAGGTGGTGAACGTCTTGCTCGGTGCATTCACTGAATATCCTATTAGTTTTTAAAAAGGAAAGAAAAATTATAATAAGTTATCCAATTAATAGACTTTTCTGATTTTGCCCACGTTTCGAATAGCCAAAAGATGCAGCAGAGGGGCAGGATTCGTTTGGTCTCAATATAATTGAGGACTGTTTGGCTCCAATAACCCGGTCCACGTACAAATCCAACTATTACTACGAACCAGAAAATTTTGATGTCTATTAATTTAACCACTTAAAATAAATTTTCGTAATTTTAAGAAATTTAGATAAGAAGTAGAAAAAAAATCTATGTCCTAAAAACTAGAATGGCGAGAAATAAGAGAGAAAAAGAGTTCGTCGCAAAAGGTCGAAAAAGAAAAATGGTTGAAAAATAAAAGGTGACGGAAAAATAAAAGAAACTTATAAAAACTTAAAAATACTTGACTAACCTAATCTTATTACTACAACTAACTTAAAATTATAATCGCAAATTGAAATTACTAATTGGAATGATAATTGATACATAGGTAAAAGTCGTCTAAAAATATTAAAGTTTACAGGAAAAACTAAATCCCAAATGGAAATAACTTAAAAAGAAACTAAAACTTAAAAAGGCGTCGCAAAATTCTAAAGCACCTAAATCTTAGTCTAAAGAAAAAGCACTTAAGGAATTCTACGGCAAAGCCTAAAAATCTAGGAGTAAAAATAACTATAGCAAAAACTAAGTTTAAAATTAAATATGAGCTAAAAATACAAATATTACGCTAAAACGATTAAAAAGGGACAAAATATAAAAATATACAAAAAGTTGTAAAAATTACAATTTTTATAAAAATGCGGGTGAAAGAAGATGATATTCCAAAGACTGCTTTCAGAACACGTTACGGTCATTACGAGTTTATGGTCATGCCGTTTGGTTTAACTAATGCACCAGCTGTGTTCATGGACCTTATGAACCGAGTGTGTGGACCATACCTTGACAAGTTTGTCATTGTTTTCATTGATGACATACTTATTTACTCAAAGAATGACCAAGAACACGGTGAACATTTGAGAAAGGTGTTAGAAGTATTGAGGAAGGAAGAATTGTACGCTAAGTTTTCAAAGTGTGCATTTTGGTTGGAAGAAGTTCAATTCCTCGGTCACATAGTGAACAAAGAAGGTATTAAGGTGGATCCGGCAAAGATAGAAACTGTTGAAAAGTGGGAAACCCCGAAAACTCCGAAACACATACGCCAGTTTTTAGGACTAGCTGGTTACTACAGAAGGTTCATCCAAGACTTTTCCAGAATAGCAAAACCCTTGACTGCATTAACGCATAAAGGGAAGAAATTTGAATGGAATGATGAACAAGAGAAAGCGTTTCAGTTATTGAAGAAAAAGCTAACTACGGCACCTATATTGTCATTGCCTGAAGGGAATGATGATTTTGTGATTTATTGTGATGCATCAAAGCAAGGTCTCGGTTGTGTATTAATGCAACGAACGAAGGTGATTGCTTATGCGTCTAGACAATTGAAGATTCACGAACAAAATTATACGACGCATGATTTGGAATTAGGCGCGGTTGTTTTTGCATTAAAGACTTGGAGGCACTACTTATATGGGGTCAAAAGTATTATATATACCGACCACAAAAGTCTTCAACACATATTTAATCAGAAACAACTGAATATGAGGCAGCGTAGGTGGATTGAATTATTGAATGATTACGACTTTGAGATTCGTTACCACCCGGGGAAGGCAAATGTGGTAGCCGATGCCTTGAGCAGGAAGGACAGAGAACCCATTCGAGTAAAATCTATGAATATAATGATTCATAATAACATTACTACTCAAATAAAGGAGGCGCAACAAGTAGTTTTAAAAGAGGGAAATTTAAAGGATGAAATACCCAAAGGATCGGAGAAGCATCTTAATATTCGGGAAGACGGAACCCGGTATAGGGCTGAAAGGATTTGGGTACCAAAATTTGGAGATATGAGAGAAATGGTACTTAGAGAAGCTCATAAAACCATATACTCAATACATCCTGGAACGGGGAAGATGTACAAGGATCTCAAGAAACATTTTTGGTGGCCGGGTATGAAAGCCGATGTTGCTAAATACGTAGGAGAATGTTTGACGTGTTCTAAGGTCAAAGCTGAGCATCAGAAACCATCAGGTCTACTTCAACAACCCGAAATCCCGGAATGGAAATGGGAAAACATTACCATGGATTTCATCACTAAATTGCCAAGGACTGCAAGTGGTTTTGATACTATTTGGGTAATAGTTGACCATCTCACCAAATCAGCACACTTCTTGCCAATAAGAGAAGATGACAAGATGGAGAAGTAAGCACGACTGTATTTGAAGGAAGTCATCTCCAGACATGGAATACCAATCTCTATTATCTCTGATAGGGATGGCAGATTTATTTCAAGATTCTGGCAGACATTACAGCAAGCATTAGGAACTCGTCTAGACATGAGTACTGCCTATCATCCACAAACTGATGGGCAGAGCGAAAGGACAATACAAACGCTTGAAGACATGCTACGAGCATGTGTTATTGATTTCGGAAACAGTTGGGATCGACATCTACCGTTAGCAGAATTTTCTTACAACAACAGCTACCATTCAAGCATTGAGATGGCGCCGTTTGAAGCACTTTATGGTAGAAAGTGCAGGTCTCCGATTTGTTGGAGTGAAGTGGGGGATAGACAGATTACGGGTCCGGAGATTATACAAGAAACTACCGAGAAGATCATCCAAATTCAACAACGGTTGAAAACCGCCCAAAGTCGACAAAAGAGCTACGCTGACATTAAAAGAAAAGATATAGAATTTGAAATTGGAGAGATGGTCATGCTTAAAGTTGCACCTTGGAAAGGCGTTGTTCGATTTGGTAAATGAGGGAAATTAAATCCAAGGTATATTGGACCATTCAAGATTATTGATCGTGTCGGACCAGTAGCTTACCGACTAGAGTTACCTCAACAACTCGCGGCTGTACATAACACTTTCCACGTCTCGAATTTAAAGAAATGTTTTTCTAAAGAAGATCTCACTATTCCGTTAGATGAAATCCAAATCAACGAAAAACTTCAATTCATCGAAGAACCCGTCGAAATAATGGATCGTGAGGTTAAAAGACTTAAGCAAAACAAGATACCAATTGTTAAGGTTCGATGGAATGCTCGTAGAGGACCCGAGTTCACCTGGGAGCGTGAAGATCAGATGAAGAAGAAATACCCGCATCTATTTCCAGAAGATTCGTCAACACCTTCAACAGCTTAAAATTTCGGGACGAAATTTATTTAACGGGTAGGTACTGTAGTGACCCGAACTTTTCCATGTTTATATATATTAATTGAGATTGATATTTACATGATTAAATGTTTCCAACATGTTAAGCAATCAAACTTGTTAAGACTTGATTAATTGAAATATGTTTCATATAGACAATTGACCACCCAAGTTGACCGGTGATTCACGAACGTTAAAACTTGTAAAAACTATATGATGACATATAATGGATATATATATAGTTAACATGATACTATGATAAGTAAACATATCATTAAGTATATTAACAATGAACTACATATGTAAAAACAAGACTACTAACTTAATGATTTTTAAACGAGACATATATGTAACGATTATCGTTGTAAAGACATTTAATGTATATATATCATATTAAGAGATATTAATACATGATAATATCATGATAATATAATAATTTAAAATCTCATTTGATATTATAAACATTGGGTTAACAACATTTAACAAGATCGTTAACCTAAAGGTTTCAAAACAACACTTACATGTAACGACTAACGATGACTTAACGACTCAGTTAAAATGTATATACATGTAGTGTTTTAATATGTATTTATACACTTTTGAAAGACTTCAATACACTTATCAAAATACTTCTACTTAACAAGAATGCTTACAATTACATCCTCGTTCAGTTTCATCAACAATTCTACTCGTATGCACCCGTATTCGTACTCGTACAATACACAGCTTTTAGATGTATGTACTATTGGTATATACACTCCAATGATCAGCTCTTAGCAGCCCATGTGAGTCACCTAACACATGTGGGAACCATCATTTGGCAACTAGCATGAAATATCTCATAAAATTACAAAAATATGAGTAATCATTCATGACTTATTTACATGAAAACAAAATTACATATCCTTTATATCTAATCCATACACCAACGACCAAAAACACCTACAAACACTTTCATTCTTCAATTTTCTTCATCTAATTGATCTCTCTCAAGTTCTATCTTCAAGTTCTAAGTGTTCTTCATAAATTCTAAAAGTTCTAGTTTCATAAAATCAAGAATACTTTCAAGTTTGCTAGCTCACTTCCAATCTTGTAAGGTGATCATCCAACCTCAAGAAATCTTTGTTTCTTACAGTAGGTTATCATTCTAATACAAGGTAATAATCATATTCAAACTTTGGTTCAATTTCTATAACTATAACAATCTTATTTCAAGTGATGATCTTACTTGAACTTGTTTTCGTGTCATGATTCTGCTTCAAGAACTTCGAGCCATCCAAGGATCCATTGAAGCTAGATCCATTTTTCTCTTTTCCAGTAGGTTTATCCAAGGAACTTAAGTTAGTAATGATGTTCATAACATCATTCGATTCATACATATAAAGCTATCTTATTCGAAGGTTTAAACTTGTAATCACTAGAACATAGTTTAGTTAATTCTAAACTTGTTCGCAAACAAAAGTTAATCCTTCTAACTTGACTTTTAAAATCAACTAAACACATGTTCTATATTTATATGATATGCTAACTTAATGATTTAAAACCTGGAAACACGAAAAACACCGTAAAACCGGATTTACGCCGTCGTAGTAACACCGCGGGCTGTTTTGGGTTAGTTAATTAAAAACTATGATAAACTTTGATTTTAAAGTTGTTATTCTGAGAAAATGATTTTTATTATGAACATGAAACTATATCCAAAAATTATGATTGAACTCAAAGTGGAAGTATGTTTTCTAAAATGGTCATCTAGACGTCGTTCTTTCGACTGAAATGACTACCTTTACAAAAACGACTTGTAACTTATTTTTCCGACTATAAACCTATACTTTTCTGTTTAGATTCATAAAATAGAGTTCAATATGAAACCATAGCAATTTGATTCACTCAAAACGGATTTAAAATGAAGAAGTTATGGGTAAAACAAGATTGGATAATTTTTCTCATTTTAGCTACGTGAAAATTGGTAACAAATCTATTCCAACCATAACTTAATCAACTTGTATTGTATATTATGTAATCTTGAGATACCATAGACACGTATACAATGTTTCGACCTATCATGTCGACACATCTATATATATTTCGGAACAACCATAGACACTCTATATGTGAATGTTGGAGTTAGCTATACAGGGTTGAGGTTGATTCCAAAATATATATAGTTTGAGTTGTGATCAATACTGAGATACGTATACACTGGGTCGTGGATTGATTCAAGATAATATTTATCGATTTATTTCTGTACATCTAACTGTGGACAACTAGTTGTAGGTTACTAATGAGGACAGCTGACTTAATAAACTTAAAACATCAAAATATATTAAAAGTGTTGTAAATATATTTTGAACATACTTTGATATATATGTATATATTGTTATAGGTTCGTGATTCAACCAGTGGCCAAGTCTTACTTCCCGACGAAGTAAAAATCTGTGAAAGTGAGTTATAGTCCCACTTTTAAAATCTAATATTTTTGGGATGAGAATACATGCAGGTTTTATAAATGATTTACAAAATAGACACAAGTACGTGAAACTACATTCTATGGTTGAATTATCGAAATCGAATATGCCCCTTTTTATTAAGTCTGGTAATCTAAGAATTAGGGAACAGACACCCTAATTGACGCGAATCCTAAAGATAGATCTATTGGGCCTAACAAACCCCATCCAAAGTACCGGATGCTTTAGTACTTCGAAATTTATATCATATCCGAAGGGTGTCCCGGAATGATGGGGATATTCTTATATATGCATCTTGTTAATGTCGGTTACCAGGTGTTCATCATATGAATGATTTTTATCTCTATGTATGGGATGTGTATTGAAATATGAAATCTTGTGGTCTATTGTTACGATTTGATATATATAGGTTAAACCTATAACTCACCAACATTTTTGTTGACGTTTAAAGCATGTTTATTCTCAGGTGAATATTAAGAGCTTCCGCTGTTGCATACTAAAATAAGGACAAGATTTGGAGTCCATGTTTGTATGATATTGTGTAAAAACTGCATTCAAGAAACTGATTTCGATGTAACATATTTGTATTGTAAACCATTATGTAATGGTCGTGTGTAAACAGGATATTTTAGATTATCATTATTTGATAATCTACGTAAAGCTTTTTAAACCTTTATTTATGAAATAAAGGTTATGGTTTGTTTTAAAAATGAATGCAGTCTTTGAAAAACGTCTCATATAGAGGTCAAAACCTCGCAACGAAATCAATTAATATGGAACGTTTTTAATCAATAAGAACGGGACATTTCAGTTGGTATCCGAACGTTGGTCTTAGAGAACCAAAATTTTGCAATAGTGTGTCTTATCGAGTTTGTTAGGATGCATTAGTGAGTCTGGACTTCGACCGTGTTTACTTGAAAAATGATTGCTTAACAAATTTTGTTGGAAACTATATATTTTTAACATGTGAATATTATGTGATATATTAATCTCTTAACGCGTTTGATATTATGTGATAGATGTCTACCTCTAGAACAAGTCCCATTGACTCACCTAATAATAATGAAGAGTCAAATGTAAATTGGAATGATTCGTGGACTGATTCACAAGTTCCCGAAGAGGAACCGGAAGAAGAGTCGGAACCGGAAGAAGAATCGGAACCGGAAGAAGAATCGGAACCGGATGAAGAAATAGAACCGGTGGGGGAAATAATAAAACGGTTAAGTAAAAGAAAATCCTCAACCAACCGACCAAGGTTAATTATGGTCAATGGTGTTTCCGCCAAGGAAGCAAAATATTGGGAGGATTACCAATTCTCCGATGAATCGGATTCCGACGAGAATTCCGATGATGTTATAGAAATTACCCCAACTGAATTTAAAAAGGCAAAAGAAAATAATAAGGGAAAGGGCATAAAAATAGAGAAATCTAATTCCAACCCCGATGAACTTTATATGTATCGTCAACGCCCGAAGTCCTTAAGTTGTAACAATGACCCGGGAACCTCTAAACCACCAGGTTTTTCTAAACCAATGTGGACAACGACGGCTCGTATTAGGGGAACATCATATATCCCTAGAAACTTGGCAAAACGAACCAAAACCGAAGAAGAAGAAACGAGCAAGTCGGAATAAGATAGTTGTATTCGTGTGGTGTAATATATGTAATATAGTGTTCTTATGCTTTATGATATATGTAAAAATTGCTTGTATTAATAAGTATTTTTTTATGAATCTAACTCTTGTCTATTTTACAGTTTAAAAACACAAAATGGATAGACAACCCAATATTTTAAGAGACCTACCCGGAGACATGATTGATGAAATCTTGTCTAGAGTCGGCCAGAATTCTTCGGCACAACTATTTAAGGCGAGATCAGTTTGTAAGACATTCGAAGAACGTTCCAAGAATGTCTTGGCTTATAAGAGACTTTCGTTTGAAAGATGGGGGATATCACATTGGGAAACCCATAAGTTACGATGTGTTTACTTTGACGCATATATTGCGGGGAACCCAAATGCTATTTTACGCAACGGGTTAAGAAATTATTTTGACTCAATATATCCGAATATTGGACTTCGTGATTTAGAAAAAGCGGCTAACATGCAACATAAAGAAGCATGTTATGCTTACGGATTAGTAATGTTCGCTTCTCACCAAAGTGAGAACAAGAACATCGGGCTACAACTATTAAACAAAACGTTTCCACAAGTGACGGAGTCGGTAATTGGGGTAAGAAATGAGGTTTTTAGATTATTATGGGACTGTTGGACATTACGTAACCCTCGTCCCTTTGACGACGTTACAACACGCTGTCTTATCAACGGCCATAACGGTTATGTTGCACAAGACCAAGGATGGGAAGTAGTCCTAGTAAAACCAGAATGCATGACTTGTTTCTGGACGTATGAATTACGTGTCTTTATTGCCTTTGCTGAACGACTTGTGTACTAGCTAGAATTATCTTCACAACTATCTTGTATCAAAGTTATTGTGTGCTATATTTCATGCTTTATGTAAAATAAGCGGTATTGTAAGTTTGTAAAATATTGTATAAAAGTTTGAACGCGAAATATTATTATAATCAGTTTTTCATATAGAATTGTAGTAGTTGAATTGTATATTAGCTACTAAGTATGAACTTAACGGGTAGGTACTACCCGAATTTAAACTTATAAAACGCTAATATGAAGAAAAAGCTTTTATAAATGAGTTCATATTATGCTACGAAATACTATTAACTACTCTTAATATTCTGTATGATTAACTTGTTCCATTTAACTATTTTGAAGGAAATGGCACCAACTACTCGACACACCGTGAATATGAATGAAGAGGAATTCCGTACTTTTCTAGCTTCAAACATAGCCGCAGTACAGGCTGCACTACATACCAACAATAACCTTGGATCTAGCAGTACATGAAATCGTGTAGGATGCACCTACAAAGAATTCACTGCCTGCAAACCTTTGGAATTTGATGGAACCGAAGGACCGATCGGATTGAAACGGTGGACCGAGAAGGTCGAATCGGTGTTTGCCATAAGTAAGTGTACTGAAGAGGACAAAGTAAAGTACGCTACGCATACCTTCACAGGTTCTGCGTTAACATGGTGGAATACCTATCTAGAGCAAGTGGGACAAGACGATGCGTACGCACTACCGTGGTCAGCATTCAAGCACTTGATGAACGAGAAGTACCGTCCCAGAACCGAGGTCAATAAGCTTAAGACAGAACTTAGAGGGTTACGAACCCAAGGATTTGATATTACCACGTACGAAAGACGATTCACAGAATTGTGCCTATTGTGTCCGGGAGCATTCGAAGATGAGGAAGAGAAGATCGACGCGTTTGTGAAAGGATTACCGGAAATAATCCAAGAAGATATAAGTTCACACGAGCCCGCCTCCATACAACAGGCATGTAGAATGGCTCACAAACTCGTGAACCAAATTGAAGAAAGAATTAAAGAACAGACTGCTGAAGAGGCCAATGTGAAGCAAGTCAAAAGAAAGTGGGAGGAAAACGGTGATAAGAATCACCAATACAACAACAACAGCAATTACAACAATAATCGCAACAATTATCCCAACAATCGCAACATCAATCGCAACTACAACAAACGGCCCAACAACAACAACAACAACAACAACAGCAACTACAACAATCATCCCAACAACAATAATAACCGCAACAACAACAACAATCAGAAGCAGCTATGCCAAAGGTGTGAAAAGAATCACTCGGGGTTCTGCACCAAATTTTGCAACAAGTGTAAAAGAAATGGTCATAGCGCGGCGAAGTGTGAGGTCTACGGACCAGGGGTTAATAGAACGAAAGGAACAAATGGTGTCGGAACGAGTAATGGCGGAGCAAGTAGTGTCGGAGCAAGTTATGCCAATGTAGTTTGTTATAAATGTGGAAAACCGGGCCACATTATTAGAAATTGCCCGAACCAGGAGAACACGAATGGACAAGGCCGTGGAAGAGTTTTCAATTTTAATGCGGCAGAGGCACAGGAAGACCCGGAGCTTGTTACGGGTACGTTTCTTATTGACAATAAATCTGCTTACGTTTTATTTGATTCGGGTGCGGATAGAAGCTATATGAGTAGAGATTTTTGTGCTAAATTAAGTTGTCCATTGACGCCTTTGGATAGTAAATTTTTACTCGAATTAGCAAATGGTAAATTAATTTCAGCAGATAATATATGTCGGAATCGAGAAATTAAACTGGTTAGCGAAACATTTAAGATTGATTTGATACCAGTAGAGTTAGGGAGTTTTGATGTGATAATCGGTATGGACTGGTTGAAAGAAGTGAAAGCGGAGATCGTTTGTTACAAAAATGCAATTCACATTATACGAGAAAAAGGAAAACCCTTAATGGTGTACGGAGAAAAGGGCAACACGAAGCTACATCTTATTAGTAATTTGAAGGCACAAAAACTAATAAGAAAAGGTTGCTATGCTGTTCTAGCACACGTCGAGAAAGTACAAACTGAAGAAAAGAGCATCAATGATGTTCCCGTCGCAAAAGAATTTCCTGATGTATTTCCGAAAGAATTACCGGGATTACCCCCACATCGATCCGTTGAATTTCAAATAGATCTTGTACCAGGAGCTGCACCAATAGCTCGTGCTCCTTACAGACTCGCACCCAGCGAGATGAAAGAACTACAAAGCCAATTACAAGAACTTTTAGAGCGTGGTTTCATTCGACCAAGCACATCACCGTGGGGAGCTCCTGTTTTGTTTGTCAAGAAGAAAGATGGTACATTCAGGTTGTGTATCGACTACCGAGAGTTGAACAAACTTACCATCAAGAACCGCTACCCACTACCGAGAATCGATGACTTATTTGATCAAGTACAAGGCTCGTCTGTTTATTCAAAGATTGACTTACGTTCCGGGTATCATCAAATGCGGGTGAAAGAAGATGATATTCCAAAGACTGCTTTCAGAACACGTTACGGTCATTACGAGTTTATGGTCATGCCGTTTGGTTTAACTAATGCACCAGCTGTGTTCATGGACCTTATGAACCGAGTGTGTGGACCATACCTTGACAAGTTTGTCATTGTTTTCATTGATGACATACTTATTTACTCAAAGAATGACCAAGAACACGGTGAACATTTGAGAAAGGTGTTAGAAGTATTGAGGAAGGAAGAATTGTACGCTAAGTTTTCAAAGTGTGCATTTTGGTTGGAAGAAGTTCAATTCCTCGGTCACATAGTGAACAAAGAAGGTATTAAGGTGGATCCGGCAAAGATAGAAACTGTTGAAAAGTGGGAAACCCCGAAAACTCCGAAACACATACGCCAGTTTTTAGGACTAGCTGGTTACTACAGAAGGTTCATCCAAGACTTTTCCAGAATAGCAAAACCCTTGACTTCATTAACGCATAAAGGGAAGAAATTTGAATGGAATGATGAACAAGAGAAAGCGTTTCAGTTATTGAAGAAAAAGCTAACTACGGCACCTATATTGTCATTGCCTGAAGGGAATGATGATTTTGTGATTTATTGTGATGCATCAAAGCAAGGTCTCGGTTGTGTATTAATGCAACGAACGAAGGTGATTGCTTATGCGTCTAGACAATTGAAGATTCACGAACAAAATTATACGACGCATGATTTGGAATTAGGCGCGGTTGTTTTTGCATTAAAGACTTGGAGGCACTACTTATATGGGGTCAAAAGTATTATATATACCGACCACAAAAGTCTTCAACACATATTTAATCAGAAACAACTGAATATGAGGCAGCGTAGGTGGATTGAATTATTGAATGATTACGACTTTGAGATTCGTTACCACCCGGGGAAGGCAAATGTGGTAGCCGATGCCTTGAGCAGGAAGGACAGAGAACCCATTCGAGTAAAATCTATGAATATAATGATTCATAATAACATTACTACTCAAATAAAGGAGGCGCAACAAGTAGTTTTAAAAGAGGGAAATTTAAAGGATGAAATACCCAAAGGATCGGAGAAGCATCTTAATATTCGGGAAGACGGAACCCGGTATAGGGCTGAAAGGATTTGGGTACCAAAATTTGGAGATATGAGAGAAATGGTACTTAGAGAAGCTCATAAAACCATATACTCAATACATCCTGGAACGGGGAAGATGTACAAGGATCTCAAGAAACATTTTTGGTGGCCGGGTATGAAAGCCGATGTTGCTAAATACGTAGGAGAATGTTTGACGTGTTCTAAGGTCAAAGCTGAGCATCAGAAACCATCAGGTCTACTTCAACAACCCGAAATCCCGGAATGGAAATGGGAAAACATTACCATGGATTTCATCACTAAATTGCCAAGGACTGCAAGTGGTTTTGATACTATTTGGGTAATAGTTGACCATCTCACCAAATCAGCACACTTCTTGCCAATAAGAGAAGATGACAAGATGGAGAAGTAAGCACGACTGTATTTGAAGGAAGTCATCTCCAGACATGGAATACCAATCTCTATTATCTCTGATAGGGATGGCAGATTTATTTCAAGATTCTGGCAGACATTACAGCAAGCATTAGGAACTCGTCTAGACATGAGTACTGCCTATCATCCACAAACTGATGGGCAGAGCGAAAGGACAATACAAACGCTTGAAGACATGCTACGAGCATGTGTTATTGATTTCGGAAACAGTTGGGATCGACATCTACCGTTAGCAGAATTTTCTTACAACAACAGCTACCATTCAAGCATTGAGATGGCGCCGTTTGAAGCACTTTATGGTAGAAAGTGCAGGTCTCCGATTTGTTGGAGTGAAGTGGGGGATAGACAGATTACGGGTCCGGAGATTATACAAGAAACTACCGAGAAGATCATCCAAATTCAACAACGGTTGAAAACCGCCCAAAGTCGACAAAAGAGCTACGCTGACATTAAAAGAAAAGATATAGAATTTGAAATTGGAGAGATGGTCATGCTTAAAGTTGCACCTTGGAAAGGCGTTGTTCGATTTGGTAAACGAGGGAAATTAAATCCAAGGTATATTGGACCATTCAAGATTATTGATCGTGTCGGACCAGTAGCTTACCGACTAGAGTTACCTCAACAACTCGCGGCTGTACATAACACTTTCCACGTCTCGAATTTAAAGAAATGTTTTTCTAAAGAAGATCTCACTATTCCGTTAGATGAAATCCAAATCAACGAAAAACTTCAATTCATCGAAGAACCCGTCGAAATAATGGATCGTGAGGTTAAAAGACTTAAGCAAAACAAGATACCAATTGTTAAGGTTCGATGGAATGCTCGTAGAGGACCCGAGTTCACCTGGGAGCGTGAAGATCAGATGAAGAAGAAATACCCGCATCTATTTCCAGAAGATTCGTCAACACCTTCAACAGCTTAAAATTTCGGGACGAAATTTATTTAACGGGTAGGTACTGTAGTGACCCGAACTTTTCCATGTTTATATATATTAATTGAGATTGATATTTACATGATTAAATGTTTCCAACATGTTAAGCAATCAAACTTGTTAAGACTTGATTAATTGAAATATGTTTCATATAGACAATTGACCACCCAAGTTGACCGGTGATTCACGAACGTTAAAACTTGTAAAAACTATATGATGACATATAATGGATATATATATAGTTAACATGATACTATGATAAGTAAACATATCATTAAGTATATTAACAATGAACTACATATGTAAAAACAAGACTACTAACTTAATGATTTTTAAACGAGACATATATGTAACGATTATCGTTGTAAAGACATTTAATGTATATATATCATATTAAGAGATATTCATACATGATAATATCATGATAATATAATAATTTAAAATCTCATTTGATATTATAAACATTGGGTTAACAACATTTAACAAGATCGTTAACCTAAAGGTTTCAAAACAACACTTACATGTAACGACTAACGATGACTTAACGACTCAGTTAAAATGTATATACATGTAGTGTTTTAATATGTATTTATACACTTTTGAAAGACTTCAATACACTTATCAAAATACTTCTACTTAACAAGAATGCTTACAATTACATCCTCGTTCAGTTTCATCAACAATTCTACTCGTATGCACCCGTATTCATACTCGTACAATACACAGCTTTTAGATGTATGTACTATTGGTATATACACTCCAATGATCAGCTCTTAGCAGCCCATGTGAGTCACCTAACACATGTGGGAACCATCATTTGGCAACTAGCATGAAATATCTCATAAAATTACAAAAATATGAGTAATCATTCATGACTTATTTACATGAAAACAAAATTACATATCCTTTATATCTAATCCATATACCAACGACCAAAAACACCTACAAACACTTTCATTCTTCAATTTTCTTCATCTAATTGATCTCTCTCAAGTTCTATCTTCAAGTTCTAAGTGTTCTTCATAAATTCTAAAAGTTCTAGTTTCATAAAATCAAGAATACTTTCAAGTTTGCTAGCTCACTTCCAATCTTGTAAGGTGATCATCCAACCTCAAGAAATCTTTGTTTCTTACAGTAGGTTATCATTCTAATACAAGGTAATAATCATATTCAAACTTTGGTTCAATTTCTATAACTATAACAATCTTATTTCAAGTGATGATCTTACTTGAACTTGTTTTCGTGTCATGATTCTGCTTCAAGAACTTCGAGCCATCCAAGGATCCATTGAAGCTAGATCCATTTTTCTCTTTTCCAGTAGGTTTATCCAAGGAACTTAAGGTAGTAATGATGTTCATAACATCATTCGATTCATACATATAAAGCTATCTTATTCGAAGGTTTAAACTTGTAATCACTAGAACATAGTTTAGTTAATTCTAAACTTGTTCGCAAACAAAAGTTAATCCTTCTAACTTGACTTTTAAAATCAACTAAACACATGTTCTATATTTATATGATATGCTAACTTAATGATTTAAAACCTGGAAACACGAAAAACACCGTAAAACCGGATTTACGCCGTCGTAGTAACACCGCGGGCTGTTTTGGGTTAGTTAATTAAAAACTATGATAAACTTTGATTTTAAAGTTTTTATTCTGAGAAAATGATTTTTATTATGAACATGAAACTATATCCAAAAATTATGATTGAACTCAAAGTGGAAGTATGTTTTCTAAAATGGTCATCTAGACGTCGTTCTTTCGACTGAAATGACTACCTTTACAAAAACGACTTGTAACTTATTTTTCCGACTATAAACCTATAATTTTCTGTTTAGATTCATAAAATAGAGTTCAATATGAAACCATAGCAATTTGATTCACTCAAAACGGATTTAAAATGAAGAAGTTATGGGTAAAACAAGATTGGATAATTTTTCTCATTTTAGCTACGTGAAAATTGGTAACAAATCTATTCCAACCATAACTTAATCAACTTGTATTGTATATTATGTAATCTTGAGATACCATAGACACGTATACAATGTTTCGACCTATCATGTCGACACATCTATATATATTTCGGAACAACCATAGACACTCTATATGTGAATGTTGGAGTTAGCTATACAGGGTTGAGGTTGATTCCAAAATATATATAGTTTGAGTTGTGATCAATACTGAGATACGTATACACTGGGTCGTGGATTGATTCAAGATAATATTTATCGATTTATTTCTGTACATCTAACTGTGGACAACTAGTTGTAGGTTACTAATGAGGACAGCTGACTTAATAAACTTAAAACATCAAAATATATTAAAAGTGTTGTAAATATATTTTGAACATACTTTGATATATATGTATATATTGTTATAGGTTCGTGAATCAACCAGTGGCCAAGTCTTACTTCCCGACGAAGTAAAAATCTGTGAAAGTGAGTTATAGTCCCACTTTTAAAATCTAATATTTTTGGGATGAGAATACATGCAGGTTTTATAAATGATTTACAAAATAGACACAAGTACGTGAAACTACATTCTATGGTTGAATTATCGAAATCGAATATGCCCCTTTTTATTAAGTCTGGTAATCTATGAATTAGGGAACAGACACCCTAATTGACGCGAATACTAAAGATAGATCTATTGGGCCTAACAAACCCCATCCAAAGTACCGGATGCTTTAGTACTTCGAAATTTATATCATATCCGAAGGGTGTCCCGGAATGATGGGGATATTCTTATATATGCATCTTGTTAATGTCGGTTACCAGGTGTTCACCATATGAATGATTTTTATCTCTATGTATGGGATGTGTATTGAAATATGAAATCTTGTGGTCTATTGTTACGATTTGATATATATAGGTTAAACCTATAACTCACCAACATTTTTGTTGACGTTTAAAGCATGTTTATTCTCATGTGAATATTAAGAGTTTTCGCTGTTGCATACTAAAATAAGGACAAGATTTGGAGTCCATGTTTGTATGATATTGTGTAAAAACTGCATTCAAGAAACTGATTTCGATGTAACATATTTGTATTGTAAACCATTATGTAATGGTCGTGTGTAAACAGGATATTTTAGATTATCATTATTTGATAATCTACGTAAAGCTTTTTAAACCTTTATTTATGAAATAAAGGTTATGGTTTGTTTTAAAAATGAATGCAGTCTTTGAAAAACGTCTCATATAGAGGTCAAAACCTCGCAACGAAATCAATTAATATGGAACGTTTTTAATCAATAAGAACGGGACATTTCATAATTGTCCTTTGTCCTGGATTATTTAATATGTCCGTCTGGTTTTTGTCCATAACAGTCCATCAGTCATAAATATAAAGTGCGAGTGTCCTCATCAAATTATTCTTATACCCGAAGTTAAATATTCCAACTAATTGGGGATTCGAATTGTAACAAGGTTTTAATACTTTGTTTAATGAATACACCAGGTTATCGACTGCGTGTAAACCAAGGTTTTACTACTTTGTTAACAATTACACCAATTACCCTTGAATGTAATTTCACCCCTGTTTTAATTATTCTAGTGGCTATTAATCCATTCCCGTGTCCGGTTAAATGAACGATTATTCGTACATATAAATACCCCGCCCATCGTGTCCGATTGAGTGTATATGGTAATTTATAGGGACGCCCAATTGTAAATCTTTATATTAACATTAACAAACTATCATTTAGTTAAACAAATATAAAGCCCATTAATAGCCCATAGTCTAATTTCCACAAGTGTCGTTCTTTTGTCCAAACCCCAATTATGGTACAAAGCCCAATTACCCAATTTTAGTAATTAGCCCAACATCATGATTACTTCGTTTTAAATAAGCATAATAATAACTTAGCTACGAGACATTAATGTAAAAAGGTTGAACATAACTTACAATGATTAAAAATAGCGTAGCGTTACACGGACAGAATTTCGACTTACACCCTTACAATATTCGCTAACATACCCTTATTATTAGAATTATAATTAAAATTAAAATTAAAATATAAATTATAAATATATATATATCGTATGAATGAGGAGAAAAAAGATGATGAAAATGATCAGATTTCGGTTTGCTTTATAGGAAGTTTTTCATTTTGGGGCTCCGCGACTCGCGGCATATTTTGCCTTCAAACTCCGCGAGTCGCGGAGTTTGAAATTCCAGCTCACAACTTTGGAGTCTTTCTCTGCCGACGGTTTTTATTTATAAATATAATATATATATAATTAATATAATTAATTATATATTATATTATATTTATATACATAGTTAACTTGTAATTTTTAGTCCGTTGTGTCGAGCGTTGAGAGTTGACTCTGGTCCCGGTTCCGGATTTTCGAACGTCCTTGCGTACAATTTAATATCTTGTACTTTGCGTTTTGAATCTTGTACTCTTGTAATTTCGATACGTTTCTTATCAATAATTGGAACCTTTTTGATTGTCTTTTGTACTTTTGAGCTTTTTGGTCGTTTGCGTCTTCAATTCGTCGAATCTGTCTTTTGTCTTCACCTTTTATTATTTAAACGAATATCACTTGTAAATAGAACATTTGCAACTAAAAGCTTGTCTTTCTTGAGGAATAATGCTATGAAATATATGTTCGTTTTTAGCATTATCATGTATTAATGCAACGAACGAAGGTGATTGCTTATGCGTCTAGACAATTGAAGATTCACGAGCAAAATTATACGACGCATGATTTGGAATTAGGCGCGGTTGTTTTTGCATTAAAGACTTGGAGGCACTACTTATATGGGGTCAAAAGTATTATATATACCGACCACAAAAGTCTTCAACACATATTTAATCAGAAACAACCGAATATGAGGCAGCGTAGGTGGATTGAATTGTTGAATGATTATGACTTTGAGATTCGTTATCACCCAGGGAAGGCAAATGTGGTAGCCGATGCCTTGAGCAGGAAGGACAGAGAACCCATTCGAGTAAAATCTATGAATATAATGATTCATAATAACCTTACTACTCAAATAAAGGAGGCGCAACAAGGAGTTTTAAAAGAAGGAAATTTAAAGGATGAAATACCCAAAGGATCGGAGCAGCATCTTAATATTCGGGAAGACGGAACCCGGTATAGGGCTGAAAGGATTTGGGTACCAAAATTTGGAGATATGAGAGAAATGGTACTTAGAGAAGCTCATAAAACCAGATACTCAATACATCCTGGAACGGGGAAGATGTAAAAGGATCTCAAGAAACATTTTTGGTGGCCGGGTATGAAAGTCGATGTTGCTAAATACGTAGGAGAATGTTTTACGTGTTCTAAGGTCAAAGCTGAGCATCAGAAACCACCAGGTCTACTTCAACAACCCGAAATCCCGGAATGGAAATGGGAAAACATTACCATGGATTTCATAACTAAATTGCCAAGGACTGCAAGTGGTTTTGATACTATTGGGGTAATAGTTGATCGTCTCACCAAATCAGCACACTTCCTGCCAATAAGAGAAGATGACAAGATGGAGAAGTTAGCACGACTGTATTTGAAGGAAGTCGTCTCCAGACATGGAATACCAATCTCTATTATCTCTGATAGGGATGGCAGATTTATTTCAAGATTCTGGCAGACATTACAGCAAGCATTAGGAACTCGTCTAGACATGAGTACTGCCTATCATCCACAAACTGATGGGCAGAGCGAAAGGACGATACAAATGCTTGAAGACATGCTACGAGCATGTGTTATTGATTTCGGAAACAGTTGGGATCGACATCTACCGTTAGCAGAATTTTCCTACAACAACAGCTACCATTCAAGCATTGAGATGGCGCCGTTTGAAGCACTTTATGGTAGAAAGTGCAGGTCTCCGATTTGTTGGAGTGAAGTGGGTGATAGACAGATTACGGGTCCGGAGATTATACAAGAAACTACCGAGAAGATCATCCAAATTCAACAACGGTTGAAAACCGCCCAAAGTAGACAAAAGAGCTACGCTGACATTAAAAGAAAAGATATAGAATTTGAAATTGGAGAGATGGTCATGCTTAAAGTTGCACCTTGGAAAGGCGTTGTTCGATTTGGTAAACGAGGGAAATTAAATCCAAGGTATATTGGACCATTCAAGATTATTGATCGTGTCGGACCAGTAGCTTACCGACTTGAGTTACCTCAACAACTCGCGGCTGTACATAACACTTTCCACGTCTCGAATTTGAAGAAATGTTTTGCTAAAGAAGATCTCACTATTCCGTTAGATGAAATCCAAATCAACGAAAAACTCCAATTCATCGAAGAACCCGTCGAAATAATGGATCGTGAGGTTAAAAGACTTAAGCAAAACAAGATACCAATTGTTAAGGTTCGATGGAATGCTCGTAGAGGACCCGAGTTCACCTGGGAGCGTGAAGATCAGATGAAGAAGAAATACCCGCATCTATTTCTAGAAGATTCGTCAACACCTTCAACATCTTAAAATTTTGGGACGAAATTTATTTAACGGGTAGGTACTGTAGTGACCCGAACTTTTCCATGTTTATATATATTAATTGAGATTGATATTTACATGATTAAATGTTTCTAACATGTTAAGCAATCAAACTTGTTAAGACTTGATTAATTGAAATATGTTTCATATAGACAATTGACCACCCAAGTTGACCGGTGATTCACGAACGTTAAAACTTGTAAAAACTATATGATGACATATATATGGATATATATATATAGTTAACATGATACTATGATAAGTAAACATATCATTAAGTATATTAACAATGAACTACATATGTAAAAACAAGACTACTAACTTAATGATTTTTAAACGAGACATATATGTAACGATTATCGTTGTAAAGACATTTAATGTATATATATCATATTAAGAGATATTCATACATGATAATATCATGATAATATAATAATTTAAAATCTCATTTGATATTATAAACATTGGGTTAACAACATTTAACAAGATCGTTAACCTAAAGGTTTCAAAACAACACTTACATGTAACGACTAACGATGACTTAACGACTCAGTTAAAATGTATATACATGTAGTGTTTTAATATGTATTTATACACTTTTGAAAGACTTCAATACACTTATCAAAATACTTATACTTAACAAAAATTCTTACAATTACATCCTCGTTCAGTTTCATCAACAATTCTACTCGTATGCACCCGTATTCGTACTCGTACAATACACAGCTTTTAGATGTATGTACTATTGGTATATACACTCCAATGATCAGCTCTTAGCAGCCCATGTGAGTCACCTAACACATGTGGGAACCATCATTTGGCAACTAGCATGAAATATCTCATAAAATTACAAAAATATGAGTAATCATTCATGACTTATTTACATGAAAACAAAATTACATATCCTTTATATCTAATCCATACACCAACGACCAAAAACACCTACAAACACTTTCATTCTTCAATTTTCTTCATCTAATTGATCTCTCTCAAGTTCTATCTTCAAGTTCTAAGTGTTCTTCATAAATTCTACAAGTTCTAGTTACATAAAATCAAGAATACTTTCAAGTTTGCTAGCTCACTTCCAATCTTGTAAGGTGATCATCCAACCTCAAGAAATCTTTGTTTCTTACAGTAGGTTATCATTTTAATACAAGGTAATAATAATATTCAAACTTTGGTTCAATTTCTATAACTATAACAATCTTATTTCAAGTGATGATCTTACTTGAACTTGTTTTCGTGTCATGATTCTGCTTCAAGAACTTCGAGCCATCCAAGGATCCGTTGAAGCTAGATCCATTTTTCTCTTTTCCAGTAGGTTTATCCAAGGAACTTAAGGTAGTAATGATGTTCATAACATCATTCGATTCATATATATAAAACTATCTTATTCGAAGGTTTAAACTCGTAATCACTAGAACATAGTTTAGTTAATTCTAAACTTGTTCGCAAACAAAGGTTAATCCTTCTAACTTGACTTTTAAAATTAACTAAACACATGTTCTATATCTATATGATATGCTAACTTAATGATTTAAAACCTGGAAACACGAAAAACACCGTAAAACCGGATTTACGCCGTTTTAGTAACACCGCGGGCTGTTTTGGGTTAGTTAATTAAAAACTATGATAAACTTTGATTTAAAAGTTGTTATTCTGAGAAAATGATTTTTATTATGAACATGAAACTATATCCAAAAATTATGGTTAAACTCAAAGTGAAAGTATGTTTTCTAAAATGGTCATCTAGACGTCGTTCTTTCGACTGATATGACTACCTTTACAAAAACGACTTGTAACTTATTATTTCGACTATAAACCTATACTTTTTCTGTTTAGATTCATAAAATAGAGTTCAATATGAAACCATAGCAATTTGATTCACTCAAAACGGATTTAAAATGAAGAAGTTATGGGTAAAACAAGATTGGATAATTTTTCTCATTTTAGCTACGTGAAAATTGGTAACAAATCTATTCCAACCATAACTTAATCAACTTGTATTGTATATTATGTAATCTTGAGATACCATAGACACGTATACAATGTTTCGACCTATCATGTATACACATCTATATATATTTCGGAACAACCATAGACACTCTATATGTGAATGTTGGAGTTAGCTATACAGGGTTGAGGTTGATTCCAAAATATGTATAGTTTGAGTTGTGATCAATACTGAGATACGTATACATTGGGTCGTGGATTGATTCAAGATAATATTTATCGATTTATTTCTGTATATCTAACTGTGGACAACTAGTTGTAGGTTACTAACGAGGACAGCTGACTTAATAAACTTAAAACATCAAAATATATTAAAAGTGTTGTAAATATATTTTGAACATACTTTGATATATATGTATATATTGTTATAGGTTCGTGAATCAACCAGTGGCCAAGTCTTACTTCCCGACGAAGTAAAAATCTGTGAAAGTGAGTTATAGTCCCACTTTTAAAATCTAATATTTTTGGGATGAGAATACATGCAGGTTTTATAAATGATTTACAAAATAGACACAAGTACGTGAAACTACATTCTATGGTTGAATTATCGAAATCGAATATGCCCCTTTTTATTAAGTCTGGTAATCTAAGAATTAGGGAACAGACACCCTAATTGACGCGAATCCTAAAGATAGATCTATTGGGCCTAACAAATCCCATCCAAAGTACCGGATGCTTTAGTACTTCGAAATTTATATCATATCCGAAGGGTGTCCCGGAATGATGGGGATATTCTTATATATGCATCTTGTTAATGTCGGTTACCAGGTGTTCACCATATGAATGATTTTTATCTCTATGTATGGGATGTGTATTGAAATATGAAATCTTGTGGTCTATTGTTACGATTTGATATATATAGGTTAAACCTATAACTCACCAACATTTTTGTTGACGTTTAAAGCATGTTTATTCTCAGGTGAATATTAAGAGCTTCCGCTGTTGCATACTAAAATAAGGACAAGATTTGGAGTCCATGTTTGTATGATATTGTGTAAAAACTGCATTCAAGAAACTGATTTCGATGTAACATATTTGTATTGTAAACCATTATGTAATGGTCGTGTGTAAACAGGATATTTTAGATTATCATTATTTGATAATCTACGTAAAGCTTTTTAAACCTTTATTTATGAAATAAAGGTTATGGTTTGTTTTAAAAATGAATGCAGTCTTTGAAAAACGTCTCATATAGAGGTCAAAACCTCGAACGAAATCAATTAATATGGAACGTTTTTAATCAATAAGAACGGGACATTTCAGGGTTGCAATCAAAAAGGGCACTTTCAAAGAAATTGCAAAAATGGTTCCGCGAAAGGTGTAAACTTGGCCGAAGGGGAAAATGATGATGCACTTTTGTGTAGTGTTGAAAATTCTAGGGAGTCTTGGATTTTAGATTCGGGAGCTTCGTTTCATGCTACTCATGTCAAAAGCATGATGAAGAATTTTCGTTCATATCAAGGCAAGGTGAGATTGGCGGACAACAAGCAACTCAACATAGAGGGCATTGGAGATGTTGTTTTGAAGACTACTCTTGGTTCTAATTGGACTTTGAAGAACGTAAGGTACATTCCTAAATTGAAAAGGAAACTTATTTCGGTTGGTCAATTAGATGATGAAGGTAACGCGGTTACTTTTGAAAACCGCCAATGGAAGGTGGTTAAGGGTAGTTGTGTAGTGGCTCGTGGACATAAAAGGGGAACTCTTTATATGGTTGAAGTGTTAGATGAAGATACGGTGATTGCTACGGTTAATGTTGAGTCCGAATCAACTCTATGGCACCGAAGACTCGGGCATATGAGTGAGAAGGGTATGAAGATGCTTGTTTCGAGTGGGAGAATTCCGGATTTGAAGAATCACCTAAGTTAGAGAAATTGGAGCTCGTTCATACGGATGTGTTTGGTCCAACCAATGTAGAATCACATGGAGGTTCTCGCTATTATGTCACCTTCATTGACGACTCCACTCAAAAGGTATGGGTTTATTTTCTTAAAGCTAAATCCGATGTGTTTAATACTTTTGTGAAGTGGAAAGCTATGGTAGAAAATGAAACTAACTTGAAAGTCAAGTGCTTGAAGTCGGATAATGGAGGGGAATATGGTAGTCTTGAATTTAAAGACCATTGTGCAAAGCTCGGTATTAGAATTTTGAAAACGGTACCGGAAACACCTCAACACAATGGGGTCGTCGAACGTATGAATCGTACGTTAAATGAAAGGGCTAAGAGTATGAGACTACATGCCAGTTTGCCTAAGATGTTTTGGACGGATGCGGTTAATACGGCGGCTTATTTGATAAATAGGGGACCCTCAACACCGTTGGGTTTTCGAATTCCAGAGGAAGAATGGCAAGGCAAGAAGGTGAGTTATGGTTACCTTAGGATCTTTGGGTGTAATGCATATGTGAAGACCAAAGATGCGGATAAAGACAAGCTTGAAGCTAAGTCAAAGAAGTGTATTTTCATAGGCTACGGGTCGGATGAAATGGGTTATCGTTGTTGGGACAACGAAGCTAGAAAAGTAATTCGTTCGCGAGATGTTACTTTTGATGAAGATTCGGTCTATGGCAAACCGGAAACGGGGAGTCCTAAACCGAGTCAAGTTACTTTTGATGATGTTTCTATTGATGATCTTGCAGGTTCTAGTGGGAGTTTGGGAAACAATGAATTTCCGAATGATGGTGAGGCGTCGGAAAATGCTAATGATGGGAATGATTCAGAAAGCGGTGATGATTCCGAACATAGTGCGAGTTCTAGTGATGAGGAGGACACAAATGAAACCGGTCCAACCATTCCGGTTACTCCTATACCAAGACGCTCGACTAGAGTGCCTAAACCTAATCCTAGGTATTCTCCATCAGCAAACTACTTGCTCTATACCGAGAATGGTGAACCCGAAAGTTACTTTAAGGCAAGAAAAACAAAAGAATCCATACAATGGGAGCTTGCCATGAAAGAAGAGATGGGATCACTTGAGAAGAACAAGACTTGGTCTGTAACAACCCAACCCGTTAACCAACCAATAACGCGGATAAAATTTTTTTTTTGCTGAACAGCATATGGCGCGGCGCGCCATATGGCCGCGCGGCGCGCCAAAGTGGCATGTCCAAAAAGTCATGAAATGCGAAAATGTTTGACCACTTCCCGATGTATTTAGACAAAACGATTTTAACCATACATTAATATATGTAGAACTAACACGTTCCATTAATAAAATTAGTCTTACGAAGACCGGGCCCACATCGGCCATTTTACGACTTTCGTACGAAAATACAAGTTTTCAACCACATGATTTGTAATACAAAATAAAGGCCGAGCATGGCGATTGGGGATACGCTACCCAATCCTAATCAATCCAAAAGCAAGCCTTCTAAAGCAACTACGCAAGTCCACTAGTCCCCGCTTACCCGAGCCTCCGCATCCATGCAATCTATATAAAAAGTCAACAACGAGAGGGTAAGCTAACGCTTAGTGAGTGATAATATACTACATACATATATATGCATAAAATGGACACGCCACAATAATAATCAATTAACGCATACCGGAGCGTCCAAATATAAGGCAAGCTAAACCTAGCATACCGCACGTTCACTAAGCACAAGCTAACAACATCAACAATATAGTAAGTTCACAAGCAACGATGTGAACAATGCCAATAAGCTACACTCATAAGATTAGCTACATTACGACAATACAACATTATATGTATAACATATACATATATAACACTGCGTAAAAACACCCAAGGTTAACCATAACACTATGGTGCTACTGGCACGTGGTTCACACCATACGCATTTGAGTCTCACTCGTTTATAGTGCTACCGGCACGTGGTTCACACTCGATGCTACCGGCACGTGGTTCACATCAATTATTTTATAGTGCTACCGGCACGTGGTTCACACTCGATGCTACCGGCACGTGATTCACACTCGATTATTTTATAGTGCTACCGGCACGTGGTTCACACTCGATGCTACCAGCACGTGGTTCACATCAATTATTTTATAGTGCTACCGGCACGTGGTTCACACTCGATGCTACCGGTACGTGGTTCACATCAATTACTTCTGTCACATACATGTTATGGTACTACCGGCACGTGGTTCATACCATTACATCCACAAACAAATACGCCATAAACATGAACGCATATTTATCCGACTCACAATATCAACCCTTCGCCATTGGGGTTATATAATCCACATCACACGCCCATGTGATAACGTACACACAAAGTGTGCACCTCATCCAAGGTGGTCAACCAAAACGCACAACCGTGCCAATTGGACCCATACACAAGTCCATCAAATCCACCTATATGTGAAGTGAGCTCTATAGCCGAGAATCACTTCACCCGACCCGCACTCATCCTACACATACATATGCACATAGGATATTAACACTCACCTTGAAGTCTTGATGGATTCCAAACCAAAATCTGTAATCGCCGATGGAATGTACCTATTCCATTTATCATAAATACAATAACACAATTAGGGTGGATTTATAAATCAACCCGAATTGACAACTAGTGCCATTTTGACCCAAATGCACTTCCAAGCACAAACCGTGCCCAAGCTAACCAATAATCACTAATACAAGTGAGAATGGTCCTAATATGCCAATCGAACCCAATCATAGGTGTTAAACACCTATCTTGCCCAATATGACACTTAAACCCTAATTTGACCCATAAGAAGTCAATATCACACCATTAGCAAGTTTTGACACCAAAACATATTTAACTCGGTTCTATGCTTCAACCTAATCCATTTTAAGTTTATAAACCTTATTAATTCGACAATTGGGTCATAATCATCACCAAACCCTAATTTTGACCCAAAGTCAAAATTAGTCAACCAACACACCTAAAAGTGTTCCAACACTTCCATAATCACTAAACCTAGTGATTAAACCCAATTACAAGTCCTAATCAAGGCCAATTTGTTCACCAACCCAAAATCCACCAACACTAACAATAAACCCGATTACTAGCATCACTAAACCCACTTCATGAGTCTAAATGGGTTTATCAACAAATCAAGTTCAAACCCTAACTTTGAATAGCAAAATCAACAATGAAATTCGGAGTTAGAACTTACCAATACCGCCAAAATGATGCCGTTGACGAGTAAAACAACTTTAATGCTTGAGGTTTGACCCGAAACAACCTCCTTCTTCTCCAAATGGAGTTCTCTCTCACTAGAACTCAATCTCACTCTAGGGTTTGAGGATGGGAGTGTTTGATGAGTGAGATGTGATCCAAACTGATCAATGGATCAGTTTTGATGACCCCAAACCGACCCCAAGTGAAAAGACCAAAGTACCCCTCATTTAGACCTTTTAAAAAGGCTGAAAATTGCATCAGACGGGTTCGGCGCGCCACGCCGAAAGGTGGAGCGCCGCTCCAACCTTCAGGTCAGTTTTCAGTTTCTTGTTTTGGCCATAACTTTTTGACCGTAGCTCCGTTTTCGATGAATCAAATATCGTTGGAAACGTGATAAGATTTCCTTTCCAATGTTAAGGCTTTAGAACATCAACACAAACTTTATTTGGGGTTGAAAGGATACGTACACACCTTGTCACTTCAGACAATGTCTAGTTTCCTTCGGCGTTCGAGCAAGCAACACGTAAACTTCATACACGCATCGTACACCATAAATACATTATGTACAATAAATATTTGGGTCTTACAACTCTCCCCCACTTAAACTCGATCACGTCCTCGTGATCTTATCCACTTAACCAATCCGGACCTACTCAACGATCCTCACTCAAGTCCCAATACGAACTTTCCTAGACAATTCTTCCCAATGGATCACTTTTAACAACTAAAATCGTCAACCGTGATTTATCAAAACCACAATCCAAGCACTAAAACCTGCTCAATTTCCCATATCGGGAAAAACTCAACCAACCTCGTACCGAGATATAAATTCCTTAGCGTACCTTTACCACGGACAACGCTAAAAGTGACCAAGTCTCAACCTAAAGTCAACAATCCGAACGTTGAAGATCGAACCACATGAATCCTCACGGATTACTCTTACCACTAAACATCCTTTGTAGTGCGCAATACAACCAATACGCCACTATCCTAAGATCATAAGCAACGACTAAAACCAAAAGCGCCCAAAACGACTATGGCAACGCTAATCCTACGGTGTCCAAAATCGACTATTGTCACACCCGTAACAACACGTGAGCGAAACACGGCTATCGCAATCACTAATCACACAACATGGTCCTCACGATCCCACCATCGGTGTATAAAACAACCATTAGATCACTCAACACCGGATGAAGTCAGCGGACCCCGAAGGTCATGCTCCACCAATCAAAAATACTATGATGAAGTCAGCGGACCCCGAAGGTAATGCTTCACCAATCACATACGTACATTTGGCCTCGAACAATGAGTAGTGCAACATCGCACTCTGTTACACTATAGTGAACCCTAACGGATACCACTAACCATCCACACAATCGAGCAAGAACCACCTATATCAAACATAGGTACAAAACAATAATTCTCTAAAAGAGAATCCGACACACACATCCCTTAACCGAGGGATTTCACCTTGCTTGCCAAACACGTCCATTATCTCTCAACGAGATTTACCACATTACCACCTTGGTGATAATTCAAATCCAAAATCATAAGTACGATTTAACCAAAATTGTACTCTACCACAATCGACCAAATCTAGGTCCCGACACAAGTTTCGGTTTACTAAAACATTGTCTGAAATCTCACACTAAAACCTCCTCGTGCGGGAGTGTAAATCCCCCACTTGGAATTATGTTCCATAACCGCATCTCGTACACCCGTACAATGCTACCAAAGGTAGACTTTACCAATAATTGGGTTCGCACGACCCATCACCATGTCTTGCTCCAACTTTGAGCATACCAAGGATCCTAACCTATCCTTGAACATTTCGAACGAAAAGTGTACCACAAATTACACGAACTATACACTCGCAATCATCCAATTGCTTTAGTTTGTCGAATTTCACCCGATCACTCATGAACCTAAGGGTTTCACTTCGGTACCCTAAGTACAATGTAACCGCAACACAATCGGAGTCGAACACCACACTAGTAGGTATAAAAGAGGCACCTAATGTCGTGTCACGTAGACTCCTTTACCAACATACTTCAAGATCAACACTCGATTTCAAAAATTTCAATCCACCCGACGAACCTCGTGGTTCATCAACTTCAACGCGAAAGCGAACACGCGCTTAACGACCGAACACCAAAACCCATTTCCATGGTTTGGTAGAAACATTTTCCAAATACTAAAGGATGCTCGGTTGCACCAAGTCTTACGCCCTTCGCCCGACAATCCAATGTCACTATAGGGTACTTCCATTAGGAACGTCACCCATATCAATAACATGCACAACACAATTGAGAACTTAAGGGTCTCACTCGAACGAGCTTAACGACCCGGTACCAACCAAAATGCCTAAGCGCCCAAGGATTCGTACCATAGAGTCAAGGCACAACACACCACTTATACGCTCTACTGAGAGCAAACCGGAACCATAAATGTAACCCGTCCGCTCGCTACGAATTATCTCCAACGGAGAATAAATTTTAGCTAAGACTTACGCACATACCGCATGTTATTACAAACGAACAACCTATAATTTCGTACTAAAAGTGAAATGTCCCGTTCTTATTGATTAAAAACGTTCCATATTAATTGATTTCGTTGCGAGGTTTTGACCTCTATATGAGACGTTTTTCAAAGACTGCATTCATTTTAAAACAAACCATAACCTTTATTTCATCAATAAAGGTTTAAAAAGCTTTACGTAGATTATCAAATAATGATAATCTAAAATATCCTGTTTACACACGACCGTTACATAATGGTTTACAATACAAATATGTTACAACAAAATAAGTTTCTTGAATGCAGTTTTTACACAATATCATACAAGCATGGACTCCAAATCTCGTCCTTATTTAAGTATGCGACAGCGGAAGCTCTTAATAATCACCTGAGAATAAACATGCTTAAAACGTCAACAAAAATGTTGGTGAGTTATAGGTTTAACCTATATATATCAAATCATAATAATAGACCACAAGATTTCATATTTCAATACACATCCCATACATAGAGATAAAAATCATTCATATGGTGAACACCTGGTAACCGACATTAACAAGATGCATATATAAGAATATCCCCATCATTCCGGGACACCCTTCGGATATGATATAAATTTCGAAGTACTAAAGCATCCGGTACTTTGGATGGGGTTTGTTAGGCCCAATAGATCTATCTTTAGAGTTCGCGTCAATCAGGGTGTCTGTTCCCTAATTCTTAGATTACCAGACTTAATAAAAAGGGGCATATTCGCTTTCGATCATTCAACCATATAATGTAGTTTCGATTACTTGCGTCTATTTCGTAAAACATTTATAAAAGCAGCGCATGTAATTCTCAGTCCCAAAAAATATATATTGCAAAAGCATTTAAAAAGGGATTAATGAAACTCACATTCACAGATTTTTACTTCGTCGGGAAGTAAGACTTGGCCACTGGTTGATTCACGAACCTATAACAATATATACATATATATCAAAGTATGTTCAAAATATATTTACAACACTTTTAATATATTTTGATGTTTTAAGTTTATTAAGTCAGCTGTCCTCGTTAGTAACCTACAACTAGTTGTCCACAGTTAGATGTACAGAAATAAATCGATAAATATTATCTTGAATCAATCCACGAGCCAGTGTATACGTATCTCAGTATTGATCACAACTCAAACTATATATATTTTGGAATCAACCTCAACCCTGTATAGCTAACTCCAACATTCACATATAGAGTGTCTATGGTTGTTCCGAAATATATATAGATGTGTCGACATGATAGGTCAAAATATTGTATACGTGTCTATGGTATCTTAAGATTACATAATATACAATACAAGTTGATTAAGTTATGGTTGGAACAGATTTGTTACCAATTTTCACGTAGCTAAAATGAGAAAAATTATCCAATCTTGTTTTACCCATAACTTCTTCATTTTAAATCCGTTTTGAGTGAATCAAATTGATATGGTTTCATATTGAACTCTATTTTATGAATCTAAACAGAAAAAGTATAGGTTTATAGTCAGAAAAATAAGTTACAAGTCATTTTTGTAAAGGTAGTCATTTCAGTCGAAAGAACGACGTCTAGATGACCATTTTAGAAAACATACTTCCACTTTGAGTTTAACCATAATTTTTGGATATAGTTTCATGTTCATAATAAAAATCATTTTCTCAGAATAACAACTTTTAAATCAAAGTTTATCATAGTTTTTAATTAACTAACCCAAAACAGCCCGCGGTGTTACTACGACGGCGTAAATCCAGTTTTACGGTGTTTTTCGCGTTTCCAGGTTTTAAATCATTAAGTTAGCATATAATATAGATATAGAACATGTGTTTAGTTGATTTTAAAAGTCAATTTAGAATGATTAACTTTTGTTTGCGAACAAGTTTAGAATTAACTAAACTATGTTCTAGTGATTACAAATTTAAACCTTCGAATAAGATAGCTTTATTTGTATGAATCGAATGATGTTATGAAAATCATTACTACCTTAAGTTCCTTGGATAAACCTACTGGAAAAGAGAAAAATAGATCTAGCTTCAACGGATCCTTGGATGGCTCGAAGTTCTTGAAGCAGAATCATGACTCGAAAACAAGTTCAAGTAAGATCATCACTTGAAATAAGATTGTTATAGTTATAGAAGTTGAACCAAAATTTGAATATGATTATTACCTTGTATTAGAATGATAACCTACTGTAAGAAACAAAGATTTCTTGAGGTTGGATGATCACCTTACAAGATTGAAAGTGAGCTAGCAAACTTGAAAGTATTCTTGATTTTATGTAACTAGAACTTGTAGAATATATGAAGAACACTTAGAACTTGAAGATAGAACTTGAGAGAGATCAATTAGATGAAGAAAATTGAAGAATGAAAGTGTTTGTAGGTGTTTTTGGTCGTTGGTGTATGGATTAGATATAAAGGATATGTAATTTTGTTTTCATGTAAATAAGTCATGAATGATTACTCATATTTTTGTAATTTTATGAGATATTTCATGCTAGTTGCTAAATGATGGTTTTCACATATGTTAGGTGACTCAAATGGGCTGCTAAGAGCTGATAATTGGAGTGTATATACCAATAGTACATACATCTAAAAGATGTGTATTGTACGAGTACGAATACGGGTGCATACGAGTAGAATTTTTGATGAAACTGAACGAGGATGTAATTGTAAGCATTTTTGTTAAGTAGAAGTATTTTGATAAGTGTATTGAAGTCTTTAAAAAGTATATAAATACATATTAAAACACTACATGTATATACATTTTAACTGAGTCGTTAAATCATCGTTAGTCGTTACATGTAAGTGTTGTTTTGAAACCTTTAGGTTAACGATCTTGTTAAATGTTGTTAACCCAATGTTTATAATATCAAATGAGATTTTAAATTATTATATTATCATGATATTATCATGTATGAATATCTCTTAATATGATATATATACATTAAATGTCTTTACAACGATAATCGTTACATATATGTCTCGTTTAAAAATCATTAAGTTAGTAGTCTTGTTTTTACATATGTAGTTCATTGTTAATATACTTAATGATATGTTTACTTATCATAGTATCATGTTAACTATATATATATCCATATATATGTCATCATATAGTTTTTACAAGTTTTAACGTTCGTGAATCACCGGTCAACTTGGGTGGTCAATTGTCTGTATGAAACATATTTCAATTAATCAAGTCTTAACAAGTTTGGTTGCTTAACATGTTGGAAACATTTAATCATGTAAATATCAATCTCAATTAATATATATAAACATGGAAAAGTTCGGGTCACTACAGTACCTACCCGTTAAATAAATTTCGTCCCGAAATTTTAAGCTGTTGAAGGTGTTGACGAATCTTCTGGAAATAGATGCGGGTATTTCTTCTTCATCTGATCTTCATGCTCCCAGGTGAACTCGGGTCCTCTACGAGCATTCCATCGAACCTTAACAATTGGTATCTTGTTTTGCTTAAGTCTTTTAACCTCACGATCCATTATTTCGACGGGTTCTTCGATGAATTGAAGTTTTTCGTTGATTTGGATTTGATCTAACGGAATAGTGAGATCTTCTTTAGCAAAACATTTCTTCAAATTCAAGACGTGGAAAGTGTTATGTACAGCCGCGAGTTGTTGAGGTAACTCAAGTCGGTAAGCTACTGGTCCGACACGATCAATAATCTTGAATGGTCCAATATACCTTGGATTTAATTTCCCTCGTTTACCAAATCGAACAACGCCTTTTCAAGGTGCAACTTTAAGCATGACCATCTCTCCAATTTCAAATTCTATATCTTTTCTTTTAATGTCAGCGTAGCTCTTTTGTCGACTTTGGGCGGTTTTCAACCGTTGTTGAATTTGGATGATCTTCTCGGTAGTTTCTTGTATAATCTCCGGACCCGTAATCTGTCTATCCCCCACTTCACTCTAACAAATCGGAGACCTGCACTTTCTACCATAAAGTGCTTCAAACGGCGCCATCTCAATGCTTGAATGGTAGCTGTTGTTGTAGGAAAATTCTGCTAACGGTAGATGTCGATCCCAACTGTTTCCGAAATCAATAACACATGCTCGTAGCATGTCTTCAAGCGTTTGTATTGTCCTTTCGCTCTGCCCATCAGTTTGTGGATGATAGGCAGTACTCATGTCTAGACGAGTTCCTAATGCTTGCTGTAATGTCTGCCAGAATCTTGAAATAAATCTGCCATCCCTATTAGAGATAATAGAGATTGGTATTCCATGTCTGGAGATGACTTCCTTCAAATACAGTCGTGCTAACTTCTCCATCTTGTCATCTTCTATTATTGGTAGGAAGTGTGCTGATTTGGTGAGACGATCAACTATTACCCAAATAGTATCAAAACCACTTGCAGTCCTTGGCAATTTAGTGATGAAATCCATGGTAATGTTTTCCCATTTCCATTCCGGGATTTTGGGTTGTTGAAGTAGACCTGGTGGTTTCTGATGCTCAGCTTTGACCTTAGAACACGTCAAACATTCTCCTACGTATTTAGCAACATCGGCTTTCATACCCGGCCACCAAAAATGTTTCTTGAGATCCTTGTACATCTTCCCCGTTCCAGGATGTATTGAGTATCTGGTTTTATGAGCCTCTCTAAGTACCATTTCTCTCATATCTCCAAATTTTGGTACCCAAATCCTTTCAGCCCTATACCGGGTTCCGTCTTCCCGAATATTAAGATGCTTCTCCGATCCTTTGGGTATTTCATCCTTTAAATTTCCCTCTTTTAAAACTCCTTGTTGCGCCTCCTTTATTTGAGTAGTAAGGTTATTATGAATCATTATATTCATAGATTTTACTCGAATGGGTTCTCTGTCCTTCCTGCTCAAGGCATCGGCTACCACATTTGCCTTCTCCGGGTGGTAACGAATCTCAAAGTCATAATCATTCAATAATTCAATCCACCTATGCTGCCTCATATTCAGTTGTTTCTGATTAAATATGTGTTGAAGACTTTTGTGGTCGGAATATGTAATACTTTTGACCCCATATAAGTAGTGCCTCCAAGTCTTTAAAGCAAAAACAACCGCGCCTAATTCCAAATCATGCGTCGTATAATTTTGTTCGTGAATCTTCAATTGTCTAGACGCATAAGCAATCACCTTCGTTCGTTGCATTAATACACAACCGAGACCTTGCTTTGATGCGTCACAATAAATCACAAAGTCATCATTCCCTTCAGGCAATGACAATATAGGTGCCGTAGTTAGCTTTTTCTTCAATAACTGAAACGCTTTCTCTTGTTCATCATTCCATTCAAATTTCTTCCCTTTATGCGTTAATGCAGTCAAGGGTTTTGCTATTCTGGAAAAGTCTTGGATGAACCTTCTGTAGTAACCAGCTAGTCCTAAAAACTGGCGTATGTGTTTCGGAGTTTTCGGGGTTTCCCACTTTTCAACAGTTTCTATCTTTGCCGGATCCACCTTAATACCTTCTTTGTTCACTATGTGACCGAGGAATTGAACTTCTTCCAACCAAAATGCACACTTTGAAAACTTAGCGTACAATTCTTCCTTCCTCAATACTTCTAACACCTTTCTCAAATGTTCACCGTGTTCTTGGTCATTCTTTGAGTAAATAAGTATGTCATCAATGAAAACAATGACAAACTTGTCAAGGTATGGTCCACACACTCGGTTCATAAGGTCCATGAACACAGCTGGTGCATTAGTTAAACCAAACGGCATGACCATAAACTCGTAATGACCGTAACGTGTTCTGAAAGCAGTCTTTGGAATATCATCTTCTTTCACCCGCATTTGATGATATCCGGAACGTAAGTCAATCTTTGAATAAACAGACGAGCCTTGTAGTTGATCAAATAAGTCGTCGATTCTCGGTAGTGGGTAGCGGTTCTTGATGGTAAGTTTGTTCAACTCTCGGTAGTCGATACACAACCTGAATGTACCATCTTTCTTCTTGACAAACAAAACAGGAGCTCCCCACGGTGATGTGCTTGGTCGAATGAAACCAAGCTCTAAAAGTTCTTGTAATTGGCTTTACAGTTCTTTCATCTCACTGGGTGCGAGTCTGTAAGGAGCACGAGCTATTGGTGCAGCTCCTGGTACAAGATCTATTTTAAATTCAACGGATCGATGTGGGGGTAATCCCGGTAATTCTTTCGGAAATACATCGGGAAATTCTTTTGCAATGGGAACATCATTGATGCTCTTTTCTTCAGTTTGTACTTTCTAGACGTGTTCTAGAACAGCATCGCAACCTTTTCTTATTAGTTTTTGTGCCTTCAAATTACTAATAAGATATAGCTTCGTGTTTCCCTTTTCTCCGTACACCATTAAGGGTTTTCCTTTTTCTCGTATAATGCGAATTGCATTTTTGTAACAAACGATCTCTGCTTTCACTTCTTTCAACCAGTCCATACCGATTATCACATCAAAACTCCCTAACTCTACTGGTATCAAATCAATCTTAAATGTTTCGCTAACTAGTTTAATTTCTCGATTCCGACATATATTATCTGCTGAAATTAATTTACCATTTGCTAATTCGAGTAAAAATTTACTATCCAAAGGCGTCAATGGACAACTTAATTTAGCACAAAAATCTATACTCATATAGCTTCTATCCGCACCCGAATCAAATAAAACGTAAGCAGATTTATTGTCAATAAGAAACGTACCCGTAACAAGCTCCGGGTCTTCCTGTGCCTCTGCCACATTAATATTGAAAACTCTTCCGCGGCCTTGTCCATTCGTGTTCTCCTGGTTCGGGCAATTTCTAATAATGTGGCCCGGTTTTCCACATTTATAACAAACTACATTGGCATAACTTACTCCGACACTAGTTGCTCCGCCATTACTCGTTCCGACACCATTTGTTCCTTTCGTTCTATTAACCCCTGGTCCGTAGACCTCACACTTCGCCGCGCTATGACCATTTCTTTTACACTTGTTGCAAAATTTGGTGCAGAACCCCGAGTGATACTTTTCACACCTTTGGCATAGCTGCTTCTGATTGTTGTTGTTGTTGCGGTTATTATTGTTGTTGGGATGATTGTTGTAGTTGCTGTTGTTGTTGTTGTTGTTGTTGGGCCATTTGTTGTAGTTGCGATTGATGTTGCGATTGTTGGGATAATTGTTGCGATTATTGTTGTAATTGCTGTTGTTGTTGTATTGGTGATTCTTATCACCGTTTTCCTCCCACTTTCTTTTGACTTGCTTTACATTGGCCTCTTCAGCAGTCTGTTCTTTAATTCTTTCTTCAATCTGGTTCACTAGTTTGTGAGCCATTCTACATGCCTGTTGTATGGAGGCGGGTTCGTGTGAACTTATATCTTCTTGGATTCTTTCCGGTAATCCTTTCACAAACGCGTCGATCTTCTCTTCCTCATCTTCGAATGCTCCCGGACACAATAGGCACAATTCTGTGAATCGTCTTTCGTACGTGGTAATATCAAATCCTTAAGTTCGTAACCCTCTAAGTTCTGTCTTGAGCTTATTGACCTCGGTTCTGGGACGGTACTTCTCGTTCATCAAGTGCTTGAATGCTGACCACGGTAGTGCGTACGCATCGTCTTGTCCCACTTGCTCTAGATAGGTATTCCACCATGTTAACGCAGAACCTGTGAAGGTATGCGTAGCGTACTTCACTTTTTCCTCTTCAGTACACTTACTTATGGCAAACACCGATTCGACCTTCTCGGTCCACCGTTTCAATCCGATCGGTCCTTCGGTTCCATCAAATTCCAAAGGTTTGCAGGCAGTGAATTCTTTGTAGGTGCATCCTACACGATTTCCTGTACTGCTAGATCCAAGGTTATTGTTGGTATGTAGCGCAGCCTGTACTGCGGCTATGTTTGAAGCTAGAAAAGTACGGAATTTCTCTTCATTCATATTCACGGTGTGTCGAGTAGTTGGTGCCATTTCCTTCAAAATAGTCAAATGGAACAAGTTAATCATACAGAATATTAAGAGTAGTTAATAGTATTTTGTAGCATAATATGAACTCATTTATAAAAGCTTTTTCTTCATATTAGCATTTTATAAGTTTAAATTCGGGTAGTACCTACCCGTTAAGTTCATACTTAGTAGCTAATATACAATTCAACTACTACAATTCTATATGAAAAACTGATTATAATAATATTTCGCGTTCAAACTTTTACACAATATTTTACAAACTTACAATACCGCTTATTTTACATATAGCATGAAATATAGCACACAATAAATTTGATACAAGATGGTTGTGAAGATAATTCTAGCTAGTACACAAGTCGTTCAGCAAAGGCAATAAAGACACGTAATTCATACGTCCAGAAACAAGTCATGCATTCTGGTTTTACTAGGATTACTTCCCATCCTTGGTCTTGTGGAACATAACCGTTATGGCTGTTGATAAGACAGCGTGTTGTAACGTCGTCAAAGGGACGAGGGTTACGTAATGTCCAACAGTCCCGTAACAATCTAAAAACCTCATTTCTTACCCCAATTACCGACTCCGTCACTTGTGGGAACGTTTTGTTTAATAGTTGTAGCCCGTTGTTCTTGTTCTCACTTTGGTGAGAAGCGAACATTACAAATCCGTAAGCATAACATGCTTCTTTATGTTGCATGTTAGCCGCTTTTTCTAAATCACGAAGTCCAATATGCGGATATATTGAGTCAAAATAATTTATTAACCCATTGCGTAAAATAGCATTTGGGTTCCCCGCAATATATGCGTCAAAGTAAACACATCGTAACTTATGGATTTCCCAATGTGATATCCCCCATCTTTTGAACGAAAGCCTTTTATAAACCAAGGCATTCTTGGAACGTTCTTCGAATGTCTTACAAACTGATCTCGCCTTAAATAGTTGTGCCGAAGAATTCTGACCGACTCTAGACAAGATCTCATCAATCATGTCTCCGGGTAGGTCTCTTAAAATATTGGGTTGTCTATCCATTTTGTGTTTTTATACTGTAAAATAGACAAGAGTTAGATTCATAAAAAAAAATACTTATTAATACAAGCAATTTTTACATATATCATAAAGCATAAGCACACTATATTACATATATTACACCACACGAATACAACTATCTTATTCCGACTCGCTTGTTTCTTCTTCTTCGGTTTTGGTTCGTTTTGCCAAGTTTCTAGGGATATATGATGTTCCCCTAATACGAGCCGTCGTTTTCCACATTGGTTTAGAAAAACCTGGTGGTTTAGAGGTTCTCGGGTCATTGTTACAACTTAAGGACTTCGGGGGTTGACGATACATATAAAGTTCATCGGGGTTGGAATTAGATTTCTCTATTTTTATGCCCTTTCCCTTATTATTTTCTTTTGCCTTTTTAAATTCAGTTGGGGTAATTTCTATAACATCATCGGAATTCTCGTCGGAATCCGATTCATCGGAGAATTGGTAATCCTCCCAATATTTTGCTTCCTTGGCGGAAACACCATTGACCATAATTAACCTTGGTCGGTTGGTTGAGGATTTTCTTTTACTTAACCGTTTTATTATTTCCCCCACCGGTTATATTTCTTCATTCGGTTCCGATTCTTCTTCCGGTTCCGATTCTTCTTCCGGTTCCGACTCTTCTTCCGGTTCCTCTTCGGAAACTTGTGAATCAGTCCACGAATCATTCCAATTTACATTTGACTCTTCATTATTATTAGGTGAGTCAATGGGACTTGTTCTAGAGGTAGACATCTATCACATAATATCAAACGCGTTAAGAGATTAATATATCACATAATATTCACATGTTAAAAATATATAGTTTCCAACAAAATTTGTTAAGCAATCATTTTTCAAGTAAACACGGTCGAAGTCAAGACTCACTAATGCATCCTAACAAACTCGATAAGACACACTAATGCAAAATTCTGGTTCTCTAAGACCAACGATCGGATACCAACTGAAATGTCCCGTTCTTATTGATTAAAAACGTTCCATATTAATTGATTTCGTTGCGAGATTTTGACCTCTATATGAGACGTTTTTCAAAGACTGCATTCATTTTAAAACAAACCATAACCTTTATTTCATCAATAAAGGTTTAAAAAGCTTTACGTAGATTATCAAATAATGATAATCTAAAATATCCTGTTTACACACGACCATTACATAATGGTTTACAATACAAATATGTTACAACAAAATAAGTTTCTTGAATGCAGTTTTTACACAATATCATACAAGCATGGACTCCAAATCTCGTCCTTATTTAAGTATGTGACAACGGAAGCTCTTAATAATCACCTGAGAATAAACGTCAACAAAAATGTTGGTGAGTTATAGGTTTAACCTATATATATCAAATCATAATAATAGACCACAAGATTTCATATTTCAATACACATCCCATACATAGAGATAAAAATCATTCATATGATGAACACCTGGTAACCGACATTAACAAGATGCATATATAAGAATATCCCCATCATTCCGGGACACCCTTCGGATATGATATAAATTTCGAAGTACTAAAGCATCCGGTACTTTGGATGGGGTTTGTTAGGCCCAATAGATCTATCTTTAGAGTTCGCGTCAATTAGGGTGTCTGTTCCCTAATTCTTAGATTACCAGACTTAATAAAAAGGGGCATATTCGATTTCGATCATTCAACCATATAATGTAGTTTCAATTACTTGTATCTATTTCGTAAAACATTTATAAAAGCAGCGCATGTAATTCTCAGTCCCAAAAAATATATATTGCAAAAGCATTTAAAAAGGGATTAATGAAACTCACATTCACAGATTTTTACTTCGTCGGGAAGTAAGAATTGGCCACTGGTTGATTCACGAACCTATAACAATATATACATATATATCAAAGTATGTTCAAAATATATTTACAACACTTTTAATATATTTTGATGTTTTAAGTTTATTAAGTCAGCTGTCCTCGTTAGTAACCTACAACTAGTTGTCCACAGTTAGATGTACAGAAATAAATCGATAAATATTATCTTGAATCAATCCACGACCCAGTGTATACGTATCTCAGTATTAATCACAACTCAAACTATATATATTTTGGAATCAACCTCAACCCTGTATAGCTAACTCCAACATTCACATATAGAGTGTCTATGGTTGTTCCGAAATATATATAGATGTGTCGACATGATAGGTCGAAATATTGTATACGTGTCTATGGTATCTCAAGATTACATAATATACAATACAAGTTGATTAAGTTATGGTTGGAACAGATTTGTTACCAATTTTCACGTAGCTAAAATGAGAAAAATTATCCAATCTTGTTTTACCCATAACTTCTTCATTTTAAATCCGTTTTGAGTGAATCAAATTGCTATGGTTTCATATTGAACTCTATTTTATGAATCTAAACAGAAAAAGTATAGGTTTATAGTCGGAAAAATAAGTTACAAGTCGTTTTTGTAAAGGTAGTCATTTCAGTCGAAAGAACGACGTCTAGATGACCATTTTAGAAAACATACTTCCACTTTGAGTTTAACCATAATTTTTGGATATAGTTTCATGTTCATAATAAAAATCATTTTCTCAGAATAACAACTTTTAAATCAAAGTTTATCATAGTTTTTAATTAACTAACCCAAAACAGCCCGCGGTGTTACTACGACGGCGTAAATCCGGTTTTACGGTGTTTTTCGCGTTTCCAGGTTTTAAATCATTAAGTTAGCATATCATATAGATATAGAACATGTGTTTAGTTGATTTTAAAAGTCAAGTTAGAAGGATTAACTTTTGTTTGCGAACAAGTTTAGAATTAACTAAACTATGTTCTAGTGATTACAAATTTAAACCTTCGAATAAGATAGCTTTATATGTATGAATCGAATGATGTTATGAACATCATTACTACCTTAAGTTCCTTGGATAAACCTACTGGAAAAGAGAAAAACGGATCTAGCTTCAACGGATCCTTGGATGGCTCAAAGTTCTTGAAGCAGAATCATGACACGAAAACAAGTTCAAGTAAGATCATCACTTGAAATAAGATTGTTATAGTTATAGAAGTTGAACCAAAATTTGAATATAATTATTACCTTGTATTAGAATGATAACCTACTGTAAGAAACAAAGATTTCTTAAGGTTGGATGATCACCATACAAGATTGGAAGTGAGCTAGCAAACTTGAAAGTATTCTTGATTTTATGTAACTAGAACTTGTAGAATATATGAAGAACACTTAGAACTTGAAGATAGAACTTGAGAGAGATCAATTAGATGAAGAAAATTGAAGAATTAAAGTGTTTGTAGGTGTTTTTGGTCGTTGGTGTATGGATTAGATATAAAGGATATGTAATTTTGTTTTCATGTAAATAAGTCATGAATGATTACTCATATTTTTGTAATTTTATGAGATATTTCATGCTAGTTGCCAAATGATGGTTCCCACATGTGTTAGGTGACTCACATGGGCTGCTAAGATCTGATAATTGGAGTGTATATACCAATAGTACATACATCTAAAAGCTGTGTATTGTACGAGTACAAATACGGGTGCATACGAGTAGAATTGTTGATGAAACTGAACGAAGATGTAATTGTAAGCATTTTTGTTAAGTAGAAGTATTTTGATAAGTGTATTGAAGTCTTTCAAAAGTGTATAAATACATATTAAAACACTACATGTATATAAATTTTAACTGAGTCGTTAAATCATCGTTAGTCGTTATATGTAAGTGTTGTTTTGAAACCTTTAGGTTAACGATCTTGTTAAATGTTGTTAACCCAATGTTTATAATATCAAATGAGATTTTAAATTATTATATTATCATGATATTATCATGTATGAATATCTCTTAATATGATATATATACATTAAATGTCTTTACAACGATAATCGTTACATATATGTCTCGTTTAAAAATCATTAAGTTAGTAGTCTTGTTTTTACATATGTAGTTCATTGTTAATATACTTAATGATATGTTTACTTATCATAGTATCATGTTAACTATATATATATATCCATATATATGTCATCATATAGTTTTTACAAGTTTTAACGCTCGTGAATCACCGGTCAACTTGGGTGGTCAATTGTCTATATGAAACATATTTCAATTAATCAATTCTTAACAAGTTTGATTGCTTAACATGTTGGAAACATTTAATCATGTAAATATCAATCTCAATTAATATATATAAACATGGAAAAGTTCGGGTCACTACAAAAAGTACCTGATGTAGCGCTGTTGGGCTTCCGTGCTCCACTTCCCATCATGTATTCGCGCTCTAACCTCCTAACCCGATCGTCATGCGATTCAGAACACTCTGACTTCCGGTGTCCCTCCATCCGGCAAATGAAACACCTGATTGAGCCTAAAGGCACCACCATACAATCTTGTGCCAAATGACCCCGTTCCCCACACTTAAAGCACGTAAGCTTGTAACCCTTCTTACTCTTCTTCTTCACATTCCCGACGCCTTCAGGCGTACTTCGTGCCCTCTTACCATGAGCACCATGTAATCCTAACCTTGCAAGTACATCTTCATCATCACTACCTCGAGGTTGGGAAACCTTTTTTCAAACTCTTCCTTTACAACTTTAGTCGCTTGGTCTCGGACCATTTCCGTCATTTGTCCTTCGACCAACTCCTTAGTTACTTCCCTAACTTTGTCGGTGAAAACCGAGACATATTGCTCAAACACGGCCTCAATCTTTAACGTTAAATCATCCTTCCCTTCGTGAATAGGCTCACTCGTTCCGCATCCATCTTCCGTTTTCATTCTAAGGGATGCAAACGATTAGATCACGAACGTATAGACCACACGCACAACACCGTCCCATCTTGCTAAACACTCATCGTACATCACTTGTTAGACATGATTTGCACCCGTAATAAGGTTTGCAAGTCCTTATTACGCATACACGCCGTATCAACTTGTTAGTACAACGACCGCCTCACTTGATGATATAAACAAACACAACAAAATTCTACGCGATATAGACACACGCGAGAATTATTATCACAACACAAAAGTATATTAATGATACCCACATTACTAATATAAACGTTAGTCCACCTACAAATAAGGCACTATCTATAACCTATTCCGACCCGTAATCCTACAAGTCCCGCAACAAATTAAGCACACACAAAAGTCTAAGTCTAGGTACCTATCTCAAGTCACCTAAATCCCTTAGACCATGCTCTGATACCACTTGTAACAACCCAACCCATTAACCAACCAATAACGCGGATAAAAAAAAAATTTGCTGAACAGCATATGGCGCGGCGCGCCATATGGCCGCGCGGCGCGCCAAAGTGGCCTGTCCAAAAAGTCATGAAATGCGAAAATGTTTGACCACTTCCCGACGTATTTAGACAAAACGCTTTTAACCATACATTAATATATGTAGAACTAACACGTTCCATTAATAAAATTAGTCTTACGAAGACCGGGCCCACATCGGCCGTTTTACGACTTTCGTACGAAAATACAAGTTTTCAACCACATGATTTGTAATACAAAATAAAGGCCGAGCATGGCGATTGGGGATACGCTACCCAATCCTAATCAATCCAAAAGCAAGCCTTCTAAAGCAACTACGCAAGTCCACTAGTCCCCGCTTACCCGAGCCTCCGCATCCATGCAATCTATATAAAAAGTCAACAACGAGAGGGTAAGCTAACGCTTAGTGAGTGATAATATACTACATACATATATATGCATAAAATGGACACGCCACAATAATAATCAATTAACGCATACCGGAGCGTCCAAATATAAGGCAAGCTAAACCTAGCATACCGCACGTTCACTAAGCACAAGCTAACAACATCAACAATATAGTAAGTTCACAAGCAACGATGTGAACAATACCAATAAGCTACACTCATAAGATTAGCTACATTACGACAATACAACATTATATGTATAACATATACATATATAACACTGCGTAAAAACACCCAAGGTTAACCATAACACTATGGTGCTACCGGCACGTGGTTAACACCATACGCATTTGAGTCTCACTCGTTTATAGTGCTACCGGCACGTGGTTCACACTCGATGCTACCGGCACGTGGTTCACATCAATTATTTTATAGTGCTACCGGCACGTGGTTCACACTCGATGCTACCGGCACGTGATTCACACTCGATTATTTTATAGTGCTACCGGCACGCGGTTCACACTCGATGCTACCAGCACGTGGTTTACATCAATTATTTTATAGTGCTACCGGCACGTGGTTCACACTTGATGCTACCGGCACGTGGTTCACATCAATTACTTCCGTCACATACATGTTATGGTACTACCGGCACGCGGTTCATACCATTACATCCACAAACAAATACGCCATAAACATGAACGCATATTTATCCCACTCACAATATCAACCCTTCGCCATTGGGGTTATAGAATCCACATCACACGCCCATGTGATAACGTACACACAAAGTGTGCACCTCATCCAAGGTGGTCAACCAAAACGCACAACCGTGCCAATTGGACCCATACACAAGTCCATCAAATCCACCTATATGTGAAGTGAGCTCTATAGCCGAGAATCACTTCACTCGACCCGCACCCATCCTACACATACATATGCACATAGGATATTAACACTCACCTTGAAGTCTTGATGGATGCCAAACCAAAATCCGTAATCGCCGATGGAATGTACCTATTCCATTTATCATAAATACAATAACACAATTAGGGTGGATTTACAAATCAACCTGAATTGACAACTAGTGCCATTTTGACCCAAATGCACTTCCAAGCACAAACCGCGCCCAAGCTAACCAATAATCACTAATACAAGTGAGAATGGTCCTAATATGCCAATCGAACCCAATCATAGGTGTTAAACACCTATCTTGCCCAATATGACACTTAAACCCTAATTTGACCCATAAGAAGTCAATATCACACCATTAGCAAGTTTTGACACCAAAACATATTTAACTCGGTTCTATGCTTCAACTTAATCCATTTTAAGTTTATAAACCTTATTAATTCGACAATTGGGTCATAATCATCACCAAACCCTAATTTTGACCCAAAGTCAAAATTAGTCAACCAACACACCTAAAAGTGTTCCAACACTTCCATAATCACTAAACCTAGTGATTAAACCCAATTACAAGTCCTAATCAAGGCCAATTTGTTCACCAACCCAAAATCCACCAACACTAACAATAAACCCGATTACTAGCATCACTAAACCCACTTCATGAGTCTAAATGGGTTTATCAACAAATCAAGTTCAAACCCTAACTTTGAATAGCAAAATCAACAATGAAATTTGGAGTTAGAACTTACCAATACCGCCAAAATGATGCCGTTGACGAGTAGAACAACTTTAATGCTTGAGGTTTGACCCGAAACAACCTCCTTCTTCTCCAAATGGAGTTCTCTCTCACTAGAACTCAATCTCACTCTAGGGTTTGAGGATGGGAGTGTTTGATGAGTGAGATGTGATCCAAACTGATCAATGGATCAGTTTTGATGACCCCAAACCGACCCCAAGTGAAAAGACCAAAGTACCCCTCATTTAGACCTTTTAAAAAAGCTGAAAATTGCATCAGACGGGTTCGGCGCGCAGCGCCGAAAGGTGGAGCGCCGCTCCAACCTTCAGGTCAGTTTTCAGTTTCTTGTTTTGGCCATAACTTTTTGACCGTAGCTCCGTTTTCGATGAATCAAATATCGTTGGAAACGTGATAAGATTTCCTTTCCAATGGTAAGGCTTTGGAACATCAACACAAACTTTATTCTGGGTTGAAAGGATACGTACACACCTTGTCACTTCAGACAACGTCTAGTTTCCTTCGGCGTTCGAGCAAGCAACACGTAAAATTCATACACGCATCGTACACCATAAATACATTATGTACAATAAATATTTGGGTCTTACAGGTCACTAGTGAAGTTACCTCATGATAAAAGGGCATTGCAAAGCAAATGGGTGTATAGAATCAAGAATGAGTTAGATGGCAAGAGAAGGTATAAGGCTCGTTTGGTAGTCAAAGGCTTTCAACAAAAGGAAGGGGTTGACTACAAAGAGATATTTTCACCGGTAGTTAAAATGACTACTATACATTTGGTACTTTCTATGGTTGCATCCAAAGACTTACATCTTGAGCAACTAGATGTAAAACTGCATTCTTACATGGTGATCTTGTTGAAGAGATCTACATGAGGCAACCCGAGGGCTTAGAGGTAAAGGGTAAAGAGAAATGGGTTTGTAAGCTAAAGAAAAGTTTGTATGGATTGAAGCAAGCACCTCGGCAATGGTACTTGAAGTTTGACGAGTTTATGAAGAAGATTGGTTTCTTAAGATGTGAAGCGGATCACTGTTGCTACTTGAAGAAATTCAAGTCTTCTTACATAATCTTATTATTGTATGTTGATGACATGTTGCTTGCAGGTTCTAACATGTCCGAAATTAACAAGTTGAAGGGATTACTTTCTCGAGAATTCGAGATGAAAGATCTTGGCGGTGCTAAGCAAATACTTGGCATGAGTATTGTGCGTGATAGTTTGAAGGGTACTCTATACTTATCTCAATCCAAATATATTGAGAAAGTAGTAGAGAGGTTCAACATGGAAGATTCAAAGGCTCGTTCTATGCCTTTGGGAAGCACCTTAAAACTATCGAAAAGTCAATCACCAAAGACGGAAAGAGACAAGAAGGATATGGAAAAGGTTCCATATGCATTGGCCGTGGGTAGTATTATATATGCCATGGTTTGTACAAGACCCGATATTGCTCAAGCAGTGGGAGTTGTAAGTCGTTATATGTCTAATCCGGGGAAAGAGCATTGGGAAGCAGTCAAATGGTTGCTTCGTTATTTGAAAGGTACTTCTAATATGGGTTTGTGTTTCTCCAAAAACAATCTCATACTTAGAGGTTATGCGGATGCAAATTTGGGTGGATGTGATGATTCGGGGAAAAGCACTACGGGTTATGTTTTCACAATGGGGAAGACGGCGATTAGTTGGTTATCTTGATTGCAAAAGAGTGTTGCTTTGTCAACCACCGAAGCCGAATACATGGCGATTGCGGAAGCTTCTAAAGAGCTAGTGTGGTTGAAGAACTTCTTAGGCGAGTTGGGTAAAAGACAAGACTATTGCGTCTTGTATTGTGATAGTCAAAGTGCGGTTCATCTTGGGAAGAATCCGGTGTTTCATAGTCGTACGAAACACATCAAGATAAGGTATCATTTTATTCAACAACATATAAATGATGGCACTTTATTCTTGGAGAAAATCCTTGGTACGAAGAATCCTGCCGATATGTTTACTAAGGTGGTTACGACGAAGAAATTGAGGTTTTGCATTATCTCAATTGGTCTTCTCACGAATTGATGAGAGAAGACCCCAGCTAGAGATGTGAATGGTGTTACAAGTTTAACAAGTAGTTTTGAAGACCTTTTATCGAAAGTCTACTCATCCGAAGTATGTGTTGAGCGTGCGTGTCACAAATGGTATTTGGCAGTAATCGAAGGTGGTTTAATGTTCTTGGTTAATTCATTGATATGATTGGAGTTTGTTCAAAGTCTCCAAGTGGGAGATTTGTTGGAGTGTGGAGATGTTTAAACAACAAGAAAACTGAAAAAGGGAAGTGATGCGGCGCATCATAGGCAGATGCGGCGCATTCATTGAGCAAAATAGTTCGAAGGTTTTGGATGCGGAGCATTGGGCTGATATGGCGCATCAAAGGGCAGAGATGCGATGCGGCGCATCTGCTGCTGGTTCTTAATTTCTGTCGTAGAAATTGAAGGGATGCCTTCAGATGCGGCGCATCCCTTGCTGCCTGCCACTTGCTCAAGTTGCAACTAAAAGATCCGTTCTTGATTGAGTCCACTTGCACTTTAGGTGCATGCTTGGCTGCTTTTGTCCACCATTTATGGCTGTGATCATGCCATAGCATGGGTGTAAAGCCTTACAACTTGTCCATGATGATTCCATGAAGATGATCAATAATTGATACACTTGTGTTTATTACTTCTCCTATAAATTGAACTCATTGTATGCAATTGTAACACACCACTCTCAAATATTCAGTAAATAAACGATCTCTAGTTGGTCCGTGGACTAAAGCAATCACAACGATTGCATATAACCACGTTATATCTTGTGTCGATTTATTTTTCGCATTTATTATCTTTCGTTCATTAAGTGGGTTTGAGTAATCTTGATAGAATCACTACTCGGCTAGTAATCTTGTAGAATTACTAGCGTTGTTTGGGTCCTAATATCCTAACAGCATCTGCTGTAACGATCGTAACGATCAAACCACACAAGACATCTTTCAAGTGCTTAATACTTTGTCCAATTTGGGAAACATGTCATCCCCATTGCATCTTGTATCTTGACATTCGGTCTCTGTATCTTAAATCTGTGAATCCCATCGGAAGTAATTTGTGTGCAATTTGTCATGTACAACATCAATAATTTGCCGCAATTGCCCAAAGCTAGTAAACCTCTGTCACAAAGGTTCTCGGGCGAGTACACCTGCAGTCTCTTCAAATTTTGAAAATGCAATCCAACCGAAACTTGTATATGACGTGAACACACTTTAAAGATCTTTGATGTTCAAACTTCAAATAAAGGCATACCCAACGGATATGCTTCAGTTCTCAAATTTTCAGACTATTTTCACACCACTAGATCCTGAACCAAAACTGACGCGAAACACAAACAAAAAGACACCCAAGTGTGTAGAATCTAACTCCACATTATAACAATCATTTTAGAACAGTAAGCTCTACCGTTTAACACGGATGGACTAATAAAACCAGGGCTTAAAACATTTAACCTTATCAATACACCATTATAAATTCCACACAACATGTCCAACACAATCAATTGACCCTTTCCGATTTACAACAGGATCAAAAAACATGGCCATAAAAGTAATTTGAGCTTGACTTACAAAGGACATATTGAATCAACAGCCAAAACACGAATATCTCGTGTGCGATCAAAAGATTGTCTAACCTGTTGGTTCAGTGTGCACGTCATAATACAAATCTATACTACCGATTGTGTACAGGCCTATGGGGTCACACACTTTAGCATTTAGACACCAATTATTATATATTGTTGATATATAATTTATAACCTATAATTTGAAAAGCATTATTTAATTAAATATGATTTAATTAAATTTTTTAAAGAAAAAGTTTTAAGTAGTAGAGTGGTTGAATTATATATAATTTGGTTAACAACTTCAAAAGAATCATATATATTACTCCATATTTCGTTTGGCAAAAAGATGCGAAAGCAACACAAATATTAAAAAAGGTTTTTAGTGGTATTTAAAGATTAGACTACTTGTCCAATATGCAGTTTTTTCAACCACTCTCACTTATTGATGATATACAAATCAAAATAATTATTTTGATTCTATGGACTCCACTGGAATAAGAGTTGATCTAGATCAACATCATGACCTTACAAAGGGTTGTGTGGAATTTGTTCCTCCAGCTGAATACATGGTTCGGCCACCAATGCCACCATTGTATTTTTTCTTGATCGATGTATCAATATATTCCGTTAAAAGTGGAATGCTTTAGGAGCAATAGGAAGATTGTGAATTTATTTTTCTCTTCAATGTTGTAAACAATATTTGATATTGTTTGAGGTTATATACGGGCTAGCATCCGATTGGTGTTGTTCGAGGTGCTGTGTGGATCAACCATGGAGATATTCATACACTTTGAATATATGTTTCAACCTAGACGTGGACAACTCTTTCTACCATTTTTGCGTCGCTCGCTAAAGGTATATCTAAACTCCTCTTTGTGAATTTATTATTTGACAATTATTAGTGGTGTAATTGGATCTTGTTGTGATCGTTAATCGTGTGAATGTTTTACTTGAAAGTTTATAATAAAATAAATGATGTTTATTTTAAAGTTAATAAAAGATGTTTATTTTCATGTTCCGCTGCGTTTATAAAATTTAAAAGTACACACGGTTTCCATCAGTGGTATCCGAGCCGCTTTTACATCATCTTAATTGTCGCGTGATTTTCTTTAGATTTAGCTTTGTGGTGTATTGGTGAAAGTCAAAACCTTTTTGGTTTTTAAAGTCAACTCGGTTGATCTAGACTTAACCTCATGACGCACAAATATAATTGAAAAAAATATCACTACTTTAAATTGTAGATTTAATTATTATGGCTTGAATAATTGTTATAATTGTTGAGTGTTTATTTCCATGGTTATACACATGCATTGTAACCATGGACAAGCCATATGTAGATTTTAATAATGTAGTTATTAAAATTGTGATTGCATACATAGCCCGTAATGCCCGACCTATGTGTTTGATTATATGTGAATGTTATGATTGTTGGTCATGGCAATTTTAAGCCATGTTGGTTATTGATTTATTGAAAGGCCATTTTGAAGCCAAAGTTGTATTATATTTATTTTTCATTTTCATAGTATTGTATTTAAGTTTATTCTAAATTGTAAAAGTATTAGATTAGTTGTATTTTTCAATTTTAAATAAATGTAATAAGATGAAGATTGAAGATAAAGATGCAACGTGATGTTTGACTTAGAACATGGCGAACAGGTCAAGTTGACAATGATGGCGTTTGTCAAGTTTTCACTTGATTCTTGAATTAAGTGGGAGCTACTATATTACCCTTAGTTTGACCTCTTGATCTCATGTCGGCTCATGAGATCAAGCATAGGATTTTTAGGCTAGGCTATGTGTGTGTGATGCATGATTGTGTTTTATTATTGCATTTATATATAATTGTGGATTATAGTATATGCTAAATGTTTTTGATGAAAACGGTAAATAAACACATAACAAGTTTCAAAGATCAAAATTGATGATTTTAAAAAGTTAAACTCTAATGAGTTTAAAGTTAAATATTTTTTGAAACTCAAATAATATATATGGGCGACATCTTTTAAAACTGTTTTAAAAGAATACACAATGTGTATATGTTATTTTTATATATAAAATAAAATAACAAACTAGACGCATAAACACGATTGACATATATATAATTGGTTAAAATGTTTTTTAACAAAAGGTGTAACGAATCTTGTGTGCATGCATTATTCGTTAACACAAACATTTTTACAATATCCGTCAAATTTAAGTCATGCCATCCAATGAGCTTGCAAACACTCCTCGTTATTTTTCTGATCTAGTGAGACTAGGCTGAATTATACCCACGAGGTGGATTTTTCGATCTAGTGAGACTAACGTGAATTTCCACTGTTTTCAAATTGGACGACTTAATCGTATTCACGGTGAGACCTGAGTTCGAGGCAAGGATGGGACAAACATGCCATGAGATAATAGTGGTTTTTTGGACTACACATATCTCAAGGTCCCATAAAGATCTAAGAGTTGCACTTGTAATGCAATTGGCACCCGCTACCTACCAATAGACTCCATAACTGCTAGCTGATCAACAGATGTGGCTATGGAATCTCTATGTGGATCTTAGGCTTTCGTAAATTAATTATTTTTAAAAATTATTATAAAAACTTGGGTAGTTAATTTATTAAAGCTCAATATCGAAAATACTAAATTGAATCTTATATCTGTTGTAGATGTCAAATAATCAAAACGTAAACCAAAACACACTTCCTTCTTTGTTGGAGAAGGATAAACTCAATGTTCAAACTTCCTAGACTGGCAATGCAACCTGAGAACTATTTCTCAAGCCTGAACGGAAGTTGAACAAAATTAGAATCCTTATCCGATCCTCCTGTTTGCGTAGCTCCTGCTGCTCAGCAAAATGCTTATCGAAAGTTGTTCGATGAGTAGGAGAAGTAGGATAAAAGGGTGAAAAAGAATAAGCCGAATACTTTGTGGAAGGAATGGCAAACCATTTGCCATGAAAAATATTCCACCTTTCAAGAAGGAAATCCCAACAAAAGACGCCGAATGTTTCCATTGTGGAAAGGTTGACAATTGGAGAAGGAAGTTGTCCTATCTACCAATCTGAGCTGAGAAAAGGCAATGCTGGTAAGACTAGCAAACTCAGGTATATTTCATATACAGTTATATACTTTTTCTAGTGATTCCTGGATTTTTGTTACCCGTTGTGGCCTTCACACCCGTAACAATATGAAAGGAATGAGAAGAAGTAATAGACTGAAGAAAGGCACATTAGATTTGCGAGTGAGCAATGGGAATCAAGCTTCGATTGAAGCCATTGGTCACTATGAGCTTAATCTACCAAGTGGTCTTATTGTTTTATTGAAACAATGTTATTATGCTCCTAGTATTAGGAGCAATATGATTTGAAAGATGCTGGTTTTGAACTTGCATTTACGCACTTTTATATTTCAATTTCTAAGGATAATATTTTTTATCTTAATGCCTATCCAAGTGATGGTATTTTTGAAATTGATATACATGGTGTGATTTCAAATGGGAATTCTATGTATACCTGTACAGCCAAGCAATTCAAGCAATGCTTGAATAAGACCTATCTATGACATTGTCATCTTGGTCATATAAACAACACATTTCAAAACTCCATTCTTATGGACTTTTGGAATCAAATGGATTTGAGTCATTTGATGTATGTGAGTAATGTTTATGTGAAAGGATGACAAAAGCTCATTTCTCCGACTTAGGTGAAAGAGCTACATATCTTTTAGGACTAATACATATTGATGTATGTGGCCCTTTAGAACAATGTCTAAAATTAATATGTCTTACTTCGTACAATAACCGATGGTTATAGTAGATATGGTTATGTTTTAATTGCTGAAACATAAACATGAAGTTTTTGAAATGTTCAAAAGTCTTTCAAAATGAAGTAAAGAGTCAGCTTGGAAATATCATTAAATCACTTCACTCTGATGGATGAAGTGAGTATATGAGTCAAGAGTTTTTGGACCACCTGTAGAATTGTGAGATTATCTTACAATTCACTCCAACTCACACACCATTACTCAATGGTGAGTCTGAATGGAGGAATCGAACTTTACTTGATATGGTTTAATCTATGATGAGTCTGACTATTCTACCATCGTCTTTTTGGGGTTATGCATTAGAGGCTGCTGCAGGCATACTCAATATGGTTCCAACCAAGAAGGTAGAAAAGACACCATATGAAGTATGGCATGGGAAGATTCCCAAGTTGTCTTATATGAAATAATGGGGTTATGAAGTGTATATGAAGCATGACACTTCAAACAAATTAAAACCCTGAAGTAATTAAATTTCACTTTATGGGATACCCATAGGAAACAATGGGTTACTACTTCTACTACGAAGCTGAAAACAAAGTGTTTTCTGCTCGGACTACTGAACTCTTAAAAAAAAAGAGATCTTCTCTTATTAGAATTTAGTGGGAGTAAAGTAGATCTTGAAGAAATTCAAGAACCATAAAGTAACATACCTTCTATAAGCACTAATAATCCACACGTTAAATCTGAGTGCATTGTTGGTGAGTCAGAACGTGTTGCACCTGAACTTCATAGGTCTGGTAGAACTCCTCATCGGCATAATAGGTTTGATTATCTGATTAATTCAGATGAACCTCACCTAGAGGATTATGAACCCTCTAGCTACCGTGAGGCCATATAAGATCACGAATCTAAAAAATGGCGAGATACTATGAATGCAAATATGCAGTCCATGAAAGATAATCAAGTATGTGACTTGATTGATCTTCCACCCAATTGTAAGACAATGGGGTGTAAATGAGTCTTCAAAAAGAAGACTAGCATGGACGGTAATGTAAACACTTCCAAAGCTCGATTTGTAGCAAAAGATTATGATGAAACTTTTCCACTGATCGCGAGCTTTATAAATTAGGATACTTATTGCCATAGCTACTTTTCATGATTATGAAGTATGGTAAATGGATATCATAATCGCTTTTCTAAATGGCGACCTAAGCGAGGACGTATATATGGTTCAGCCAAAGGATCTATATATCCTAAGCATCCTAATAAAGTATGAAAGCTTCTAAAATCCATTTATGGATTAAAGCAAGCATTCAGGAGCTAGAATCTTAAGTTTGATGAGAATATCAAAGAGTTTGGTTTTTCCTCAAAAACAAGATGAGCTCTGTGTTTACATTAAATCTAGTGGGAGCAAAGTAGTCTTCTCGATCTTGTATATTGATGACATACTATTTATTGGAAATAACATTTCAACTTGCAAGATATCAAGTCTTGGCTTGAAAATGTGTTTTCTATAAAGGATCTTGGAGAAGCTACTTATATACTTGGAATCATGATCTATAGAAATAGATTCAAATGACTTATTGGTTTGAATTAATGTACATATCTTATCTTGCAGAGGTTTAATATGCATTACTCCAACCTTGAAGAATTGCATGTGCAAAAGGGCATAACCTTGAGCAAGTCTCAAAGTCTTATCACACAAGATGAGATAAGACGAATGAAATGTATCCCATATATTTCGACTATAGGATCCATTATATATGCCATGTTATGCACTAAAATGATGTCTCGTTATTTTTGAGTTTGACGAGTCGTTATCAACAAAATCTATGTTAAGAACATTTGATTGTGGTTAAGAATATTCTTAAGTATTCGTAGAGTACTAAAGATATGTTCTTGGTTTATGGTGGTTTGGAAAAGGAGTCAAGTATTAAGTTTTATACATGATGCTAGTTCCCAAACTGATCGAGATGATTCTCGATCCCAGTCATGTTGTGTCTTTGTCATGATGGACGATCAGTTGACTGGAAGAGCTCTAAGAAGAGCACGGTTGAACAATCTACAACAAAAGCAGAATACATTGTTGTTTGAGAAGCTGCTCATGAAGCTGTCTGGATTAAGAAGTTTACTGTTGAACTCGAAGTAGTTCCCAACATCAAATCTTCTATGAAAATGTATTGTGATAGTTCTTCGTGTATTATACTTGCGAAAGAATCACATATACATTAATCCATCTGACACATTCTTCAAATGTTTGACTACATTCATGAAGTCGTTGAGAGGAATGATATTAGTATTCTTAAGGTTCAACCAGATGATATCGTGGCTGAACCGTTCATGAAGCCCTTAATGCACAACCAGCATGATGATCATGCTAGTAGTATTGGACTTCGTTAAGCTACTAATCTTTTTCATTTGTAATTTAGTATTTGGATATATCTGGAACATTAAACAGTTTTATCTAAATGAATTGAGATACTCGGTATGGGCGTTTTCATTTATATTACTGTGTTCTATATTAGCATGTTAAATCCATGAATAATTGTTGATTATTCTAAATCTCCATAATCGGTCATGTTATGGGAGTAACATGAATTAAGATTATTATGAAATTTGGTTTTATTCACTGATGGTGAATAGTAAACTAGTTGATACCAAAATTCATATGTATTCATTGATGATGAATATTGGAATGACCCAATCATGAGATGTCACTACATGGATCGTCGTTAATAGTGAATCTCATAATGGTTATGTCTTTGTGTCCTTAGACCTGAGATGTATATGTTGGTTTTGATTATATAACATATTATATTTTGATATGGTTAAACGCTATCCTGAACAAGGTAGTTATAAAGGCCATCATTGGGTATGATATGAAGTACATGACAAACACATATAATCAAAAAGGAATTTATTTCTCTACGTGAGAGTATGATACCGCTGGGCCCCTCGATGAAAGTGAATGGATATTTACACGGCCGTGTCCAAGCTATATTGATTGTTGTTCAATTCTAACTTGGTGATCACATTCAAATTTTCTATATCGAGAAACAGAATTGATTGACAATTGAGAATGACTAGATCCATGTCTCATGTCAACTCGGTATCGGCAATAAAGGGACAATAGACACTCAATCATTAAATTATTATTATTTTTAATAATGATAGTTCGTTTAGCTGAAACAAACACTTGTATATTTTCGGGGGCATTGACGTGTTGCTAGACGCCAATATATGTCGGTATAGTTTTCTAGATGTTATGTCATGCACAAGTGGGAGTTTGTTGGTTCAGTGTGCACGTCATAATACAAATCTATACTACCGATTGTGTACAGGCCTATGGGGTCACACACTTTAGCATTTAGACACCAATTATTATATATTGTTGATATATAATTTATAACCTATAATTTGAAAAGCATTATTTAATTAAATATGATTTAATTAAATTTTTTAAAGAAAAAGTTTTAAGTAGTAGAGTGGTTGAATTATATATAATTTGGTTAACAACTTCAAAAGAATCATATATATTACTCCATATTTCGTTTGGCAAAAAGATGCGAAAGCAACACAAATATTAAAAAAGGTTTTTAGTGGTATTTAAAGATTAGACTACTTGTCCAATATGCAGTTTTTTCAACCACTCTCACTTATTGATGATATACAAATCAAAATAATTATTTTGATTCTATGGACTCCACTGGAATAAGAGTTGATCTAGATCAACATCATGACCTTACAAAGGGTTGTGTGGAATTTGTTCCTCCAGCTGAATACATGGTTCGGCCACCAATGCCACCATTGTATTTTTTCTTGATCGATGTATCAATATATTCCGTTAAAAGTGGAATGCTTTAGGAGCAATAGGAAGATTGTGAATTTATTTTTCTCTTCAATGTTGTAAACAATATTTGATATTGTTTGAGGTTATATACGGGCTAGCATCCGATTGGTGTTGTTCGAGGTGCTGTGTGGATCAACCATGGAGATATTCATACACTTTGAATATATGTTTCAACCTAGACGTGGACAACTCTTTCTACCATTTTTGCGTCGCTCGCTAAAGGTATATCTAAACTCCTCTTTGTGAATTTATTATTTGACAATTATTAGTGGTGTAATTGGATCTTGTTGTGATCGTTAATCGTGTGAATGTTTTACTTGAAAGTTTATAATAAAATAAATGATGTTTATTTTAAAGTTAATAAAAGATGTTTATTTTCATGTTCCGCTGCGTTTATAAAATTTAAAAGTACACACGGTTTCCATCATAACCCACTAATTAAATTCGTTCAATTTTTATCTACCTTATCTCCAAGTAACCCAAGCACCTAAAATCACCAATGCCATCTAATCTCCAACTAGTCTACTAGCTTATTATCATCTTGGTCAACACCTGGCACCTATAAAACGTAAACAATTAAAGTAGTAAGACAATTTCTTAGTAAATACAAAATTACATACATTCAAATATATAAATTTCAAGTTTGCCGATGGCGACACTAGTAACCTTACTCGGTTGTTTTCAAAGAAGTCGCGTAGCGCGGTACAACTTTTTAAAGTTATATATGCTACGGTTTGTTTGAAGTTGATGTCGTAAGTTCAAGAATACACATCATGTGTGTAGGATAAGGTCTCAATGGAAATTGTAAAGCCATGTTGATTTCTCTTATAGTGCATGGTTGCTTTGTGTTTCGTTTTGTGTTATGGCACATGTCATGTCAAGGTCGTTAGTTGTTTTGTTTGTTCGGTTGGGGGCGAAATGTGTCCTCAATGCTGCTTCGGTTTGTAACTTGTATTGATTATCAATATATTTATTGGGTGAAAACCCTTTACAAAAAAAAAAAAAAAAAAAAAAAAAAAAAAAAAAAAGAAAGAAAAAAATTTACTCAGGCACACACGTTACTTCCTCTTCATGTCAGATATTCTATGTATATGTATATGAACATATGTTGTTTCCTCTTCAGGCCTGTTTGATTTAGAAGCTCCAACAATTCATCATCCTTGTCACGGGAGGTGGCGGAATTTGCAGATGACGAAAAAAGGCCGATTGTAATAAACCAAATGAATAGTAGCGACAAACCTCAAGGACTACAATTGATGACAGCGGGCAAGAAGCTGATCGATTTTAATTAATGAAGGTTCACTTTGCGCCACGTGGACTCCCCTTTCGTCATAAGGCGTGGAATTAGACCAAGGGGAATCTCCATAGGAACAAGTCCCTTAGATTTCGCACATAGGAGATCGAGACACAGGCTATGGGGAAAGATGTAGATCGATCAACCCAGATAGACAACTACATAGAGGGTCTCTACAAGTCACTAACCCGAACCCCTTAAGCCCTTCTTACTCCATTTATTAGGGTTGGGCACAGATGGAACCAATCAGAAATGCAAATCGCGGCTTCTCATGTAAAGCATGAATCACTTTAGTTTATGTGTGTTTCCAAGAATCGATGGGAAAAACAGATATTAATAGAAGTGGATGTGACTTTAAAACTTTGAAGTTTAAAAAGGTAAAGTATAAAAATTAATGGATTTTGTTAAGGTTGTCGCTAACGCGCTTTAGACAGTTGTATATAGCGGTTACGTGTTAAAGTGCGTTAGTGATCCATGTTACATGAATGTATAATTGTTTAAAGCGTGTTAGTGAGTCCTAAGTACTCTAGTTAACAAAATTCATACGGAGTAATTAATTATTATGTAGAATTATTTCATATTAATTGATATGTAGACAACTATTTTTTACATTTTTTTACATGTACAACAATAACAAAACTTAAATCTCGCATACGCGAGGTATATAAGAGGTGAGATGTAAACAATCATTCCTCTATCCTAGAATAAAGATAAGTCATTTCTCTACACGAAGTGAAACACCCCCAAGAGTAGAAAAAGTCATCCTCTAAATTTTCTATGGATAGAGAGATTGCTTTCAAAGGACCTCCGGTCTATAAGTAGGAAAAATTTTAAAAAATAAAAATAAAATATAAAAATTAAGAAATGAGATGCCATGAAAATGGTAGAATCAAATTTTCATGGGTTTTAAATCCTGTATAGAATTGAATTTAGGATCTAAGCGACAGTCAGTCGCCAATAAATTGAATAAATTGACGCTTGCCGTTGACTCGATTAATAGAGTCATAATTTTTTTTACATGTACTCTTTAAATATTATTTACATTTACATGTTTGATTGTATATAAATAGAAAAAGTGGCTTGCGCGATGCGGCGGGCCTTTTCGAATTGAATATTCATATTTAACGTATTGTTATGTATTTACAAAATTAAAAACGTGTTATCACGGGTGTATTTGGATACACGTGGTTAGTACCTAGTATACATAATGGTCTGCGCGTTTTTGACGACAGGAAGATTGCCTAAAAAGGATCGGAACCGTCGATATGATGTAGTTAGTTTGAGTTGTTTATTGTACGTATATGTGTATGTAAGAAAGTTAGCCCAAAATATTTAACATTTTTTATAATATATGTCCGTTTAGCATTTAGTTAGTTGCGTTGTGTTTGTAAAATTATTTCGAGTTGAACGGTGGTTTCGAATAAATTTAACGTATAGCGAGCGAGAAGATAAGCCCCGCTAAAAATTTGAGTGGAGTTTATTTAAGAATGTTTATTAAAAATATGAACTTACATTTTACCCCTTGTTTGAGGGGTTAGAAGTGTAAGGCGAAAAAAGTTTGGGGGGTCTATTTTGTTTCTTCTAATGATGTCGTTTGGCTTTCACATTGTTTAAGGGGTTAGGAGTGTAAGGTGAAAAAACTTTGGGGGCTATTTTGTTTCCGCTTTTGATGTTGTTTGGCTTTCAGCCGACGACCAAATTTTGCTCCACCATTAGTAGGTAGGATTAGTAATTAAGAAAAAGCATACTTTTTTTGGGTGAAAATATTAATATATATATATATATATATATATATATATATATATATATATATATATATATATATATGGGTAGGATCAATGGGGAAGTAACCAATCGGGGGGAAGCGGAGGAAGCAAAAAAAAAATTCGTTTTTTTTGGAAAAATTTTTTCCGGCATCAAGATCGCACGAAAATATGAACATTTAGAAGAGACACTTCGTGATGAATGTTATTATTTAGGCGTGAAAACGATCAACAAAAATAACATTCAAGATAATATTGTTCGTGAAGAATATGAACGTTTTTTTTTCTTCATGTTTTGTGAAATAAAAATTTAGCCCGATTTAGAGTTTAGAGTTTAGGGTTTGGTGTTTTGAGTTTATTCCATAAACCCAAAACACCAAACCTTAAACCCTAAACCCTAAACCATAAACCCTAAACTCTAATACGTTCGTGTTAAAAACTCAATCTAAATCCTAAATCTAGACCCTAAATCTAAACCCTAAACCTTAAATTTCTAAACCCTAATATCTAAACCCTATAAACCCTAATATCTAAACCTCAATAGCTAAAACCTCAACATACGCTCGAAAAACACGATAATTGTTATATATTACTTCTTCGAGCGTTTTTCTGCCAAAATAAAAACATTTATCACAAAGTGTCTCTACTAAATGTTCATATTTTCATCCCATCTATAATGTTCGTGAACAAAGTTTTTTCAAAAAACGAAAAAAAAAAAAAAGTTTTTGCTTCCACCCGCTTCCCCTCGATTGATTACTTCCCTCTTGATCCTACCACTATATATATATATATATATATATATATATATATATATATATATATATATATATGGTCATAATCAAGAGGGAAGCACTTTTTTGGGGGAAGGGGGAAGCAAATTATTTTTTTTTTGTTTTTTGAAAAAACTTTGTTCACGAACATTATAGATTAGATGAAAATATGAACATTTAAAAAAGACACTTTGTGATGAATGTCATTATTTTGGCGGGAACACGCTCGAAGAAAAAAATAAAAACATTTAATGCATTGAATGTTTTGCTGCTGAGTTTATTTGCATCGTTTTGTTTTCATCTTGTGTGAATTTTTTTTTTAATTTAGCCCGATTTAGAGTTTAGGGTTTAGGATTTTGGGTTTTCGGGTTTACGGGGGTTTTCGGGTTTACTCCGTAAACCCTCAACCCAAAACCCTAAATACTAAACCCTAAACCTTAAACTCCAAACCGTTCGTGTTAAAATATTCAATCTAAACCCTAATTTCTAAACCCTAAACCCTAATTTCTAAACCCAAAACCCTAATTTCTAAACCCTAATAGCTAAACCCTAATTTATAACCCCCTAATTTCTAAACCCTAATTTATAACCCCTTAAAAAAAAACTCAGCAGCAAAACATTCAATGCATTGAATGTTTTTATTTTTTTTTTCGAGCGTTTTCCCGCCAAAATAATGACATTCATCACAAAGTGTCTTTTTTAAATGTTCATATTTTCATCTAATCTATAATGTTCGTGAACAAAGTTTTTTAAAAAAACGAAAAAAAAATTACTTCCCCCCACTTTCCCCAAAAAAGTGCTTCCCTCTTAAATATATAATATATATATATATATATATATATATATATATATATATATATATATATATATATATATATATATATATATATATATATATATATATATACTAGTTAATGACCCGCGAATTCGCAGGATTTTTGAAAGGTTAAATTACTATGTTAATTATATTTCATGGTTTTGTGACTTTTAAGTGTGGTTTGACAAAACAACTTTTGAAACAATTATTAGTGTTATTAATCTAAAAAGAAACGCATCATGCAAAAGATTCCTTTTTTCATACTTTTTTGTTTTTGTTAATCTTAATGAATATAACAATGGTTAAAACTTCAAAAGTTATTTGTAAAACTTTTAATAATTATATACCTAATCGTCATATTAATTAGAAAGTAAATTCATAATCATAAACATTTCTGCAGATTATAATGTACTATTTGTAGAATCAAAAGTATTTTCATATGAAAACAAACTTCTAGTTCGGGTGAGTTTCATCAAGGATAATGAGGAATCTGCGTTCGTTACGCACGAAATCAATCAAACACCTGTCTTTCGGAACATGACCATTTTCAGTCAAGAACTTCAACCACCCTTTAGTAACAATCTTTTTTTCGATCTTTTATCTTCCCTCACACCCCATATATGAGTTTTGTTGTTTAGATCCAAACACTCATAATCACAATTGATTTCCAGCTCTTGTAGTTTTTGAAGTTACTCCGGCAGCCTCTAAATAACATACATAAAAGATTGTTTAATGATGTGAATGTAAATAAAGGAAACTTATACATTCAAGATCTAAAATGGTTATAGTATAAGTGAAAGATTGAATAATGATTTTTCAGCCTAATTTTGACCCTAATATATAAAATATAACTTTAACTATGTTATTATTTCTGCAACTTCTTACTAAAAGAGTTTGCTTTAATTTTGAACTATCGCAAAAGTAATTATTATTCTTAAGCTGTAATATTTTTATTGTTAGACTATTTTCAACCCTAATGGTAACGATGACATGTATCCACTTGGTATATTTTTTGGTTGATGTGAATGTAAATAAAGAAAACTTAGACATTTAAGATCTAAAACGTGTATAGTATAAGTGAAAGATTGACTGATGATATTTTCATCCTAATTTTGACCATAATATAAAAACTATAACTATGTTATTATCTCTGCAACTTCTTACTAAAAGAGTGAACATGAACATGAAAAAAGACGATTCTAAAACCTAAACCTTAACCATGTTATACCCTAAACCCTAAAATCTAAACCTTAAATTCTAAAATCTAAATCCCTATCTCTAAACTCTAAACCCTAAACTCTAAACCATATACCCTAAACCCTAAACCTTTATACACTAAACCATAAACCCTAAACCTAAACCCTAAATCATATACACTAAATCCTATATCTATACTCTAAACCATAAATTGTAAAAACAAAACTCTAAGCCCTAAACCCTATATCCTAAACCTTAAACCATAAATTCTAAAATTTAAACCTTATACCTTAAAGTCTAGGACATAAACCCTAAATAGTAAATCTCAAACCCTATACACTAAACTCAAAACCATGAACCCTATATCTAAACCCTAAACTCTAAACCCTAAATCAACCCTACACCATAAACCACCAACCCTTAACCTTACACACCAAACCCTAAACCCTAAACCTTAAACCATATACCCTAAACCCTAAACCATAAATTCTAAAATTTAAACCCTAAACTCCAAAACCTAAATCCTATACACTAAACCCTAGATCTAAACACTAAACCCTAAATCCTAAACCTTAAACCCTAAACTCTATACCATAAATTCTAAAAACTAAACCCTAAACTCTAAACCCTGAACCCTAAAGCATAAACCCTAAATACTAAACTGTAAACCTTAAACCCTATACACTAAACCATAAACCAAAACCCTAAATCATATACACTAAACCCTAAACCCTGAACCCTATATATATATACTCTAAACCATAAATGGTAAAAACAAAACCCTAAGCCCTAAAGCCTATATCCTAAACCTTAAACCATAAATTCTAAAATCTAAATCTTAAGCCGTAATGTCTAAACCATAAATACTAAACCTCAAACCCGATACACTAAACTCTAAACCCTATACCCTATATCTAAACCCTAAACCCTAAATCAACCCTAAACCACAAACTCTTAACCTTACACACCAAACCCTAAACCCTTAACCAAAAACCCTATACCATAAACCATAAATTCTAAAATCTAAACCATAAACTCTAAAACCTAAACCCTATACATTAAACCCTAAACCCTATATCTAAACCCTAAACACTAAACCCTAAACCATAAACGATATAACCCTAAACCCTAAACTCTATACCATAAATTCTAAAAACTAAACCCTAAACTCTAAAGCCTAAACTCTAAACTCTAAACTCTATAACCTAAATCCTAAACACTAAACCGTAAACCCTATACACTAAATCCTAAACCCTAAACTCTAGAGCATAAATTCTAAAATCTTAACCCTAAATCCTAAACTGTAAAACATAAACCGTAAACCCTAAATAGCAATTCCTAAACCTTAAACCATTAACATGTAATAACTAAAACTAACTAACAATTGAACCTTTCATAACCAAACAATTAAACCATTGATAATCGATTCGAACTAATAGTGGAAATCGATGGCTTTGTTACCTGCAAATCGTTTGTTTTCGCTTACCCTCTGTAATTGGGCGAAGTCCAAGTTGATTCGGTTTCATAATCCTTTTTTTGTCCCTAATCAAGCACACATCGCGTTCCTAAAACCTAAATCAAACTCAATAAAAGAACCGAATAATAAAATGGCCCAATAAACCACCCGACCCCTTACATCTGTAACAGTCACAATGGTATTGTTGAAGCTTGCTTGAACATGAATAAGTCATTTTTTTTGTATTCTACGTGCAATCTTGCGTGAACCAAGACATCCATTCAAGATATTTTTTTTTAATATAAAATAACATATTTTCATGAATAAATTGACCTCCCCGAATTTAAGTATGAAAAATATGTTAATTAAGGCTTTCGAATAAATGTTTAAAATTCTATTAATTTTAAAATTTCTTCCGTTCTATATTAATTCTTGTTTTGACTTTGGAGGTCTTTTATTTTCAAATTTGAATTTTTAAGTATTTTTATTTGTATTAAATATTATTTGATAAAATTTATATCATTGAATTAATTTTTTAGTGTATTTTTACCGGTGTAACGTTCATCACATATTATTATCAAAAAATAATTTAGAGTGAATGTTGGAATAAATGACTTTTAAAGTTAAAATTAAAAATTAATGATATGAAAGTTCAAAATAAAGTATTGGATAAACGGGAATAAAGGAAATGTTTATGAGAGAAAATCTGTTTTAATGCACTTGTAAATATAAATTTTTACTCCAATATAATTGTACATATATGTGTTCGGATGTACTGACCCGTTTCGACACATACATAAAGTAACCACATGTGTTAATTTCCCTGTATAAATATACATCAAACTAATCACATTAGCCTAGATTAGAAAATGATATAATGAAACTATTGTTGTGGCATGTACCCAAATTGACCTGCTAACCCTAAGCCGCTGGCTGCCTGCCCATTTCACCACCTGAAATTACACTTGATACATGTATAAGATATATTTAATGATACTGAACAACTTACTCATGTAAACCTCGAGTTAAAAGCAAATGAGTCTTCCACTTCTCTCGCAAAAATTTAGAAGTCTTTCTTGCTTGATTATGACATGATTTAGTCACATACGATGGCTCTTGACAGGTTCCTGGAGGAACGTGAATGGTTACGTTGACCTCCATGTAAATACTGGACCCACAAATAGTTCTCCATGTCCTGCTCGTTTCCTTTATTCGGGGCTGTTTGTACATTCAAAAAAAATAAGTACAATTTTTTTTTTGAAACATCAAATACATTCAAATTAAAATCATTATACACCAAAATCACCCATCTGTTCTAATATAAACTATCTACTTAGACCATGTACCTACAGATTCATCAGTCTTCATAAACTAATTAATTGCAAGTAGCAATTCTTGATCTTTGGCATACACAACTAAAGCAAAACTCACTAAATACACTAAAATACCCACACTGTTTTCATTATAACCCACAACAATGCATCTATATAAAACTTTTAAAAATCCATTATTGATTACATAAAAATCACTTAAAAATCCACAAATAAATCCATTATTTAAATCACTTAAAAATAAATAACTGATCACAATCTAAAGAGATGTTTCCAGTCTTAAGTACGGTAATGAATAATCAATTGATTACATTATAAGTGATTTAAATAAAAATGCAGGTCTGCGTAAAAGGTTGTTTGGAGACGAATGAAAAACCAAAAAGGTAGAAATGGAACAAAAGACATTATACTCCGTAGTAAAAAGCGCCAGCGTTGTTTCATATCGAGTATTTAATGATATTCTTTAACGTGCTTCTACACAATCTAAATCATTAATTCAATCAAAGATGACATGTTCCAGATACAGAATAATGTTACATAACATGTAACTACTATTTGAGCATCATGTGTATATTACATTTTTTTTTTTTTTTTTTGAAAGGCAAATTCACAACACTCATTAACACGAATATTTACAATCACGTATATGTTCCAGGTGGGACTTGAACCCTCAACCTCTTGGTTAGAGGGCAACCACGATACCGCTGGACCAAAGACCCTTTGGTTGTATATTACATTTACTGTATATTACATTTTACGTGAAGCAATAGCTTAAAACAATAACGATCGCGCGCAGTAACACTGATAGTGCTCCAAATGAACATATATTTAGGCACAATATCCTTTCAATATGTAAAGCTTTTAGTTGAAATTGTTCTATTTTTATGTAATATTCGTTTAAATAAATAAGTGCCAAGACAAAAGAAGAAAATGACGATTTGAAGACGCAAATGACCAAAAAGCTCAAATGTACAAGATATAATTCAAGTGGTTCAATTTATTGATGAGAAACGTCCAAAAATGATAAGAGTACAAGCCACAAAACGCAAAGTACAAGATATTAAATAGTACGCAAGGACGTTCGAAAATCTGGAACCGGGACATGAACCAACTTTCAACGCGCGACGCAACGTAGCTAAAATGACAAGTCAACTATGCACATAAATATAATATAATATATAAATATTTCTTAAAATTATATATATATATATATATATATATATATATATATATATATATATATATATATATATATATATATATATAATAAAACGTCGGCAAAACTAGAAAACAAAGTGATTGGGCTGGATCCAGCTGGCCATGCGATCGCATGGCCAGGATGCCTAAAATCCATGCGATCGCATGGAGGGAAAATCCTGGCCAAATCTATAAATCGAGCAGTTTTTGGACGAATTTAACACACACCTTTTTCTTTTCCTTCATATATATATATATATATATATATATATATATATATATATATATATATATATATATATATATATATATATATATATATATATATATATATATATATATATATATATATATATATATATATATATATATAATTTAAAGTTTAATTTTAAGTTAATAATAATAAGGTTATTTTAAGAATGTTTTACGGGTTTTAAGTCGAAATTCTGTCCGTGCAACGCTACGCGATTAATCACCACTGTAAGCTATGTTCTTCCTTTTTAAATTAATGTCTCGTAACTAAGTTATTATTATGCTTATTTGAGCCAAAGTAATCGTGATGTTAGACTAAAAATTAAGATTGGGTTATTAGATTTTGTACCATAATTAAGGTTTGGAAAAAAGACCGACACTTGTGAACATTGGACTATTGACTATTAATAGGTAGGGGGTATTGTCTAATTGAACGACAACTCATTGGAACCTGTCGAACCTATCTTCAAATTAGTTAATCTAATAATTATTAAAATGATTATGTATGTCCTATTTAGTGACGTTTATACGACATCTTTTACGATCATTTAATTAATTATTTGGGTTGGGTAATTGATTATTCATTCTGATCAAGTGGGTAAATTAATATTCATATCTCATTAAAACATGGGTGGATTACATACAAGGATAATTGGTGTAGTTGTTAACAAAGTATTAAAACCTTGGATTACACGCAGTCGATAACCTGGTGTAATTATTAACAAATTATTAAAATCTTGTTACAGTTCGAATCCCTAATTAGTTGGAATATTTGACTTCGGGAATAAGGTTAATTTGACGAGCATTTTATAATTATGACCGATGGACTATTATGGACAAAAACCAGATAGGTATCAAATAAACCAGGACAAAAGACAATTAACTCGGGTAACAATTAATTAAAATCAAAACGTCAAACATCATGATTACGGAAGTTTAAATAAGCATAATACTTTTATTTCATATTTCATCGTACCTTTATTTACTGTCATTTTAATTACTGCAATTTACTTTATTGCAATTTAAATTCTGTCATTTATATTATTGTCATTTATCTTTACGCTTTATTTAAAATCGACAAACCGGTCATTAAATGGTAAAACCCCCTTTTATAATAATATTACTACTTATATATATATATATATATATATATATATATATATATATATATATATATATATATATATATATATATATATATATATATATATATATATATATTTATATAAAAATATAGCGTTAAACTCAGCTAACTCCCTGTGAAACGAACCGGACTTACTAAAAACTACACTACTCTACGATTAGGTACACTGCCTATAAGTGTTGTAGTAAGGTTTAGGTATATTCCATAAATAAATAAATAAAACTTGTGTAATTTGTATCATATTTTGTAGTATTTTGCAGTAAAAATAATAACTATTTCGTATACGCTGCTGCACACATCAAGTATTTTTGGCGCCGCTGTCGGGGAACGCCGAAGCAAAACGCTATAAAAAAGAGATTTTTATTAAGTTTTAATTTCTTTTTGTAAAAATACGTTTTAAATATTAAAAATACAAAAATATAAAAAGAAAAAATGAAATATATATATTTTTAAAAGTTTGTTTAAAATATAAAGTTTTTCTATTTCTATTTTATTTTTTAAAAATTAAGTTTTTATTTATTTTATATAAATAAATTAAAAACAGAAAAAAAAAAATCGGGCCACTACATTGTAGCAGCCCAATATTTGAACTGGATCCGCAGGTCATGCGACCGCATGACTTTATAACTAACACTCCATGCGATCGCATGGAGTGACTTGACAGGCCTGAAACATTGGATCCGTCGAATTAGGGTTGTACCACTTCACAATTGAGAACCCGGAGGATATTCAAGGACAATTCAGAGATCCTGAACCACTAATCATTCCTCCGGAATCACAAATTACACATCCAGAGATTGTTGGGGAAGAAACCATTAAATCAGAATCCTCTAGTGATTCAGATTCAACAAATTCAATTATGGAAGTAACAGAACCTCTAAGTATGGAAGACCGAATGAGAGCCACACGCACGGGCCAAGGTCAAGCCATTATTAAGCCAGATATTAATGCGCCAGATTATGAAATCAAGGGACAAATCCTACACATGGTAACTAATCAATGCCAATATAGTGGTACGCCAAAAGAAGATCCAAACGAACATCTTCGTACCTTTAATAGGATCTGTACTCTATTTATCTATCTCATATTATTTCCCTGGACTTTAAAGGGAGAAGCCAAAGATTGGTTAGAATCGTTACCTGAAGGGGCGATTGATACATGGGATGTCTTAGTTGAAAATTTTCTTAAACAATTCTTTCAGGCATCTAAAGCCGTGAGACTTCAAGGAGAAATTGTTACGTTCGTGCAGAAGCCAAATGAAACTTTATATGAAGAGTGGACAAGATTTGGAAAGTTATTGAGAGGATGTCCACAACATGGTTTAGACACTTATCAAATAGTACAAATATTCTACCAAGGATGCGACATCACTACAAGAAAAGACATCGATATAGCAGCTGGTGGTTCCATTATGAAGAAAACCGCAACTGAAGCTCACAAGAATATTGATAACACAGCCTCCCACTCTCATGAGTGGCATCAAGAAAAAGATTTTTTTCATTCATCTAAAGCGGCTAGAGCCGATTCTAGCCATGACTTTGATTCCGTTTCCGCAAAAATAGATGCTTTCGAAAGACGAATGGAAAAGATGAATAAAGATATTCACGCAATACGAATCAGTTGTGCGCAATGCGGTGGACCACACTTAACGAAAGATTGCCACATTGAGCAAACAATGGAACAACGTGAGAATGTTTCCTACATGAACCAAAGGCCGGAAAATAATTATCAAAATAATTATCAACCGCCAATGCCAAACTTCAATCGAAATCAAAACATTCTTTACAATCCAAATAGACCCAACAATAACTCGTATAACCAACAAGGTCTGAATAACCAACCAACCCAAAACAACACTTTCAATCAACAAAAACCTAGATTGTATAAACCACCACAATAAATCGAAGAGAAAAAGTCAAATCTGGAAGAAATGATGGCAAAGCTAATGGAATCTCAAACACAATTTATTACATCTCAAACCCAAATAAATGAGAGGTTTGATCAGTCATTAAGAACTCAACAAGCTTCCATTTTGAATCTAGAAAAACACGTAGGTACTCTTGCTAGCATGATGAGTGAGAGGGAACAAGGAAAGCTACCGAGTAATACTAAAGTAAATCCTCGGAATGAGAATGTTAATATGGTGTCAACAAATTCTGAAAAACCAGCATCAGAAGATGGGAAGGTTTTAGATGTGAGTAACAATGAAGAAGTTACGCCACCACCACCACCCGAGTATGTAAAGCCAGTGGTGGCACCATACAGACCACCCATCCCGTTTCCAAGAAAAGGAGTTGAGTATGAGCAAGTAATATGAAACGACCCGTCCATATTACTATAAACGCAGTACGTTATTCATTGGTCCCATAGCGAGGTATTTGACCTCTATATGATACGTTTTAGAAAAATATTGCATTCATTTCATAAAAAGCACACCATTATTATACATAATGCATGTTTTAAACAAGTGGGCGATTATTTAAGAAATAATCCCCATGATACATCGGTTTCCAAATACTACACACGTGACATAACAATCGAATATAATACATGACAAAGGTTTTATTGAATGCAACACTTCATTTAAACAAAAGCATGAGACTCCATGCACAGCTTGCTCAGATAATGCAACAGCGGAAGACTTTCTTAAGGACCTGAGAATAAATATGCTTAAACAGTCAACATAAAGGTTGGTGAGATATATAGGTTTAGCATCGATATAAATATAGACCACAAGATTTTCATAGTTATAAATATATGTACACTCGCAAGTGTATATACGTTGTTGAGCGCTTCGGTAACCATACTTAAACATTAATGTGGCATATTCCCTTTATTATGAAATCTCCCTACACTGTACCAAGTGTAGTAAAAATGAAGTACTATGCAACCGTTTACGATACTAGAGCGACTAGCCCGGTTGGGGTTGTCAAACCCGATAGATCTATCAATAGGATTCGCGTATACATGTTCTTACAACATGTAAATATTAGTTACCAAGCTATTAGGGAAGATATGCAAAGTGGTACAACTCAACGTAGAATATGTTTTTAGTACTTGTGTCTATTTCGTAAAACAGTTATAAAACAGCGTATGTATTCTCATCCTAAAATATTTTAGAGTTTAAAAATGGGACTATATACTCACGGTAGTAAAAGTATATTAATAATAAGTTTTCAACTTATTAAAAATATGACCGTCGTCCTTGGATTCACGAACCTATAACAATAATAACGATTCAGATAATAATAGACATATGAATAAAATAAAGCAAGTTCATAGAATACTTATATAATAATTTTTAACATTTTATGTTAGTAGTCCATTGTTAGTAGTCATTTGTTAGTAGTCCAAAATAGTCCGAAAAGTCCAACAGTCCAATAATCGGTATATATATATATATATATATATATATATATATATATATATATATATATATATATAATCTTAGAATTACCCCCACGGCGTATTGTGTACGTATTGTCTTGCATCAATCCAGAGACGTATTGTATATGTATTGTCTTAGAATTAACTAAGACGTATTGTGTACGTATTGTCTTAGGATTTATCAAAACGTATTGTGCACGTATTGTCATGGAACGTACCAAGATTATTATATATATACAATCTCGAAATTAATCAAGATTATAATATTTTGTTATACTAATGATATCATGTCCAAATATATATAGGATATAGGAAAAGTTAACAAGGATATGGTTAATATAGTTTTTATAATATAAATTTCGTCCATACCACGTTAATTTTAGCAGATTTTGTTTTGTTCGCCAAATATTCATTACAACTCCGTTTAAAGTGAATCAAATTGCTATGGATTCCTTAAGAAGTCAATTTTACAAAACCAATTATAAAAGTTCATCCTAAGTAGTAATTTTTAGAGCTTTACCCTCTTTTTGTGTCGGTGGACAGATTTGGAAAAATCCCGGCATCCACCCAATATATGATTTTTGATAAAATACTTCCACTTTTTCTAAAATCATGAAAAAAATACTGGAAGTCTTATTTACATATATTAACATATTTCCAAAGTCTTAGACTCGAACTCAAAGTCTACGATAGGTTTTTAATTCCCAACCCAAAACAGCCCGCTTTTTACTGAATGTAGATTAAAGGATATATGTTAAGTTTCAAGGTGTTCTTCATATGTACAAGTTATAAGTTCTTATATTAACTTAATATAACATCATAATACATATAAATAAGTGTTATTAGAGTTAAGTTAGAAAGATTAGATTAGTTTTTCAAACAAGTTTAGAATCAACTAAACTATGTTCTAGTTTATAAACTCTTATATAGATAGCTATAAACATATAAATTGAACAAGAGTTGAAGTAGAGTTTTTACCTCAAGTTTAGAATGTAAAGTTGCTGGAAAGAATTAGTAGAATAAAACTTGAGAGAGTTCTTACAAGTGTGCGAAAATTGAAAGTAAAATTTGGAAAATGAATGTGTAAAAATGAGTTAGAAATGGTGCTTATTTATAGGCTTGAAAATTTGGCTTTTAGTGAAAATAACTAAGATAAGTTAAAATGTATTAAGTCATGGATGACATATTAAATTGATTAGGTCATGGATGACATATTACACAAATAATTGCAGATTTCTATTGGTATATACCAATAGTAAATACTTCTAGAAGTTGTGTATAATACGGGTAAAAATACCGTATGAATGGAAGTAGAATTCTTGAGAAAATTGAACAGAAATACAAGTATAGCCATCCTTTATATGTATTGGTATATTATAAAGTGTATTCAATACTTGTAAGGATGTATTTACACTCGTAATACATTATATGTAAATACATTTTAACATAAGTTAATTACGTCGTTTAAATAGTAACATATATATTGTTCAAAAACTCTTTAAATTAGTAGTATGAAAATATATATATAATACTTTGTTAATATACTTAATGAGATATTTAATTATCATATTTTCAAGTTAAATATATATAAATCCATATATATATACAATAATTAAACAATTAAACAATTAAATCAAGTTATGACGTTCGTGAATCGTCGGAATAAAAGGGTGAACAAAAGCTTGTGTAAAACTATTTTCGGAGGTTCAAAATTTATTAAAAATTCATTGCTTATCAAGTCGGAATTATATAAAGATTAAGTTTAAATTTGGTCGAAAATTTCCGGATCGTCACAGTACCTACCCGTTAAAGAAATTTCGTCCCGAAATTTGATCGAGGTCGTCATGGCTAACAATAAGAATGTTATTATGATGAATATAAGTTGATTCATAGGGTTTTATCATGATTGAGAAATATGGATAAAATAATTCGATTACTCGAAACGTATGAGTGAAGCTATCGTAAAAGAGTGAAATAAGAAAATAGGGATTCGTCTTATCTTTTGACGTCATCACGGTTGATCTCAGGATTAAATAAAATCTTTGTAATCTATATTGGATTTGATTCTTCGGTGATTAAGGAAATTATGATCCTCTTCGATTTAATGCGATGATTCATCTCGATTTTTCTGTCGAATATTTCACTATAAATCCACCTCCTTCGTTTCCTTTTAATTCACACCTTCTATTCTTTCTCCCTCAATTCTTACTTTAAAATTATTCGTCAATATGCTTCATCCAGTGCTGATTCTCGATATACTCCTCACTTTCATATCTGTCGTTCTTCTTTTTCATCTACCTCCGGAAGAATCTATTTACTTCTACTATACTCTTGGTTTTATAGTGTTTTTAGTTCTCCCGTGTTTTTATATTGCTATATGCATCGATATATACGGTTTATAGTTTCTGGGTTGTTGTTGGGTTTTATACCTTCCCTTATATTTCGATGTCCCTGCTTCTGTCTTCTATAATCATTGTCATCCCCAATTAATGCTCTCTTTTATTTGCTGCGATTTATACCCCAATTTCTATTTCGGAGTTTTTGTCCTTTCGTTTCTTCTTCTTACGATTAAGCACCGCTTGTAATGGTCCAGAATTCGCATATATGAATTTCGGAATGAACATTGTTAATGTTCTAAGAAGAAAATTGTAATGGCACGATCTTGACTTGTCAAATTACTAGAATACCTCGGAAAAGGCCGAATCATCAAGAAATATTTTCTTGATATTTTAGAGGTTAAAGAGAATACAAGAGTCGTGTAACATAGCACATGATGACGTTATGATCTGTGAATCATCACGTTCCATTTAGAAACTCAGCATGACTTACTGTAATATAATCACGTTGATCAAGTGTCATTATATTATAATAGTTCATGCTTCAGTTCCCAACACTACTTCAAAAATATTCCTATTTTAAATTCGAAAGTTTCAGAATTTAGAAACTAAAATATTTTCTTTTATGATGTAATACAGACAGCGCGAAGAGGTAAATGATTTCAGATAAGAATAATTATGGAAATATCTTCAGAAATATGGAGGATATTTATAATGAAAGATACGATGATATCTTAGAATTTCTAATATCAGAGGATGATGAAGAATATTGTCCGTAAGGGTTTAGAGTCAGGAGCAAGGTATTCGATAATGACTTCAACAGACACGGAATCATTTGGATTCTTTGAAGGTAGATTTCGTCCTTGTGATTTATCCACAGTCTTCTTCATGGTTTGCTCAATCCGTATTTTTCAGTACCAAATCTCCTCTTTTTCTGAGCTTTGCCAACACACTACTCTTTATCATCAAACTTTTTACTGTTAAGGTCGTTTATAGTTTTTGCTGCTTCATCAGCATTTCGAGAACTAGTTCGCAGTTTAGGGTGTTTTTCAGAAACTTCACATTCAAAGTATATAAGTCCAGAAGATAGACACATATAATTGTTGGCGTAGACATGCTGCGAGATTTCAAAATACTGATTGCTAATTCCCGATGATTCGTATGGCAATTCTCGTTACAAGATGCAGATGAGTAAATGATGGGGTTTTGATAAATATAAAGATTTTTCAGAAAGTCAAGGATCAATGAAGTTGTTAATAAGTTTACTGCTAATGTGATGAGATATGAAAGGTTCCCCGGTAATAATGATGAAGGGGTAATCATTATAATAAGGCTTATTCAAATGAACAATTAAAGTTGGTTTGCTGGAGCTGTGACAAAACCGTCTATTTTTAGAAGGGATTGAAAAGTTATTTTAGCTAGTAAATGCCAAAAGGTCTGACATGGATATGTGTTAAATTATGACTTTGGTTTCAAGAGTTTTTTAGGTACGTAACTGTGGATAACATGTGGTTGGATTATCATATTGATTGTTCATTATTTGAAGTGTCTTCAGGTATTTCGAAGGGCTTGATCACAGATTATAATCGTTAATATACATACGATGTTCTAACACAGTTTTTAAGTCAAAGTATAGCTTTGAAAGATGTAAGAATCTAAGAGTGATGATACCGGTTATATCTTGAATTGAATTCGGCGATTTCAAAATCAGAATATGTAATTAGATTTTTGAATGAGTATGGTTGTTTTGATTTCTATAAAAGAATGTATATTGTTGTGAAACTAGGGAGTATAATGGATGATTTGCTGAATCAGATTCGAAGAATGTAACATATTAATTTTGAATTTATATATCTCTCGGGTATTACCTACCCGTTAAAAAAATGTCACAATTAATATTTTGTACAAAAGAATTTTATTACAGTCTTTATGGAAATATATGTGTATATTTCTTCAGATGTAATATAGATTTAATGAGTTAATATTAAATTAAACTCATTTGATTTATGGTTAAGGCTAGGATAGATAATTTCTAAACTTTAGAAATTACATAATCGTCGTAGAATGTTTTCCCAATGAAGTTATGAATCAATACTTCATCGTTGTGGTATTCCTTAGTATCTACAGGGCGTATGACGTCAATGCTCATGGGACAGATTGTGAAGTTGAGGTTTGCGATGCGGTTGTTGTTGGTGGTGGTAATGGTACTGTTGATGTTGTTGATGGTGGTACTAGTTATGTTGCTGGTGCTGCTGCTGGTGTTTGTAACCTTTGCACCATATTCTCCAAAGCCACTACCCGAGCGCGAAGCTCGTTGACTTCTTCTATTACACCGGGGTGATTGTCGGTTCGGACGAGTGGATAAATAAGATCTAGAATTTGGTGTAGTATATAATCGTGATGAAATACTCTGGAAATGAGAGAGAAAATGGTGTTTCGGACAGGTTCGCTGGTAAGTGCTTCAGGTTCTTCGCCAAGAGGGCAATGTGGTGGATGGAAAGGATCTCCTTCTTCTTGTCTCCAATGATTAAGGAGGCTACGAACCCATCCCCAATTCATCCAGAATAGATGATGACTGATTGGTTGATCCATTCCAGTCACACTGCTTTCGAAGCTTGAGTGGGATTCCATTTCGGAATCCGAGGAACTTGAACTGATGATGAATTCCATTTCGTACGATTTGATAAAGGATTTTTCGATACGAAATGATTTTTCGGCTATCGGGTGGTATTCTAACTACATAGAATATCTATATATATATATATATATATATATATATATATATATATATATATATATATATATATATATATATATATATATGTGTCAAAAGATTTCATAGATTACGGAGGAATTTACAGAATATGTCAGGCAAAGTTTACGGTAATAGATACGATAAGATATGATTTAGCAGATACGCTATGATATGAATTTTGTCTATACACTATTCATGCAATCAATGCAGCAAGACGTGTCTAGACTAAGAATGATAAGCAGGTAATTTTCTAAGGATGATAAGTAGGTAATTTTCGACACAAATGATAAGCAAAACTTTTGACATGCTGACGTTAAAGCTAAGGGGTATATAATACTATTAAATTTAGCAGGAAAATACTATTAAATACGATACATTTTTACACAAGATATTTATTTATTTAGAGAATGGATATACTTAAACCTTGCTACAACACTTATAGGCAGTGTACCTAATCGTACAGTAGTGTAGTTTTTAGTAAGTCCGGTTCGTTCCACAGGGAATCTTTTTAAACAAAGCTTAACGCTATATTAGTTTACTTTTATAAAAATACAAATATATATATAAGTAATATTATTATTATAAAGGGGGGTTTTTACCGTTTAATGACCGGTTTGTCGATTTTAAAACTTTAGTCGCAGTTAAAACCAAATGTAAAATAATAAATAAAAGACTTAATTTAAAGCGTAAAGTTTACGATAATGAAATTGCGAATAATAAAAGTGCGATAAAATAAACTTGCGATAATTAAAAAGTACGATAATTAAAAGTGCAATTAAATACAATAACAATAAAAATGCGATAATTAGAAGTGCAATTAAATATAAAATAAAGGAAATTAAATATGAAATAAAAGAATTATGCTTATTTAAACTTCCGTAATCATGATGTTTGACGTGTTGATTTTAGTTTTATGCTCATGGGTTAATTGTCCTTTGTCCTGGATTATTTAATATGTCCGTCTGGTTTTTGTCCATAACAGTCCATCAGTCATAAATATAAAGTGCGAGTGTCCTCGTCAAATTATCCTTATACCCGAAGTTAAATATTCCAACTAATTGGGGACTTAAACTGTAACAAGATTTTAATACTTTGTTTAATAATTACACCAGGATGTCGACTGAGTGTAATCCAAGGTTTTAATATTTTGTTATCAATTATACCAAGTGTCCTTGTACATAATTTCACCCCTGTTTTAATTATTCTGGTGGCTATTAATCCATTCCCGTGTCCGGTTAAATGAACGATTATTCGTACATATAAATACCCCGCCCATCGTGTCCGATCGAGTGTATATGGTAATTTATAGGAACGCCCAATTTTAAATCTTTATATTAACATTAACAAACTATCATTTAGTTAAACAAATATAAAGCCCATTAATAGCCCATAGTCTAATTTCCACAAGTGTCGTTCTTTTATCCAAACCTCAATTATGGTACAAAGCCCAATTACCCAGTTTTAGTAATTAGCCCAACATCATGATTACTTCGGATTAAATAAGCATAATAATAACTTAGCTACGAGACATTAATGTAAAAAGGTTGAACATAACTTACAATGATTAAAAATAGCGTAGCATTACACGGACAGAATTTCGACTTACACCCTTACAACATTCGCTAACATACCCTTATTATTAGGATTAAAATTAAAATTAAAATATAAATTATATATATATATATATATATTTTACGTATATAGATAGAGAGAATGATATATGATGGATCAAAAATGCTCATAATTCGGTTGGCTTTATAGGGAGTTTCAAAGTTTGGGGCTCCGCGACTCGCGGCACTTTTGGCCTTCAAACTCCGCGAGTCGCGGAGTTTGAAATTACAGCTCACCCATTTTGGAGTCTCTCTTGCCGACGGTTTATTTATAAATATAATATATATATATATAATTAATATAATTAATTATATATTATATTATATTTATATACATAGTTAACTTGTACTTTTTAGTCCGTTGCGTCGAGCGTTGAGAGTTGACTCATGTCCCGGTTCCAGATTTTCGAACGTCCTTGCGTACAATTTAATATCTTGTACTTTGCGTTTTGAATCTTGTACTCTTGTAATTTCGAGACGTTTCTTATCAATAATTGGAACCTCTTTGATTGTCTTTTGTACTTTTGAGCTTTTTGGTCGTTTGCTTCTTCAATTCGTCGAATCTGTCTTTTGTCTTCACCTTTTATTATTTAAACGAATATCACTTGTAAATAGAACAATTGCAACTAAAAGCTTGTCTTTCTTGAGGAATAATGCTATGAAATATATGTTCGTTTTTAGCATTATCAAATATTCCCACACTTGAGCGTTGCTTGTCCTCAAGCAATATCGTCTTGAAATACTAGAATCACTTCTTTATTCTTCACACTTTGTACATCAGTGATTTCTATACGGCGGTATAAACAATGGTAGTAACGATATGGTTTACAGTCCCACATGACTATAAAAATTTAGATCCATTAAGGAAATTGGATCTTTATGAAAACATTTGATCTTTTGAAAATTAAATCTAGTTTTTTACCCTAGATAAGTTTTCCGGAATAACCCTTCACCGGTGTTTGCAAAATATTTTTGTGGGTTTGGTGGGTTTCAGATTTGAAAATTTTAGCTCAAAACTTGCGGTTTTGTGTCACCCACTTGCTAACCTTGTATTTGGAAAGCAACACGTACAGTTTACTTGTCCCGTATATTACCATTCGGTAAACTACATTTCGGTTGTAAAGGAAAGCGTTGAACAAGCAACTGTTAAGGCAATGTTCCCTGACATGCTTTTAATTATGGTCTATAACATGTCGGACGCAATTACTATCCTTGGTAGGAGCAATAGTAAAGCTCACCCTTATGATTTTTCGGTCTGGCACAAGGTCCTGTCTTTGACCATGCTATGCAACCACCGTTCTTACGGTTGACACCCGATTTAGTTCAGGTGACCTAATGAATTCCAGGTGAATTCCTAGGATTTTACGATCAATGGTAATGAACGCACTGAAAATGGGGTTTTCAGAAAATAAATCGGTTTATAATTTTGATCAAAATATTTTATCGTTCAAGCTCGAGTTTAGATATCATTGAATTCCATGAGTTTGTAATTCTCAATCTTTAAGGTCAATCTCAAGGATTGAGTTATATCAGGCTTAAAAGCTGATTTTTGATCTTTTAAGGAGATTATCCTTTCTGGGAATCTGATTCATTAGTCTTATCAAGCTAATTTGCATGGTGCCCCCCATTGTACGAGATAAATCCTTCTCATGGTTAGGATAAATCTGACCACTTGGCGACCCTGTTTAATGCTGAGGTCCGTGGATTTCCTGCTGATTTTAGTGATGACTTTTCTAGATTTTTCGTCAACCTACAGCTGGTCTGGACGACAACTTCATGACCTAAATCAAGAAGCGCATTTCTTTTTCGGAAGACTTTACTTCCTTTTAATGATGGAATTGATTCATCGTGTAGATCCATCTCTTCTTTTCTTTCATCGGGTAAAATTGTTTAGTTTAGTCCAAAGCCAAAGTATTTTTAGTTATTTGTTACAGATATATGTGACATATGTTTTGAATAACTTGGAGAATTTTCCCACACTTGGCTTTTATTTTCCTTTTTATCGTCCTCTATTCCATTTTAAATGAATTTTAACATTTTGGTTTGTTTCTCAATTTATGTCCTTTCCGAGGTTACAATAATTTCGGTGTTAAAACCTAGTTTTATCGTTCATAAATATGTATAAACATGATTTTGAGTTCATTTAATTGAAAATTTTTAAAAATTTTACTAGAATTGGGTAGTCAGTATATAAGACTAGGGCTGTTCTTTATTATCAGAGAGCACTAGATTCTAATACAACTACTGCTTTACTAGTATTTTTAATGGTAACCAAGTGTTTAAGATAAAAATTATATAATCCGAAAGAATTTAACCCCTTCCCACACTTAAGATCTTGCAATGCCCTCATTTGCAATAAATCAGTAACAATTTAAATTATTGAGGGTGATTTGTGTGAAAATGATTAAATTTTTACCAAAGTTTCCAAATATATTGGCGTTTGTTTGCTGAATGATAAATGGTGCACATCATTTGTTCATTCCGTCTTGTTGTTATTTCACATATATTTTGCATCTTGTCGTCAAAATTAGTTGCTTTTGCTGAACTTAATGTCAGTCTTTGAAAATGCGTTGTTTTACCATGTTGTGTACATAAGATAAACTGCAAACATATATACATATTTTTGAAGTTTGGTATATTACTTCACATTCAAAAATTATTAAAATCTAAGAATAAAAGTTAGAAAATTATAAAAACTATTACAATATTAACATAAGTATTAAACGTATCAATCATTACAAATTACAAAATAAAATAAAAACTAAGTAAACTAGGGATGATATTGATACCAATAGGGGTTCCAGGCATAACCATAGGTGCTATAGAATGCTTCGGCAGGGTTATACGTAGGATACGGTGGTTGCATCTCTATAGATCAGGGAGGGAATATGGGTTTTGGTGTAGGAATATAGTTTCTACCTATATGTTGGCAATGAGCTATGATTTGGTTCTGATGAACTTGCTAATCTTCAAATGCTCTCTGTCTAGCATTTTCGTACTCCTGTGAAGCTATAAACCTTTGCATTTCTTGCATCTCATTTCCCCCTCCTACATTACCTTGCTGTTGGTTTCTCTCAACCTGTGGATGTCTACCATGGTATGGTACTGCGGCGTTATTTCGCCTCTTCAAAACTTTCGCACCATGGTATACATTTAAACCTATAGTATCGCGGGGTTCTGGTTCTTCTACTAATAATCTCCCCCGACTTATATCCACACCGAGATATTCAGCAATCAAAGTAATAAAAATACCACCTCCTATTATGCTATGCGGTCTCATCCCCCTAACCATAGCTGATAAATAATAACCCACACAATACGGTATACTTACAGCGCTTTGTGGGTCTCGAATACACATATGGTAAAACAAATCCTGTTCATTTACCTTTTCCTTGTTCTTACCTCTTTGTGTAATCGAATTAGCTAAAAACCTATGAATCACTCTTAATTCAGCTCTATCTATATCCAAATAAGAGTAATTTCCCCATTTGAAACGGTGATGGCTAGTCATTTGACTCCACACACCGTGTGTATCAAAATTTTCATCTATCTTTCTACCATTTAGTATCAACCCTCTACAATCGGCAGATGCTAACTCCTCAGGCGTATATATACGTAAAGCCTGAGCCATGTCTAGTAAAGACATGTGGCGCATCGAACTGCCTAACAAAAATCTAATAAAAGAACGATCGGTTAAACTAGCTACCCGATCATTCAACTCTATACTACACAACAATTCTTCACACCATACTTTATATACAGGTCTACGCATGGTGAATAAACGTACCCAGTCATTAAAAGTAGAATTACCATACCTCTGTACAAGTAATTCCCTAATTGGCCCGGCCAATTCTACAGCTTCTAAGGGTCCCCATTCTATGACCCTAGGTACCTCAACAACTTTAGAATGAAGAGTATGCAAACCCCTTTGGTATTTTGGATAATCTATCCAAAGTCTGTCAAATCTCAGGTTCGGGTGCAACTCTTCCAAGTACATATCAGAAAATGTCATGACCGGATGAGGTATATCCTGCTTGTAGTAGTTATCCACCTCCTGTTGTTCCGCATTCTCAGCAGGAGCATTGCGAGCTTGGGATGAAGATTCACCCCTTTCAGTCTGCAAAACACATCAAACACAATTTTTGTGCATCCAAATATGCATTAGTGTCAGCAAAATCATCAATCAAAATAATTACAATGACATGATCAATTTATATCAAACTTAAGCTTATTTTCATATTTTCATCAAATCTACACTTTTTCAAATAAGCATATACGAAAATGTTCGCCAAGTTCATAAGCATTCAACTCAAATAACATGTCAAAATAATCATTACTAGCAATTAAACAAGTTTCAAATGGCATTATCTCTCAAAAATCAAGTTCATGAATTTTAGACATGAAAAAGTCCACTTTAATTCTCAAAATCATGTTTAGGCTCAAAGTTTGGATCATTTAACTACCTAGACACGTTACACTACTTAATTTAGCAACAATTCATGACAAAAATCGGCCATAACCTGTTTATATCAAAAAGCCCCAAATTGCTCAAGAACACAAACTCTAGATTACTCAAAATTTGAAGTTTAAGGCTTCTAATCATGTTAAACAGCATCAATCTAGGTTATACAAGCATAATACATAAACAATTTAAGCCTAATTACACTAAAAAGCATCAAAATCAAATTGGGAAAAAATAATTGCTCAAGAACACCAAATTTCGGATTAAATGGTGTTTAGGTGTAGAAATTTACCGTTTTTCTTGAGTAATTCCTTGATAACATCCTTCTCAACATGATTTTAGTAAAAAATTTGGTGATTAACGGTTAAAAATTGTGATTTTGGGGTGTATTTTTCGGGTTTTTTCGAGGGTTTTCGCAGTGTTTTTTGGTTTGTGGTGTGGACTGATCAGTTCCTTGCGTTATATTTTTTTCTGTATTTCGGTCCTCCCGCGACTCGCGGTGTTTAAAGCTTCAAACTCCGCGAGTCGCGGAGTTTGCTTTTTTTTTTTTTTTTTTTTATAATCATTAACTTATAAAATAATTAAGTAATTAATTTTTAAAATTTTGTTTCCCTTGTTATTTAGGACGAGGTCGTTTCGGATCGATGTCCTAGTCCGTCCTTCGACAAAATTTTAAAATTTGTCTTTTTGTAGCGATTGTTTTAAAAGCTAAGATTTTTGGGTTTTTTAATGTTTTTGGCATACTTTAATTCAATAAGATTAAAAATAATGATAATAAAAGTTCTCGTCCCTCCCTCGGGTAAAGCAATTTCGGTTTAAAGACCTAGTCTTCAACTTACGACGAATTTTAAAAATCATATTTTTAACTTAATGAGATAAAGTAAATTTTTGTTTTTAAATTCACACAATTTAAATATAAATTTCAAAATTAATATTAAAAATTCATACCAAACTTAAAATTTGAAATGCATAAAAATAAAATTTATATTTTAAAAATTAAAAATTCACACCAATCTTAATTTAAAAATTCATATTATAAATTCACACCAAACTTACAATTTAAAATGCATAACATTAAAAATTCACACCAAACTTATATTAATTTTTTTCAAATATTTACAATTTTAAATATATTATTTTTAAAAAGTTTACAATATTAATTTAAGATTTAAATATTAATTTTAAAAACATGGTAAAAATAAAATTAAAAATCTTTTTGGCTTTTTATCCCACTTTAATCAATCAAATATTATCAAAAATATGCGCCCCTCTTTTCGGTAAAGTAATTTCGGTTCCAAGACCTAATTTAACTCATGACAAATTTTTGAAATATTTTGGGTTGATTGATTAAAGATATTTATACCTTAAGAATAAACGTTAAATTTCGCAGTGATGTAATAAATTTTTGAATGATATCAATAATTTCGATCGCCAAACCTAATTTTATTCAATACCAATTTAATACTTTTTAGCGAACAAATTAGCGTTTATTATCAAAAGGTTAAAAATAAAAAAATAAAAAATAAAAACTGTACAGACATACCTGTGAAATAGATTTCTTAGTTATATAATCTATCCCATTCATAAGATAGTCGGTTTAATTGGTTTTCCATGGCTACATATGCGTAACCTCGAGCATTCAGTGTCTTTTCTTCTAAACATATGAACGGTCCGTCTCTGCATAAAGTAACAAATTCGGTGTTTGAATAGGTTTGATTATTTGAACATTTACCTCCATGTGACCATTTTCCGCATTTGTGACATCTTTCTAGGTGTCGTGCTCTTCTTTTCGCTGCGGATTTTGATTTTCCTTTACCAAATTGTAACTTATTATCTTCGCATCTGGATTCTTTTCTAACTCCGTCCATTCTTTCTCTGATTACTGATACTATTTCACTCGGAAGTGTGTCATTATTACGTTTAGTGATCAAAGCGTGTAGCATTAGACCATGGTTTAGTTCACAGGCAGTCTTCATTTTGTAAAAACCTAAAAAAAATAAAAATTCAGAATGAGGGGAGAAGACTAGTTCTTTAGGGTCTGCTAGGGAAAGACCATTCGGATTCCATTTTTGAGAACTACACGAAAATAGACAATCTAACTCTAACAGAAATACATATTATCCTTTAAAGACTTGATTCTCTCCACACTTAGTTAGCTGTGGTGTCGAAATTGTGATTAACTTCGTTGTCAACTTCCATCGAACCATGTATGTAATGTTTAACTCTGTGACCATTAACTTTAAATTCAATCCCATTTGAATTTATTAATTCTATCGTTCCGTATGGGAAAACTCTTTTGACTATGAATGGTCCAGACCATTTTGATTTCAATTTTCCAGGAAATAGCTTGAATCGTGAATTGAAGCGAAGAACTCTGTCTCCTTCCTTAAATTCTTTTGAACTTCTGATTCTTTTATCATGCCATTTCTTCGTTCTTTCCTTATAGATTAACGAATTTTCGTATGATTCATGTCTTAATTCTTCTAATTCGTTTAGTTGACTTAACCGTAGACGTCCGGCTTCATGTAAATCAAGATTACATGTCTTCAAAGCCCAAAATGCTTTGTGTTCAATTTCTACTGGAAGATGACATGCTTTTCCATAAACAAGTCTAAAAGGTGTGGTTCCAATTGGAGTTTTGTAGGCTGTTCTAAAAGCCCAGAGTGCATCCTCCAATTTAATGGACCATTCCTTCGGATTTGATCCTACTATTTTCTCTAGAATACGTTTTAAAGCTCGGTTTGTATTTTCAACTTGTCCACTTGTTTGTGGATGATATGCGGTGAAGATTTTATGAGTTACTCCATATCTTTTAAGAACTTTCTCAAGTTGATTATTACAGAAATGAGTACCCCGATCACTTATTAAAGCTTTCGGTGTTCCAAACCTTGCAAAAAGACGTTTTAAAAAGTTGACTACAACTCGTGCATCGTTAGTTGGGAGAGCTTGTGATTCTGCCCATTTAGATACATAATCAATGGCTACGAGTATATATAGATTATTATGAGATTTTGGAAATGGACCCATAAAGTCAATACCCCAAATGTCAAATACTTCACATACTTGGATGACATTTTGTGGGATTTCATCACGTTGACTTATTTTTCCGGCCCTTTGACAAGCATCACAGGATTTTCAAAGAAGGTGTGCGTCTTTGTAAATTGTAGGCCAATAGAATCCAGCATCATAAACTTTTCTTGCTGTTAGTTGAGGCCCATAATGCCCTCCTGTTGGTCCTGTGTGACAATGGTTTAATATTTTACTGGCTTCATTTCCAAATACACATCGGCGTATTATTCCATCGGGACAACTTTTAAACAGATGTGGATCTTCCCAAAAATAGTGTTTTATATCACTGAAGAATTTCTTTCGTCTTTGGTACGATAATCCTTTTTCAAGGAATCCACAAACTAAATAGTTTGCATAGTCTGCAAACCATGGAATTTCTTTATAATCTATCTTCAATAGATATTCATCGGGAAAGTTGTCTTGTATGGCCGATTCATTTAGAACTTCTAACTCAGGATTTTCAAGACGAGAAAGATGATCAGCGGTGAGATTTTCTGCTCCTCTTTTATCTCAGATTTCAATATCAAACTCTTGTAAGAGTAAGATCCAACGGATTAATCTTGGTTTAGCATCTTGTTTCAAAAATAGGTATCTAAGAGCAGAATGGTCGGTATAGACCACCGTTTTTGCTAGAACGAGATATGATCGAAATTTATCAAAAGCAAAGACAATAGCAAGGAGTTCTTTTTCAGTAGTTGTATAGTTCGTTTGTGCTCTTTGTAACGTCTTACTAGCATAATATATAGGTTGAAATCGTTTTTCAATCCTTTGTCCTAAAACGGCTCCCATTGCAAAATCACTTGCATCGCACATTAGTTCAAATGGTAGATTCCAATTTGGTGTTATCATGATCGGCGCATTAGTTAGTTTCTCTTTAAGAATATTAAAAGATTTGATACACTCATCTGAAAAGATGAATGGAGCATCCTTTTCTAGGAGTTTATTCATAGGAGTGGCAATTTTAGAAAAATCTTTTATGAAACGTCGGTAAAAACCGGCATGCCCTAGAAAACTCCTAACTCCTCTAACATTGGTGGGATGTGGAAGTTTAGCAATTACATCTACTTTAGCTCTATCCACTTCAATTCCTTCTTTTGAAATTTTATGTCCAAGAACGATGCCTTCTTTAACCATAAAATGGCATTTCTCCCAATTAAGTACTAGATTTGATTGTTCGCATCTAATAAGCATTCGTTCCAGATTAACTAGACATGATTCAAATGTATCACCAAAGACTGAAAAGTCATCCATGAAAACTTCCATGCATTCTTCTATCATGTCATGAAAAATCGCCATCATACACCTTTGAAAGGTTGCAGGGGCGTTGCAAAGTCCAAATGGCATGCGTTTGTAAGCAAAAGTACCATAAGGGCACGTGAATGTGGTTTTCTCTAGATCTTCGGGTGCTATTGGAATTTGAAAATATCCGGAAAATCCATCTAGAAAACAATAGTAACTATTTTCGGCTAATCTTTCCAACATTTGATCTATGAAAGGTAAGGGAAAGTGATCTTTTCTGGTGGCGTCATTTAATTTTCTATAATCAATACATACACGCCATCCTGTTACAGTCCTAGTAGGAATAAGCTCATTTTTCTCATTTGTAATGACAGTCATGCCACCCTTCTTAGGCACGCATTGAACTGGTCTTACCCATGGACTATCAGAAATTGGATAAATTAAACCTGCGTCTAGCAGTTTAATAATCTCTTTCTTAACTACATCTTGCATATTAGGATTTAGTCTTCGTTGGCGTTGCACATACGTTTTATGACCTTCTTCCATAAGGATTTTATGTGTGCAATACGAAGGACTTATTCCTTTAATATCATGAATCTTCCATGCAATGGCTGGTTTATGAGCTTTCAACACAGAAATGAGTTGTGATTTCTCATTTTCAGTAAGAGAAGACGATATTATTACAGGTAATTCAGATTCACCATGTAAATAAGCGTATTCCAAATGGTTTGGAAGTGGCTTTAACTCTAATTTCGGAGGTTCTTCTATCGATGATTTGTATCGATATCTGTCTTCTTCTTTTAGCATTTGAATTTCTTCTATTGTTGGTTCATATCCATTAGCTATAAGTGTAGCTAACATTTCAGCTTCATCAATTGGTTCATTACCTTCTCCTAAAGAACATTCTCCTGTTCCTTGTAATTCTGGAAATTCTTCTAATAATTCTGCATGTGCATCTATAGTTTGAATATAATAACATGTATCATCTGCAGATTGTGGTTGTTGCATTGCTCTATCAACTGAAAAGGTAACACTCTCATCCTCTATACTTAGGGTTAATTTCTTACCGAACACGTCTATCATTGCTTTGGCCGTGTTTAAGAATGGTCTTCCTAATATGAGAGGAACTTGAGAATCTTCTTCCATGTTCAAAACAACAAAATCTACTGGAAATACTAAAGTACCAACTTTAACTAGCATGTTCTCCATTATCCCTCTAGGATATTTTATTGATCTATCGGCTAGTTGTATGCTTATTCTTGTTGGTTTCAATTCTCCAAGGTCTAGTTTAGCGTATAGTGAATACGGCATTAGATTTATACTAGCACCTAAATCTGCTATTGCTTCTATTGAACTAAGACTTCCCAGAAAACATGGAATTGTGAAACTTCCTGGATCAGATAATTTTTCTGGTATCTTATTCAACAGCACTGCTGAACAATTAGCATTCATAGTAACAGCGGAGAGTTCTTCCATTTTCTTTCTATTTGAAATTAGATCTTTCAAGAATTTAGCATATCTAGGCATTCCTGAAATCACATCAATGAAAGGAAGATTTACATTTATCTGTTTAAACATATCCAAGAATTTGGATTGCTCGGCTTCAAGTTTCTCTTTCTTCATTTTACTCGGGTAAGGAAGTGGTGGTTGGTATGGTTTAACATAAGGTTTATCCTTAGCTGTGTTATCTTCATTAACCTTTTCAACTACCGGTTCTTTTTCCTTATCTTGATCAGGTTGGGGTTCTTGTGGAGTAGGAATAGCTTCATCAGAAGTTACAGGTATTTCAGGTGTTATAAGTGTTGTACCACTTCTTGTGGTAATGGCTTTAGCTGTTTCATTCCGGGGGTTAGCATTTGTATCACTAGGTAAACTTCCCGGTTTTCTTTCACCTATTAACCTTGCTAGGTTACTTACTTCTTGTTCCAGATTTTGAATAGAAGCTTGTTGATTTCTAAATGCTTGAGCATTTTGTTCATTAGTTTGTTTCTGAGATGTAAAAAACTGCGTTTGAGTTTCAACTAGCTTCGTCATCATATCTTCTAAATTCGGCTTTTTATCATCAGTTTGTTGTGGTGGTTTGTTTTGAAAATTAGGTCTTTGCTGGTTGTAAGTATTATTGGATACTTGTTGATTGCTAGGACCTTGTTGGTTGTTGTATGGAATATTTCGGTTATAATTCTGGTTTTGATTGTAAATCGGTCTTGGCGGTTGATAATTATTCTGATAATTATTTCCAGGCCTTTGGTTTATGTATGAAATATTCTCTCTTTGTTCCATTGTTAATTCAATACTGAGACAATCTTTTGTCAAATGTGGTCCTCCACACTGCTCACAACTAATTCGTATCGATTGAATATCTTTAGTCATCTTTTCCATTCGTCTCTCGACAGCATCTATCTTTGCGGAAATGGAATCTAAGTCATGGCTAGAATCGGCTCTAGCTGCTTTAGATGACCTAACGATATCTTTTTCTTGGTGCCACTCATGTGAGTGGGAAGCAGTGTTATCAATAATTTTGTAAGCATCAGTTTCAGTTTTCTTCATAATAGAACCACCAGCTGCTATATCTATGTCTTTTCTTATAGTGATGTCGCATCCTTGGTAGAATATTTGTACTATTTGACAGGTGTCTAAATCATGTTGCGGACATCCTCTTAATAACTTTCCATATCTAGTCCATGCCTCATACAGAGTTTCATTCGGCTTCTGTGTAAACGTAACAATTTCTGCTTGAAGTCTTACGGCTTTAGATGCAGGAAAGAATTGTTTAAGAAATTTTTCAACTAAAACGTCCCATGTATCAATCGCCCCTTCAGGTAACGATTCCAACCAATCTTTGGCTTCTCCCTTTAAAGTCCAGGGAAATAACATGAGATATATCTGTTCTGTAACAACCCAAACCGTAACCGACCAAACACGACGAAATTGCAAACAAAAAAAAAATTTTCTGGTGCAGACCATCTGCGCGGCGCGCCAGATGGCCGCGCGGCGCGCCAAATCGCCTGGACAGCCCGCTGTCCCCGGAAGTCTATTTAACGAAAATGTTTGACTAGTTCCCGACATTTTTAGCCAAAACGCTTTTAACCATACATTCATATATGTAAAACTAGCACATAACTAAGGTTTAAGCGAGTTTTACAAAGTGGGGCCCACACGTGCCCAAAACGCCACTAAGTTTAAAATACAATGTTTAATACAAATTAGAGTTTCGACCACGAAAAGTTTCATTGCCAAACGATACAACGAGCATGGTGTTTGGGGTTAAACTACCCAAATCTCGGTCAAACTCCAAAATCATCACATCCCAAAAGCGTCACTAAACAAGACGGGATCTCTAATCCAACCGGATGCCCTTACCCTTGTCCACACCGGAACCTATAAAAATAGTGAACAACGAGAGGGTAAGCAAAGCTTAGTGAGTAAAACATATATATACATGCATATACAACTTACCCACACGCATCCACGATATCAAATAACACATGACAAATCTCGATAAGCAAGCTAGTATCACCAAACGTATCACTAGCAATAATCATAGCATAAATACTCATAACAATAATCAAATGCTAGTATGAACAACAATAAATCATGGTTAACCAATCTCTTCGCTAGGGAACGACTTCGCGAAACAAGTCATCGATGTTCATAACATTCGTTAGCTTCCAAAAACGGCTATGGCATGCTAACCCCCCGAGGTGTTCCAAAAACGGCTATGGCATCACCCCTCAAGTGTTCCAAAAACGGCTATGGCATCACTTGCTCAATGTGAGTAGAACACGGCTATTACTCACGCTTTCGTACACCAACACGGCTATGTGTACGGGTAACTCAAATAACAACGTGGGAGCAAAACACGGCTATTACTCGCCACTAAATGCACAAACACGGCTATGTGCCTTAGTACAAAACATGGACTAATACGGCTAAGTCCCACAACCTTGGTCACAAAACGGCTATGTGACACCATCAACACGGTACATAAATCATATACATACATATATAGATATTCCACTCACCTCAAAATCTCTTGTCGAAAGATAACCGAGCTTGAACACTTCAATGTAACGCACCTATTACATTTATCACAATATCAAAATCATAACTCAAGTTGGTCAACACTCTAAAGCTCACTCCTAGAGCCAATTTGACCTATGGTGCAAATCCGACCCATTTGCACCCTTAACCCTAAAATCGGGTTAACTCATCACAAAACCCTATCATTAACCAAAGTAGGTTCTTTACACATTTTAACATTAGTTTTAGGCTTCAACTACACATATTAATTAGCTTAAGTTCAATTTGACCCATTTGGCACTTTCAAAGTCAACCTACCCATTTTTGGGTCAACCACTAACCCTTTTACACCCATTTACATAAATCATGGTGTTCTAACCCTCTTACTAGCTAATTAGGGTTCTCTAACATCAATTAACACTTCCAAAACCCTAGTTAACTCAATATTGAGTCTATATGACCCAAATTACCCAAGAATACCCAAAATTAACCAAAAGTGGGTTTTATGTTCACCTTTGACTCAAACCCTAGCCCTAAATCAAATTAAACAAAGGAATTAAGATTAGAGCATACCACAACTACCAAAACGAAGATAATGACGAGATGAACAACTTTAGAACTTGGGCTTTAGCAAGAAACCCTCTTCTTCCTCTTCAAAATGAGCTTTCCCTCTCTAAAACTCACTCTCTCACTAAAATAAATTGGGAGGTGATAAGGTTGGTGAACAAGGGAGTAAATGAGCTCCCAAACTACTGAACCAAGCATTAAACTCGGCCTTGATGTGAATTTACCAAAATACCCACAAAATATCTAATTTAAAAGAAAGGGAGAATCTGCCAGTCATATGGCGCGGCGCGCCACCAATCCGCGCGGCGCGCAACCCTCCCAGTCCAGCTTCTTTTGCCTTTTTTTAATATATACAACCAACCCCGATTCGAGTACCGCACAATACACTTATTTACACATATGTACACTTCAATTATTCGGGTCTTACAACTCTCCCCCACTTATTCGGATTGCGTCCTCGCAATCCAAGCCGCATGACACGAGGGAAGATAAACCAATACGAACTCTTCGGGCTCCCAAGTGAACTCGGAACCCTTGCTACGCCGCCATTGGACTTTAAAAGTCCTCACTTCTTTATGTCTCAACCTCTTAACTTTCTCATCGAGTATGGCGACTGGTTCTTCAACATATTCCAACTTGTTGTTTAGTTCGATCTCGTCTAAAGGCATCCATGAGGAATCATCCGCAAGACACTTACGGAGGTGGGAAACATGAAACGTGTTATGGATCCCCGCAAGCTCTTCGGGCAATTCCAATCGATATGCAACTTCACCAACACGAGCTAAAACTTTAAACGGTCCAATAAACCGAGGACCTAACTTTCCCCGTTTTCGAAATCGAATAATACCCTTCCATGGCGAAACCTTAAGCATAACCATGTCGCCCTCTTGGAATTCGATCGTTCGTCTACGTTTATCGGCATACGACTTCTGCCTATCTTGAGCCTTCTTCAAATGTTCTCGTATAGTATCAATCTTGTTATTCGTTTCAAGAACCAAATCGGTGCTCCCGATTTCCCTTTGACCCACTTCTCCCCAACAGACGGGAGTTCGACATCTTCGCCCATATAGCATCTCATAAGGGGGCATCCCGATACTAGTATGAAAGCTATTATTGTACGAGAATTCCACCAAAGGTAGATGCTCATCCCAACTACCACCGAAATCGATAATGCACGCCCGTAACATATCTTCCAAAGTTTGGTTCGTACGTTCGGTTTGACCGTCCGTTTGAGGATGATACGCCGTGCTCAACTTTAATTGTGTACCCATATCTTCGTGAAACTTTTCCCAAAATCGAGATGTAAAACGGGTATCTCGATCCGAAATAATAGATATAGGAACGCCATGTCGCGAGACCACTTCCTTGATAAACAACTTAGCCAAGGCCTCCGACGATATTGCTTCTTTAATGGGAAGAAACAAAGCACTTTTCGTCAACCGATCCACTATAACCCAAATCGAATCATATTGAGTTCTCGCCGTCTTAGGTAATTTAGTGATGAAGTCCATGGTAATGTGCTCCCATTTCCATTTCGGGATCTCTAACGGTTGCAACTTACCATACGGCTTTTGATGCTCGGCTTTAACTTGCAAACAAGTAACACATCGTTCGACGTATTTTACAACATCGCGTTTCATGCCCGGCCACCAATAATCTTTCTTCAAGTCATGATACATTTTCGTCGCGCCCGGATGAATGGAATATTTCGACTTATGTGCTTCATCGAGTAGCACCCGTCGGTAATCACCCGTCTTAGGCACCCACACCCTTCCTTGAAAGGACAACAAACCCCGCGGACCCATAGTAATAAACTCCGATTGGCCCACAATTCGTTCCGTGTGCTTATCGTGAACATAAGCCTCTATTTGGTCTTCAACCATCTTTTCAAGAAAGTCGTTAGTGATAATCAAACGTAACGATGTTATACGTATCGCCGGATGTTGAGTCTTTCGACTTAACGCATCCGCGACCACATTCGCCTTACCCGGATGGTAAAGTATCTCACAATCATAATCTTTCACCACATCCATCCATCTACGTTGACGATAATTCAAATCCCTTTGAGTAAAAAGGTGTTTCAAATTCTTATGATCCGAATATATCGTACACTTGACACCATACAAGTAGTGGCGCCAAATTTTCAACGCATGCACAACCGCCGCCATTTCAAGATCATGAGTCGGGTACCTCGTTTCGTGTTCCTTTAATTGTCGAGAGGCATAAGCAATGACTTTACCCCTTTGCATAAGAACGCACCCGAGCCCATTTAAGGAAGCATCACAATAAACCACCATGTCTTCGACGCCTTCCGGTAACACTAACACCGGAGCTTGACACAACTTCTCTTTCAATAATTGAAAAGCAATTTCTTGCTCGTTTTCCCAATTGAACTTAGCACTCTTCCTCGTCAACTTTGTTAATGGAGAGGCGATCTTAGAAAAGTCTTGGATAAACCGACGATAATAACCGGCCAATCCGAGAAAACTCCGGATTTCCGTAGGCGTAGTCGGTCGTCCCCAACTCCTCACCGTCTCAATCTTCCCCGGATCCACTTGGATACCGCCTTCGTTCACAATGTGGCCAAGAAATTGGACCTCTCTTAGCCAAAATTCACATTTAGAGAATTTTGCAAACAACTTCTCCTTTCTTAACGTCTTCAAAACTTCGCGCAAGTGACGTTCATGTTCGTGCATACTTTTCGAGTAGACTAGTATGTCGTCAATGAACACAATAACCGACTTGTCCAACATAGGTTGGCACACCCGGTTCATAAGATCCATGAATGCCGCCGGTGCATTCGTAAGACCAAAAGGCATAACCACAAATTCATAATGCCCGTAACGCGTTCGGAAAGCCGTTTTCTCAATGTCTTCCTCACGGACCCGCATTTGATGATAGCCGGACCGTAGATCGATCTTGGAGAAATACGTCGCGCCTTGAAGTTGATCAAACAAATCGTCAATCCTAGGTAACGGATAACGATTCTTGATCGTCACTTTATTTAGCTCACGGTAATCGATGCACATGCGCATACTACCGTCTTTCTTTTTCACGAATAAGACCGGAGCGCCCCACGGCGAAGCACTCGGTCGGATAAAACCCTTCTCTAGCAACTCTTGAATTTGATTCAATAGCTCTTGCATTTCCGTTGGTGCTAAACGATAAGGAGTTTTAGCAATGGGAGTAGCCCCCGGAACCAACTCAATGCGAAACTCGACTTGTCTTTCCCCCGGAACACCCGGTAACTCATCCGGAAAAACGTCTTCAAACTCATTAACTACCGGAATTTCACGAATAAGTGGTGGCTCATTACGAGTATCAACAACATAAGCAAGGAAAGCCATGCCACCGGTAACAACGGAACGACGTGCCCGTGCAAAAGTGCATATCGGCACCGGTCTTCTTCTCTTATCGCCATGAATAATCATTTCTCCCCCAGTTGGGGTCTTTACACGAATACACTTATCATGGCATGCAATATTGGCTCTATAACGATCGAGCCAATCCATACCAACAACGATATCAAAGTCGCCCAAGGTCATTGGAATAAGATCAATTTTAAAAGTTTCGGCACCAAAAACAACATCACAATTCTTACACACATCAACCACTAGCACCGTCTTGCCGTCCGCTATTTCGACTTCTACCGGACGACTTAACTTAGCTAGCGGACTATCAAGTTTAGGCACAAATTTAGGAGACACAAACGACAAATTTGCACCGCTATCAAAAAGAATCCTTGCCGGATTAGAATTAACCATGAAAGTACCTGAAACAACTTTGTTGGATTGTTTGGCTTCATCGTTCGTCATCAAGTAGTTTCGCCCTCTAGCCGACCCCGCCGCCTTCTCAATCTTCTTAACATGATCATTATTCAACTCGGGGCATTCCGGCCTCTTGTGCCCCACTTTACCGCAATTAAAACACGTAACCGTCTTGACCGTGCATTCACGGGCGTAATGACCCGACTTCCCACAATTAAAACAAGTGGGCGCAAAAGTACCCGTGCCACCTTTCTTCACACTATTAACGCTCTCGGTGCCTTTCCTAGACTTCTTGTTTGAGAAATTCGAATAGCTCGAACCTTCAAACTTCCTTTTCGAGAAAACAAAATCACTCTTCCTAGGCACCTCCGGCTCAAAACCCCGAGCCAACTCAAACAATTCATCGAAAGTCTTAGCCATACCCCGGCTAATCTTGCTCTTGTAGTCGGCATTCAAAGTACGATAAAAATCTTTCATAAGCTTATGATCATCACCCACATACTCCGGGCAAAAACGAGTCTTTGCCAAGAATGTAGACTTGAGGGTAACTAAATCCATGGAACCTTGTTGCAATTGATGCAACTCGTCCCGAATTCGATCAAGATCGGATGAAGTTCGATATTCCTTGAAAAACTCTTTCTTGAACTCCTCCCACGTCAAGCCCATGCATTGCTCCTCGCCATACAAATTGATTTTATCATCCCACCACAACTTGCCTTCTTCACGTAACATGCTAGACCCAAACCTCGCCTTCTTCTCGGGAGGACACTCCGCGGTACGGAAGGCCCCCTCGATGTCCGAAATCCAACAAGTACTTTTCAACGGATCCCTCACCCCATTAAACGTCGGAGGTTGAGTATCCTTAAAATTTTTGTAGTGGAAGTCTCTCTTTCCATCACCCCCTTCACCTCGAGGATAAACGTTTCTAGCATCAAGGGCCTCTTCAATAGTGGCCTTCAATCGTTCATTTATCATTTCGGTCACTTGCCCATCGACCGACTCTTGGAAGACCCTTCGGACATCCGCAAGAAAATCCGATTTCAACTTCTTAAAGACGGCCTCGACCTTGGTCGAGAACTCGGCGTCTTCACTTGTACTCCCGTTTTCATGATCAGGACCGTTTCTCGTCTTCATTCTATAAAACGAATTAGGTTAAACCATGAAACGAAAGGACAATTATACCCAATTACATACGTATACACCACACTACCCCATCTTGCTCAACAATCGTCGTACATTGCTTGTTTGACCCGATTTGCACCCGTAGTAATGGTAGCTAGTCATTACCACGCAAGCACGTCGCGCTAACTCGCTAGTACAACGTCCATCTCGCTTGATGATTGCTAAACACAACACAAACAAATAGCGCATGATTAGTTCACATAACCCTATGCACTAATCATACCGATCCGACCCAAAGTCCTACAAGTCCCGCATAAACACGCACAAAAAGTCTAAGTCTAGGCGCCTATCTCAAGTCACCTAAATCCCTTAGACCATGCTCTGATACCACTTGTAACAACCCAAACCGTAACCGACCAAACACGACGAAATTGCAAACAAAAAAAAAATTTTCTGGTGCAGACCATCTGCGCGGCGCGCCAGATGGCCGCGCGGCGCGCCAAATCGCCTGGACAGCCCGCTGTCCCCGGAAGTCTATTTAACGAAAATGTTTGACTAGTTCCCGACATTTTTAGCCAAAACGCTTTTAACCATACATTCATATATGTAAAACTAGCACATAACTAAGGTTTAAGCGAGTTTTACAAAGTGGGGCCCACACGTGCCCAAAACGCCACTAAGTTTAAAATACAATGTTTAATACAAATTAGAGTTTCGACCACGAAAAGTTTCATTGCCAAACGATACAACGAGCATGGTGTTTGGGGTTAAACTACCCAAATCTCGGTCAAACTCCAAAATCATCACATCCCAAAAGCGTCACTAAACAAGACGGGATCTCTAATCCAACCGGATGCCCTTACCCTTGTCCACACCGGAACCTATAAAAATAGTGAACAACGAGAGGGTAAGCAAAGCTTAGTGAGTAAAACATATATATACATGCATATACAACTTACCCACACGCATCCACGATATCAAATAACACATGACAAATCTCGATAAGCAAGCTAGTATCACCAAACGTATCACTAGCAATAATCATAGCATAAATACTCATAACAATAATCAAATGCTAGTATGAACAACAATAAATCATGGTTAACCAATCTCTTCGCTAGGGAACGACTTCGCGAAACAAGTCATCGATGTTCATAACATTCGTTAGCTTCCAAAAACGGCTATGGCATGCTAACCCCCCGAGGTGTTCCAAAAACGGCTATGGCATCACCCCTCAAGTGTTCCAAAAACGGCTATGGCATCACTTGCTCAATGTGAGTAGAACACGGCTATTACTCACGCTTTCGTACACCAACACGGCTATGTGTACGGGTAACTCAAATAACAACGTGGGAGCAAAACACGGCTATTACTCGCCACTAAATGCACAAACACGGCTATGTGCCTTAGTACAAAACATGGACTAATACGGCTAAGTCCCACAACCTTGGTCACAAAACGGCTATGTGACACCATCAACACGGTACATAAATCATATACATACATATATAGATATTCCACTCACCTCAAAATCTCTTGTCGAAAGATAACCGAGCTTGAACACTTCAATGTAACGCACCTATTACATTTATCACAATATCAAAATCATAACTCAAGTTGGTCAACACTCTAAAGCTCACTCCTAGAGCCAATTTGACCTATGGTGCAAATCCGACCCATTTGCACCCTTAACCCTAAAATCGGGTTAACTCATCACAAAACCCTATCATTAACCAAAGTAGGTTCTTTACACATTTTAACATTAGTTTTAGGCTTCAACTACACATATTAATTAGCTTAAGTTCAATTTGACCCATTTGGCACTTTCAAAGTCAACCTACCCATTTTTGGGTCAACCACTAACCCTTTTACACCCATTTACATAAATCATGGTGTTCTAACCCTCTTACTAGCTAATTAGGGTTCTCTAACATCAATTAACACTTCCAAAACCCTAGTTAACTCAATATTGAGTCTATATGACCCAAATTACCCAAGAATACCCAAAATTAACCAAAAGTGGGTTTTATGTTCACCTTTGACTCAAACCCTAGCCCTAAATCAAATTAAACAAAGGAATTAAGATTAGAGCATACCACAACTACCAAAACGAAGATAATGACGAGATGAACAACTTTAGAACTTGGGCTTTAGCAAGAAACCCTCTTCTTCCTCTTCAAAATGAGCTTTCCCTCTCTAAAACTCACTCTCTCACTAAAATAAATTGGGAGGTGATAAGGTTGGTGAACAAGGGAGTAAATGAGCTCCCAAACTACTGAACCAAGCATTAAACTCGGCCTTGATGTGAATTTACCAAAATACCCACAAAATATCTAATTTAAAAGAAAGGGAGAATCTGCCAGTCATATGGCGCGGCGCGCCACCAATCCGCGCGGCGCGCAACCCTCCCAGTCCAGCTTCTTTTGCCTTTTTTTAATATATACAACCAACCCCGATTCGAGTACCGCACAATACACTTATTTACACATATGTACACTTCAATTATTCGGGTCTTACATGTTCATCCTCAACTTCTCGGATTTTAAATAGTGTGCAGATCCTATTAAAGGTACGTAGATGTTCATTTGGATCTTCCTTCGGCGCACCACTAAATTGGCATTGATTAGTCACCATGTGTAGAATTTGTCCTTTGATTTCATAATCTGGCGCATTAATGTCTGGATGAGTAATTGCGTGTCCTTGGCCAGTGCGTTTAGCTCTCATTCGGTCTTCCATACTTAAAGGTTCCAGATTTTCCATAATTAAACTTGTTGAATCGGAATCACTAGAGGATTCTGATTTAATGGTTCGTTCCTCAACAATCTCTGTTTGAATGATTGGTGGTTCCGGAGGAAAGTTTAGTGGTTCAGGATCTACGAATCGTTCCTGAATATTCTCCGAATTCTCAATTGTGAGGTCGGGTTCAAAAAATGGATTATCGGAAGTTTGAATTGAAGTACTTGGTCGACTGGATGACGATTCTAAAGAAAAATCAACGGCGGTAATATTTGCTAGATGTCTTGATCTAGTTACAGGTGGTGAACGTACAAATGGTGGTGAACGTCTTGCTCGGTGCATTCACTGAATATCCTATTAGTTTTAAAAAGGAAAGAAAAATTATAATAAGTTATCCAATCAATAGACTTTTCTGATTTTGCCCACATTTCGAATAGCCAAAAGATGCAGCAGAGGGGCAGGATTCGTTTGGTCTCAATATAATTGAGGACTGTTTGGCTCCAATAACCCGGTCCACGTACAAATTCAACTATTACTACGAACCAGAAAATTTTGATGTCTATCAATTTAATCACTTAAAATAAATTTTCGTAATTTTAAGAAATTTAGATAAGAAGTAGAATAAAAATCTATGTCCTAAAAACTAGAATAGCAAGAAATAAGAAAGAAAAAGAGCTCGTCGAAAAAGGTCGAAAAAGAAAAATGGTTGAAAAATAAAAGGTGACGGAAAAATAAAAGAAACTTATAAAACTTAGAAACACTTGATTAACCTAACCTTATTACTACAACTAACTTAAAATTATAATCGAAAATTGAGATTACTAATTGAAATGATAATTGATACATAGGTAAAAGTTGTCTAAAAATATTAAAGCTTACAGGAAAAACTAAATCCCAAATGGAAATAACTTAAAAAGAAACTAAAACTTAAAAAGGCGTCGCAAAATTCTAAAGCATCTAAATCTTAGTCTAAAGAAAAAGCACTTAAGGAATTCTACGGCAAAGCCTAAAAATCTAGAAGTAAAAATAACTATGGCAAAAACTAAGTTTAAAACTAAATATGAGCTAAAAATACAAATATTACGTTAAAACAATTAAAAATGGACAAAATATAAAAATATACAAAAAGTTGTAAAAAGTACATTTTTTTATAAAAATATTATTTTTATATTATTTATTTATTAAAACTATTAATTTTACAAATTAATTAAACTAATTAATACTAAATACATAAATTAAATAAAAAGTAGAAGTAATTATAATAATAATAATTAGGTAGGGTTATAATTATAATAATAATAATTAATAATTACTCCGTAATTAATTGAGTTAGGGTTTCTGTCGGTGTCAGGTCCCCTCCGCGAGTCGCGGTATTTAAAGCAGCAAACCCCGTGAGTCGCGGGGTTTCAAAATTCAAACCTGGAACAGTTTAAAACTGACGCGTTTTTTTTTTATTTTTTTTATTTTCTGTTTTAAATTTTTCTGTTTTATAATTTAAAATTTATATATAATAAAAACTTATATTTAAAAACTAAAATAAAAATAGAATTACTTTATAATTTTATAAATAAAAATCGTAAAACTAGATTTATATATATATTTTTTTTTATTTTTTTCAGTTTTTATATTTATAAAATATATTTATAAAATAAATTAAATAAAACTTATATTTTTACAAACTAAAGAAACTTTATAAAACTTAAATATTTATCAAACTCCTAAAAATATTTATATTTTTGTTTTTCTTTTTATATTTTCGAATATTTAAAACGTATTTTTATAAAAACGAATTTTAATAAAAGTAAACTAAAAATCTTTTTTTTTTATGTAGCGTTGCGCTTCCGGCTTTTAAGCGATTCCCCGGCAGCGGCGCCAAAAATACTTGACGTTAAAGCTAATGGGTATATAATACTATTAAATTTAGCAGGAAAATACTATTAAATACGATACATTTTTACACAAGATATTTATTTATTTAGAGAATGGATATACTTAAACCTTGCTACAACACTTATAGGCAGTGTACCTAATCGTACAGTAGTGTAGTTTTTAGTAAGTCCGGTTCGTTCCACAGGGAATCTTTTTAAACAAAGCTTAACGCTATATTAGTTTACTTTTATAAAAATACAAATATATATATAAGTAATATTATTATTATAAAGGGGGGTTTTTACCGTTTAATGACCGGTTTGTCGATTTTAAAACTTTAGTCGCAGTTAAAACCAAATGTAAAATAATAAATAAAAGACTTAATTTAAAGCGTAAAGTTTACGATAATGAAATTGCGAATAATAAAAGTGCGATAAAATAAACTTGCGATAATTAAAAAGTACGATAATTAAAAGTGCAATTAAATACAATAACAATAAAAATGCGATAATTAGAAGTGCAATTAAATATAAAATAAAGGAAATTAAATATGAAATAAAAGAATTATGCTTATTTAAACTTCCGTAATCATGATGTTTGACGTGTTGATTTTAGTTTTATGCTCATGGGTTAATTGTCCTTTGTCCTGGATTATTTAATATGTCCGTCTGGTTTTTGTCCATAACAGTCCATCAGTCATAAATATAAAGTGCGAGTGTCCTCGTCAAACTATCCTTATACCCGAAGTTAAATATTCCAACTAATTGGGGACTTAAACTGTAACAAGATTTTAATACTTTGTTTAATAATTACACCAGGATGTCGACTGAGTGTAATTCAAGGTTTTAATATTTTGTTATCAATTATACCAAGTGTCCTTGTACATAATTTCACCCCTGTTTTAATTATTCTAGTGGCTATTAATCCATTCCCGTGTCCGGTTAAATGAACGATTATTCGTACATATAAATACCCCGCCCATCGTGTCCGATCGAGTGTATATGGTAATTTATAGGAACGCCCAATTTTAAATCTTTATATTAACATTAACAAACTATCATTTAGTTAAACAAATATAAAGCCCATTAATAGCCCATAGTCTAATTTCCACAAGTGTCGTTCTTTTATCCAAACCCCAATTATGGTACAAAGCCCAATTACCCAGTTTTAGTAATTAGCCCAACATCATGATTACTTCGGATTAAATAAGCATAATAATAACTTAGCTACGAGACATTAATGTAAAAAGGTTGAACATAACTTACAATGATTAAAAATAGCGTAGCGTTACACGGACAGAATTTCGACTTACACCCTTACAACATTCGCTAACATACCCTTATTATTAGGATTAAAATTAAAATTAAAATTAAAATATAAATTATATATATATATATATATATATATTTTACGTATATAGATAGAGAGAATGATATATGATGGATCAAAAATGCTCAGAATTCGGTTGGCTTTATAGGGAGTTTCAAAGTTTGGGGCTCCGCGACTCGCGGCACTTTTGGCCTTCAAACTCCGCGAGTCGCGGAGTTTGAAATTACAGCTCACCCATTTTGGAGTCTCTCTTGCCGACGGTTTATTTATAAATATAATATATATATATATATAATTAATATAATTAATTATATATTATATTATATTTATATACATAGTTAACTTGTACTTTTTAGTCCGTTGCGTTGAGCGTTGAGAGTTGACTCATGTCCCGGTTCCAGATTTTCGAACGTCCTTGCGTACAATTTAATATCTTGTACTTTGCGTTTTGAATCTTGTACTCTTGTAATTTCGAGACGTTTCTTATCAATAATTGGAACCTCTTTGATTGTCTTTTGTACTTTTGAGCTTTTTGGTCGTTTGCTTCTTCAATTCGTCGAATCTGTCTTTTGTCTTCACCTTTTATTATTTAAACGAATATCACTTGTAAATAGAACAATTGCAACTAAAAGCTTGTCTTTCTTGAGGAATAATGCTATGAAATATATGTTCGTTTTTAGCATTATCACATGCAGACACGGTCGAAGTCCAGACTCACTAATGCATCCTAGCGACTTATCAGTTAGATACACTAATGCAGACCTGGTTCGCTAAGACCACCGCTCTGATACCAACTGAAACGACCCGTCCATATTACTATAAACGCAGTACATTATTCATTGGCCCCATAGCGAGGTATTTGACCTCTATATGATACGTTTTAGAAAAATATTGCATTCATTTCATAAAAAGCACACCATTATTATACATAATGCATGTTTTAAACAAGTGGGCGATTATTTAAGAAATAATCCCCATGATACATCGGTTTCCAAATACTACACATGTGACATAACAATCGAATATAATACATGACAAAGGTTTTATTGAATGCAACACTTCATTTAAACAAAAGCATGAGACTCCATGCACAGCTTGCTCAGATAATGCAACAGCGGAAGACTTTCTTAAGGACCTGAGAATAAACATGCTTAAACAGTCAACACAAAGGTTGGTGAGATATATAGGTTTAGCATCGATATAAATATAGACCACAAGATTTTCATAGTTATAAATATATGTACACTCGCAAGTGTATAAAAGTATTCTATAAGTTGTTGAGCGCTTCGGTAACCATACTTAACCATTAATGTGGCATATTCCCTTTATTATGAAATCTCCCTACACTGTACCAAGTGTAGTAAAAATGAAGTACTATGCAACCGTTTACGATACTAGAGCGACTAGCCAGCAGTGGCGAAGCCAGGATTTCAAAGGGATGGTGTCACAAATTAAAATTCAAATACATCAAGTCATAAAATTTAATTGGCAAACTAAAATTAAATCATAAAAAAATTCAAATATCGTCTAACATATATGTCTTCAATGACATTTTATTCGTTGAAAGCAATCCATAATTGTTTCATCTATAACACTAGTAAAAGCTTCTCTTTATATGACACCCCGAACTAAATCAAACATGGAATGAAAAAATACATATAACAAATTCATATGTATTAAATAAAGTGTACATATAAAGAATGAACAAATAACAAATACTATATGTATATGTACTAAATAAAGTGTACATATAACAAATGCGTAGAATGAACAAATACATTATATAAATTAAATTTATTGAAAACCAAATCAAACATACAATCTAAACTTAGTAAAGCCTAAAATACTGAATAGCACAAAATAATAAAGAAGAAAATTATTGATGATTAACTAAGTAAACTTTAAAAGTTAAGATGGTTCTTTATTTTAATGTATAAAAACAAAAGTGCGCTGCTCAAAGATTCAAATTAACGGATTGGTGATTTTCGTCAAAAATATAGAATATTATAATATAACGAGTGATTGGGTTTTAATTAAATATAATTGATTGATATATTTTAATTTAAATAACTAATTGATTGATATTCTCATATTCATAATATCCATGTACCGACCTAGATTCACATATAAATGGGCTATCAAATTAATAGTGGGGTCACTTATTAAATTTCCAACTCTTTTACACTATGTGAGCTATAGGTATGTTGAATTTCTGGACAAGTCGATGGTGTCATGTGCCCACATAAGGTTGTGAATAGCTCCGCCTCTGCTAGCCCGGTTGAGGTTATCAAACCCGATAGATCTATCAATAGGATTCGCGTATACATGTTCTTACAACATGTAAATATTAGTTACCAAGCTATTAGGGAAGATATGCAAAGTGGTACAACTCAACGTAGAATATGTTTTTAGTACTTGTGTCCATTTCGTAAAACAGTTATAAAACAACGCATGTATTCTCATCCCAAAATATTTTAGAGTTTAAAAATGGGACTATATACTCACGATAGTAAAAGTATATTAATAATAAGTTTTCAACTTATTAAAAATATGACCGTCGTCCTTGGATTCACGAACCTATAACAATAATAACGATTCAGATAATAATAGATATATGAATAAAATAAAGCAAGTTCATAGAATACTTATGTAATAATTTTTAACATTTTATGTTAGTAGTCCATTGTTAGTAGTCCGTTGTTAGTAGTCCTTTGTTAGTAGTCCAAAATAGTCCAAAAAGTCCAACAGTCCAATAATCGGTATATATATATATATATATATATATATATATATATATATATATATATAATCTTAGAATTACCCCACGGCGTATTGTGTACGTATTGTCTTGCAATAATCCATAGACATATTGTATACGTATTGTCTTAGAATTAACTAAGACGTATTGTGTACGTATTGTCTTAGGATTTATCAAAACGTATTGTGCACGTATTGTCATGGAACGTACCAAGATTATTATATATATACAATCTCGAAATTAATCAAGATTATAATATTTTGTTATACTAATGATAACATGTCCAAATATATATAGGATATAGGAAAAGTTAACAAGGATATGGTTAATATAGTTTTTATAATATAAATTTCGTCTATACCACGTTAATTTTAGCATATTTTATTTTGCTCGCCAAATATTCATTACAACTCTGTTTAAAGTGAATCAAATTGATATGGATTCCTTAAGAAGTCAATTTTACAAAACCAATTCAAAAAGTTCATCTAAAGTAGTAATTTTTAGAGCTTTACCCTCTTTTTGTGTCGGTGGACAGATTTGGAAAAATCCCGGCATCCACCCAATATATGATTTTTGATAAAATACTTTCACTTTGTCTAAAATCATGAAAAAAATACTGGAAGTCTTATTTACATATATTAACATATTTCCAAAGTCTTAGCCTCGAACTCAAAGTCTAAGATAGGTTTTTAATTCCCAACCCAAAACAGCCCGCTTTTTACTGAATAGAGATTAAAGGATATATGTTAAGTTTCAAGGTGTTCTTCATATGTACAAGTTATAAGTTCTTATATTAACTTAATATAACATCATAATACATATAAATAAGTGTTATTAGAGTTAAGTTAGAAAGATTAGATTAGTTTTTCAAACAAGTTTAGAATCAAATAAACTATGTTCTAGTTTATAAACTCTTATATAGAAAGCTATAAACATATAAATTGAACAAGAGTTGAAGTAGAGTTTTTACCTCAAGTTTAGAATGTAAAGTTACTGGAAAGAAGTAGTGGAATAAAACTTGAGAGAGTTCTTGCAAGTGTGTGAAAATTGAAAGTAAAATTTAGAAAATGAATGTGTAAAAATGAGTTAGAAATGGTGCTTATTTATAGGCTTGAAAATTTGGCTTTTAGTGAAAATATCTAAGATAAGTTAAAATGTATTAAGTCATGGATGACATATTAAATTGATTAGGTCATGGATGACATATTACACAAATAATTGCAGATTTCTATTGGTATATACCAATAGCAAATACTTCTAGAAGTTGTGTATAATACGGGTAAAAATACCGTATGAATGCGAGTAGAATTCTTGAGAAAATTGAACAGAAATACGAGTATAGCTATCCTTTATATGTATTGGTATATTATAAAGTGTATTCAATACTTGTAAGGATGTATTTACACTCGTAATACATTATATGTAAATACATTTTAACATAAGTTAATTACGTCGTTTAAATAGTAACATATATATTGTTCAAAAACTCTTTAAATTAGTAGTATGAAAATATATATACAATACTTTGTTAATATACTTAATGAGATATTTAATTATCATATTTTCAAGTTAAATATATATAAATCCATATATAAACACAATAATTAAATAATTAAACAATTAAATCAAGTTATGACGTTCGTGAATCGTCGGAATAAAAGGGTGAACAAAAGCTGATGTAAAACTCTTTCCGGAGGTTCAAAATTTATTAAAAATTCATTTCTTATCAAGTCGGAATTATATAAAGATTAAGTTTAAATTTGGTCGGAAATTTCCGGGTCGTCACATAATAGGTAATAGAATTTGTGATACCTCTGGAAAGAAAAAGAAGAAGAATAAGAAAGTACAAGAAACAAAAACCGTAAAGATAAACCCGGTGAAGTCAGTTCCACCAAAAGTTCCACCCAGGTTGGGTGATCCGGGTGAATTTATTGTTCCTTGTCTACTTAGTGATTATGTCATGTATGATGCACTAGCAGATTTAGGTACGAGTGTGAGTGTTATGCCTCTTTCATTATATAAGAGATTAGGAGTATATGAGTTAAGTCCAACAGAAATGAGTGTTCGACTCTTTGATCAAACCATTAAGCACCCAGTTGGAATTGCTGACGACCTACCCGTTCAAGTGGGTAATTTAACCTTTTTAGTCGAATTTATTGTCATTGACATAGAAGAGGACTCAAACATCCCTCTAATTTTAGGTCGACCATTCTTAGCGTCCACTGGGGCGTTATTTGATGTACGAGAGGGTAGAATGACACTTAGTGATGGTGACAAATCGGTCACCTTTGTGATTCGAAAGACTAAATCTCCACCAACCAAAATCGTTGAACCAACAAAAATGATTGGTAAGAACCATGTTGTTTTACCAACTCCAACGGTAGTGCTTAACAATAATAAAATGCCTAAGTGTGGGGAAAATGAAGTAACACCTAATGATGACCTGATAACAAAGAACCCCGTTGTTGATACGAAATTAAATGACTCCGTTATTAATAGTTCAATGAAGAAACTTATTAAACGGATTCTCGATGCTAGAACCAAGGGGAACTTTAAGTTATGTAACCGGTTAGTATCTAATCTATCGCTTAAAGAAAAGGCGAAACTAGTTGAATTTGTGGAAATTACACAGGAATCCGACCAATGGCTTAAAACAAAAGTCACAGATATGTAAGTTGATTATGGTCCAAGAGAAATTGACAATGAAGTTAATCACAATTTCGACACCACAGCTACCTAAGTGTGGGGAGATTCAGATGTTCTAAAAAGAAAACGCTGTCTAAAGTTAGTTGTTCTGTTCTCGTGTAGTTCCGAGAATGGAATCCGATTGGTCTTTTCCGCTAGCAGACACTAAAGAACTAGTTTTCTTCCCCCATTCTGAATTTTTTTTTTTTTGTAGGTTTTGTATTAAATTAATACGCATTTTTTTAAATTTTATTTTTGTGTGATTTTAAAAAATAAAAATTTACTTTATTTCATTAAGTTTAAAAAATGATTTCTAAAATTCATAGTAAGTTGAAGACTAGGTCATGAAACCGAAATTGCTATACCCGAGGGTGGGGCGAAAAATTTTGTTATCATTATTTTTAATTTTATTGATCTAAAGTATACCAAAAAAATTAAAAAATCCAAAAATATTTGCTTTTAAAACAATCGCTTTAAAAATGACAAATTTTAAATTTTGTCGAGGGACGAACTAGGTAAACATACCAAAACTACCTAAAGTAAAAGGAAACAAATTTTTTTAAAAAAAAAATTATTCATTTAAATTGTTTTAATAAATAAAGGTTATATATATATATATATATATATATATATATATATATATATATATATATATATATATATATATATATATATATATATATATATATGTTTGTAGTTTATCTTATGTACAAAACAGGGTAAAACAGCGCACTTTCAAAGAATGGCATTAAAGTTCAGCAAAAGCTACTAATTTTGACGACAAGACGCAAAATATCAAATGTGATATAAAATAATATGTTTGCAAACTCGGTATTTTTAATCACTTTTCTACACTAATCACCCTCATGAATTTATAATTATAGTCTGATTTCATGCAAATGAGAGCATTGCATGATCTTAAGTGTGGGGAAGGGTTATAAATTCTCTCGGGTTTACACTTAGTTTAATTGCCAAATTTTGTGAAAATTTGAAAAAATTTCAACTAAATGAATTCAAAATCATGTTTACACATATTTATGAACGATAAAACTAGGTGTTAATGCCGAAATTATTGTTACCTCGGAGAGAACATAAATGGAGAAACAACCCAAAATGTTAGAATTCATTTAAAATGGAATAGAGGAGAATAAAAAGGCAAAGAAAAAAAAAATAAAAGCTAAATGTGGGAAGAATTTACCAAGTTATTTAAAACACATATCACATATGTTTGTACAAGATTATTACAGGTACTTTTGTTTTGGACGATTTTAATCAGTTTTACCTAATTTACTGTAATATATTTGAAAGAAAGATGGATCTGCACGATGAATCAATTCCATCATTAAAAGGAAGTAAAGTCTTCTGAAAAAGACACGCGCTTCTTGATTTAGGTCAGGAAGTTGTCGTCCAGACCAGCTGTAGGTTGACGAAAAATCTAGAAAAGTCATCTCTAAAATCAGCAGGAAATCCACGGACCTCAGCATCAAACAGGGTCGCCAAGTGGTCAGACTTATCCTATTCATGAGAGGATCTGTCTCGTAAAATGGGGAGGACGCCATGCAAATTAGCTTGATAAGACTAATGAATCAGACCCCCAGAAAGGATAATCTCCTTAAAGATTAAAAATTAGCTTTTAAGCCTGATATTACTCAATCCTTGAGATTGACTTTAAAGATTGAGAATTACAAACTCATGAAATTCAATGATATCTAAACTCGAGCTTGAACGAGAAAATATTTTGATCAAAATTACAAACCGATTTATTTTCTGAAAACCTATTTTCAATGCGTTCATTACCATTGAACGTAAAATCTCGAGAATTCATCAGAATTCATTAGGTTACCTTAACCAAATCGGGTGTCAACCATAAGAACGGTGGTTGCATAGCATGGTCGAAGACAGGACCTTGTACCAGACCGAAAAACTATAGGGTGATCTTTACTATTGCTCCTACAAAGGATAGTAATTGCATCCGACACGTTTTTGACCATAATTATCTGCATGTCACGGGACATTGCCTTAACAATTGCTTGTTCAACGCTTTCCTTTACAACCGGACGGTAGTTTACCGAAAGGTAATATACAGAGCAAGTATACTGGACGTGTTGCTTTCCCAATACAAGGTTAGCAAGTGCGTGACACAAAACCATAAGTTTTGAGCTAAAATTTTCAAATATGAAACCCACCAAACCCACAAAAACATTTTGCAAACACCGGTGAAGGGTTATTCCGGAAAACTTATCTAGGGTAAAAGCTAGAATGAATTTTCAAAAGATCAAATATTTTCATAAAGATCCAATTTCCTTAAGGATCTAAATTTTTATAGTCATGTGGGACTGTAAACCACATCGTTACTATCATTTTTTATACTGCTGTATCAAAATCACTGATTTATAAAGTGTGAGAATAAAAAAAGTGATTCGAGTAAAGTGTGATTTTATTTTAAGTTCTATATTGCTTGAGGACAAGCAACACTCAAGTGTGGGGATATTTGATAGTGTTCCAAATGAACATATATTTAGGCACAATATCCTTCCAATATGTAAAGCTTTTAGTTGCAATTGTTCTATTTTTATGTAATATTCGTTTAAATAAATAATTGCGAAGATAAAAGAAGAAAATGACGATTTGAAGACGCAAATGACCAAAAAGCTCAAATGTACAAGATATAATTCAAGTGGTTCAATTTATTGATGAGAAACGTCCAAAAATGATAAGAGTACAAGCCGCAAAATGCAAAGTACAAGATATTAAATAGTACGCAAGGACGTTCGAAAATCCGGAACCGGGACATGAACCAACTTTCAACGCGCGACGCAACGGAGCTAAAATGACAAGTCAACTATGCACATAAATATAATATAATATATAAATAATTCTTAAAATTATATATATTATATTATATAATAAAACGTCGGCAAAACTAGAAAACAAAGTGATTGGGCTGGATCCAGCTGGCCATGCGATCGCATGTCCAGGATGCCTAAAATCCATGCGATCGCATGGAGGGAAAATCCTGGCCAAGTCTATAAATCGAGCAGTTTTTGGACGAATTTAACACACACCTTTTTCTTTTCCTTCATATGTAACGTAAATATATATATATATATATATATATATATATATATATATATATATATATATATATATATATATATATATATATATATATTTATTTATAATTTAAAGTTTAATTTTAAGTTAATAATAATAAGGTTATTTTAAGAATGTTTTATGGGTTTTAAGTCGAAATTCTGTCCGTGCAACGCTACGCGATTAATCACCACTGTAAGCTATGTTCTTCCTTTTTAAATTAATGTCTCGTAACTAAGTTATTATTATGCTTATTTGAGCCAAAGTAATCGTGATGTTAGACTAAAAATTAAGATTGGGTTATTAGATTTTGTACCATAATTAAGGTTTGGAAAAAAGACCGACACTTGTGAACATTGGACTATTGACTATTAATAGGTAGGGGGTATTGTCTAATTGAACGACAACTCATTGGAACATGTCGAACCTATCTTCAAATTAGTTAATCTAATAATTATTAAAATGATTATGTATGTCCTATTTAGTGACGTTTATACGACATCTTTTACGATCATTTAATTAATTATTCGGGTTGGGTAATTGATTATTCATTCTGATCAAGTGGGTAAATTAATATTCATATCTCATTAAAACAGGGGTGGATTACATACAAGAATAATTGGTGTAATTGTTAACAAAGTATTAAAACCTTGGATTACACGCAGTCGATAACCTGGTGTAATTATTAACAAATTATTAAAATCTTGTTACAGTTCGAATCCCTAATTAGTTGGAATATTTGACTTCGGGAATAAGGTTAATTTGACGAGCATTTTATAATTATGACCGATGGACTATTATGGACAAAAACCAGATAGGTATCAAATAAACCAGGACAAAGGACAATTAACCCGGGTAACAATTAATTAAAATCAAAACGTCAAACATCATGATTACGGAAGTTTAAATAAGCATAATATTTTTATTTCATATTTCATCGTACCTTTATTTACTGTCATTTTAATTACTGCAATTTACTTTATCGCAATTTAAATTCTGTCATTTATATTATCGTCATTTATCTTTACGCTTTATTTAAAATCGACAAACCGGTCATTAAATGGTAAAACCCCCTTTTATAATAATATTATTACTACTTATATATATATATATATATATATATATATATATATATATATATATATATATATATATATATATATATATATATATATATATATAAAAATAGTTATTAAAAATATAGCGTTAAACTCAGCTAGCTCCCTGTGGAATGAACCGGACTTACTAAAAACTACACTACTCTACGATTAGGTACACTAACTATAAGTGTTATAGCAAGGTTTAGGTATATTCCATAAATAAATAAATAAAACTTGTGTAATTTGTATCATATTTTGTAGTATTTCGCAGTAAAAATAATAACTATTTCGTATACGCTGCTGCACACATCAAACACATACCATTTTTATGAATCCTTTAAGAGAAACTTTACCTCCTATATTTTAGTACGCTTATACACATACTTAAACGCTTTAATTTATTTTACAAACATGACATATATTTCAACTATGACTGGAAATTATGTTGGGCTGGGTACGGGTCGGGGAAAATGTGTTTGGGTCCAGATGGGTCAGATTTTTAGACGGGTTTAACAGGTTGGGTCAAATACAAACAGTCATAGAATTCCTTAAAAAGCACTTCATCTATGACGTCACAGAAAGCAGTTATCATCCTCAAGAATCAGTTCAAAACACTTATCCAAACGCCTCCGATATACAGTGGCAACACGCATAAATAGAAAATTATGGGTCTGGTGTATTACTTGCAAAACACGAAGGTAGAAAGGGACACATCTAACCCCAAGGGGTGGCCTAGTCGTTGGGTGTTTGGGAATCTCTTAGCTACACTTTGGGGCTTGCCTTTCAAAAAAAGAAAGAAACACATCTGCTACTTTTAAAATGTAGTGCTTACGATATAAGGCAACTATATGGACACAACTTGTAAGTTTGAGCATTATATCGAAAAGGGAATGCCCCATGAAAGACTTAGACTCACCGGAATCGTGCTTAATCTTGTTTAGAGCTTCCATACTCATTAGGATCCCTGGTGCTCATTTTGAGCTTACTTATTGGACATCCCGACTAATTAATTTGAGCTTCCCTTCTGATTGTTATGAAATAATGTGAGTATTCGTTTTTCAAAAATAACTTGCGATCAAATTCTGGCATAAAATTTACATAGCGTGTAGGTACAACTACAGATTCGTACCCTAGAGCATGATATACAGTCCCACACGAACCTAGCAATATAAATGTAGGGCTTTTACATCATTATTTATACCCATTAGACATGTTCGACCCAGTTGATCTTTTAACAAAAAATTTTTGTTTGACCTTTTAGAGTTAAAAGGGTCTAAACTGCCACCACCGACTATCTTTTATGAACTTTCTTCACCACCAGATAGCACACCTTACGTTGTTAGGTAATTTCTTTCAACCTCTTCAAAGTCGAACTCAGATGATCATTATTACTCTTCTTGCTAAGGAAAATACTTACACCACTTCTTATTAACATCTACAAAGATAAACCACCATTGATTCTCATGGTTTATCATAATAACGAAGGAGATGAAAAACTATATACAAATTCTATTGATTGCCAAGATAATTGAACTTCATTTTCTTTGTCAAGTTTGACTCCTAGATTGAGGTAAATACGAAATAACAAACACCTGGATCTTGGAACCACATTTGAGATAGATCATTCAAAATGACTTTTTGAATGATTTTTTAGGCATCTGATGCTGGTACACCTGCACAATACAATATATTATCGCACAACCTTATCCTTGCGTGAATCATCCAAGCATGGGAAAAACATTAATTATCTTTGCTTCAACAGTGCTTAGAAACCTATATATGTATACTCTTTTATTCTACCCATCCCACCACACTCTTGCGGTAGCCTAGACAAAAAGTTAAAAATCATTAAATCGTCCAAGAGGAACAATATTCAACAATTAGCAACCAATAGAAAACACAGAATCCATAGCATGCTTTAAACATTAAATTTCCAAAACACCCTAACAAAACATCTTAATTCATATCAACCAATCAGTATTACTGTTGCATTACTGTGAAACCCACCATTGTAAATGTAACTATAGTCACACAACTATTAGCCTTCACTACTAATACATACATACAAACATACATTTATTTATACAGAGATTATATACTTGAACTACTGCTTGACATATTAACTTGTGAATACATTTTATTTGACCCATTAACTTATAACTTATGAGGGTTGGCATGTGTTACAATAAAGTTAAAGATAGATAGGCTTAAAATTAAAGAAGAACAAAATTTTACTTTTTTCGTTTAGCTCTGCTCCCTGGCACAGACGAGCAGTTTCTGAATAGATTAAATAAACTAAGAAATCAAAGACATACCAAATTACCAACTTATTTGATTTACTGAATCCAACAAATTATGTTGATGTGATTTCATCAATGGATTTATCATATTTCTAGAGTTTGTGTATCAACAATTGGGATGATTTAGGATTATCGTGAGACATAATTGGGGAAGAATTTGATGCGGTGCGTTTGTGGAGTATTGAACAAAAACCCTTCAATTTCAGAGCAACCCTAATTTTGTTGAAAGCATACAATTGGGACGATTTAGGATTATGGTGAGACATAATTGGGGAAGAATTTGATGATGTGCGTTTGTGGAGTATTGAACAGGAAACCCTTCAATTTCAGAGGAACCCCTAATTTTTTTGAAAGCTCCCGTATTTTTTCCTAATTTAAGGGTATTTTAGGTACATGATTAAAGTTGTTTGATTTATTAACTAATAATGAAAGAGGATTAATATGGACCATTAGATTAAAGGGTAGATTAATGTATTTTGTTAATCTAAGGGTCTTAAATGAGGTTATGTAAATATTTATTAGCTAATAAAAACTCTCTTTTAAGGTATAGAGTGATATATATATATATATATATATATATATATATATATATATATATATATATATATATATATATATATATATATATATATATATATATATATAGGGGCACGATCCGTGGCTAAGCTTAAAACGAGTACAAACCGAATAAGCAAATGTGAACCACAAATCTCATAAAACCTCATCCAGCTGAAAATAAACACGGAGGGGCACTCTGGTAAAATAACAAATCTTTCTTATGTACGATCTTAAAATTGAAAAACCTACTCCAGTCTCCAGATTCCTCCAATAAATCTGAATCTCAACTTCAACTCTTCTTCATATTCTTCTGAATCTCTATGGATCTTCTCTCTCGCAACCAATTTCAACAAACAATGACGATTTCTGATGAATCTTCAATAACAATGGTGAATTTGTTACTCTTCCCAATTGATGAATCGTCATCACAACTCATAAATCCTCAACAACCGTCATGAACTGATGAATCCTCATCAATAAAAATGACGGTTTTTGATAAATTCACGATTTACAAGGTTATCTCTTCTTAATTTGTCGTTACCTTTATTATTATTAATTATTAATTAATAATTATTATTATTCGTTAGAAACTTGTATGCTTACATGTGATTGAATGAATATATTATAAGATATTGCACACTAGGTGTTCGTTGATTTGTCTCAATGAAATATAGGTAGAAATATAGGTTTGTGTATTTCTGCTTATGTCGATATTAAGTTTATAATTTGAAAGTTTTAAATTGATGTTTATTCACATGATATTGCATTCACTTAAAAATTAATGAAGATGATTTGAGAACGAATGAATATGTTTGTGATGAATGAATATCTTTTGATAATTAATGAATATGTATGAGATGTAATTACATAGTGTTTTGAAACGCATGGATATGACTATATAATTAAGCTGGTTAGTTTAGATATTCATCATAATGAATGTGACTACATAATTGAGTTGATGACTGATATTATAATAATAAGGAATGGTTTTATATTTAATTACAAGGTTGATTAGTTTAGATATTCTTTTTAATGCATTTGACTATAAAATTCAAGTGATGAATGATATGTTTTTAACACATTGTTTATGATGAATGACATGTTTATAATACATTATTTATGAGGAATGATATGTACATTGATATGAATGTAACTTACTGATGAACATGAAATAATAGTAATAAAAAGAATGTGTTATTCGGTTTTTGAATGTTATGTTAACTTGGGAACGATTGCCGAGTCTGGAACTTAGGTATTGTGTTTGAGTAGTTTAACTTCTGATTATGAACAACACAAAATGTGTTGCCGATAACTGTAACCGAACTTAGGTACTGCCGAGACGATAATTCACGGCCAATTGATAAACGCTTGTGGGAGTTTTTGAAGCTTTTTGATGCGTTCTTTTCAATTTGTCATCCTAAATACGTTAAAATGCAACTATACATGATCAAAAAGAACGAGTAATTCTACATGATGAGGGTAAGCGGAATGGCGAAAAGAAAATAACTGATATAGGAGATTTTGAGATAACAAATCTTTGTTATTTGAAAAGTTCTCTTGACATGTTGACTTAAGTTGACTATAAGCTACATTGGTATTGTTAATAAAACTCTCATGTTTGTTTCAATTATTTAATTTACTGTAAGTATGTTCTAAGTATGTTACTGTTATTCTAATTCTATTGTTGTAGTTAATGAAATTGTACAGGCCCAAATAAACACAAGTAGTTGAATACTAATCTCATATAGTTAAAGTCAAAGTCAAGTGTAGCAGCCAAGATTGGATTACTCTTGAAATCTGGTCAAGAGGGTGGGACATCTGTATCTCGGGGATGATTCTTCCAGATCACTTTTCCAAGAGGTTTATTTTTCTTATCTTATACGCCGTTAGCATTAATTAGCTTTTTCAATTAAATTAAAACAAAATAATCCATTTTCCATTTGCTTTTCGATAAAAAAAGCAAATGGTGATCTGTTTTTGACACAAACCAGTTTTGAGCCTTATCTAATTATATTGGTTTTATCATACAGGTAGAAAAAACTTACTTGGTAAGCTTGGTCGATAACAATTACATCAACAACAACTTATTCTCTGTGTTCAAGGGCTTCTAAAATGTGTTCATTGGGATTCCTACTGCACGTTCGTTTCTGTTTAATTTAGGATATCTGCAAGTATCATTACCCAATGTACCGTTTGTGTCATTGCTTGTAATGTAGTAAACAATGTAATCTCTACTTGTGTTATTGGGTTTTTGTAACATCTACTTATCTTATTGGGTTTTTATAATCTCTACTTATATGATAAGGGTAGTATGGTAGCCAATTGTTGTAAACGTGTCCATCAGTGTATCAAATGTGAAACTTGGCAGGTATATTTGTTCTTTTGTTGTGCAGAAAACTCGAGTTGTGTAGGGTTTTGGTATGGTTTGTTAATCTCGAGTTGTGAGTTGTGACCGTTATCATTTATTTGATGAATGATATCAAATGTCAATTATTCAAATTAAAGTAGATACTATTTTGTATGAAAGAAAATGATGAATGATAAAAAATGCCAGGTGAATGATCAAAATACCCGATGAATGATAAAAAAAAGGCGATGAAAGAAAAAAAAAATACTCTATGAATGATAAAAATACCTGATGAATGATAAAAATAGCAGATGAATGATAAACAAAGAATTATAAAAGAATGTGATGAATGATAAAAAAAAATACTCGATGAATGATAAAAAAATACCCGATGAATGATAAAAATAACTGATGAATGATAAATGAATGATAAAAGAATGTGATGAATGATAAAAATACCCGATGAATGATAAAAATAGATGATGAATGATAAAAATAGTTGATAAATGATAAACGAAGAATAATAAAAGAACGTGATGAATGATAAAAAAACACCCGATGAATAATAAAAATACCTAATGAATGATAAAAATACCTAATGAATGAAAAAATTAACTGATGAATGATAAACGAAGAATGATAAACGAAGAATGATAAAAGAATGTGATGAATGATAAAAAAAAATATCCGATAAATGATAAAAAAAAATAACTAATGAATGATAAAAATAACCGATGAATGATAAATGAAGAATGATAAAAGAACGTGATGAATGATAAAAATACACGATGAATGATAAAAATAGAGGATGAATGATAAAAATAGTTACTAAAAGATAAACGAAGAATAATAAAAGAACGCGATGAATGATAAAAAAAACCCGGTGAATGATAAAAATATTAGATGAACGATAAAAATATCCAATGAATGTAAAAATACCTGGTGAATGATAACCGAAGAATGATAAATAAAAAAACGTGATGAATGATATAAAAAAAATACCTGATGAATAATAAAAATACCCGACTAATGATAAAAATACCCAATGAATATAAATAAACCTGATACTTTTGAGATACTTTGCATTAAGATAATCAGTAAGTTTAGCAAATGGCATCTACTGCATCAGAAGCAAAACCTAAAGAATTACACATTAATTCTTTTATCCACACAAGATCATAAGTAGTAATATACATACAAAGGATTAATGAGTCCCAAATGGCTGCAACTGCAACGATCATGGACATAAAACCGTGCGTTGTAGCAACAGCAAATCGTGAAACGTGATTCTTAACAAGGGCAGATTGTGGACGTCGTGGTAGATCGATGACATGTACGTGCCATTTTGTACCACTATAGTAGTACCCTTTGCTGCTAATGAATTAATAATCTCCAGTATCGTTAAGTTGTACTACTTCTTTTCCTGCTCCTGTGGTGTAATTATGAAGCGGATTCTCAGCGTTGCATGTTTGTCTTGCTGACTTGCAATACGTCGTTTTGGTACCTGGCGTATCCAAAAACTATAACAACAGACAAACATAGTCAATGAATGTTTTGTAGCAACCCGACCAAATCATGTTTGACGGCGCCGTCTACGTAGGTCCCATTACATGGTCATAAGTCTTTAAGACAAAGTTTGACCGAAAATATGTCGCATTCATTTCATAAGTGTGGATGTTTCAAAGTTTACAAAAGTAGTTTCCATAACTAGTACATAACGATGTTTAAAGTACAAATGAAACACGTGCGACACAGTTTAAAGTAGTCAAAAGACGCTCCACATATGCAAGTATACTCGACATCCAAAGCAAGTATCAAAAAGAATGAGCGGAAGCATGTATCACCTAATGTTCAAGGACCTGAGAAAAACATAGAAATCTGTCAACGAAAACGTTGGTGAAATCATAGGTTTAAGTAAGTAAGTGAGTAAAAGTAAGTCGAACCATAAGATTTGCATCATTTATAAATAGTAATACATTCTAAAAGTTAATATTCATGAGCACCCAATTATCAAGGCTTAACGTTTCCTTCAATAGTACCCCATCACAATAGTGTTAGAACATACACTGTTTCCCGAAAATATATTTCATCCGAATAACGGTAGCGAACCGTCCGAATGAGGGTTTGTCAAACCCATATAGCCATACAACATAAGTTCACGCCTACACTTACACCCTGCAAGTGTAACTAATGATAATCTAATTGAGGATTTTGTTCTAAACTCGTATGTAGAATGTTTGTTTTCCTGTACTTGTGTTCACTTAGTTAAAAAGATACGTTTATGTTTTCTCATCCCAAATGTAAGTTCAAATGAGTAAAAGTGGGACTATGATCTCACCTTGGGCGTAAGAGTAAATAAGTACTTTGACAAGTGACGTGTGCAAAGAACAATGCTAGTCTTGACCTAAGAAAATAGGTTGTATCAATAACAATAGTCACGATTGGTCAAAGATGTTCAATTAGTCATATGGCTCGTTACGACTCGATTATGTAGCATGTGAATCAATTTGTCAAGTTTCATGCAAGATACAAGTATAGAAACAAGTTAGAATGGTTGCATAAACATTTGGTTAAGTTTGACAAAAACTCAAACTTCGGTCGGGTCAAAGTCAACGAAAAAGTCAACATGTTCGGGTCGGGTCCCGAACTATTTTTCTGAAGTTTTTATTCATATATAAGCATGTTAGAACAAGTCTCATGTGAATCGGAGGTCCATAGCGTGCCAAACATTTTCCATATTTTGACCATGGAGGTCAGAACCTGGACACGTTATATGTCGCACCGCGACCCAAGGCTGCCGCGCCGCGGCATATAACGGGTGCTGGTACCTGGTCAGTCTCAAATGTTTAAGTCTTTTTCCGAACTTCGAACAAACACAAAACACAAACCGTAAACACTTATGACTCGCACCTTATGTCGTTGGAAAGCTCTTTTGACAAGGAAGACAACTAAGCACATTTCACCAACCGAAAACATTAATTGCAATAACCGACTTTTCAAATCGAATGATCAATCATTGCACACATTTAATACTCAAATTTGATAAGTGCACATTTATGATTTGGGCATTTAATGCATACATACAACACGCTGTTTTGTAGGTAATCGAGAATACAATACAACTAACTACTTACTAACAATAATTCATGGCATTCAATGCATCAAATATTCATTTCAAGCTTATCAAACCCTAACCCAAATTCACCAAAATCACTAATCAAGTTTATGGAGTTTTCTCAAGCAACCTACACATCAAATTGAAGCTAGTGATACTAGGAACACATTTAATACATGCATTTATAACATTTAACATCATTCAAACAACCAAATCACAAAATCAAACACACCAAAGTTTAGGTTCATGCTAGTTACTTCAAATAACAAAATCGAACGTATAAATCATATATTCATGTTAGACTTGAGCCATAAACACTAATTAACAACTTTATAAGTTAAAAACATCAAGAACACAAAATCTAGTGATTTTAAAAAGTTACCCAAATGTAATGAAATCGGTATGGAATCGAAGAGGAAGTTGCAAGGATTCCAAATATGTAATTTGTTTTGGTTGAAGCTTGATCGATTTGTTTTAGATGATGAATTCTTGTTTGAAGGTTTGAGAGAAACTTTGAAAGTAATTAGAGAAAATGGAAAAGAAATGGAAAAGAAATGGGAAGGTGGGTTTGACTAGTCAAAAGCTAGTCACCTCTTTGGCATTTTGGCGAAACTAGTCCCTCGAGTTAGGTTTGCGGGTGCGTAAAATTACCTAAACAAGATAATTTAAAATGCGTAATAACGGGAGATGTTATAAACATATAACGGAGTTTAAAATAGTATAACGGAAAAAGGCGGGATGTTACATTACCTACTCCTTAAAAGAAATTTCGTCCCGAAATTTAAGTAGGCGTAATAGTCGTTGTTTCTTCCTCGGAATCTTGCGTTTCCGGAACCGGGAACAAGTGAGGGTATTTCTTTTGCATTTGATCTTGCCTTTTCCAAGTAAACTCGGGTCCCCTTTTGGCGTTCCAACAGACTTTAATAAGCGGAATTCGGCTTTGTTTCAATGTCTTGACGGAGGTGTCCACAATTTCAACCGGTTCCTCCACAAAATGAAGTTTGTCATCAATAGTGAGTTCCTCGAGAGGGATGATGATATCGGGTTCGGCAAGATACTTTTTCAAGTTAGGTACATGGAAGGTAGGATGAACGGAGTTCAATTGAGGTGGAAGATCTAAACGATAAGCAACGGTTCCAATACGCTCCAAGATTTCGAAAGGACCAATATACCGCGGATTTAGCTTCCCGCGTTTCCCAAAACGGATTACACCTTTCCAAGGTGCGACTTTTAACATTACGCGGTCACCGACTTGAAATTCGAGGTCATTGCGTCTTTTGTCGGTATAGCTCTTTTGACGACTTCGGGCCGTCCTAAGCCTATCTCGGATTTGAACAATTTTCTCGGTGGTTTTGTGAATGAGTTCGGGCCCGGTGATTTGCACGTCTCCTACCTCGGCCCAACAAAGAGGTGAACGACATTTTCGACCATATAACGCTTCAAAAGGTGCGGCTTTAATACTCGCGTGATAACTATTGTTGTAAGAGAACTCGGCGAGAGGTAAGTGCTTGTCCCAAGCTTTTCTAAAATCAACCACGCAAGCTCGTAACATGTCCTCCAAGGTTTGAATTGTGCGTTCGCTTTGTCCATCGGTTTGAGGATGATATGCGGTGCTCATGTCTAAACGCGTTTCCAACGCTTCTTGCAAGGTACGCCAAAATCTAGAAACAAAACGGCCATCTCGGTCGGAGATAATCGATAAAGGTACACCGTGTCGGGCTACGATCTCCTTGATGTAAAGTTGTGCAAGTTTCTCCATTTTGTCCGTTTCTTTCATGGCAAGGAAGTGTGCGGATTTGGTGAGACGGTCAACAATGACCCAAATAGTATCATAACCGCCCGACGTTTTTGGTAGCTTGGTGATAAAATCCATCGTTATCCTTTCCCACTTCCATTGCAGGATTTCGGGTTGTTGAAGCAACCCGGACGGTCTTTGGTGTTCGGCTTTGACTTTAGAGCAAGTTAAACACTTGGAAACGTAAGTAGCAACGTCTTTCTTAATGTTCGGCCACCAATATTGTTCTTTAAGGTCGTGGTACATCTTATTGGCACCGGGATGAATCGAGTATCGTGATTTGTGGGCTTCATCTAAGATGAGGTTTCTTAAATCGCCATACCTAGGCACCCAAATCCTTCCGGCGAAATATCGGAGTCCGGTCTCCCTAATTTCGAATCGGGAGACGAGAATGTTCAAGAGCTCGTGTGAAACGTTTTCCTCCTTGAGAGCCTCATCTTGGGCTACCCGAACTTGGCTATTAAGGTTGGTGTGGATGGTGATGTTTAAGGCACGAACACGAAGAGGCACCACTCTTTCTTTTCGACTTAAGGCATCGGCTACTACATTTACCTTTCCAGGATGATAACGAAGCTCGCAATCATAATCGTTTAAGGTTTCAATCCACCGTCGTTGTCTAATGTTTAGTTGCTTTTGATCGAAGATGTGTTGGAGACTTTTGTGATCGGTAAAGATAGTACTCTTGGTTCCATAAAGATAGTGTCTCTACATTTTAAGTGCAAAGACAACGGCTCCGAGTTCGAGATCATGAGTTGTGTAGTTTCGTTCATGAATTTTGAGTTGTCGAGAAGCATATGAAATGACTTTCGTTCGTTGCATCAACACACACCCAAAACCATGCTTCGAGGCGTCGCAATACACAACAAAATCATCGTTGCCTTCGGGAAGTGACAAGATAGGAGCGGTGATTAGCTTCGTTTTCAAGATTTGAAATGCGGATTCTTGTTCGATTGTCCAAACGAATTTCCTTCCCTTATGAGTTAACGCGGTTAGAGGACGAGCGACCAAGGAGAAATCTTTGATGAATCTACGATAGTATCCGGCGAGACCCAAGAATTGACGAATGTGAGTAGGAGTAATAGGAGTCTCCCATTTACTAATGGCTCCGATTTTTGATGGATCAACTTTAATACCTTGATCACTTACAACATGACCAAGAAATTGAACTTCCTTCAACCAAAATTCACACTTGGACAATTTGGCATAGAGTCGTTCTTGTCTTAAAAGTTCAAGCACAAGTCGGAGGTGTTCCTCGTGTTCTTCTTCGCTTTTAGAATAAACCAAAATATCATCGATGAACACGATAACGAATTTGTCAAGATACGGTTTGCACACACGGTTCATAAGATCCATGAACACCGCCGGTGCGTTAATGAGACCAAATGGCATTACAAGAAATTCATAACTACCATAACGAGTCCGGAAAGCGGTTTTGGAGACATCTTCCCCCTTAACCCTTAATTGATGATAACCCGAACGGAGATCGATTTTTGAATATACACAAGACCCTTGTAGTTGATCAAAGAGGTCATCGATGCGAGGAAGAGGATATCGGTTCTTAACCATCAATTTGTTTAGTTCACGATAATCAATGCACATTCGTAGGGATCCGTCTTTCTTTTTAACAAATAAAATTGGAGCGCCCCAAGGTGAATGCCTAGGTTGGATAAAACCACGATCAAGTAGTTCTTGGATTTGACTTTGCAATTCTTGCATTTCGGATGGAGCGAGTCTATATGGTGCACGTGCTACGGGTGCGGCTCCCGGAATAAGATCGATTTGGAATTCAATCGGTCGATGAGGTGGAAGACCCGGCAATTGGTCAGGAAATACATCGGAATAGTCACTAACAATTGGCACATCATCGATGTGCTTCTCATCGGACTCGACTTTCTTAACGTGAGCAAGGATCGCAAAACAACCCTTACGGAGTAGTTTTCTAACTTTAATGCACGAAACGAGGTTGAGTCCGGTGCAACTCTTATCGCCATAGACGATCAAAGGTTCGCCATTCTCGATAGGAATTCGGATTGCGTTAAGATCACAAAGGATGTGAGATTTCGTTTTGGCTAGCCAATTCATACCGATTATTATATCGAAGCTTCCTAGTTCCATGGGTATCAAGTCAATTTCAAACTCATTACCCAAAATGTCTAACGTACACCCCCGGTAATATGTGTTGGCACTCAATAGCTTCCCGTTGGCCACTTCAATGGTATAAGTGGTATCTAGTGGGAGTGGTGGAGTGCTAAAAGAATGGATTAAAGTCTTGGATACAAAGCATTTATCGGCACCCGAATCGAATAAGCAAGTAACATAGGTGTTGTTGAGAAGAAACGTACCCGTGACTAATTCATTGTCATCTCGGGCTTCCTCGATGTTGATGTTGAAAGATCGGCCGCGCGTATTGGGGTTATCTTTATTCTTCGGGCATGCGTTTCTATAATGGCCCGTTTGGCCACATTCATAACAAGTGACCGTTTTTGGAGGATTGGGCCCCTTTCGAGCGACGGGGGCGGCGCTTGTGCAATTGTTGGCCTTGTGACCAACTCCTTGGCATCGGTGACAAATTAATTTTCCACATTCACCCGAGTGGTGCTTGTGACATTTGTTGCAAAAAGGTTGAGTTTCGGCATAACCTTTCTTGCCGTCGTTGGTGAAGGGCTTTTTGGTGAAGGTGTTGTTGTTGTAGTTGCTTGATGGAGTGGCTTCCCATTTCCTTTTGTTGCCACCCGATTTGTCCTCGGTCTTAGGAGCCGGCACTATGATTTCATCAACCGTTTCAATCAATTGGCGGGCCATGTTCAAAGCGGCTCGGTGATTAGTGGGTTTGGAGGACATCACACCTTGTTTGATGCTCTTTGGAAGACCATCCATATAGAGTTCAACCCTTTGAGATTTGGGGTTCACGAGATTAGGACACATCAAGGATAGTTCGGCGAAACGTTGGTTATAGGCCTTGAGATCGTTTCCGACCGCCTTCAAAGTTCTTAGCTCTTGTTCGAGCTTCCGGGTTTCTTCACGAGGGAAATATTCAACAATCATCTTTTCCCTTAAATCGGCCCAAGAGAGGGTATGAGCTTCATCGATACCCACCGATTGTATATAGGTGTTCCACCATGTAAGAGCGACACCGGTGAGAGTGTGGGTGGAGTACTTGACCTTATCTTGGTCCCGACAACCGCTTATGCTAAATACGGCCTCCGTTTGTTCGAACCATCGAGTGAGAGTAACCGGTCCCCCGGTTCCATCATAAGTGTGAGGTTTGCACCCCATAAAAGACTTGTAGGAGCACCCTTCGCTAGAGTTACCGGCCCCTTGGTTGTTGTTGTTGTTATTATTGTTGTTGTTGTTGGTGGAGTGATCGGCCATAGCAGCCTCTACGGCGGTGGCTATCATTCGTTGTAGAGCATGTTCGGGAGTCTCATGGCGTGGCACACGACGAGGAGGCATTGTTCCTTCAAAACAAAAGAATACCGTTGGTTAGTATTCTAAATAATACTAACCGTGATATGGAATAAAGATAGAGAGAAAATTATCCTTGACTCGCCTTAAATTCTTTATGTCATAATGTCGGAATGTTCATATGAGTCACCGTAATATAATCCCGAAAATTATATTACCCTAATTCATATGTGCATTCGATATTACTTCATATAGTCAAGGTGGCGCGTCAATAAAATTTATCAACGTAAGATCAAGATCGAATATGAGTTAGATATGATAGAAGAGTTCGAGTATAAATGCACAAGTAATCAAGTAATTCCTACTTCGAGTCTATATGCTGGTTGTAGTCTAGATTCATCAATGTACCCTATGACTCGGGGTTGACACCAATGAACTCTAAATCCCTACAACCAATGCTCTGATACCATCTGTAGCGACCCGACCAAATCATGTTTGACGGCGCCGTCTACGTAGGTCCCATTACATGGTCATAAGTCTTTAAGACAAAGTTTGACTGAAAATATGTCGCATTCATTTCATAAGTGTGGATGTTTCAAAGTTTACAAAAGTAGTTTCCATAACTAGTACATAACGATGTTTAAAGTACAAATGAAACACGTGCGACACAGTTTAAAGTAGTCAAAAGACGCTCCACATATGCAAGTATACTCGACATCCAAAGCATGTATCAAAAAGAATGAGCGGAAGCATGTATCACCTAATGTTCAAGGACCTGAGAAAAACATAGAAATCTGTCAACGAAAACGTTGGTGAAATCATAGGTTTAAGTAAGTAAGTGAGTAAAAGTAAGTCGAACCACAAGATTTGCATCATTGATAAATAGTAATACATTCTAAAAGTTAATATTCACGAGCACCCAATTATCAAGGCTTAACATTTCCTTCAATAGTACCTCATCACAATAGTGTTAGAACATACACTGTTTCCCGAAAACATATTTCATCCGAATAACGGTAGCGAACCGTCCGAATGAGGGTTTGTCAAACCCATATGGCCATACAACATAAGTTCACGCCTACACTTACACCCTGCAAGTGTAACTAATGATAATCGAATTGAGGATTTTGTTCTAAACTCGTATGTAGAATGTTTGTTTTCCTGTACTTGTGTTCACTTAGTTAAAAAGAAACGTTTATGTTTTCTCATCCCAAATGTAAGTTCAAACGAGTAAAAGTGGGACTATGATCTCACCTTGGGCGCAAGAGTAAATAAGTACTTCGACAAGTGACGTGTGCAAAGAACAATGCTAGTCTTGACCTAAACAAATAGGTTGTATCAATAACAATAGTCACGATTGGTCAAAGATGTTCAATTAGTCCTATGGCTCGTTACGACTCGATTATGTAGCATGTGAATCAATTTGTCAAGTTTCATGCAAGATACAAGTATAGAAACAAGTTAGAATGGTTGCATAAACATTTGGTTAAGTTTGACAAAAAGTCAAACTTCGGTCGGGTCAAAGTCAAAGAAAAAGTCAACATGTTCGGGTCGGGTCCCGAACTATTTTTCTGAAGTTTTTATTCATATATAAGCATGTTAGAACAAGTCTCATGTGAATCGGAGGTCCATAGCGTGCCAAACATTTTCCATATTTTGACCATGGAGGTCAGAACCTGGACACGTTATATGTCGCGCAGCGACCCAAGGCTACCGCGCCGCGGCATATAACGGGTGCTGGTACCTGGTTAGTCTCAAATGTTCAAGTCTTTTTCCGAACTTCGAACAAACACAAAACACAAACCGTAAACACTTATGACTCGCACCTTATGTCGTTGGAAAGCTCTTTTGACAAGGAAGACAACTAAGCACATTTCACCAACCGAAAACATTAATTGCAATAACCGACTTTTCAAATCGAATGATCAATCAATGCACACATTTAATACTCAAATTTGATAAGTGCACATTTATGATTTGGGCATTTAATGCATACATACAACACGCCGTTTTGTAGGTAATCGAGAATACAATACAACTAACTACTTACTAACAATAATTCATGGCATTCAATGCATCAAATATTCATTTCAAGCTTATCAAACTCTAACCCAAATTCACCAAAATCACTAATCAAGTTTATGGAGTTTTCTCAAGCAACCTACACATCAAATTGAAGCTAGTGATACTAGGAACACATTTAATACATGCATTTATAACATTTAACATCATTCAAACAACCAAATCACCAAATCAAACACACCAAAGTTTATGTTCATGCTAGTTACTTCAAATAACAAAATCGAAAGTATAAATCATATATTCATGTTAGACTTGAGCCATAGACACTAATTAACAACTTTATAAGTTAAAAACATCAAGAACACAAAATTTAGTGATTCTAGAAAGTTACCCAAATGTAATGAAATCGGTATGGAATCGAAGAGGAAGTTGCAAGGATTCCAAATATGTAATTTGTTTTGGTTGAAGCTTGATCGATTTGTTTTAGATGATGAATTCTTGTTTGAAGGTTTGAGAGAAACTTTGAAAGTAATTAGAGAAAATGGAAAAGAAATGGAAAAGAAATGGGGAGGTGGGTTTGACTAGTCAAAGGCTAGTCACCTCTTTGGCATTTTGGCAAAACTAGTCCCTCGAGTTCGGTTTGCGGGTGCATAAAATTACCTAAACAAGATAATTTAAAACGCGTAATAACGGGAGATGTTATAAACATATAACGGAATTTAAAATAGTATAACGGAAAAAGGCGGGATGTTACATGTTTGATATAAGATTATCATTCATCTAAATTATTTTTCATCAAATAGTATCATTTTTTAAAAATCGGTTATCATTCATAAGAAAACAATAACCATTCATCACAAAATGATTATCTTGCATTAAAATATTTTGTATCATCAAACATTTTAATAGAGTTACAAAAGTAGTGGAATTTCAAATAGTTGATATAATATGATTAGTTTTATAAAAAAAAGAATAGGGCATTTCGAGAATCGAACTCGGGACCTCCCGCACCGAAAGCGAGAATCATACCACTAGACCAAATGCCCAATTATCAAACAATTATCATTCATCTAATTGTTGTCATTCATAATTCATATAAAAAACACTTATCTTTTATCAGGTTATCATTCATCATAATGCTATCATTCATCAAAACACTTCTCATTTATCAAAAAACAGTACCATTCATCACTCACAGTTAATGACAAACCTACTCTATTTAACTCTTACTTCTACAATCCACCATCCACTCTATAGTGTTAAAATGTTTCACAATCATATTTTATGAAGAAGCACATCATATATAATATATATGGAAAAAAACAGAGCTATGTTAGCAGACCTGTTCATTATGCGTTCCCGCGTACGCAAGGCTAAGACCAGTTATGGTACCAATTCTAATATAATATAAACAGCATAATGCATTTATTATTTTCTGTATAGTATAAACAGCTAAAAGGTTTAGTGAGGCACAAATATTGACACATACCTCAATATATGAACCATGAGGCCATCTCCTACCAGCAAATGATATAAAGAAGTAACCCTGGTAAAGACGACATGAAAATTAAACAAATGAGTTTTCACCTCCTTTGTGCAAATACATATTTGATTCCTAATTTACACATTTCTCCAAAACTTTTAAGTATTGAACATAACAGTTTCTGAAACATTTCATTAGTTTAGATAGTTGTAATAAGCTTTGCAAGAACTCAACCGAATAAGCTTTGCAAGAACTCAACCGAAAGAGACAGATATGAATTACCCTCCGTAATAGCAGACTCCATGAAGTTGACGTCAGAATGTCTAAAATGATGCTGGAACGATTGAGCTGTCAAATCAAATAAATCCATTAGCACTATTATAATTGTACAGCTCATAAAGTACCAAGCATGTCATTTGTATTTACAGAACTCGAAGCAATGTCGTACCTTATCATAACCTGTGCATATCACATTCTTTGTAGATACATTCTCACATAAAATTATTTCAACAATCTGTACATATCCATCAATACAGTCTTATTAAATACATGAAAATAGATTTATAACAAAATAAAAATTCAATTTAATATGAACAGATTATGCACAGTATGTAAAGCCCTAATTTCAATTACATAATTCATGTCACATTATTATTTTCTTCAAATTTCATCTGTATCCACCTATTCACCTTCATAATAACGCATAAAAAGCATAACTTTTAACCATATAAGTCATAATTGACCACTTAATATAATAATAACATATAAAATATAAATGGATGAGACATATACGTAGGTATATCAAATGAATCGAGTGTGAAAAAGAGAGAAACCTCAAGTTGAGACCGGCAAGATTAAGGATCGAAACATGGAAGAGAAGGTGCATCGTCGGAGATGACGATGAAGCACAAGTTGAGAAGACTCCTGTAATTTGAAGAATCGTCTGCTCAGAGAAGAATTGACATACGGTCACTGGCGCAGCAACAACGAAGACAATTCCGGCTATATTTGCAACGGCATTGAACCTTTGTCAGTGATGATGAAAGGATCAAAGATAATACGGTTTCCGCTAGGGTTTGGGCTCGATTTTAGAACAATTTCCATAGCACTTCAGGCATTCGCCATTAATTTGGTACCTGATGATAAAAGACGCGACTGATAATTGAATTATGAAATTACCAATATAGCCCTCCGTGTTTTTCAGTATAATATTAGAGTTTCTATTAAAATTATGAAATGTGTGGCTCATATTTACTTATCCAGTTTGTACCCCATTTAATGCTTATCCATGGATTGAACCAATATATATATATATATATATATATATATATATATATATATATATATATATATATATATATATATATATATATATATATATATATATATATATATATATATATATATATATGTATATGCGTTCAAATGAGAACGTTCTCATTTTAAGTTTTCGTGAGAACAATTCTAGACCACACATTTAATATAAATAATTTAAATTAAATTTTAATCATAAAAAAAAATTTAGGGGCAAATATGTATTTCCAATCCGTAACAATGCACCAACTTATCCTACTTTTTAGCAACATGAACAATTTCAGTTCTCAATTTAAAAATTGGCCAAGACACGAATTCACCAACAAACAAATTTTTATATAGTGTATCATTTCATTATTGCATTTATAATAAACTTCATTTTACAAACTCAAACATAAGAACATCGACACTTTTTAATCAATGTTAACGCATCCATCTGCATCCTAAAATATTATCACAATCTTGTAACATATATGCAACCAATTAATGTGAATGCATCCCATGTATACATCCAGAAATGATTAACGTAACTGATTTTAAAGTGCACTTTGCTTCCTACTTTAAGCACAATTCGATGATGCATTTCATGGTGTATCTCAATGTATTATGCATCCACAAATTTCTTATCGTTATATAAGACTACAACACCGCCATCAAATTGAGGAAACAAAAGACCATCAAAGGATGATTATTATTTTATTAAAGTATGCAATCCAATGTAGAGATGTATGTATAATAAAATAAACTAGCTATAATCAATGCATCCCCTTTCTTATTATGAATCATTTGTTATAATATATAAATATATATATATATATAAATGGATAGTCAATTATTGATATACAAAAGTAATATTATTGTATTACCTAAACTTGTGATATTTTTGCTATAAATAGCCATGAATGCAAGCATTAAACTTGCACCATTTCTCACACTTACAAAGTGTTTCTTTCTTTCTCTCCATTATCATCTTTGTTCTTACACTTCATTATTAGTATTCTTAATCAAGAATCAAATCACTAAAGGTAGTTATAAGCCTACTGAATTATAACATCAAGAATCAAACCATTAAAGGTAGTTATAAGCCTACTGAATTATAACACGTTATCAGCACGATAATCTTAATACTAATTATGGTTGGCTCTGCCACCTAAATGATATATGGTCGGTTATACCACCTGAATAATATATGGTCGACACTGTTGTCTAATTATCATTTATGTTACTAACATTTATATTTCAATTATCTAACATTTATATGGCCGACACTGTCGCCTAATTATCATTAATGTTTACTAATATTTATATTTATGTTATATAACATTTATTAATGATTGCTTACATATGGTCGACACTGTCACCTACTTATCATTTATGTTATATTAAAGTTATGTTTAATGTTTATATACTTATGAATATAAAGTGACTATAATTTATCATGTTGTTTGTTTTAATAGAAAATGTCGAATCTGGAAAAGCTTAAATTTACTCCTTTAGAATCAACTGGAAACAACTACATGCCATGGGTTATAAAAGTAAAAATGCATCTTAAATCAATGGGCATTCTTGAAGCCATAAATGAAAACAACACTTGTTCTGAAAAAGAACAAGCAACGGCATGTTGCTTTATTCATCAACATATTGATGAATGCTTACAAAATAATTATGTGACTGTAGAAGATCCCCATGTTTTATGGGAAGGTCTCAAAAGCAGATTCAATAATCAAAGAGAAATTTTACTTCCAGCTGCTATGGAACAATGGAGAACATTAAGGTTCCAAGACTTTAAGAAAGTAAATGAATATAGCTCAGCTCTGTATAATACATGTTCACAACTTAAATTCTGTGGACATGAAATAAGTGATGCAGACATGATGGAGAAAACTTTCTCCACAATGAATGCTGCAAACATCACAGTGCAAAGAAATTTGAGAATGCTAAAGTTCAAAACATATCCTGAACTTAATTCATATCTCTTAGTTGCAGAGCAAAATGATGAGCTATTAATGAAAAATCAGCAATCCCGTCCTACTGGTACACTTGCAATCCCTTAAGCAAATACTGCAAATAATTATAAACAGGGACAAGGACGCGGGCAAGGTCGTGGTTATAATAACCACCACCATCATCATGCCAAAAGCCATAACTATGGTAGAAACCATCCTTATGGTAATGGTAATGGGCGAGGACGTGGTCGTGGTCGTGGCCGTGGTGGTCAAAGAAATAATAATTCACGAAAATATAAATATCAACCACAAAACAAGCCCACTAAACAAGATGTTGAAGAAAATTCTTCTAAAAATTCTGAAGAATCTTGCTACAGATGTGGTAGAATGGGCCACTGGGCTAATACTTGCCGAACATCTAAACATCTTGTTAAGATGTATCAGGATTCGCTGAAAGATAAAGAAAAGGAAGTAAACTTTGTGGATAACGTCGATCCAACAGTCACTGAGAAACCATCTGATTTATATGAAGATTTCTTGAATGTTTAAGTTGTGTGTCTTTCGAAAAATAAACGATTTAATATCGTCTGTATTTGTCATTATGTTTGCTAAATGTTTCAGTACTATCTATTTGCGTGTAAAATATTGTGTAATATTAATGTACTCACTATTTATTTCTTATATATGAAGTTCAATATGAATTTTGCTAGAATACAACATCAATCAAGTGGTGGAGATCTCTGTATAGCAGACAGTGGAACTACACACACTATACTTAAATCCGAGAAATATTTTATTGATCTAAAACCAACGGAAGGAACTATACATACAATATCAGGACCTGCTAACTTGATAAAAGGGATAGGAAAGGCAAATTTCATACTACCAAATGGTACAAAATTTTTAATAAATGATGCCTTATTTTCTCCCAAGTCAAGCAGAAATTTATTGAGTTTCTCCGACATATACCTTAACGGGTATGATTATCAGTCAGTGACAACAGAAAATGAGAAATATTTAAGTATCACTGACAAGAGTCATGTGGTTGAAAAACTGCCAAGACTTAGTTCTGGATTACATTATACACATATAAATGTACCAGAAATACATATGGTAGTTAACGAAAAATATATTGATCCTGGTGTATTCAGTTTATGGCATAACAGATTAGGCCATCCAGGATCAACAATGATGAAAAGGATTATTGAATGTACTCATGGACATCCACTAAAGGATAGAAAAATCCATCATGATACAATGGTTCCATGTACATCTTACTCTCTTGGAAAATTGATAACTAAACCCTCACCACTTAAGGTTGAGAAAGAATCACCAATGTTTCTTGAAAGAATTCAAGGTGATATATGTGGACCAATTCATCCACCATGTGGACCATTTAGATATTTCATGGTTCTAATAGACGCATCTAGCAGATGGTCTCATGTTTGTCTGTTATCAAGCCGTAATGTGGCATTTGCAAAATTTCTTGCCCAAATTATTAAATTGAGAGCTCATTTTCCTGATTACACCATTAAAAGGGTGAGACTTGATAATGCTGTTGAGTTTACATCTCAAGCATTTAATGACTATTGCATGTCTATAGGAATTGTTGTTGAACATTCTGTTGCTCATGTGCATACACAAAATGGTTTAGCAGAGTCACTGATTAAACGTTTACAGTTAATCGCTAGACCATTGATAATGAGAACAAAACTCCCTGTATCTATATGGGGTCATGCAATTTTACATGTTGATGCATTGATTCGCATCAGACCAAGTGCAAGTCATAAATATTCCCCCCTACAACTTGCTTTTGGTCAAGAGCCAAATATTTCCCACCTTAGAACATTTGGTTGTGCAGTATATGTTCCAATTGCGCCACCACAATGTACAAAAATGGGTCCTCAAAGGAGGTTGGGAATATATGTTGGATATGAAACATCTTCAATCATAAGGTATATTGAACCTATGACAGGTGACGTTTTTACAACACGTTTTGCTGATTGTCATTTTAATGAAACATTGTTCCCTAGATTAGGGGGAGAAATGAAAAATAAAGAAAATGATGTTTCATGGTGTGAACCTCAATTAAAGTATCTTGATCCTCGCACAAAAGAATGCGAGATAGAAGTTCAAAAGATAATGCATATACAAGAACTTGCAAATCAATTGCCTGATGCATTTACAGATACAAAAACGGTGACAAAATCATATATACCAGCAGTAAATACTCCAGCTCGAATTGAAATTCCAAAAGCTGGCAATAACGTCACTCAAGAATCTATGCCACGTCTGAAACGTGGGAGACCAGTTGGTTCCAAAGATAAAAATCCTCGAAAAAGAAAATCAGCTGATAATAAGGTAAAAGAAAGTGTTCAAGAAGAACCACAAATCAGTACTCCTACTACAGAGGAGATTGATGATGTCAATACAGAAATTGCAATCAATTATGCATATTCAAAAATATTATGGAACCGAAATGAAATGAAAAATCTTGATGAGAAATTTTCATTTAATGTTGCATATGACATCATGAATAATGATGATGATCCAGAACCAACATCTATGGTTGAATGTCAAAATAGACATGATTGGGCTCAATGGAAAGAAGCAATACGAGCTGAATTAGAATCACTCAATAAAAGAAAAGTTTTCGGATCCATCATTCTCACTCCTAAAGATGTGAAACATGTAGGATACAGATGGATTTTTGTCCGAAAAAGAAATGAGAAAAATGAAGTTACAAGGTATAAAGCTAGACTTGTAGCTCAAGGTTTTTCTCAAAGACCGGGAATTGATTATGAAGAAACTTATTCTCCTGTTATGGATGCAATTACTTTTAGGTACTTAATCAGCCTGGCAGTTTCTAAAAATTTAGAAATGCATCTCATGGATGTTGTGACTGCTTACCTATATGGATCACTTGATAGTGATATATATATGAAGATACCTGAAGGATTTAAGGTACCAGAAGCATCAAATGCAAAACCCAAAGAAATGTATTCGATTAAATTACAAAGATCTTTATATGGGTTAAAACAATCAGGACGTATGTGGTATAACCGATTAAGTGATTACTTGATAAGCAAAGGGTATACAAATAACCTTACTTGCCCTTGTGTTTTCATTAAGAAAACAACATCCGGATATGTGATCATAGCTGTTTATGTTGATGATCTTAACATCATAGGTACAAATAAAGAGATCTATGAAGCCATTCAACTTCTAAAGAAAGAATTTGAAATGAAAGATCTCGAAAAAACCAAGTATTGCCTTGGTTTACAAATTGAGCATATGCCTAATGGTTTACTTGTACATCAAACAACATATACTGAAAAGATTTTGAAACGTTTCAATATGGACAAGGCAAAACCATTAAGTACTCCTATGGTTGTTAGATCACTCAATGTTGAAACTGATCCATTTCGTCCATGTGAAGATCATGAAGATATTCTTGGACCAGAAGTACCATATCTTAGTGCAATTGGAGCTCTTATGTATCTTACAAATTGTGCAAGACCTGACATTTCTTTTGCAGTTAATTTATTGGCAAGGTTCAGCTCTGCTCCTACCAAAAGACACTGGAATGGGATCAAACACATATTTCGATACCTTCGAGGAACTACTGATTTAGGATTATTTTATTCTAACGAATCAAAACAAGATTTGGTTGGTTATGCTGATGCAGGTTATTTATCTGATCCACATAAAGCTAAATCTCAAACTGGATATGTATTCCTAAATGGAGGTACTGCAATATCATGGCGTTCTCAAAAACAAACACTTGTTGCTACATCATCAAATCATGCCGAAGTGATTGCATTACATGAAGCTACTCGGGAATGTTTTTGGTTGAGATCAATGACACAAATCATTACTGATTCTTGTGGACTAGAACGCGATAAAAGTCCAACAATTATCTATGAAGATAATGCAGCTTGCATAGCACAGATGAAAGAAGGGTATATCAAAAGTGACCGAACCAAACACATACCTCCTAGATTCTTCTCATACACTCAAAATCTCATTAAGGACAACGAGATTGAAATGAGATATGTTCAATCCAGCAAAAACTCTGCTGATCTTTTCACGAAAGCACTTCCAACTGCTATTTTCAGAACACACGTTCATAACATTGGCATGAGACATGTTCAAAAGATGTAACAACCGAAGCGATGTCTACTTGAGGGGGAGTCAACTCCATGCTGCACTCTTTTTCCCTTAGCTAAAGTTTTTCCCACTGGGTTTTCTTTAGCAAGGTTTTTAACGAGGCAGTAACTTACAGTTGATCTTCAACAAACAAAATTGCTATCCAAGGGGGAGTGTTATAATATATAAATATATATATATAAATGGATAGTCAATTATTGATACACAAAAGTAATATTATTGTATTACCTAAACTTGTGATATTTTTGCTATAAATAGCCATGAATGCAAGCATTAAACTTGCACCATTTCTCACACTTACAAAGTGTTTCTTTCTTTCTCTCCATTATCATCTTTGTTCTTACACTTCATTATTAGTATTCTTAATCAAGAATCAAACCACTAAAGGTAGTTATAAGCCTACTGAATTATAACATCATTTAATTTAAAACTTGACTATTTGCATCCAAATAATACGTAATTTTGGTGGTTGTCATGTACTTGGATGCAAATGGTTTTTCATCTTATGTTATTCTTCAAAAATTTGATGATCAAAATCTTAAATTATTAATCACATATAACTATATAAGAGACCAAAAAAATTGAATAAAATTATAATATATAGTCCGTAGTATATTATAAAAAATGGTGATAATATGTTTTGAGATCAAATCTACGGATGTATATGTAAGTGAAATAAGGAATGGTTAAAAGGTTGGAGATATTTTAGGAGAAAAAGTAACCGACCATGTGAAGAGAGAAAGAGAACATTACACTTTTAGACTGTGGTTAACCCGGCGCGATCGGGCCTTTTTTGGGTGCATCACGCCCCCACCGCGCCATTACGCGGCGCCATCGGAGGAAAATGGCTCCGGCGTGATGGTTGGATCACCGGAAGGATTTGCAGGGTGATGGGGTGAGACGAATGGGAGGAAGACACGTGGTGATGGGCAACGGATATATATTCGTTAGAAATTAAAAATATTAATTTTTTTTTTCCTTTTATAAATATCACATTTCTATACAATTATTACACACACTTCTTTCATTTCAATACTTCTAAAATATTTAAAATATTCTAAACTTATAAAAAAAAATGTCACAAAGTTTGTTTAATGCTTTTGATATGTGGGATTCCGATGATCTTGAAGATTTGGAATTTTTACGAGCAATGGCCGAAGAATTTGATGCTGAAGAGGCTGAAGAAGCTGTTCACCGAAGTATTATTATTAGTATTAATAATAATAATAATAATAATACTAATAATAATTATAATTATTATTATTATTATAAAAACTCAAACAAAAATGAAAAATATATTAAAAATGTGGGACCAACAACCCCCGTCACACCCCATCACGCCTACGATTACAAACTCCATCACCCCATCACCCTCATCACCTTTTCCACATCAGCACTATACCCCACAAAAACCCCATCACCCCCATCACCATTAAAAAGAGTCTTATCCTTTTGTTAGTTTTTAATTTATTTTAAACTTGTGGCTCACAATTGTTCTCATTTTACATGTAGGTGAGAACATTCTCATGGGATTAAAGATCGTAAAGATCCGGTGGAGTACACAAACGATTATAATTGAAAGGTCTCGCTCTGACCGTCCTACACATTGGACGGTAACGTTGAAAAAGAGCGAGTACATTGAAAATGATTGAAAAGGAAGATACGGTACAATCGTACAACCATCAAACCTAAATCTAAACACTCAAAAAACCAGTCACGTATCTAACGCCGCAATTACCACAACTCAAAAGCCGCACACTAAAATGAACACCGGGTACTCCATCAACACCTAACCCGAGGCCTGCAAATCAAAATAACCCCTCGTACTCGAAGAACCCCATAACAACTCCTAAACCAGATAACCACTGGCTCGTCAAGTAAGATCAAATCCCCGTTCGAGCGGAGAAAAGGACCCCGAAAGAACTACTCCAAAATACATCAATTTTCCGAGGTCAACAAAGTCAACACACGTCGGCAACGACATCGAGTCCGCCCGAATAGAATCGACTACGGCAAATGTATGAACACTACAGCGGAACAGCAACCGAAGATGCAAATCACGAAGTCAAATCAATAGAGACTCGGCTATCATCACACTAATAAAAAGTATACTTGTCTACGTATCATAAACCTTATTTAAACCGCCTATTTTATGTCTACCACAATATAGCTACGACGGAGGGAGTACTCGATTATCAATTATAGGAAATAACCCCCAAATTCACCTGTTTTCGAAACCCTAATTTCTCGAACCAGCAATCTCCAATGGCAACAATTAGCTTAAGAAAGAGTAACACAAGGCTTCCACCAGAGGTAAACAGGGTTCTATACGTGCGTAATCTACCATTCAACATCACATCCGAAGAGATGTACGATATTTTCGGAAAATACGGTGCGATTCGTCAAATACGTATCGGAACCAATAAGGATACACGTGGCACTGCTTATGTGGTTTACGAAGATATATACGATGCGAAAACAGCAGTCGATCATCTGTCTGGATTTAACGTTGCGAATCGGTACCTGATTGTGTTGTATTATCAGCAAGGGAAGATGGGTAAGAAATTTGATCAGAAGAAGAAGGAAGAGGAACTTACTAAGCTTCAGGAAAAATACGGTGTTACTGCTAAAGATCTTAAGTAGGATTTTATGTTAAATTGTCGTTTTGGTGAATTATTTGGGCTTTTAATGTATTACTTTGAGTTTGATGAATTTTATCAATATAATCTTGTTTATGTTATATAAAACGGTGTTTTTGATTGTGAAGTTGGAATATATGCTTATAGAGTTAGTAACTTTAACTCAAGAATTATGTAGTTACTTGATTTGTTCTTATGATGTTTAAGATTGTTTCGTTTTATTTAAAAGTATGGATGGATTCAAAGACAAATAGGTAACATGATAGAGAAATATGAATTTTGAGTCTTTGGTGAACACCAAATAAGCGTGTCTTTTGATTGATTAAGTGATTAGGAAGGATCGAGTTGTTATCTGATCCAGTTAGCTGAAAAACAGAAGTTGCTTTTTTGAATAAGAACTTATACCTAAGAATGAGTACTTGGTAGATAATTAGATACGAGTTGCGCTTGTACATGCAACGTTTTTGCTCCTGCTCTTTTTGACAAAGTAGATTAGTCATTGATTCGTCATCGTGATTATCATAAGGTTTACGACTTCAGAACTCCCCCTTATTGTTCTCTTGGGATAGTTATAAAGTGCTTTTTCTTTTGTGTTACAAAATGTTACCTATATTTATGTCTGTGATGCAGCATGATCCAATCACTTGCCCTTTCTCATATCTCTATTGAAAGTTTCACACAATGGTTTGCTTGTTACGGTCACATGGGCCTACTTACCTTGTTTGAGACCACCTGTAGAGCTAAAACCATCTGCTATCAAGATTTGGAGGATGCATGTTACCCCTGAGTGAGAACCCCGGTTTTACTACACATCATAACATACCCACAACCTACTACCACAGATTTAGTCCATAGCGTGTAGCCGTATCGTTGTTCTTTTTGCCAGCATAATTCACATTCATTATATACGAACTCTTATAAGAAAAGTAGATAGGTCTACACGATATTTCAACTGGCACTGAAACTGACATAGTGAAACCCTTTTAATCTTTCACCTGTATTCCAACCGCACATTTAAATCTGAAACACCAAACATCTTTAGTTGTGTTTGGATTTGTACTAGAAATTGGAATATCAACATGGCACAAAAATGTTGTGTGATGACAATGGATCTATATAGTATCTCCTTATATTGGGGTGAATAAACTTACAATTTGGATGTGTATTTGTGGTTCAACAATTCTTCAAAGTTGATAAAGCATCCTTTGTGGCAGCAGAGATGACAACATCTGAAGCATTAGGCAGTTGATAATATTTTCCTGCGAAAACAATAACATGAATATTAGTCATATGATCGCAACTAAATTATACAACATTTCTGTTGGCCTGGAGAACATACCTTGTGCCACTCGATCAATCTCTTTAGCAAAACCGGTAGAAACAAATTTGTTTTTCGTTTCAATGATGAGGAAAGACATTCCCGCTTTGTGAATTTTACATGCAACTTTAGGTATCTCAAGCTTCAAAATTATGTAACAGAATTAGACAATATCTAATAGATGTCTTGCAAACTAACAAAACCTCAAGATCAGTAAGCTATGGACTCAAGTCAGAAAGAGAGTAACTTTGTTGACGCAAGAGTTTGTTCTATGTGTAAACACTTAATTTTTTGAAAGGCAAGGCCTCAAAATCGTTGTTTATGGGGATTGAACTTAAGTCTTCAGTATAAATGTTTTTTTTATTAAATGGTAGATGCACGATTTTCAATTTTATGTTTGTCTCTAAATGGTCCTCGTGATGGTAGCCTAGTAGTTGAAAGACATGGAGCATAAAGCGGAGATCATGGGTTCAATCCCAGCCTCATGTCCCTTTAAGCATGGGTTACACAATTTTTCTCTCGAATGTTAGTCTTAGGACCGGTCGATGTGGGGCCGTCAGAGGGTCCCTTTAAGCAAGGGTTACACAATTTTTCTCTCGAATGTTAGTCGTGGAACCGGTCGATGTGGGGCCGTCAGAGGGTCGGTCTTAACCCTACATGGTCAAATTTATGTTGAAGGAACTAGCTAAAGATGAAACATGTCAAATGGGATAAAATCGCCTGTAGTGCATCTTAATTTTTAAAACCTACTAATTCATTTCACCGTAGAAATAAGAAAATCGATTAATGAACTGATTAAACCATATTTTACACGCTAGTTGCTTGAATTATATTGACAACATTATATAACCATGTTTTTGATCAACCCACTTCGTAGTACCAAGATTTGTCTTTGGGCATGTGCAAACTGTACAACCGAACAAAGCCCGAAATTTTAATAGGGAACCAGATACTAGTCACCATGTCAAACTATCTTGATGACTTCAACTGAACTGAATACAAGATCTCAAATAAATTACATTATCTGTATGCAATGAATTGTGTGATGTTGATGTAATGGTCTGTCTACCTTCAATGTATTGACACGTGTGTTACATTGTATCCTTATTCTTTAACAGCTTACTTAAAATCTGAATACCATTTCAAAATTCAAATATGCAATAGACTTGTGAACTTAATTGATGGTTCATGTGAACAATTTGATAAATGACATACGTCGTGCCAACTCCTTTTTTTTTTTTTTTTTTTTGTATATATTTATTTTATATATATACAAAGATATAATTAATATTTTTAACTGAACTTTGCAGGCGAGTCTTTTTATATGTTGAAGGTGAACAAGTTGATGATTGCCCTATATGTATTTTCTATTTTTCTTTATTTATTTGTTTATTATTGAAGGCTATCTTGTATTTTAGCTAGAGTAATGCAGTTCTCATATTTGGTCAAGAATCATGAATACTTTAGTCCATATGAATTTAAAGTTTAGCTAGTTTGGCAAAGTTCACATTTTATTTGAATTTTCATATCTTGAATCATTTACCCAACTATTTCTTCTATAAATAAACTACTCTCAGTTGTTCAATTAAGGAGCGTATACTTCTCAATGGCAATGGAGGTCGAGAAAATTGGGAAACTTTCGGTTTTCTTGATTATGATGACATGTTTATGCCTTTCGATGACTAAAGCGGATTACTTTATGTATAAAGATCCTAAACAACCGATAGGTGTTCGGATCAAAGACTTAATGAAAAGAATGACATTAGAGGAAAAGATTGGCCAAATGACCCAAATTGATAAATCAGTTGCATCTAATGAGGTCATGAAGAAATACTTTATTGGTACAAGAATTTATCAAATTCTATAATCATAATGTTATACTTCCTTTTTTTTTTTTTTTTTTTTTTTTTTTTTTTTCAATTTGTGTGTTTTTTCAGGGAGTATATTGAGTTTACCATTTACAAATGAGTTATCCAGCCAAAAAAGCATCTCCTGAAAGATGGATTGACATGGTAAATGGTTTCCAAAACGGGTCGTTATCGACCCGATTAGGTATACCCATAATATATGGGATTGATGCTGTTCATGGCCATAATAATGTTTACAAAGCCACCGTCTTTCCCCACAATGTTGGTCTTGGAGTTACGAGGCAAGTACTCGAGTAACTTACAACTTTTCATGCATGATATACAATGTATTGATTATCATAATCTAGTGCATTGTTTGATTGAATTTGAGTGAAACAGGGATCCAATTCTGCTTAAGAAGATTGGTGCTGCAACTGCACTTGAAGTTAGAGCCACTGGCATACGATATGCTTTTGCACCTTGTATTGCAGTATGAAAATAAAAAATGATGCATAATTATACTGTTAGTAGCAAAAAGGTGCAATTTTTTAGGTTCAATCATAATATAATTCTTACTCAACAGGTATGTAGGGATCCGAGGTGGGGTCGTTGTTATGAGAGTTACAGCGAAGATCCTAAATTAGTTAAATTAATGACAGAGATTATACCAGGTTTACAAGGAGAGATCCCTGCTGGTTCACGAAAGGGTGTTCCTTATGTCAATGGAAAGTAAGTTCGTTAAACTTCAAAGTCAAACGTTCCCGCTATACATATATTTTTTAAGAAAAAAAGGTTATACATCGTCTAATCGTATAATGTGCAGTCTTTTAGACCAATCTAGTGTTTAGTGGTTGAAACTATACTTGGCAATTGAGACTAATACTCTCAAATTTGGGTCAAGATTTTGGATCAATTGGGTCTTGGAAAAAAACCTGGCAATGTAAACTCAAAAGCTTAAAAAAAGGTCAAATAGGTTTCCCTCCTTGCTACAAAATGTAAGGAACAGGTCCAATGCGTATCAATTCCTAAAGCTTAATAAAGAGATAGGCATAATGGGTCATGTGAATGGGTCAAACGGGTCGAGCATAAAGATCATAACAAGTTCATCCTTCAAACATTTATGAGAGCATTCATGGTTATATCATAAATGTATAGTAATATTTTCTTTTATATATAATAAATAATAATAACTAAATTAATATAAATGTTGAAAACAATCTGACCCATTTGACTCGTGATTCGTTACCCAACCGACCCAATTTGACCCATTTGGACCCGTTTAAAAATCTGCCCGTTTGACTCACGACTCATTTCAACCCGAAACCATTTTGACCCTTAACCTAAGGTACAGTTGAAACCTAAGGTCAAAGTCGTATTAAGAGCCAAACCAATGGTACCCTAGTGGTTTGGGGACATGTAGCATAAAGTGGAGGTCATGGGTTAGATTCCAGTCACATGACCCTGAGTTACGCCATTTTCTCTCCCATATTGGTCGCTGGGACCAGTCGGTGGGGTCCATAGAGGGTCGATTTTACCAAAAGTCGTAATAAGTGTTCAACATTTTTCAAGATTGTTAGATTTGCTTAAAATCAAAATATGACTAATAAGATGGTAAAAGTTTAAGTTATCTGAGAACTCATGAAATGAGGTATGAACCACTAGTTTGAAAGATGTATAGAGGACCAACATTATGGTCACATAAAGTATGGAATAGTTTGACTTTTCTGTAAGCTAATCACATTTTTTTTTTTCAAAATTGGACCATTTCTCCACTTGTTAGAAACTTGAAAGTTATTCCAGAAAAAAAAAAAAAATATACAAAATACAAAATATACAGGGGTGCTATGTATTCAACATACACGTGTATCAGTGTATGATATTATGATATCTATTAACATTTCAGTATCCCATTTTGTATATAGTTTTCAAATGTCCGATATTAATTTGGGCATATACATCTATATAACATTACATAAATGCATTAGATTATTGTCCCCTTTTTATTCATGCCATTGTAATGCATAGAACTAAAAATGAAATTATTGTGAGTACAGTAGGGTATAAATTTCCTTATATGTATTTGGTCACAAAATTGATTTTGTTGGGTCGAAATACTTTATAGATTTGTTAGAAACTTGTTATGGAATGGTAATCTGGATTGGTTCCTGAATCGTGTAAACTGTAAACACTTAAGGAATCGATCCAGATTTATTATTCCATACCCATTTTATAACGGATTTCATGTATTAACAGAACAAAGATAGCCGCATGTGCTAAGCACTATTTGGGAGACGGGGAAACTAATGGTGGTAAAGATCAGGGCAACACGATCATAGATGCGAAAGGGTTGTTCAGCATACACATGCCCGCATACTACGATTCGATCATCAAGGGTGTCGCGACTATTATGACCTCGTATTCTAGTTGGAACGGGGTTAAAATGCACACCAACCGTTACCTTGTCACTGATTACCTCAAGAACACACTCAATTTCAGAGTATAAATTCTGCTCCTGAAACAAAGTTGTAAAAGTCGCTAGTCGGGGGCGAGTCGGTAGGGACTTTAGTGGCACAAGTCGGTCAAGTTGGGGATGAGACGGGGACGAGTCGTGCATTGACTAACGTTGACTTTTAGTAATAAATAAATTAAACACATATGTGTATATTACACATAAATATATCAAACATAAAACATAAATGTTCATCTATGACACAAAATCTAATTATAAAAAAGAAAAAAAAATTGACCTATTTTTTGACTTAGACCGATTCTGAGCAAATTTGACCGACTAAGCCTGACTTTGACTGGCTTTGACCTGACTTTTTAGCAGTGACCAACTGAAGGATTTTTTTGGATGTTGACTTCATTCAGGGGTTCGTTATATCAGATTTTCAAGGGATTGATAGGATCACAACTCCTATTCATGCTAACTATACATACTCGGTTTTAGCTGGGGTGAATGCAGGCATAGACATGGTCAGATTCTTGTAATATTCTACAAGTTTGACCTTTTAAGACTCTTAATATGTTGACCCAATGCAGTTCATGGTAGGATTCAACTACACAGAGTTCATTGACCGTTTAACTTACTTAGTTAAGAACCAGTTCGTACCCATGAGCCGTGTAGATGATGCAGTCAAGAGGATTTTAAGGGTCAAGTTCACCATGGGTCTGTTTGAAAACCCGTTGTCTGATTATAGCATGGCTAAGCACCTCGGAAGTCAGGTACTGCAACTAACCTTTCTGATAGCTATGTCTGAAGTGGCCAAATGAGCGGGTTGAGTAATGGGTCAAATAAATACATTTATTCTATGGTAGATATGGGTTGAATTGACCCCAAACCTCTTTTGTCTACCTTTTTTTCATATTTAACGGTGTGTTATATGGTTGACGATTTGTATTATTACCATAATAATCTAATCTTATGGTAAAAAGTTTCAATAAATTTCATACAATTTGGGCGACTTTCTACTCCGCCCAAAGTGGACAGTCCCCATTTTCACTATGTATTTATTTTACCCATTTGACCCATAAAAAAGCAGCCATTCGTAAGCGGGTCGAGATTACCACTACTTATCTTAATTTGAGTGAAAACAGGAGCACAGAAATCTGGCTAGAGAAGCTGTGAGAAAAACACTTGTGTTGCTTAAAAACGGCAAATCGTTACATAAACCACTTTTACCGCTTCCTAAAAAGGCGTCAAAGATATTAGTTGCAGGGTCACATGCCGATAATCTCGGTTATCAATGTGGCGGATGGACGATCGAGTGGCAAGGGCTTTCGGGAAATAACATAACTGCAGGTACTGAAACTATAAATAAACACTCAAATTTCTTAAATTATATTATAATTATTTATATTTATAAATCAAGAACTAAAGTTTAATTTTTTAGGAACAACAATCCTATCAGCAGTGAAAAAGGTGGTTGATCCAAAAACTCAAGTGGTCTACAACGAGAGTCCGAATGTTGAGTTCGTTAAGTCAAACAAGTTTGACTATGCGATTGTAGTGGTGGGCGAGCGCCCGTACGCGGAGTATTATGGCGACAGCTTGAATCTGACCATCGCTGAACCAGGACCAAACACCATTAAAAGTGTGTGTGGTTCGGTCAAATGTGTTGTGGTCTTGATTACTGGTCGGCCTGTGGTGGTGCAACCGTACGTGGATACGATTGACGCCCTTGTGGCTGCTTGGCTTCCAGGAACTGAGGGTCAAGGTGTCACGGATGTTTTGTTTGGAGATTATGGTTTTACAGGCAAGCTTGCGCGAACATGGTTCAAGTCGGTTGATCAATTGCCAATGAACGTTGGGGACCCACATTATGATCCGTTGTACTCATTTGGGTTTGGACTCACTACCAAACCTACAAATTAAGATCTTGCAGACTTAAAAATGAAATACACTTATGTTGTATGCCAAACTTAATGTGCAAGTGAAATAAGATTAAGAGATATGGAGTACTATTTTTATTTGCATCTGTGTCATGTAAGTTACACGGTGCCAAGAGCAAAGATGATATAGCCTTGAACATAACCTACAAAACATATGTTATAAAATAATAACATGTAATATACATGATTTTTATATGATATCAATGAACTAGAATAAGATTGCTTAAAATTCGTACTCAGTTTGTATTTTTATTAATTAGTTGATTGATTTTGTGAAAATAACAACATTTTGATGCGAAAGTGACAACGAAAACTTACCGTAGTTGCTCAGTTATTGTGGATGCCAGTGATCATACTTTCTTTTTGTGCTACACTTCAAATTTGGTTCGAAGTACTATCCGAGCTTGGGTAAATATTTCTTGACCTGCATCACGAGTTTGAGGAATTGTTTGAGTGTTTCGATCTTTGATATGGTTGAAACTTGAAAGTCTCAACCGATTATATTGTATCATATGGAGGTTTCCAAACGATAGTGTTATAGAATAAACTAGTGAAATGACCCGTGGAATCACAGGTTTGTTTAAACGAAACAGATTAATGATATATTTTAAGTATTAAGTGAATTTAAATGCTAAAGTCATTTAGTTTAATGATCTGACAGATTTCGACTAAGAAACTTCTCGTTATTTTTAAGACACATTGATGTACTTAACTTGGTCGGAATAAATGAATTACATATATTCTCTCACCATCATCTTTCAATTTTTATCACAGTTACTATTTTTCTTGTCATAAAAGCCTACGTATAACCTTCTATTAAGACGTGTATTTCGCATACATATATAACGTAATTAATCTCGTAAAGAGAACTCATATTTGAATTTGAATAATAATATAATAATAATTAATAATTAATGAGAGTGAATTTTTTCCCCGAAAGCCATGAAATAAATAAATAAGTAGATTTAATTTAATTAGTCATTAATTAGATTAATGAAATCACCTTAAGGGCTTAGATTTTTTTATTTTTCTTTTTGATTTTTTCTTTAAAAATGAATTAGCCTAATAATGACATCATCATTATAGGATTTTAATAGAAACTATAGATAGATACCCCCGTGCTCATAGCTTTATTAATAGTATGGTATTTATAGATTACAAAGGACACACTATTAAACCCTAGACTAAACCCTAACGGACCGAGCCCACAATGCAATCGGGTTGGGTCAATAATACTAATACTCTACCACTCCCCCGTAGTCCGAATGGCGAAATCGGAAAGTTCGGACTGGAGCAAAACAATAAACATTAAATTAAAGAAATAAAATAAACTCTATTTTTTTCTCATTTGTTGCATCGAATAGCCTGATATTCGTTGATAGAGTTGCAAATTTGTTGACGGCTTCTCCTTTTCCGTAGCGTTTTTTTCTTCTTTTACGTTTTGGCTTGCTGTGCCTAAGGATCAAGTACCGCTTTCATATTGTACTTTTATTGACGATAACAGTATTCTTCAACGCTGCAAACAAGAGTTTTGACAATATTCCTCTTTTTTTCGGGGTTTGAAACCTAGTCCAGCTAGGCGGCTCATCCCCACGTCGATTATTATTTTTATAGCAAATGGAATAATAATAATAATAATAATAATAATAATAATAATAATAATAATAATAATAATAATAATAATAATAATAATAATAATAATAATAATAATAATAATAATAATAAACAAAACATTTAGGTGGCGCTACCGCATGCAATAAAGCTATGAGATGAAATAATTGATCGGTGGAATAAGATGATTTATGAGAAATGGATTTAAAAAAAAAAAAGATTAAAAAGGTGATTTGTATCATAATATTCGTCTTTCATTTTGACTTAGAGAGTAGATACGCTTCTAACTAGATTATTTGGCTTCGCTACACTTTGTAATTTTCTCTAGCTACTCACTAGTTATTTTATCAAGATTTTTCAAACGATCTTTAATGTGTATCAGTATGCTACACCACTGTTAATATTGAATGGCGATTACTGAAATGTAAATATTTTTTTACACGTTAATGGAAATTCAAGAGCAATCATTGAAAAAACCTTTAAATGAATCTTTGCCGTTAAAGATATTATAATATAATTATAAATTTTAAAACGATGAATCCGTTAAAATACTATTCCCTCCGTCCCAAATCTATTGTTTAGTTTTGAGTGCAAATGTCTTTTTTTCTAACTTTGCTTTTAAGTTTTTTATGTGTTACATAATACTTGATGCATGCCATACTAGTTATACCGTTATAAATATATATTCAAAAATCAATTCATTGATATAAATTTCATCAAATTACATATAAATACAAACAAAAATATTTAAAATCAAAGTTTGAAGAAAATACCTTTAAAATCAAAATATGAGAATATATTTTGGACCGAAAGAGTATGAAGTATAAGTACAGGGGTCAAGATTGTAAATCTAGAGGCGAAAAACTTTACAATCAGAACTAGGTTGTTTCGAGAGCCTGCCAAAGGGTTTATTGAACTAAAACCCTAATTTCTCTATCTTCACCACTGCTTTCAGTCAATCCCTCCATCCAATTTCAGAAAAATGGCGCTTTACTCGGCTTTTCGTAATGTTCTAAGCGGATCATCTTCGGTTATGAAATCTCAGTTGACATCATCTCGGTTTAGCTCAACCCTAACTGCTCCAAAGCTCTTTATCAGCGGTAATTTTATACCATATATTTTATGCATTTACTATTTTACTTCATTTCTTCTTAAATCGTATGTTTTATTTCTGCAATTGTCGACTTTATGTAGATTAGTATATGTAATATACTTTGAGATTTGTAAAAAGTGTGGATTTATGTTGTAAATACATTTATATGTGTGTATGTATCTGTTTGATTTTGATGATGATATGTAGTGTAGACTGAAATATTATTTATTTTATTATACTAGTAAAAATAGGTTGCCAAAGTATGTGTTACGAGTATAATTTTATTTGTGTTCAAGTGCAAATTGCAGGGAATTTTAGGTGTTTATATTATGTAAAATCATATATGTATAGTATGCTAATATAAACCATAAGATTAAGTACTAGAACAATGGATCCTATTTCAACCTTATATCCTCTCACTAATAAGCAAATAAGCTCATCCAAACACTAAAACACAAGCTTTTTATGTTGAAATAAACTAAAAAGCAGCGGCGGTCCTGAGAATTTAAGTACGAGGTGAAAAAAAGGCCCTTATGCCCTACCATATTTTTAAAAAAGGTCCTTTGGGCCTTTCTATAATGCTAGTGGACTTTGATTTCTTTTTTTTTTTCTGGGGTTTTTGATTGTTGTTTTTGGGTCTATCGTGCTTCGCATGCTTCAGTTGTGTTTCCCTAGTTCCCCTGTTTTTCAAATCTTTTATTGTGTCTGTATGTATATAGAAAATTGGCCCCTAAAAACCTTGTGCCCCAAGCGGTCGATTGGGTTGCTCCCCCTTTGGCCCGCCCCTGCTAAAAAGCTTCAAATAGATGCCCCTAAACACCCCCTAAGTATATTCACGGGAGGCAAGTCCCTTTTCGGAATGGAGGTCATAATGAAGATGAATATATTTGCGTCATAAGTGATGTTTGATGGATTGATACTTCATCTTTTGTTTATAACTTAATTGACGTTATTGTTTACGTGTATGGTTTTGATCTAGCATAGTCATTGGATTCTTACATTGCTTGCGAGACGTTGTTAATGTTATCTTATTAACCATATTTGCAGGCTTAAACAGGAATACAACTGATGAGAAACTCAAAGAAGCATTCGCTCCTTTTGGCCAGCTTGTTGAGGGTAAAGAAAAACATTATTACTTTCTGTAGTTTTACATCCAACCTCCCCACATAATCATACGCTTGTTTAACATTGTCGTCTACCGTTTTTTTAACCTTGCAGCAAAAGTGATTATGGATAGAGCCAGTCAAAGATCAAAAGGGTTTGCTTTTGTCACATATGCATCAATAGAAGAAGCTGAGAAGGCTCGTGAAGAAATGAATGCAAAGTTTTTAGACGGATGGGTTATTTTTGTCGATCCTGCAAAGCCAAAGGAGTACAGACCTCCTCCTAAGCCCGAATCACAACAGTCATCTGAATTCGGGTTCAAAACAAACAAGACTATCGGTTGGTGTGGCAATTAGGATGGCCTCATGTTGGGGTTGGAGGCTAGGAACATTATTAGTTCTTGGAAAACTTTTAACATTATTTTTGTTGTCCATTCTAAATTGGTATTATGATTCTGTGATGCTATGTTATGGAAACATTAGTTTGATGGGTTTATTATTGAACTTTTAAATTATGTGGGACTGTTAGTTAAATAATTCAAGTGTGGGCAGCGAATTGATTAATGATTTGTTACATTTTCAATACATTTCTTCTATATATATGTAACTTGTATGTATACATTTCTACTCTATAAACAAATTGTATGGTCTGTGCAAGTACATATTTTGTAGTTGGTTTCACAGCTTCAAAATTGACTTTGTGGTAATGATACACTTGTGATCTTGCTCACTCTATGATGTTCGATAGTATACTGATAGCAGCTGTTGCACAAAGATATGTTACTGGAGCACACCATGGCAGAATTGGAATTGAATTGAATTAGTAATAAAATTACTAATTATTACTGTTATTACTATTGCTTTTCAAAAAATAAAACTGTTATTTTTTCAAAGGCAAAAATATTTTGAAGTAACAAATAAGGAGTAAAAAACAAGGGTCGGTAATAACCTCACCCGAAGCATAACAAAAAATACAAAACAATTACGCCACTAACAGAAAGTTGTCTCATTTTTCACGGCACGCTAACCCTAAGTCACAACTCACACGAACATACACAAAGCAAAATTTCTCCATTTTAGGCCACTTTCTACTTTTATCAAAAACGAGAGTAAAGTTTTTATTTGTTCACGCTATTTTGATGAAGATAGTGTTTTTTAATTGGACAAAATTTCATTCCTCGTCCCTGAACTTTACATCGATTTTGACTCCATGTCCTTTTTTTTTTTTTTTTTGTGCATTCCTCGTCCCTAAACTATCAAAAGAGTACATCCCTCGTCCCCCGTCTACTTTCTGTCAATTTCAGCCGTTAAGTCAAGCATGTGCAAAACATGTGAGGGTAATTTAGTCTTTCTTCCTCTTTGTTCCCTTTACCCCTTCCTTATCTACTTAACTTCTCCCTAATTCATCCCTAAAAAAATATAAACCCTAATTTCCAATCAAGAAACCAAATCAAGTAACCAACACCCTTTATTAAATCAGTAACACAAACACAATTCATTACAGGATTACACTTTCCGATCTTCATTATAGATTATTCAAAATCAGATTACAATATTAAAAAAAAAAAAAAGCATCAGATTCATTTTCATATCTGAATTTCAACAAATCATATTAATATTCAAGTTACTGTACGAACGAGTTCATGGAGGAAAATTACATTAATCATTCAAAGATGATTCTTATTACAATTTGAGCTGTAATAAGTGATCTAAATCAGAATCCTAATGTTCGTACATCATTGATTCTATACAACATCAACAGATTCTTCATCAACTTGTTCGAGTTCTTCATTAACCGAAACGATAACCGATTTGAGCTCCGGATTAATTCGTGATGATTTGAGCAAATGTAAAAGTGCAGATCTGTTTCAATTCATCAAGTGATCGTGTTCGAAAATCTACAGATCATAATTCGAATTATCGATTTCGAATTTCGAGGTCAAAGTTTGTATTCAAAAGTCAAAAGAAATTTCATTGCTCAAATTCGGATGATATATGTCGATTCAGATCATGTTGATAATTTTCGAGTGTTTAGGGATGGATTTGAAACACTTTTCATCAAGGTATCATAAGCTAACACATCTCAGATTTCGATTTTAATTTCGAGGTATCAAACTAGGGTTTTTAATTTGGGAATGATGAACATGAGATGAGATGATGAGGATGAGGGTGAAAAAATAAGTTAAATAATAAAGAAAAGAAATAAAATAAAAGGACCAAATTACCCTCACATGTTTTGCACATGCTTGATTTAACGGTTGAAATTGACAGAAAGTAGACGGGGGACGAGGGATGTACTCTTTTGATAGTTTAGGGACGAGGAATGCACAAAAAAAAAAGAACAGAGAGTCAAAATCGATGTAAAGTTCAGGGACGAGAAATGAAATTTTGCCTTTTTAATTGAGATAATATATTTCTCAGACATCACGTTTATCATGTGTTATTTTGACTTTTTTGCTTTCGTTTGGGTCATAGCTGCTAGTGCTGATAAGATCTTGACCATTTTTCATTCAAATTGGAATATTGGAATATTGGAATATAAGTATTAATTAAGAAATAACCAAAACAGCGTAATAAAAATGTTACGAATGTATATGTTGTATACATATATACAAATACCAGCCTTGACCGCTATATATTTTTTATAGCCATCGTTTTGATGCTTTTTCCTCTCTTTTTATCGTGTTGTTAGTAAAGGTTGTATACATCTTGATTAAACCCTAATAAAACACTCGTTTATATACATTCGCCGACCAACAATTTTGAACTGTTTTTGTGTTGTAAAGGAACAAAATGTCACTGCGTGTTCATCCCCAATTACTACCATTCAACTCTTCAGACTTCACTTCTCGTAAGGTCAATCACTCCAACTGATTCAGCTCACTTCGTATTTTACTTCACTTTATATTATATTATATTTAATAAAATTATAATATATAATATATATGTTGAATATAGATACTACTTGACTGAATAATATGTTAGAAAAATGGGAATGGATGCAAAGCCCTAATTAGCACATAGTAAAGTTGTTGCCACTTGAATACTGCAAAATGTATTTAATCTATTTATAACTAAGACTCGTGTATATGATAAAACATGAACAGATAGTTGTCCTGTTGTGCAGCTATTAGGTTCTTTCGCTTATCCGAAACGAGATTTTCGGGTGTTTGCGATGTCGTCAAGTGTAAAAGAAGCATCGACTTTCATACAAGCAGCATCGACTTTCATACAAGCAGCTCCTATATTTTTGCCTGAAGGTCCATGGAAGCAGGTAATGGCTTTCGGCGTTTTAGTACAAGTTATAGCTTAGGATAATTGAGTAACACTTTTAATGCTGGAAATAATGTAGATACTGTACTTTTCGTATAATGAGTTATTTTAAGTTTTTGGACACACTTGGAGTTAATATTCAATGCCTCTAGAATAGTATAAGCGATTTACATAACTGAAGCTGAGATCAATTTTCTTCTAAGTGTCTTCGTGTTAATACTTCTATACGTGTAGTATGACATACATTTAGTAGACAAGTTAATGTCCTATAGTTGTTCAGAACAACTAAGTCATGCCCACGGATACCCACGACCCGTGGGTTTGAAAAAAATATACATATTAACTCAGTTGTGCCCCCGGATACCCAAGACCCGCGGGTAAACCCGCAAATAATTATGTCTTTACATTGAAAATATAAGTAGATAATGTATTATTTATAATTAAATATATTTATGTGGGCTAACGGGTACCCGCGAGTTGCTGATTCATAGGTCAGATTTTACCTATCGCGGATATTATATATCCACGACTCGCCTGCCTATCGCGGGTACAAATACCCGCTGGTCGTGGGTTTTTTCCTCCCATTGTCATCCCTAGACTTGTTCTTGAAGGGGGTCCACATGTTGACCTGATTAATCATATAGTGATACGATATTGACTAACACGATTTCATTGTTAAGATTCCTGGTGGAGTTACTGCCGCCGAGGGGTTCAAAGCTGCCGGAATGTATGGCGGATTACGAGCCTTAGGACAGAAGCCTGATCTTGCACTCGTAACCTGTGATGTAGATGCTGTAGCTGCTGGTTCGCTCTGTGTACCATTGTTGACCTTCTTTGACTTAAATTTGTTCCCCGTAAGTATCCTATATGATATATCATCATTTTGACTTTCTTATTGTATTCTTTCTTCAGGGACGTTTACTAAAAATGTGGTTGCAGCTGCACCCGTTCTGTATTGCAAAAGTACGTTAGCAAAATCGAAAACGGTGCGTTTTCTTTATTTTCTCACTTTTAAGTACCGAATCTGTTGAGCATATTTTTAATGACTTGAGCTATGAAACCTCTTAGGCTCGTGCGGTGTTGATAAATGCTGGTCAAGCAAATGCAGCAACGGTAACTTCTATCTGAAACATGCGACTTTTGTTCATGTTTTCCTTTATAAATGGATTAATATCCTGGATTATTTTGTTCGATTCAGTTCATGATTTATGAAATCTTTATGATGATTCTTGATTTAATTCAGAACTTGACAACATTGAGGTTGATAGATAATTTTCTAATAGACGTTGTATGACTTACAGGGGGACGCAGGTTACCAAGATGTAATAGATTGTTCTAATGCCCTTGCTAAGGTATCTGAGTCTTTTTTTTATTATTTTTTATTTTAATCCACATAATGCGGATGTTGTTTACATCTAATGTTTCTGCAGTTACTTCAAGTGCGGCCAGATGAAATCCTGATAGAATCCACCGGTGTGATTGGTCAACGGATAAAGAAGGTAAGTAAGAGAAAATTATATGTTATGAATTTCTTAGTCATATGCTTAATTAAATATATATGCTGTGTTATTTGCAGGAGCCTCTTCTCAATTCACTTCCTAAGTTGATTAGTCTGCTTTCACCAAGTGTTGAAGGGTAATTTTTTTTATTCATATTTCATACACTAATATTTTTCTATCCGTAATATCTTCATATAAGGAACTTTTGATCGTAACCAAAGTTACTAAGAATTAGTAACAGGCGAAAAAAGTGAACATAAAATGAAAATTAGTAATTTTCCTATGGATTTGCAGAGCAGACTCTGCTGCTGTGGCAATAACAACCACCGATCTTGTTAGCAAGAGTGTTGCAGTAGAGTTTGAGGTATGTATTAGATGTGTTACATCATATATACATGGACATATGTATGCCTTAATTTTGTTTATTTTTTATTTTTTTTGGAAAATAATTATAGTTTGGTGAAAGCTAATAGTTTAGCACACCTGGTTGCTGATCACATGCTTACTATTTCTAAAGATGAGTGAATGTAAGAATAATCATCTAGAGTCTTTTATACTTATTTGTATCTGTTGTAATGTTATCGTGCAGGTTGGTGGGACCCGTATTAGAATTGGGGGGATGGCAAAAGGTTCTGGAATGATCCACCCAAATATGGGAACACTTCTTGGTGTATGTAACTAAGTATTTCATAACACAATGTTGCAATACCACATAATGTTCACCAAAGAACTATAATTACAAAGGAATTGGTTGGGACATTATAAGTCATCGTAAACAAAATAATTTTCTTAATTCATCTTTGATTCTCAAATTTTCAGGTTATAACCACTGATGCTCTTGTAGATACTGATGTATGGCGTAAGATGGTACAGGTTGCTGTAAATCGAAGTTTTAACCAGATTACTGTAAGTAGCACCAGTCCCTTTATATTGGTGACACACTACTATTATTTTATTTCTCTTTATTTATAAACATGCAGCCTTTTTTCTTTTGAGAATTTCAATCCAACTTACCTTTTTTTTTTTTTTACATTAGAAGTCATTACAAGAAGTTGGTCGAATCGACTCTGGCTTATAAGAGTGGCAGTGAGCATGGTTCGGATCTGTTTGATCTTATTTCATTACTGGACCAAAATGACTTTTTTGGTTTGTTTAATGTAAAAACTGCCACTCTTATAGACCATAGAGCATGGTTCGGATCTGTTTGATCTATTTGTTTTACTGAACGTAAATGACTTTTTTGGTTTGCTAAATGTAAAAACTGTTTACTGACCGGATTCTCGGGTGAAAGTTTGCAGTCCTTTTGCTGATATAATTATTATATATTTCAAATATTCAAGTGTTAAAATTCTTCACTTTTTTCCTATGCATCGAATTGTATGATTCAATCTTTGCCAGAGGATAAGCTACCTCAAACAAAGTTCATTATTCCAGGACTGTTGAGGGGTATTTTAGACATTGAACCAATAGTCACAAACTCAACGATTTAATTATTTTAACAATGTAGGTAGACGGAGATACCAGCACCAATGATACCATAATTGCTTTGGCTAGTGGCCTATCTGGATCAAACAAGATATCAGCACTGCACACTACTGAGGCTACACAACTACAAATGTGCCTTGACGCTGTACGTTTGATTAACAATTTTTACCCAAATTCTACATTCCAATTGCACATATTTATGATTACAATTTATTTTATTTTATTTTGGTTTTTTATGAGTACATTTACATTTGTGAATCTTCCTTAGGTAATGCAAGGGCTTGCCAAATCAGTTGCCTGGGATGGAGAAGGGGCAACATGCCTCATGGAGGTCTGTACTCTGTATAAATAATCATAATCTGTTTTTATTCGTTTAGATCTAGGGGTGGCAATTTCAACCCATTTATCTATTAGTCAGAGACTGGTCTGAAGGTTTTTACTTAAAAGATCTAACTACTAATGAAACAAGCAAAATGAGTCAGAAGTGTATTCACGTGCATAAGTATTTTAAATTGCTCCAATAGGTAGATTAGATGATTTTGTAATAATATTATTCATATCCTACTTATTAACTTGAAAAGTTGCACTGGATAAGGGTACGTTTGGCAAAACTAGCTCGTAACTTGTAGCCAATAGCTGGTAACTGATAGCTTATAGCTGGTGGTTTTTTATATGTATTTAGGTGTTTGACAGAGTAGCTGAAACTGTTAAAATAAAGAGTAAAATGGGTTGAAGCTAGGAGCTTTTTCTCCAACGCTAGTTCTATTAGCTTTTAGCTTTTTTCCTTTGTCTAAAAGCTTTAAACTATTTTTACCAAACGAAGCTTTTTATTAGATATGAGTTTTTACAGAAAAACTAAAAGCTAAAAGCCCTTAAACTCCAAAAAGCTTTCAACCAAACATGCACTAAGTACGCTGAAAAATATTGTAGTGGAGGGGTATTTATTAACGTCAATTGGGCAGGTAACGGTAACTGGTGCAAGCAGTGAAGCAGAAGCAGCAAAGGTTGCACGATCAGTGGCATCTTCATCCCTTACCAAGGCATGATAACATGGGCATATGTGTTAACTATGAACTCTTGCTTTAGGGTTTAATGTAGGCTATACCTAATGATTTATACGTTTCATCAGGCTGCAATCTACGGTAGGGATCCAAATTGGGGAAGGATAGCTTGTGCTGCTGGATATGCAGGAATTTCATTCGACTCAAACGCCCTCAGAATAACACTCGGAGATATTCTGCTTATGGATAAAGGGCAACCACTTCCGTTTGATAGGTAACACGATCAGACCTCGATCACAGACTCTATATAGTAGATTGGGTCACAAATGAAGTTGGGTTTGGGTTGAGACAGGCCGTTTTAGCTTAGTTGGGGTGTACTGTTGACCTGTTGACTGCAAGCAGTTTGTTGTCCATTTTGTTATCTTAGAATAACCAATGCATTATCTATGACTACAAATAATTAATCTCATTGTTTAAATGAAGAGATTTATAAGGTTTTATGCATTGAAGATAGGCCCCTTTCATCCTTCAGCTTTTTGAAAAAAACGGCGGACTTGGGTTCAGCCCGTTACGTACTAAATGGGTCAAAATTGTCATCATGGATTCATTTTAGTAACTTGTGGTTCCTTCCTCCCAAAACTTACATACCTATACCCATACCTATATCTATACCTATATATATGTTGTAATAATAGTATAATACTAAGAATGTGGGGTTGTTCCAGGTCCGCTGCTAGTAATTACCTTAAGGAGGCTGGTGATGCTCATGGCACTGTCAAAATTCAAATCTCAATAGGTAAGTTTTCAGTTAAGCTTTTTGTGTGTGCCTGAGGGCATAATGCTTATGTGGTTGTCTTGTTATCAGATTAATTAATCTTTTTTCCTTGATACAGTATATATTTTAATTTTATTTTTGGTGTTGTAGGTGACGGACCAGGAACGGGATTAGCCTGGGGCTGTGATTTAAGCTATGATTATGTGAAAATTAACGCCGAGTACACCACCTAGAGATAAATAAATGTGTACTCTGCTTCATCTTCTTTTTCGGCTTTTGTTTGCAACTCTAGTTATGTAGTTCATTTTTTTTTTTTTTTTTGGCATTCTTGTGTTTCTTCCTTGAAATAATATTTTTAACAATAAAAGCTAGAAGTGCATTCTTCTATTCCATTTGATTATGTGGATGAATTGTCCCCGAAATTTATGCAATCTTGAAGTCCCTCTAAAATAAAATAAAAAATTGCAACAATCAATCAAAGAAATATGATTTTGTAACACAAAAGTTGGAAAATCAATGTAACAGGTACCTCATGTCATGATGTGAAAATATTATCTAAAGTCACACTTGTGACATCATTACATACCATCCACAATCCCAAATTTCAAGTTTATGACCATTAGGGGATCCTAACAGCCTTCAAGCATATCGAGAGAAATAATATGAGTTTTACCATAGACGGCAATAAGAGAATAAAATTACATTTACCACATTATTTTGTGAGAGAATATGTTTGTAAAATTTATGTGATTTTTGCATGTTTCATTCGAAAATAATAAGTATATATTCCAGTTTCATCATATCATATCATATTCAAAAAAACCCTCATATTAACTTTTGACACAAAATACCAACGCGCTTAGGCGTGAATGGTAACGCAAGTTCGACTTCCATTTGTGTCAATAATTTGCACCTCTTGCCACGGTGGGATTAGTCTTGTTCCCGTCAAATACGAAGTATTCAGTGAAGGCATTTTACATACATCCAACTCTTACCATGAGTTTCCATATGAAATATAGTGCTTGAGTGTCCCTGTCGACTCTTATGGCGTGACTTTAGTGAGTTTCAATATGAAATACACACTTTTTTCAAAAACTTTTGACATCAAATTTGCCATTAAAGGCCCATTCATATTAGAACAGGCCCATAGATATTCAAACAGGCCCAGACCAAATTCTACTCTAGGAAACGCGGGCATTGACCAAGCCATTTCGTGCACAATAATTTGTTTCTGGATTATCCATTCACACCTAATATAAATCCTCCCTGCACAAAAAACAAATATCTATATCTGTACATCTCCGGCAAACCCTTGTTTTTTTCCCCCATATATAAGCGCCATGTTCTCCGATTCCGATCATCAACTCTCGATCCTCAAATTCATGTAATCAGTCTAATCATGTCTTCTTCCTTCCTCTGATCTCTATACACTCCTTTAGATCTAATCGAATTTGTAATCGAATCGTTTAAATTAGGGTTTGCTGCTTGATTAATTACAACTATCATTTGGTTTAACAAATTAGGGTTTCATTTAGCATCGAACAATGCCTTCGGTGCGCGCGGTTGAATCTACCATACCTCCTTTGTCTAATAGTTTTTATGTAGGTCGTTCGTGTTCTCATCGTATGAAACCTCGTCTTGAAAAAAGTGATCGTCGTGGTAATCTTAGTTAACAATCGGTTTAATTTTCGTCGTGTTTATTTAATTACGTTTATTTAGTTCTACTACTTTATTGTTCCGGTTATCTGTTTATACATCACGGTCAATTAGCTGTATCCGTTTAAATTCGAAATCGAGATCGATATCGAAAACCGCCATAAGATATTGGAGAAGCGAGATCTGTATTAAGGTATACTTTTATTATAACCGTATTTACTAACTTCGGAGTTGTATCTATATGTGGGATTAAAGCATTGAAATTCATAATTAGTACATGTATTACTTGATATCTTGAGCTGAATCCTTGTAATTGTGCTTTCTATGTATGCTCTTGGGACCTTTGCAGGCTTGCCCCAGAGGTATCCCCACACCTTGTGTTTGGGATCTGCCTGAAATATGGAGCTCCAGATTAACCCCGGGGATTTTCTCCCAGATCCATTCAGGATTCAAACCCTGTCCGCCTGCCCCTCGGGATGTTTTAAGGATTGGGTTCATGCAATGCGATTCGGGTTTCCTCCGAAAGTGCGTGCGTGCCACAAGGTGGTTAAGTCCATTTTGGGTGATGCTGACAACTTGCCTTTCAAAAAAAATGTATGCTCCTGGGCATATATATGAAGTATGAACCCTTTTATAATTAATTACTAAAAGCCGACAACTATTAATGGTTCTTGACTTTTCATCTGTTGATCATAACAATATTAAAATGGAAATGTTTCAAGATCTAAAAGTCTCTGAGGAATTTGCCAAGATATGGCATATATTTGGTTATATTGAATGTCGGTTTAGGTCTATATTACTGTTGTTTGTTTACAAATTATCATGTTTTACTAATTTGGCTAAAAAGTTTTATTTTTTTATAGATCTCTCGAGAAAATATCGCTTTTGGAGCGTTAATACTGGCACCTAATCATCCCGCAATTCAAACTTTTAGCATACTCATTGCTGCTCTTGATTGTTGCTTATGGAAATTTGCTCTCACATTGGTTTATCAACTGATAAGATAAAAGATATTCATAGGTTGTCTATGAATACCCCTGGATCTACTCACGCAGTTCTCAGTGTTCTTTCTGTCGATGAACTCAGTGCTGATGTCACTAAGTTTCTGAAAATTCAAGACGCCACAGAAGAGGATTTAAGTTCTTCCCTGCCCCATCAAAGTTGTGAGTTTCAGGAAAACGACACGTATGTTAAGTCTCATTGTAACCAAACAACGACTCCAGCTCCCGAAAAGTGTCTTAGCAAGTGTGCAACATTTTCTTCATCAAGTAAGACATTATCTCCACAAAATGCCATTTCGAGTGAGTTATTAATACATGGAGACAACAATAAATCTCTCGATCCATCCGGCTTACATTCGACACCTACGACTGTAAGTGCTTGCTTATGCTATAATTGCTGGATTTATGAATCAAATTTTGTTACATGTGGCAGTTTTTATTCATTTTTTATGCTGAGTTTGTTTTGGGTTACATTTTTCTCTAAAAGGCCTAACGGGTAAAATAAGAAAATTAGCTAATTGGGAAGTGGATTAAATACACAATTTGCTCAGACTATATTTCTATAAATATTATAAAAATATTGCCTTTTTAAAAAAATCTCCAGATTTTATGATAATGGTTATTTTTCGTACCTTTGTTTAATCACAATTGACCCATTCATCTGATACCCAACTTGCCTATTGTGCCCCTCTTAAATATTTTGTTGGATTGGATGCCGTACAATTATAAGATCATGCTCATAGTAGTTTTTTTTTTCTCAGACCCATATGAAGCCCGTATCAGCCATGAAAGGTAGTCGTGAAAAAAGGGGAGTTGCTCCACCAGTGAAGCTAACAGTGAAGTGGGCCCCGGATGTGTACGACCCAATTCCTACTTCAGTTTCACACGTCACAACAAACAATAGATCTTCAAGGCACAGCAAGAAGAATTCAAGAAACAAACAAAAGAGCGGAAGTAAATCATCCAAGGGAAGCAAAGGTAAAGACAAAAAACAAGTTAGAAAACGTGGTGGAAATTCAAATTCGTCAGGCATGGGTTACAAGATGCTTGATTATGAGGAGGAGATGGTTGATTTTCGACAACACGAGCCTCGGATCGATTTTCATGTTGGAAATCCAGATCAGTTATGTGGAAGTAGCTTTCTTAAGAGGTATGGAACTAGCTTGCATCTCTCATCAGTTGCAGAAGCTACCTAGTTTTTTGCAATTGTCACAACTGGTCCTTGTTACTTGTTTTTTGTAAATAAATAAATAATGTTTCAGTTTTGTTGGTTAATGTTAAGCATGACTTGATTAAAGCTAGTGTGAGTGGTCTTAACTCTAATCTGGTGTCTGTACCAGTACGGTTACTTTGATTTTGTAGATATTGCGTTTGATGCTTTACGTCGTTCTTTTGCTAAAAATGGATCTTTTGTTATTATTGTTGCATAACGATCATTTGTTTGTCAGCTTCGTGAGTTCATGATGTGTGTTCAGACTTCAGTAAATGGATTTATGCTTTTGAGATCAACTTGACAAGATATGTATTCGTTGTTAGGGCTTATTAGGGGGTGTTATGTTGGACTTATTTCCCCAGCTCATTGGTTATAATCAAGTAAACTACATTTTTGAAGCTTATTTTGATCTCTTTCTCAAACAAGCTCATCAAAATTCACTTATTCACTTCTTTCTTAATCCAACTTGATTTTGTACAAACTGAAGCTGTGAATTAAAAAATACAACATAAGTAAATAGTACTCTGTGTTCATGATTACTATGATGATTCGAAGAGCTAAAAGGTAATTGCCTTTGTGAATTGAAGTTACTATACATATATTATATAGATAATTTAGGTATGTATGTGGATGGATTAGTTTAATCTCTTACATTATCTAGTCGCAACGATAAGTATTATGTTCAAACGGCAAACAGAAAAAGAAACCAATTTTTAAGTTGAAAACAAACTAACTAATGATCAATGATCAAACTGCAGTTAGCTTGCTGTTCTTATTCTTGAATTTTTCTTCACCAAAAAATGGAAGAAAACAAAATTGATAGATAGGAAAGGAATAAAAGATGCTTTATATTTACTCAAGTGACCGATAAGCTACTTAAGTTGTGACATCTTTGTCGTCGTCATGGTCGTCATCATCACGGTTCATATGCAGTGGCGGAGACAAGGGGGACTGGGTGGTGCTCAGTCACCCTCAACAACTCAAGTTTAACCATTGTTATTCAATAAATTTAATGGAATTTACATTAGTTTGAGATGATTTAATGTTAGAGATACCATTGTTATTATTGAAAACCAATATAAGAGAAAGAGATTGGTTGAAGACTAAAAAGAAATTGGTACTATCGTTCAAAGGATGTGACCACAACGTTCATTTGTTATGATTTTACGGTTTATAAAAAATCGAGCCCCCTTGACCTTAATTTCTGGTTCGCCTCTGTTCATATGCATTAATGGATGATAATTAATTAATACTAATACTTATATATATATATATATATATATATATATACTACATGCGGTAGGAATGTTTGTAGTTTCAGTTATATCGGATTGTAGTTTTGAGTTTGCGTTCACATTACAACCGGTCCCTCAGCTTCGGCTATATTTACACAACGACCCCTCAAGTTTACACTTTTTCAGGGGGTTAAAAGTGTAAATATATAATTTTATTAAAATAAAAGAAACTAATTCCACCCGAATTTATAACGGGCTCTATCTTCTCGCTCGGTGCGAGTTAAATTTTTCCGAGACCACTGTTCAATTCGGAAAAATCTTACTAACCCAACGAGACTAACTATACGCGAAACGAACAATTTTTTAAAAAAACACTAAACACAACGACAACCCGTATCTTCCCGCTCGCCACGAGTTAAATTTTTTCTACGGCAGCGTCAGACTCGAAATAATTTTATGAACAAAACGAAACTAACCACGTTCGAAACGGACACTTTTTAAAAAACACTAAACACAACGACAGCCCGTATCTTTCTGCTCGACGCGAGTTAAATTTTTCCGACAACACCGTTACACTCGAAAAAATTTATTGAACAAAACAAAACTAACTACGTTCGAAACGGATACTTTTTAAAAAATGCTTAAGACAACGACATCTAAAACGGCGCTTAACACATGGGCCGTGTTCCCCTCTTTAAATACACAACACTACGTTAAATATGAATACGCAACCCGAAAGCCTCCGCCGCAACGCGAGGGCCGGTCCGGACTAGTTATATACTAAAATCTCTGTTATAAGCAAATCTCATTTTTACATTACCTATCGTCGATGCATTGGCGGAGCTACACTTTGACTTATGGTGGCACTTGCTACTACTATTAGGATTGGCAGTGGAGTATAATTCTTTCGGGACTTCTACTGCTGACACCACATCTATCTATTACTCTATATACGGAGTAATACTTATAAGTTTAAAAATGTTCATTTAATAAGTTAACTCAACTCAAATTTAATTGCAGACTAGTACCTTAATAACCTTATAAACAATCCAACTTTTGCAGGGTTTATTATTATTGTAGAATGTACTATAGACCTAGTATATTGTTCATGTGTTCCAAGTGTTATCCCGTGGCATGATATCATTTTTAGAAACTGTGCTTTGCCACTAGTGATTAAGAATATTGACTTCGGCACTAGATCTAACAGGACAAGATGCGATACTTAGGGAGCTCCCAACGGTCCGCCCAGCTCCTCCGCCCACAGCCGTCTAGGCTGGGCGCCGTTGGCACGGAGGACGCCCAGCTTCCGCCCAGCAACCCGCCCAGCTCCATCTGCTTCGATTTCGTCCAGTTTGAGCATATTTGAGGACGGGATTTTCTCCATTTTCGACCATAAAGCTTTTTTCTTTTTATTTTTTTATTTTTATTTTTGTGGAGCTTGAAAGCCATGAAAATGGCTGTGAATGTATTAATTTAGCATGTATTAATTTAGCAGGAAGAAGATATGAAAGAAGATGAAATATGAGTGGACGTGAGTGTGAGTGATAATTTTAGTATTATTTTAGTTTTGGTCCCACAATTTGTGTGGTAAATAGAGTACTTCTATTACATTATTTTAATCAAGTTATATTTTAAGTTTAAATTAAATTTAGTTTAATAATTATAATTAATAATTAATAATTAAAGTTAATAATATTAATTATAGTTATTATTATACAAAAAATTGTAATTATTTGATATTATAAAAAAATTAAAAAAGAAAATAAAAAATAGAAGGAGTAGTGTCTTTGTTGGGAGTGTTTAGTCCTAGGTTTAGTCATAGGAAGGAAGTGAGATGGAGGTGCTGATGTGACGCTGAATGATTGGTTAGTCCTGGAAGAAACCATGTCATGGTTGGGAGCGCTCTTAGCAAATTCGTAGATAAACACATATGCATTGAACCAAGCGACAATGCACATTAAAGTTTATAATGGTCCACTTTATTGAATCTGTTTACGCAATAATGTCACCAAAAATGGTGTTGTTCTATAAAACATAAATAAATAACGTAATCAATCACATCGAAATTTAACATTTTGTTTTGGAGATAAGTTTGGACCACCAACCACGTATCGTAGATGGTGTCAATGCAACACTTTATTTAAACAATCCACGACATATTTTCGATACAACTGTTTATTCATTTAATAAGGGTAATGATTTAACTTACTTTTTCAACCTATTAATCAGGATTTGAAGAAAGAATTTTAATATGACACTTCTCATAATCTTAACAGACACTGTATTAGAATTTGTAGGCTTATTTGATAGGTGAAAAAATCACTTTCCATCTATCTATCTATAATTTCTATTAAAATTATATTATATAATGATGATATCATTATTAAATTAATTTGTTTGTTAAAAAATATCAAAAAACAAAAAAAAAAAATTTAAGTATGGTGGGTGATGTCATTAATCTAAATAATTTTGAATTAAAATTAAATTTTATTAATTAATTATTATTATCAAATATTATTAATAATTATTTTAAATATTAAAATTAAATAATTTTAATTAATTATTTTGAATTGAGTACGAGAATATATAAAAGCTGGGTAGAAGGAAACCGATTCTAAATTTATATTTTAATTCACACTTTTAAAATAAAATGACAACCAATATTATCTCTTATGATTGGATGTGAATTGTCTAATATGCATATTAGGTGTTTGATGAAATGCTCAGCTGACGAGTTTTTTAGTCGGACTATGTGGTTCTACGGGTCATTAAACTAAATGAATTTAGCATTTACGTTCACTTAATACCTAAAATATATCATTAAACTATTTCGTTTAAACAAGCCTGTAATTTTCCTATGTCATTTCACTAGTTAAATTAAAGTTAATCGGGACAAAAGGTTTGACCAGAAATATTTGTAATTTGATGTTTTTTCCATAATTTTAATAACTTTTCAATACAAATCATGGAAAACACGTGACGAAATCCAATGGTGTATGGATCGTAAATCAACGACCAACGATTGAGATATAAACCATGGAGAAATACATATGAATTACGGAGTAAATTACATAAATATAATTAATTTAATTTTAATTTAGTAATCTATCTATCTATCTATTTTTAATTTAAAAAAAAGGTTTAAACCGTAATTGAACGACGGAACACTGGTGGGTGCTGACGTGTCAGAGAGGGCTTCTCATCTCATTTTTTAAATTCATCTCACATTTTTAGATCTCTTTTCTCTCTTTTCATTCCGATCTGGTATCTGGTAAGTTTTAATTTAAATTTAGCTTTTTTAATATATATATATATATATATATATATATATACAATGAATTTCCTATGTAATTTTCCTTAATGATTTTTGTATGCTCAGAGGAAGAAAAGATTACAATAAGAAGTTGACATTTTTTTCTAGGGTTTTCGCTCAAATCTGATTAATTTTAAATGGCGGCCCCACCAGCTAGAGCTCGAGCAGATTACGATTACCTCATTAAACTTCTTTTGATCGGAGATAGTGGTATGTGTTGTTTTGTTTTTTTTTGTTTTTCCTCTTTACTATATGCATATTTTTGTTATTGATTTGAATCCTGATTTAAGCATATATGTGTAGTGTGTATGATATAGCTGTGAGATTTATTAGCCTGTGTTTGATTCTAATTGCAATTGCAATGACATTGTAAGATGAAGTATGAACGTTTTATTTTTGATTTTCCCCTTTTTGATTAGGGCTATGATTCTAAACGATTGATCTAAACTGTGTTGTAAAGGATAATATTTAATAAGCATCTGGTGGTTTTCACGTTGCAAAATCCTGAATAATAAGCTGCATGTTTGTGTAAATCGGTGAATGAATTGCAAATGAGATAGGCGTGTACCTGAAAGTACCCGTGTGGAAGTTAGACATGTTTTAGGTCATATTAGTGTATACACATTCGCTAAGTGTTGTTATGGTCTCAAGTTTCATTAACTCGGACTTTAAGGTCACCTATCCAATCAAAATTTCTAGACGCTTGGATGCTTGTGTACGGACCATGTGTGGCTATCAAAGAGGGAAACTTTGATTGCCTTTTGAGTGGTCAAGCCAGATTAGCAAATAAGATGTGGACTTTTATCATATTGGTGTTGTTTGTTTTTTAAGATGTTTTTGTCTGAAGATCTGCGGACCATTTTTGTAGATAAGATGTGATCATGTGAAGGTCTGTATGTATGTTGAATAGTGAAGACTGTCTTTTTTTTTATGTCTGCAAAATAACTTAATCATGTTTGCAGCACTTGGAAGTATATTTCTAAGTCTGCTAGTTTGCGGACGGAATAACATTAATTTATCTTACGTTCTTAGAATAACCAATAGTTTGCAGTATAAACGTCTACTGCAGTATAAACGTCTACGGGCGCACAAACATAAGATCTGCAGACTGAAAAACAAACAACACCTATTCATGTTAGCGTATACACATTTGTTAAGTGTTTTTATAGTCACCAAACTGTCATTAACATAGGCACATTTATAATCTTCCATTCTTTTCATTTTCTTCCCCAGTTGCCAAATCTCCGAGTGAACCCGAAATAAGCCATGGACTTGGATCTACTATATGATAAGAGTGCTTCTGTTATATAGTTATAAACAACTTATCTTACTATACACCTTGATATTAGATATATAAAGAGAGCTACTTTATTTTTGTTCTTTATCACATACTGCACACCAATAAGATAACACTCCATACATTCTTAAGATATTTTTTTTGCTTCATATTACATTGATGCTTTTAGTTTCTTTGCTCAGATATTTGTATCATAAAAACACTATATATTTATTTGATGTGGCCATTAGGCAAGTCTTATTATCATCATTTAATGAATTGTTGCAGGTGTTGGTAAGAGTTGTCTCCTTTTACGATTCTCAGATGGTTCCTTCACCACTAGTTTCATTACAACCATAGGGTATGTATATCTAAACTTTTAAATATTAATTGCTTGTTACCATTAAGTATGTTTGATCTTGGGTTGTAACATAATAATTGTTGTCATATAGTATTGATTTTAAGATAAGGACCATTGAGCTTGATGGAAAACGAATCAAATTGCAAATCTGGGATACTGCTGGTCAGGAGCGATTCAGGACGATAACAACTGGTATGTAGAAGAATAGTCTTTATTCTTCTCATGTTATGATTTTATATTTATATTTATAAAAATAAAAATATAATAATCCATGTGTACTTTTATGCAGCTTATTATCGTGGAGCCATGGGTATTCTGCTGGTTTATGATGTAACCGATGAATCATCATTTAACAGTAATCACTTATAACTCTAATAAATATATTTATTTCATTACTTTTCGTGCTTTAACTATTTATTAAAACCCACTTTTCTTATCTTTGTCTAGACATCAAAAATTGGATTCGTAACATAGAACAACATGCATCTGATAATGTAAACAAAATATTGGTTGGGAACAAAGCTGACATGGATGAAAGCAAACGGGTTTGCTTCCCCTCTTACTATCTACGCACATTCTGACATTTACACAATATTTATTGATACCCATATTCATATTATCATATCATATATATGTATATATGACTATATGTAATATGTCATAAGTGTGTCATAATTCATAATTCATTCATCTTTCACAGGCCGTTCCTACCGCGAAGGGTCAGGCACTTGCTGACGAGTATGGCATCAAGTTCTTTGAGACTGTAAGTAACTACGTGTTTCTGTTATTATATTGTTTTAAATACTGTATATGACTTAGGGTGTGTTTATTTACCTCTTAATTGAATGATTAAGCACTGAATGTTGAACCATTCAACATGCAGTGCATTTGTTTGTGACATTGTGAATACAATGATGTTGAACCCTTGAGCAATTTGTATTGGACCATTTATAGCTGAAGTACTCTCTTAACCATTCAGCACAACTATTTTATTTAATACAACAACAACAACAACAAAACCCAATACCACCTGAGTGGTGTATGGGGGAGGTTGGATGTAGACAATCCTTCCCCTACCCGAGAGTAAAAACAAGTCCTTTTTCCATCAAGAGTGATCTCAAAAGTGGAGAAAGTCATCCTTCTCTTTATTCGGCGGATAAAGAGATTGCTTCCGAGTGGACCTCCGACAAAAAAAAAAGGAATTTTTTTTTTTTTTAAATAAAAAGGTACACTAAAATTAAGAGACCTTGTAAACAGAACACGAAAGGCATGCCAGGTGGTATTTGTTGCGCAAGCAAAGAGCCAACCACCCGTAACAAAATCAAACACCACACATGCATCTTTACGGTAGACATCCCCGAAGACACACAGCTAGGAGAATACCAATCCAAACAGTAACGATACGAGACACACACACCCCCACCCACCCCCACCCATCACACACACACGCACCCACATATACACACCCACACACACACACCCATAAATACATAAACCTATATACATGCCAACAAATAACTGTACATAAACCTAGCTACATACCTACAAAAAGACATACCTACGTACAAATATACGCCTACAAAAAAAATAAAAAAATAAAAATGATAATATGATCTTTTATTTATTCATTTAAAATGATAATACATTAATTTGGCCCCATTTATAGAGTTTATCAAAAATGATTATCGAGCAGGTTACTCTCGTTCGAAACCAAGGTTCAATCGGGACCTTTGAATAATTCAACCCTTAATCATTTTGTTTTATTATTAAACGCAGCCTTAGTAATTTACATTAGCATTTAACAGAGTGCGAAGACGAATTTGAATGTGGAGGAGGTCTTCTTCTCTATTGGTAGGGATATAAAACAAAGACTTGCAGAAACCGACACGAAGGCTGAGGTATGTTAATATTAACAATTTTACTTCATATTGCAAGTTTATTTATAGTTAAGCCTGCATGAATTTAAGCTCTGTTATGTTTTTTGTTTTCCTGCAATTGCAGCCACAGACCATTAAGATTAATCAACAAGGTCAGGCATCAGGGTCATCTGAATCTGCTCAGAAGTCAGCATGCTGTGGTTCTTAATTGGAAAATAAGAAAAGGTTAGTCATATTGACAAAAGAAGGCAAGGGTTCAACTCTCAGCTTCGACAAAAACGTCATGAGGTTGATTATACTAATCTTGTTATGGCAACAAACGTTAAAAGTTGCTTGTATTTTTCTCAGCATTTTAAATTTTATCCTGTTACGTTGTGTTTCAAAAGTTGGTTCCTATTATGAGATATCGATTAATACATCTTTCATTGTTACCTGTCGTTAATCATTATTTCTTATGTTGAGTAATATGTATATCTGCTCTTAACTATCGTGTGTTGAATGTTTGTAGTTTACTATATTCTTAACACGAGGGGTTTTTGTATGTGTTACTCATCGCGGCATTGCCCCATTGTAATTTTTTAAGCAGTAGTAGTTGAATTTTGTCATAGATTCAACTTTCAACTTTCAAAGCAGGCAAGTTTTGGGTGGGATTCACATTGGCTCAATGATTATTACATAGGGTGTCTAATCCAACCAAAACAATATTTGGATTAGGAGCGTTCAATATTTGGTTTCAAATCGATTAATCCGAAAATCGAACGGAATGAAAACTGAAAAAACAAAACAAACCGAATTTGAATTTGATTATTGATTTTTGGTTTCACTTTTACGAATTCACTTTGAATTCAATTAATAGTATACTAAATATACATATATATACATATACAACAATACTACTTGGCATGAGCATACACTATTCACAAGGACATCTTTATCGTTTCCTTTTTTTTTTTTATTATTTAGACAAAATTATGCCTTTGGTCCCTGCGATATGTACAATTTGCATGTTTACCCCTAAACTTTTTTTGATGTCGTTGGTCCTCATGATGCGCACAAGTTAAGCGATTGGTCCCCGAAGCTGACAACCGGAAAATTATATAAATATGCTAATCCTCATGAGCTATCACTATTCGCAGTAGCAGCCCGGTAAATACCTCCAACTTTGAAAGTATTTTCCCCTTTACTTTACAACCTTTTTTCACTTCCTTTTTGTTCCGTTATTTTTTAAACGTTCAATTAACCGATTGCTAACCGTTCAAAACCACCTACAGTTGACTGGCCGAAGTCACTCCGCAGCAAAGCGCAGGTTTATTTTCCTCGTTATTTACTAATATAGATGAAAAATTGATTTTAGAATCAAAAGTTGAATTTAAAATCGATTTGTTGCTATTGTATTGGTTAAATTACAGCCTTTTGAGTATTTCAGTTTTTTTGATTCAGTTTCAATTTCAGTTTTGAAACGAAATTCGGCTTTGGTTTTCAATTTAGCCTCCAAAAATTTTAAATCTGAACAAACCGAATCGTATAAATCAGAAACAAATTGAATAAATCAAAAAGTAAACCGATGAACAGTTCTATACTAATCCCTTAAGAACTTACAGTGTCTATGAAACACATATTGAAAACCAACTTGGGCCATTATTACTTTAAGATTCCACTTTATGAAAATAAGTTTAGGTTACTGGCATCATCAATAATAATGCAAATACAACAAATTGTGCTTACCAGATAAATTGAAGTTTACAAAAGACATGAGCAGATGACCAACTAAAAACTCTGTAAAGGCCCTTTAAATTAACTAGTAATTATTGGAAACAATTATTTCGCACATGTTGAACATTCTATAGCTGAACAGATCCATAAAATACAACTTCAGCCGGACCCGTCATGTATACATGGTTATCCTCCTCCCTCCATTCTATCTCCAACGGTCCTCCAGGTAGATCAACAGTACAGTTCTATACGAAAAAATATATATATATAATGATATAAACAGTTTCACAAATAAAAACCCACTAATTTATACACTTACTCTCTCGGAACGACCTTCAAGTATTGCAGCAACAACAACTGCACACGCTCCAGTTCCACAAGCCAAAGTTGCCCCTGCATATAAGGTCATTTTTTATATATAAAATTTAAGAAAAAACTACCCAACAGTGAATACACAGACTACTTTTATCAGTTTATGTGTGTAAAAGACTAACCAGCACCACGCTCCCATACACGCATCTTTAAATGTGTCCGAGAGAACACTTGCACAAACTCTGTGAAAATAACAAACGGGAAAAGACAACAAAAAGACAAAATTAAGAATTTAATAATGTTTATATTGGTCCATATATTAAACAAACTACTACGAGTTAAAAAAAAATGACCTGTGTTAGTTCGAGCTGGGAAGACCGCATGATGTTCAAATTTCGGACCAATATCAGCCAAATTCAATTCATCAACCACCAAATTCTGTTTGCAAGCCAACACGAGTCACCATCAGACTTCTTTGTTTCGCTTGGCATCCAATTACCAATAAAAACAAAACTTTGCTATATATAAAAACTTGATCAATACCTCGTTTTCATCACTACCGAAAGTAACACAGTGAGGATTTCCCATACTGACACAAGTAACATTCCAATTTACACCATCAACTTCAATTTTTGCTTTCACAACAGATTGATCTTTATTTGCAGGTAATTTAGTGGGTACATATGATGCCTTCAACACTGGCTCACCCATGTCAACTTTGACCTGAAGTAACAACAACAATGAATCTACAGATCACTTAAAATACGTTGTAACTGTATTTTTTTAATAAAATAAACACCAAATTTTACCTTCCCATCATTTTGTATCTCAGGTATGATCAACCCTGCACCAGTATGTACTGTAAAGCTGCAATTTCGGCAACAAAGATGTATAAGAATATGATCACGTGTGTGTAACTTGCATCTAAGCTTAGCATGGTATACAAAACTTCCATAGTAGAAAGACACTTCAAAAACATACCTTTGCCTTCCGTTTAAGTTACTGAGATCTGAAATAAATTTTGCAAAGCAACGAACTCCATTACCGCACATCTGAGAGAAAAAAAGAAGTTATATATTAGAGCTTCAAGTCACATTAGAGGCAACTCACAGAATATAGATTCACTTATTTAAAAACCTAATCATCGTTTTCATTATATCATTGTACAAACACTTTTGTTATCCTACATTAAAACATACACAAAATTCAACAAATCTACATGAATCGATCAAGTGAAACGTGATCAATAACAATGAAACGAGTAGACGAGTAAATAAAGACAAATTTACCTCTGGTTCACTACCGTCCGAATTAAAAATGCGCATAGTATAATCAGTCCCATTCCATCCAGGCATTGCAAATATCACTCCATCAGCTCCAATACCAAAATTTCTATCACATAACTTAACAGCTTGTTCCGGCGTAATTTTCGGTTCGGTCGAATCCAGATTATTAACCTACTTATAATTATATTCCACCATTACGTACATTAAACAAACATATGTAAACAATAAACAATAAGTTATAGTCAACCAATGAAAGTGAGGAATTGCTAAATTACCATTATAAAATCGTTACCGAGGCCATGATACTTGACGAAATGAAGAACGGCGCTTTCTTTTCGATCAAGGAATGAAGTTTGAGAGATGTTTTGTTGAGAAGTTAAGCTCATTGCTGTTACGGCGAATTTGAAATTAGGGTTTTTATTTGTTGATTTGGGGCCAGTTAATTGGAAGGTGAGAGATGAAGATTTGAAGGGAGAAATTGATGATTGAGAGGTGGTGGAAGCTAATTGAATGTTTGAAGGTGTGAACGGAGATGAAACGATGGCGGCGATTGACATGATAGACGACGGAGATGGTGGTTTTGTGCGGCGGCGCGAAGGTGGAACTTGAACAAGGACGTTGATCGTTTAATTGGAAGGGCTTTAGGAGTTGTGTTTGAGTTCAAACTGTTTAATCCAATATCAACAATCATTAATTATTAATTAAATTGAATTAAAATAAAATAAAATAAAAAAAAATGGAGTGAACACTAAAAGCTTGGTCTTAAATAGCATAATTACTAGTATGCAAAGCCCGTGCGTTGCACGGCTTGTCCCAAATATTAATATTTTGATGTTCATGTTTTGATGGTTGCATAATCGAGCCAGCTAATGTTCTTAAATGAGGTCCATGATGTTAATACGTAGATGAACTTCTTCCATCATTTTAAAGTTGCAATGCATACACTATCCGTGGACATGGAAGCAGTTTGTAAGCACAACACCAACAGTTAGGCCATTATGAATTCTAAAACCAATTTCAAACGTATATAACCACACAAAATCATATATATTAGAAACCAATTTTTTCAAAAAATTGTTCAATTTGCTACTAAAATTTCATTCTCATTTTACACACACCAATAAAATAAAATAATTTTGTGTTTAATATCAACAACACCATTTGACATTTCAAAATTTACATAAACATAAAATTCTATTCGATTTAAGTGTCAACAGTCATATGTTTTTAAAGTACTTGTGTTGGTTAGAGTATGAAATAAGTGTTGTATACACATATATAAAGTTTAAATTTATACCGAGTTATGTAAAATATATAATTCTTAGTTATACCTAAATTTTATAAATAAATTTCTTAAATGCAATACTTCATGGACAACTATTAAAATCTTTTTATATTAAATAATTTATTAAATTTTCTTGTAAGTGTATCTTAATCCTACATCTATGTGATTAAATAAAAAACTTATGTTCAATACTTGTAGATTCAAGGGAATTTGTGTAGCACTATATATGAATTGAAATGAAGGTCCATTTTATTGCTTTGAATGCTTTATTTAAAATTAAGTATCTTTGAGTTTATATTTTAAAATGTCAATTTTTGACATTTTAAACCTCTATTAGCATCTTATGTCATTTGGAGATTCAATTTACTTTCAGGACATAGTGGTGTAGAAATAAGAAAGTAAAGTTTTTTAAAAGAACAAATATATTCAATTTAAGATGAAACATATATAATATGTTCATTGCAATTTTGATAAAGCGGATGATTAATATGCATGGTCATGAGTTATAAGCTACTAAACCTAAACATCATTAAAAATTGTCGATTAAAATTACATACCGATTAGTAGTTAATTGATTTTTATGTAGTATACATGCTCATTCTTAGTATTCCATTAGTATAGGGTATGACATTATCAAACGATTTAATTTATTGAAACTACACATACCTATGGTCAAGTTAAACCTAAACTTCTTTAAATATCGTCAAGTGAACTTATATGGTCATGAGTTAAATACGATTTACATTATGGCAATTGATATTACAACTATGATAATTTTTTTTATATATTGTAGACAATATTTTTACCATACTTACTCATAGCATTTAACCTTTAATTAAACATGCATTTTTGACTTGGGAGTAAGATATTAATATTAGGAAGTACTCCATTAAAATGATAACGGTGTTTGGATAAATAGTTAGGCACAATTAAATCTAACAATGATTCTAGATAAAATATGCATTTTGAGAATTAGGAAAAAGAACGTAAGACGAGTTAATTTTTTCTAATCACGCATAACTATATAAATAATAATTATAGTGACATGTATACCAATTATGGTCTACTTTTGACATAACAATATAAATATTAATAAAGCTAGAATAATTATAGTTATGTATATTATGAAACATTTTAATTATAGTACCAACTAAGATCAAAACTAAAAGAATTCATAAAACAGTTAAACATTCATGAACTCTTAGCATCTACATGAATAAATCAGAATGATGGAAAATAATATAATAAAAAAATATCACTACACTTGTGAATACACTAAAGAGATTCTATATTAAGATGAATTGACAACTCAAAATTACCTCAATATATGCTTAATTGAAAAAAAAAACCCCGAAAACTATTCAAATAGTCGCTTATTAAGATGAAGATTGATATGGTTGAATCGTATAGTTGATGCATGTGAAAATGAAATTAACCGTAGTATTTATAGATAACACTTGCCCTTAACTGAATGTAGTTAATGGTATATATTTAGCACTTTACGAAGAATATGAAAAGATCATTTTTAATAATAAGTTTTTTCAATTAAATTTAGTATTGCTATTTAAAATGCATGAGTTATAAAGTGTTTCAAATTCTTACATGCGTTGAAACCTATAAATGCAAGAAATTGAAAGGATAAGTCTTACTTTTATATGAATATAAATATATATCTAACTTAAATATAGTTAAAAATAAAAATGTATTTTTGAATTAGAGTAAAATTAAATTATATATATATATATATATATATATATATATATATATATATATATATATATATATATATATATATATATATATATATAATATTGATAATTAAATTTACACTCTTCATTTATTAATCATATTTACTTTTCTAGGAGTCACTTTTTATAGATATATAAATATAAATATAAATATATAGATATCATTAAGTATATTCAAATAGTTTTGTCACTAAATGTAATAATAGAAATATAAACGTGCATATAATAGTTTAATCGTGAAACTTAAATGTAAAATATAAAGTAATTATTAGGCTTCAATATTATGTAACTTAAGTTAGTTTATTAATATATGATATCACAATTTATGTACCTTAGTTATTAATATATGATATATTACTATGAGGTAATTCATAGTTTCTTTTATGATGTAAATACATTTAATACACCATACTTAATATAATAGATATATAAAAATCAAGAGTTAAATTATTCATAAAAGTGTTTATGGCGGGTAAAAATCATAAGTAAATGAATGAAATTAATGGACTAATTTATGGCAATGGGAGTCAAAATTTAGTTATATATAGATAATCTTTATCTGTTTGAATGAAAGTAGCTGTAGCTGGAGCTGGAGCTTATGAGATAGAGCTGGAGCTGGAGCTTATTTTTTAACCTGGTAGTTGAAGCTTATTATTTTTTATAAGTGTTTGGTAAACTAGCTGGAGCTTATTTTCCAGTTCATAAGCTCTACTTTTTTTTTTCATAAGCTACTAAAAGTAGCTTATTTTTCTAGAGCTTATGATTTTCATAAGCTCTACTTTTTATGTCTACTAAACAAAACTTATTACTTGAAACTTATTAAAATCATAAGCTCAAGCTCTCATAAGCTCTCATAAGCTCCCATAAGCTCTTGCGCCAAACACACCCTTGGTAGAGAAAAAAGTAGAGCTTATGAAAATCATAAGCTCTGAAAAAATAAGCTACTTTTAGTAGCTTATGAAAAAAAAAAAGTAGAGCTTATGAACTGGAAAATAAGCTCCAGCTAGTTTACCAAACACTTATAAAAAATAATAAGCTTCAACTACCAGGTTAAAAAATAAGCTCCAGCTCCAGCTCTATCTCATAAGCTCCAGCTCCAGCTACAGCTACTTTCATTCAAACAGATAAAGATTATCTATATATAACTAAATTTTGACTCCCATTGCCATAAATTAGTCCATTAATTTCATTCATTTACTTATGATTTTTACCCGCCATAAACACTTTTATGAATAATTTAACTCTTGATTTTTATATATCTATTATATTAAGTATGGTGTATTAAATGTATTTACATCATAAAAGAAACTATGAATTACCTCATAGTAATATATCATATATTAATAACTAAGGTACATAAATTGTGATATCATATATTAATAAACTAACTTAAGTTACATAATATTGAAGCCTAATAATTACTTTATATTTTACATTTAAGTTTCGCGATTAAACTATTATATGCACGTTTATATTTCTATTATTACATTTAGTGACAAAACTATTTGAATATACTTAATGATATCTATATATTTATATTTATATTTATATATCTATAAAAAGTGACTCCTAGAAAAGTAAATATGATTAATAAATGAAGAGTGTAAATTTAATTATCAATATTATATATATATATATATATATATAATTTAATTTTACTCTAATTCAAAAATACATTTTTATTTTTAACTATATTTAAGTTAGATATATATTTATATTCATATAAAAGTAAGACTTATCCTTTCAATTTCTTGCATTTATAGGTTTCAACGCATGTAAGAATTTGAAACACTTTATAACTCATGCATTTTAAATAGCAATATTAAATTTAATTGAAAAAACTTATTATTAAAAATGATCTTTTCATATTCTTCGTAAAGTGCTAAATATATACCATTAACTACATTCAGTTAAGGGCAAGTGTTATCTATAAATACTACGGTTAATTTCATTTTCACATGCATCAACTATACGATTCAACCATATCAATCTTCATCTTAATAAGCGACTATTTGAATAGTTTTCGGGGTTTTTTTTTTCAATTAAGCATATATTGAGGTAATTTTGAGTTGTCAATTCATCTTAATATAGAATCTCTTTAGTGTATTCACAAGTGTAGTGATATTTTTTTATTATATTATTTTCCATCATTCTGATTTATTCATGTAGATGCTAAGAGTTCATGAATGTTTAACTGTTTTATGAATTCTTTTAGTTTTGATCTTAGTTGGTACTATAATTAAAATGTTTCATAATATACATAACTATAATTATTCTAGCTTTATTAATATTTATATTGTTATGTCAAAAGTAGACCATAATTGGTATACATGTCACTATAATTATTATTTATATAGTTATGCGTGATTAGAAAAAATTAACTCGTCTTACGTTCTTTTTCCTAATTCTCAAAATGCATATTTTATCTAGAATCATTGTTAGATTTAATTGTGCCTAACTATTTATCCAAACACCGTTATCATTTTAATGGAGTACTTCCTAATATTAATATCTTACTCCCAAGTCAAAAATGCATGTTTAATTAAAGGTTAAATGCTATGAGTAAGTATGGTAAAAATATCGTCTACAATATATAAAAAAAATTATCATAGTTGTAATATCAATTGCCATAATGTAAATCGTATTTAACTCATGACCATATAAGTTCACTTGACGATATTTAAAGAAGTTTAGGTTTAACTTGACCATAAGTATGTGTAGTTTCAATAAATTAAATCGTTTGATAATGTCATACCCTATACTAATGGAATACTAAGAATGAGCATGTATACTACATAAAAATCAATTAACTACTAATCGGTATGTAATTTTAATCGACAATTTTTAATGATGTTTAGGTTTAGTAGCTTATAACTCATGACCATGCATATTAATCATCCGCTTTATCAAAATTGCAATGAACATATTATATATGTTTCATCTTAAATTGAATATATTTGTTCTTTTAAAAAACTTTACTTTCTTATTTCTACACCACTATGTCCTGAAAGTAAATTGAATCTCCAAATGACATAAGATGCTAATAGAGGTTTAAAATGTCAAAAATTGACATTTTAAAATATAAACTCAAAGATACTTAATTTTAAATAAAGCATTCAAAGCAATAAAATGGACCTTCATTTCAATTCATATATAGTGCTACACAAATTCCCTTGAATCTACAAGTATTGAACATAAGTTTTTTATTTAATCACATAGATGTAGGATTAAGATACACTTACAAGAAAATTTAATAAATTATTTAATATAAAAAGATTTTAATAGTTGTCCATGAAGTATTGCATTTAAGAAATTTATTTATAAAATTTAGGTATAACTAAGAATTATATATTTTACATAACTCGGTATAAATTTAAACTTTATATATGTGTATACAACACTTATTTCATACTCTAACCAACACAAGTACTTTAAAAACATATGACTGTTGACACTTAAATCGAATAGAATTTTATGTTTATGTAAATTTTGAAATGTCAAATGGTGTTGTTGATATTAAACACAAAATTATTTTATTTTATTGGTGTGTGTAAAATGAGAATGAAATTTTAGTAGCAAATTGAACAATTTTTTGAAAAAATTGGTTTCTAATATATATGATTTTGTGTGGTTATATACGTTTGAAATTGGTTTTAGAATTCATAATGGCCTAACTGTTGGTGTTGTGCTTACAAACTGCTTCCATGTCCACGGATAGTGTATGCATTGCAACTTTAAAATGATGGAAGAAGTTCATCTACGTATTAACATCATGGACCTCATTTAAGAACATTAGCTGGCTCGATTATGCAACCATCAAAACATGAACATCAAAATATTAATATTTGGGACAAGCCGTGCAACGCACGGGCTTTGCATACTAGTAATTATGCTATTTAAGACCAAGCTTTTAGTGTTCACTCCATTTTTTTTTATTTTAATTCAATTTAATTAATAATTAATGATTGTTGATATTGGATTAAACAGTTTGAACTCAAACACAACTCCTAAAGCCCTTCCAATTAAACGATCAACGTCCTTGTTCAAGTTCCACCTTCGCGCCGCCGCACAAAACCACCATCTCCGTCGTCTATCATGTCAATCGCCGCCATCGTTTCATCTCCGTTCACACCTTCAAACATTCAATTAGCTTCCACCACCTCTCAATCATCAATTTCTCCCTTCAAATCTTCATCTCTCACCTTCCAATTAACTGGCCCCAAATCAACAAATAAAAACCCTAATTTCAAATTCGCCGTAACAGCAATGAGCTTAACTTCTCAACAAAACATCTCTCAAACTTCATTCCTTGATCGAAAAGAAAGCGCCGTTCTTCATTTCGTCAAGTATCATGGCCTCGGTAACGATTTTATAATGGTAATTTAGCAATTCCTCACTTTCATTGGTTGACTATAACTTATTGTTTATTGTTTACATATGTTTGTTTAATGTACGTAATGGTGGAATATAATTATAAGTAGGTTAATAATCTGGATTCGACCGAACCGAAAATTACGCCGGAACAAGCTGTTAAGTTATGTGATAGAAATTTTGGTATTGGAGCTGATGGAGTGATATTTGCAATGCCTGGATGGAATGGGACTGATTATACTATGCGCATTTTTAATTCGGACGGTAGTGAACCAGAGGTAAATTTGTCTTTATTTACTCGTCTACTCGTTTCATTGTTATTGATCACGTTTCACTTGATCGATTCATGTAGATTTGTTGAATTTTGTGTATGTTTTAATGTAGGATAACAAAAGTGTTTGTACAATGATATAATGAAAACGATGATTAGGTTTTTAAATAAGTGAATCTATATTCTGTGAGTTGCCTCTAATGTGACTTGAAGCTCTAATATATAACTTCTTTTTTTCTCTCAGATGTGCGGTAATGGAGTTCGTTGCTTTGCAAAATTTATTTCAGATCTCAGTAACTTAAACGGAAGGCAAAGGTATGTTTTTGAAGTGTCTTTCTACTATGGAAGTTTTGTATACCATGCTAAGCTTAGATGCAAGTTACACACACGTGATCATATTCTTATACATCTTTGTTGCCGAAATTGCAGCTTTACAGTACATACTGGTGCAGGGTTGATCATACCTGAGATACAAAATGATGGGAAGGTAAAATTTGGTGTTTATTTTATTAAAAAAATACAGTTACAACGTATTTTAAGTGATCTGTAGATTCATTGTTGTTGTTACTTCAGGTCAAAGTTGACATGGGTGAGCCAGTGTTGAAGGCATCATATGTACCCACTAAATTACCTGCAAATAAAGATCAATCTGTTGTGAAAGCAAAAATTGAAGTTGATGGTGTAAATTGGAATGTTACTTGTGTCAGTATGGGAAATCCTCACTGTGTTACTTTCGGTAGTGATGAAAACGAGGTATTGATCAAGTTTTTATATATAGCAAAGTTTTGTTTTTATTGGTAATTGGATGCCAAGCGAAACAAAGAAGTCTGATGGTGACTCGTGTTGGCTTGCAAACAGAATTTGGTGGTTGATGAATTGAATTTGGCTGATATTGGTCCGAAATTTGAACATCATGCGGTCTTCCCAGCTCGAACTAACACAGGTCATTTTTTTTTAACTCGTAGTAGTTTGTTTAATATATGGACCAATATAAACATTATTAAATTCTTAATTTTGTCTTTTTGTTGTCTTTTCCCGTTTGTTATTTTCACAGAGTTTGTGCAAGTGTTCTCTCGGACACATTTAAAGATGCGTGTATGGGAGCGTGGTGCTGGTTAGTCTTTTACACACATAAACTGATAAAAGTAGGAATTGCTAAATTACCATTATAAAATCGTTACCGAGGCCATGATACTTGACGAAATGAAGAACGGCGCTTTCTTTTCGATCAAGGAATGAAGTTTGAGAGATGTTTTGTTGAGAAGTTAAGCTCATTGCTGTTACGGCGAATTTGAAATTAGGGTTTTTATTTGTTGATTTGGGGCCAGTTAATTGGAAGGTGAGAGATGAAGATTTGAAGGGAGAAATTGATGATTGAGAGGTGGTGGAAGCTAATTGAATGTTTGAAGGTGTGAACGGAGATGAAACGATGGCGGCGATTGACATGATAGACGACGGAGATGGTGGTTTTGTGCGGCGGCGCGAAGGTGGAACTTGAACAAGGACGTTGATCGTTTAATTGGAAGGGCTTTAGGAGTTGTGTTTGAGTTCAAACTGTTTAATCCAATATCAACAATCATTAATTATTAATTAAATTGAATTAAAATAAAAAAAAATAAAAAAAAATGGAGTGAACACTAAAAGCTTGGTCTTAAATAGCATAATTACTAGTATGCAAAGCCCGTGCGTTGCACGGCTTGTCCCAAATATTAATATTTTGATGTTCATGTTTTGATGGTTGCATAATCGAGCCAGCTAATGTTCTTAAATGAGGTCCATGATGTTAATACGTAGATGAACTTCTTCCATCATTTTAAAGTTGCAATGCATACACTATCCGTGGACATGGAAGCAGTTTGTAAGCACAACACCAACAGTTAGGCCATTATGAATTCTAAAACCAATTTCAAACGTATATAACCACACAAAATCATATATATTAGAAACCAATTTTTTTAAAAAATTGTTCAATTTGCTACTAAAATTTCATTCTCATTTTACACACACCAATAAAATAAAATAATTTTGTGTTTAATATCAACAACACCATTTGACATTTCAAAATTTACATAAACATAAAATTCTATTCGATTTAAGTGTCAACAGTCATATGTTTTTAAAGTACTTGTGTTGGTTAGAGTATGAAATAAGTGTTGTATACACATATATAAAGTTTAAATTTATACCGAGTTATGTAAAATATATAATTCTTAGTTATACCTAAATTTTATAAATAAATTTCTTAAATGCAATACTTCATGGACAACTATTAAAATCTTTTTATATTAAATAATTTATTAAATTTTCTTGTAAGTGTATCTTAATCCTACATCTATGTGATTAAATAAAAAACTTATGTTCAATACTTGTAGATTCAAGGGAATTTGTGTAGCACTATATATGAATTGAAATGAAGGTCCATTTTATTGCTTTGAATGCTTTATTTAAAATTAAGTATCTTTGAGTTTATATTTTAAAATGTCAATTTTTGACATTTTAAACCTCTATTAGCATCCTATGTCATTTGGAGATTCAATTTACTTTCAGGACATAGTGGTGTAGAAATAAGAAAGTAAAGTTTTTTAAAAGAACAAATATATTCAATTTAAGATGAAACATATATAATATGTTCATTGCAATTTTGATAAAGCGGATGATTAATATGCATGGTCATGAGTTATAAGCTACTAAACCTAAACATCATTAAAAATTGTCGATTAAAATTACATACCGATTAGTAGTTAATTGATTTTTATGTAGTATACATGCTCATTCTTAGTATTCCATTAGTATAGGGTATGACATTATCAAACGATTTAATTTATTGAAACTACACATACCTATGGTCAAGTTAAACCTAAACTTCTTTAAATATCGTCAAGTGAACTTATATGGTCATGAGTTAAATACGATTTACATTATGGCAATTGATATTACAACTATGATAATTTTTTTTATATATTGTAGACAATATTTTTACCATACTTACTCATAGCATTTAACCTTTAATTAAACATGCATTTTTGACTTGGGAGTAAGATATTAATATTAGGAAGTACTCCATTAAAATGATAACGGTGTTTGGATAAATAGTTAGGCACAATTAAATCTAACAATGATTCTAGATAAAATATGCATTTTGAGAATTAGGAAAAAGAACGTAAGACGAGTTAATTTTTTCTAATCACGCATAACTATATAAATAATAATTATAGTGACATGTATACCAATTATGGTCTACTTTTGACATAACAATATAAATATTAATAAAGCTAGAATAATTATAGTTATGTATATTATGAAACATTTTAATTATAGTACCAACTAAGATCAAAACTAAAAGAATTCATAAAACAGTTAAACATTCATGAACTCTTAGCATCTACATGAATAAATCAGAATGATGGAAAATAATATAATAAAAAAATATCACTACACTTGTGAATACACTAAAGAGATTCTATATTAAGATGAATTGACAACTCAAAATTACCTCAATATATGCTTAATTGAAAAAAAAAACCCCGAAAACTATTCAAATAGTCGCTTATTAAGATGAAGATTGATATGGTTGAATCGTATAGTTGATGCATGTGAAAATGAAATTAACCGTAGTATTTATAGATAACACTTGCCCTTAACTGAATGTAGTTAATGGTATATATTTAGCACCTTACGAAGAATATGAAAAGATCATTTTTAATAATAAGTTTTTTCAATTAAATTTAGTATTGCTATTTAAAATGCATGAGTTATAAAGTGTTTCAAATTCTTACATGCGTTGAAACCTATAAATGCAAGAAATTGAAAGGATAAGTCTTACTTTTATATGAATATAAATATATATCTAACTTAAATATAGTTAAAAATAAAAATGTATTTTTGAATTAGAGTAAAATTAAATTATATATATATATATATATATATATATATATATATATATATATATATATATATATATATATATATATATATATATATATATATATATGTATATAATATTGATAATTAAATTTACACTCTTCATTTATTAATCATATTTACTTTTCTAGGAGTCACTTTTTATAGATATATAAATATAAATATAAATATATAGATATCATTAAGTATATTCAAATAGTTTTGTCACTAAATGTAATAATAGAAATATAAACGTGCATATAATAGTTTAATCGCGAAACTTAAATGTAAAATATAAAGTAATTATTAGGCTTCAATATTATGTAACTTAAGTTAGTTTATTAATATATGATATCACAATTTATGTACCTTAGTTATTAATATATGATATATTACTATGAGGTAATTCATAGTTTCTTTTATGATGTAAATACATTTAATACACCATACTTAATATAATAGATATATAAAAGTCCAGAGTTAAATTATTCATAAAAGTGTTTATGGCGGGTAAAAATCATAAGTAAATGAATGAAATTAATGGACTAATTTATGGCAATGGGAGTCAAAATTTAGTTATATATAGATAATCTTTATCTGTTTGAATGAAAGTAGCTGTAGCTGGAGCTGGAGCTTATGAGATAGAGCTGGAGCTGGAGCTTATTTTTTAACCTGGTAGTTGAAGCTTATTATTTTTTATAAGTGTTTGGTAAACTAGCTGGAGCTTATTTTCCAGTTCATAAGCTCTACTTTTTTTTTTTCATAAGCTACTAAAAGTAGCTTATTTTTTCAGAGCTTATGATTTTCATAAGCTCTACTTTTTTCTCTACCAAGGGTGTGTTTGGCGCAAGAGCTTATGGGAGCTTATGAGAGCTTATGAGAGCTTGAGCTTATGATTTTAATAAGTTTCAAGTAATAAGTTTTGTTTAGTAGACATAAAAAGTAGAGCTTATGAAAATCATAAGCTCTAGAAAAAGAAGCTACTTTTAGTAGCTTATGAAAAAAAGTAGAGCTTATGAACTGGAAAATAAGCTCCAGCTAGTTTACCAAACACTTATAAAAAATAATAAGCTCCAGCTACCATAAGCTCCAGCTCCAGCTCTAGCCCATATGCTCCAGCTCCAACTATAAGCTCCAGCTAGTTTCATTCAAACACACCCCAAACGAAGCTTATGACTTGGAGCTTATTAAAATCATAAGCTCAAACTCCTATAAGCTCCCATAAGCTCCAACAAGCTCGTCACCCAAACACACCCGATCTTTCTTTCTTTCTTTATCTTTATATTTATCTTTATCTTTATATATATATATATATATATATATATATATATATATATATATATATATATATATATATATATATATATATATATATATTATATATTATTATATATTATATATTATATTTATATATTATATATTATAACAAAAGCAATATTAACAAAGCAATCTAATTAAAAGTTTACATGTCAAAAAGTTGACCTTTAGATTTAAAAGTATCAATCATTAAGAACCATTAGTCTAATTAAAGCGCAATATTGGCCAATATATACTCCTAAACCCGTCTAGTGATATTCTTTGATTTTCGATTTTAACTGAAATTTAACAGAATTTGAATTTGATTTCAATTTTAGTTTTGAATTTGAATTCAGTTGCCAATTAAAATTTCGGTTTTACTCTCAAAAATTTTAAAACCTTAAAAATCGCATCAAATAAACCGAGGACTCCGAAAACCAAACTGATAAATACTATATAAAATCATCTTTTATTATTCATTAAGAAATAAGCATTATCTAATTTAGATTTATTTTTTTCCCTCGTATAAATTAGGTTGCATTTGATATCATAATGCTAATGATTTAAGTAAAATGATAAACGTAACTCTTAAGACTACATTTAAGCATACAATAATTAATTTTTATTTTTAAAACTTAAATATGCCATGAATAAATATTTATGTGAAAATAGGAAAATCGATATTAGAAAGAATATAATTATACAGTATAACTAATTAAACGAAGCTTATAAGGGTTATCAATAAGGAATTAATACACATTATTTTATTTTTACAACTGAAATATCTACTCATCTTTTAGAATTAACCAATAAAAAATACCACTAATATTTGCACAATTTATTTGTTAAAGACAACACGGGACACTAAATTTTTTCATAATTGAATAAAAAAAGATTGTTTATAGTAGTAAATCACGAAAGTATAAAATCTCATCAACCCATCAACTATAGGTGACTTTTTTTAGATAAACTATCATATGCATAAACACATATGGCTGAAACCAATTACAATATCCAAGATACATGATAGAAACGTAAAAATGAACAAGACGAAAACCAATCTATTTACTTCGATAGTTCCTTTCACATGTTTTAAATTTTACATCGTTGAATAGTTTAATACGTATCATAGGGTTAAATTATTGAATTTTGAACCACTTGGGTTTTGTTAAGTGGTCAAAAGGACTCCTATTGAAGCTTGTAGGTAAATGGTTCAATTCTTCCCCGAGCATACGCTTCAACAAGAATCACACAAGGGTATTATAAACCTCTACTAAAATGACCGCCTATAACCCAGCAGATGATCATAAACGGAGATTCCTGCATCTTCTGCTGGAGCTCCAAGTTTCAGTTAAAGTAGAGATCATTGGTTAATATACTTAAATATTGTGTTTTAAGCCTAATCAGGGATTTAAGTGGAAGGTGTTTTAACCTTGCATTAGGTGATGACTGAATTCTTGATGTTCGAGATTTACCTGCTATGGGGGAGTCAATGTGTTCATTCATAAGGCTTCTCATTACGAATTTTTTTTTATTGAATTTTGAATGGTTTATCGATTGTATGGGAGTAGTCTGACAAAGGAAGATGAAAATGAAGATGGTGAGTGCACAAATAAATTACATAAGAATTTGGAGGGGTGATTAGGGATGATTGAAATAATCAAAAAGAAGATGAATGAAGTATGAAAGAATAAGTTATGATCAACTGAATAGCTGACACGTAAAAATAAAAGTTAAAGAAGTATAATGTTGGTTTTGTGAAATGAAGACGTTAAATGATGTCGTTTTAACACCTAATACTGAATCAACTCATTCATCATTAAGTGTATGAAAATTAAAAATGTGAACCTATAATTTCGCGTAAAATAATTAAATCGTAAAAATGATCATGGTTCTAGGTTAAATAAAACGTTTTAGGATCAAACAATCCATTTCAAGTTCATTTGACTTCCGGTAAGCAGAATTTTACCACTTGGGACTAAACCAATAATAAAGTAGCCCATTTTGATAGCCCAAACTTACATTTACAGCCCAAACTAACAATCCTATCGATTTTGATGATAAAAATACTCTTAGTCAAGTGATTATTGTGTACACTATATCATCACTAATTATTATTATTATTATTATTATTATTTGATAAGCAAGGAAACCCTCCTATAAACGAGCACATTGGCTCCTTCATAGAAAGTAAAACCTCGTGTATATCATCACTAATTTCCACAACAAATTTTTATTTTTATTACAGTCGTTGACAGACAAAGTAGTTATACACTGGTACTTAAATCACCTCCTCAACTTCAAGCATATTTGTTTATATGATAGAAGAACGCAGTTTTGACTTTTTAATTTCCTTTTATTTTTTAAACAATATGACTAGACTAGATTATATATAATCACCGGCAATCAGGCGATTTAGACCATTTTTAACGCATATGTTAGAGAACATTTTTGAACCAACAAGCCTGCAACACGCTTATAGCATCGCGTGTTGGTGGGTGTATGGATGAGGCGTGCTAGCAAGTGGCACGGAGAAATTTTGAGCGTGCAATGGTACATGACTTTTTTTAATTTGCTATCGAATTTTTGAATCAAATTACAACGGATATAATTATATAATTAACAATAATAATAGTTTTATAAAATTTTAACTATCAATACACTACAATCAAACACAATTTTATACAACTCAATTATCCTTTCTCTCATTTCTCTCAAAATTTTATACAACTTCCCAAACACAATAACTTCTCAAACACCACAAATGGCTCTAATTACAGTTTCGATCGACGTACATTACGGGGGTAAATCAGCGTCTAACTAGAAGTCATACGTTGGCGGTGAAAAAAAAATCATTTGATGATTTGACGTCACTGACTTTGATATATCAAAGTTGCACAACTACCTCGAAAAAGAGATATCGATCGCATTTTCGGATATTATGTATTTTGACCATGACAAAAAATTTGTTGCTCATGTTTGCGGATATCGTATCGTATGGGATGTTCAAAAAGAACGAGTCAAGTCACACACTAGTTGAATTCAGTTGTATCTTTTCCAATTTGACCAATCGGGTTATAATTGGGTCCCTTCTGATTTAAGTAGACTCGATTCACGCTACGTGAGTCAAGAGTTGTTTGACGAAAAATATTAAATTTGTTTATGTAATCGTCGTAATTTTTTTATTTTTAGGACGTTTTAATTTTTACATTTTCTTGGACTTTTACTAAATTGTAATTCTTTTATTAATTTTAATTTAAGTGTGTTTTATTAATTTAATTTGATTTAAAAATTACAAAAAAATAATCTAACTAATTAAAAAAATGAAAAACTAAAATAAAATTATAGAATAACAAAAATGAAAAGAAACTGAAAATACCCACCCCTACCTCCAACACGTCATCCATTATTTTCTAGTTTATCAACACGTTTGGCACGTCAGTGGCAAGCACACAGCCCACCCACCCTAACACGCCACTGTTGCCCATTAATATTGGAGATGGTCTTAGACCAATTGTAGTGTTATAGGGGCTTTCTGTCGTGTTGGCGGATTTGGTGGGCTACTTGATGCTAACGTGAAAATGAGTTGGAAAAATTGCGAGTATTGAGGTGGCATGTTGGGTGGCGTGTGAATGATGTATCAGAATATGATTGAAAGTTGTGTGAAAAATCGAATCAATAGTATTAATATATATATATATATATATATATATATATATATATATATATATATATATATATATATATATATATATATATATATATATATATATTATCATATAAATCTCTAAAATGATGATGTCATAAATAATGATTATTCAAGCTTAAAAAAAGTCAAAAATAAATAGAAAAAATTTAAGCTCTCATGATGATGTCATTAAAATAATTAATTATATTTAATAAAAAAATTAACATGTTAATTGTATAATATATGAAGAATTATGTACAACCGTTTTAACGACCCGTCAAAGTACACTTGACGACCATTGTTATCTTGGTCCCACAGCTTGATCATAACTCTATATGAATTTAATAAATAACCTTGCATTCTTTATTTAAAAATGATTCCTATAAAGGAAACCTATCAAAATATGTAAGTTTAGAAAAACCATACATTATTACTTAACCAAAAGTTGACCAAAACAAAGTCAACAGCATCCACTATTAAATGTATCAAAGTAGAATGCAAGTTATTGTTTAACAAAAGCTGCCATCATAAATATGCAGACTCTCTAAGCACAGCGGAAGCAATCAATCATGAACCTGAGAATAAAACATGCGAGTAACTGTCAACAAAAATGTTGAGTGAATTATAGGTTTAATATTGCAAACAATATTTAATTTAAACCGTAAAAATTTATGTTTGAAAACATAAAAACTCCTTTTTGGACCACAAAATTATATGCTAGAAAACATATAAAAACATTATTCCATTTACAGTGAGCCACCTGGTAACCACTTAACCATTTATTTACCCTTGCCAAACACAATAAATAATATACACCGAACAAGTGTATCTACAACAAATTACGAAGTACTAAACATTTCGATTATAAATTGCTAGCGCGACTAGCTCGAAATGGGGTTGTCAAACCCGATAGATCTATTCGTAGGATTCGCGTTCACTAGTAGAAACTAGTGATTACAGTTACCAGACTAGGGAATATTTTTGTTCAACTCACAATGAATAATTTAAACCAACTTCCACTTGTGTCCAAAATATAAAATAAATTGCATGTATTCTCATCCCAAAAGATTTAAAATAGAAAATGGGACTATAACTCACCTTAATAGCAAACGAAGTAACCACACAAATATGCGAACAGCAAATGAAGTAAAGTGATCAGGAATGATTACAACGCCGACCTATAAATAAAGAAGGTCGATATAAATAACTAACTTAGGTCAAGTCTTAGTATGATAGCTATTGTACATGTTGCAAGTAGTCATAGAACAATACTCAACATGCATTGGTTTGATCGGAACAACGTACGGACACACACTTTCTATTTTTAGAAAGTTTTAAGTTAGGAAAGTTTCCTTATTTAGAAAGTCAACAAAAGTCAACTGAAAGCCAAAGTCAACCGGAAGTCAACTCAAAAGTCAACCTTGGTCAAACATAGTCAACGTTAATTTTAAAAGTGTAAGTTGTAATAATAATATAAGTTATAATGTTTATTAAAGTTAAATATGTCTAATTATGTCATAACATAAGTTTAATTAAATTAAAATGAATTATTAAAGTTAATATAAGTTTAAATGATATAATTAATATAACATAAGTATTTAATTAATTAATTAAATATTAGTCATAATATAAGTATTATTAATTAATAATAAATTTTAAATCATATCATAAGTATTATTAATTAATAATGAATTATTAATCATATCATAAGTTTCTAATTATAATTATTAAATCATAAGTATTTAATAATTAAATTATAATTAAATAATAACTAAGCCTTATAATAATTAAATAATTAATTAATATTTATTATAAGTCTTATAATAATAATCTTATAATATAAGTTTAATACTTATCATAAGTATTTTCCATTAATAATAAAAGTATTATTAATCATAAGTTTAGTTAAAATGTTAATTAAATCATAAGTAATAATTAAATGATATAATAAATATATATCATAAGTCTTAAATTATAATAATTACTTTTTATATCATAAGTAATTAAATGATAATGAAATTCATTATTTATATCATAAGTTTAATAATTAATCACAAGTTTTAAATCAAAAGTTCATCGGGTCGTATCTTGAGCCCCGTGTGTCGGTTTTTGGCGAGCCTTACATATATCTCCGCCTAATCAAACCACCTGACACTTCGGTACACTCAAGAACACACCAAGAACAGCCCACAAGTCGTGGTGATCAGCCAAGACATCACTTGAAACTTTAATTCAATCAAAATCGTGTTTTAGACGCAACGGGTGATTCGTGGCTCGGATTTAGATGACCCGAACATGAAAGTTCGTCCCATCATTGATCCTAACACACTAACACACCCTAAAGTCACCAAATATGGTCACAAAGTCGGACCAAACCTGGTTCATACCAATATCACATTTCAATCTTAACAAAATACCACTTTGATCATATCTAGGGCTCCGGGAATCGAAACGACATGAATCCGGAGTCTAAAATTAATGTCTTGATGAGAGGAACTCATATAGATACTTTATTTTAACTTTTACAACAGTCACAATATCATAAATACACGAAATAGCTGCTGTCCCAATTTTATCAAACCGAAAACATGTGTTTATGAGTAATTCTATGCATACAAACACCATTACAACAACAAGTAATCATCATACTATTAAAATATAATCAAAATACAGAAAAATAAAGAAAAATTAACAATCTAGGGTTAGGGTTTATACCCTAATCAAGAATCAAATGATGTAGTCGCGTAGAGAACGAAGAGATGAATCCGATTATGTAAAAAGCCCTATGATCCAAGCTTGATTTGATGATGAATTGATGATGATGATGGTGAGAAGGTGACGGCCAAGAAAAAAGAAAAGAGGAAGAGGAGAGAAATTAGGTTTAGAGAAAAACAAGGAAATGTAAAATGATAATGAAATGAAAAATGAAAAAAAAAATGAAAATGGGGAGGGGGTCCCATTTGGCCGAATTTTTGATGGTGTGGGCCCCTTTGTGGCCCAACTTTGATAAATAAAAGAATTCTTATGGCCCGAATGCCCGAACGAAAACCCGAAACGCGAAAACGCTACTACGCGATTGATTTTTCGGAGAGATAACAAATACGCGACGAATAAAATATATAAACACTATATATAATCATATGACATCAAAATATCATATTTAAAATAATTTGGATTTAAAAATCCCAAAAGCTTGACCGTTGGTTTGAAAACCGAAAAGATTCGCCGGATAGAAATTCGCGACACGTAGAAGCGTATAACTTAAAATATGAATACGAATATTCATTTAACACATAATAATTAATATATTATTACAAAAATAATAATATAGGTCATAGAAATGACGTGGCATGAATAACAGTTAACGGTTGTTAAATAATTAACGGTAAAAGATAACGGAAAAAGTAGGGTCGTTACAGTACCTTCCCGTTACGGAAATTTCGTCCCGAAATTTAAGCAGGTGCAGGGTTGACTCAGCATCTGGGAACAAATGCAGTTACTTCGGCCTCATCTAATCTTCACGTTCCCAAGTTGTCATAACCCGACCTTAACCATAAGGACGAATACATTAACATATGATTTCATCGCGAGGTATTGACCTCTATATGCGACATTTTTCAAAAACTGCATTTGTTTTTACAATACAAACCATAGCTTTTATTACAAATACAAGGTTTAAACAACTTAATAAGGATTATCGTTTAGCGATAATCTTAGACTTACAAACTTTACATGTGATAATAACAATACGACCTCCAACATATTTTACATTACAAATCCTCCGATATGCAGTTTTATTTTTGACACAAATATGCTTACTCAAGATCTTGCTTAAATTCAACATGTTGCAGCGGAAGCTTTTAGTTATCACCTGAGAATAAACATGCTTAAAACGTCAACATAAAGTTGGTGAGATATAGGTTTAATGCCGGCAGCAATATATATATATAGACCACAAGATTTCATATATAAACATTTTAATAAAAATATTCTAAGTGGTTGAGCACTTGGTAACCATACTTAACATTTAATCACGTCGCATATTCCCTTTATTATGAAATCTTACTACACCGTACCAAGTGTAGTCACGAAACGAAGTACTGTGCAACCGTTGAATACTGGTCGTCCAGTCCGGTTGGGGTTGTCAGGCCCGATAGATCTATCAACAGGATTCGCGTTTACAATACCGCTGTAAATAGTAGTTACCAAGCTACAGGGAAGTATGCCAGTGGTACAACTCAACGTAGAATATATTTTTCAGTTACTTGTGTCCATATCGTAAAACATAAAATACATGTATTCTCATCCCGAAATATTTAGAGTTTAAAAGTGGGACTATATACTCACTTTTGCCTTGAAGATATATATATTTTGACTTGGTCTCCGGTTGATATCACGAACCTATCCATATATAATATATCAATATATTTTCATTTTAAACAATCGTCACGTATATATACTTATAATACTTTTAATGTCTTCTTAGTCCGTAGTTAGCAATTCAATTTTAATGGTTCATATTTAGGTGTTCAATAAATAAATAAAACCCCCATCGAAATAAATAAAACCCCCATCGTATTTGTATTGGTCGGGATTAATCTTGACCCATGGTACCTATATTGTCAAGAAGACGTATTGCGTACAATCATGGGATCTTATGATTAATCTTCTCGTATAGTTTATGGGTGATCCTGAAATATATAAAATTAAATTATGAGTACATATATATAAAATATCATGTTATTTTAGAAAGATGTGATTTATTTAATTTTTCTCCAATTATTTTCGTGGCTAAACTAGTTTTGGATATCCGATCTTGTTTTAGTCATAGTTTCTTCGTTACAACTCCGTTTTCGTTGGTTCAACTTGCCACTTCCTTGGATCGAGTCCTTCTTTAAGAATATGAACTGTAAATACCTTAGTTTGTATTCGAAATCACAGGTCATAGGTCAAACTTTGGTGAAACTTATGAAGTTGATCATTTTCCATCATGTAAACAACCTTAAATGATTATTTTTCTAAAAATACTTATACTTTGAGTTAAATCATGAAATTTTTATGTGTTAACATATTCATAGTAAATATCAATTTTCCAGAAAATAAGCCTCCAATTCAAAGTTCAAGATGGTTTTTAATTATCCAACCCAAAACAGCCCCCGGTTGTACTCCGACGACGTAAATTCAGTTTTTAAGGTGTTCTTTGAAAAATCAAGTTTTACCTTGTTAAGTTAGCATACCCTTATGATATATTACAGGTCTTGAAGTATTTTAAAAGTTAAGTTAGAAGGATCTATTTAGTTTGCAAACAAGTTTGAAAACATTCAAACTATGTTCTTGTTGTTAAAATTTTATACCATAAAATAAGATAACTATATATATGAATCGAATAAGGTTATGAAAAAAGTTACTACCTCAAGTTACTTGGACAAGGTTGCTGTAAAAGAGAAGTAAAAACCTAGAATCAAAAGAGTGGTGGAGTTGGATGAAAGATTGGAAGTAAACTTGTGTTCTTGGAAGGATTCTTGAAGTGTTTTTGTAAGGGTTTTCTTATGGTGATTAAGTGATGTTTTTGAAGCTAGATCTTCATGGTTGTGGGCTGAGATGGTTAAGGGTTTTAAGGCTCTTGAAAGTGTGTTCCTAACTAGCAAAATGATGTAGCAAAATTGAAAATGGATGGAGTATATATGGTGGTGATGGTGGCGTGAATGATGAAGATCATGGACAAAATTTATGTTGTAATTTTGTGTAATTAGTCATACTATCATACAAAAGTAATTACCTTATACTTAAGGCATGAACAAGAGAGTTACCTTATACATAAGGCATGAACAAGGGCTGGTTGGTGGTGATTTGATGTGTATATACCAATAGTAAATACGTATAGAAGCTAGGTATGATACGAGTACATATACTCTAAATATACGTATAGAAATCTTGTGAAAACGGAATGAGGATTCAAATATAGTTATCTTTTGTGAATATACTTATATTGTTTTATGTATTTAAGTCCTTAAAAAGTGATTAAATACATTACATATACGATATATGTATAAACATTATAGGTTATAAGTATTTATATCAAAAAAACGTTACTTAAAGTTATCGTTTTGAAAACTTAAGTTAGTAGTTTCAAAATATACTTATAACTTATTGTTATTAATACAAAATGAGATATTAAAACATCCTTAGATCATGTTAAATATGTATATATACATATATATACACAAACGTATAATTATCATATGTTATATAGTTCGTGATATCATCGGTCAAACTAGACGGTCAAACGTTGTGTAAATCTCTTTTCAAAAACATAAGTCTCAACAATTTGGGTTGCTTATCATGTTGGTAAGGTTTAATTTATGTAAATATTAATCTTATAAGTATAGATCGATCGAAAAAGTCCGGGTCATTACACAAGTGAACTCGGGTCCGCGTCTGGCATTCCATCTAACTCGGACGATAGGAATTCTACCATGTTTGAGAGTCTTAACCTCTCGATCCATAATTTCAACAGGTTCCTCAATAAAGTGGAGTTGTTTATCAACATGAAGCTCCTCAAGAGGAATAGTTTCATCGGCCTCGGCTAAACACTTCTTCAAATTCGATACATGAAAAACGTCATAAACAGTACTGAGTTCTTGTGGCAATTTCAAACGATAAGCCACGGGTCCAACTCTCTCTGTAATTTCAAATGGTCCAACAAATCGAGGATTCAACTTCCCCTTTTACCAAAATGTACCACACCCTTCCAAGGTGATACCTTCAACATAACCAGGTCACCGACCTGAAATTCTAAATCCTTCCTTCTAACATCGGCGTAACTCTTTTGCCGACTCCTGGCGGTTTTCAATATCTCTTTAATCTGTACGATCTTCTCTGTAGTCTCATGAATAATTTCTGGGCCTGTGAGTTGAGCATCCCCAACCTCATTCCAACAGATAGGAGACCTACACTTTCAACCATACAGAGCTTCAAGCGGTGTGGCCTTAATACTTGCATGATAGCTGTTATTATAAGAAAATTCAGCCAGTGGCAAATATCTATCCCACTCATTACCAAAATCAATTACGTACACTCGTAACATGTCTTCCAATGTTTAGATGGTCCTTTCACTCTGACCATCCGTCTGTGGATGATAAGTGGTGCTCATATCCAATTTTGTTTCCAAAACTTCCTGTAAGGATTGCCAAAACCTCGATGTAAATCGACTGTCTCGGTCTGAAATAATCGATACAGGAACACTATGTCTAGAAACAATCTCCTTCAAATACAAACGAGTAAGCTTCTCCATCGAATATGTTTCCTTAATCGGAAAAAAAGTGAGCTGACTTAGTGAGTCGGTCAACAATCACCCCAAATGGTATCATAACCACTCACAACTCTCGGTAATTTCGCAATAAGTCCATCCTAATACCTTCTCACTTCCACTCGGGAATCTCAGGTTGCACCAAAAGTCCAGACGGTTTTTGATGTTCAGCTTTAACCTTGGCACAGGTCAAACACTTAGCCACATACGTAGCCACATCAGCTTTCAAATTAGACCACCAATACAGCTCCTTAAGATCATGATACATCTTTCCTGAACCAGGATGAATAGAGTACCTAGATTTATGAGCCTCATCTAAAACAAGTTGTCGCAGATCACCAAACTTCAGAACCCAAAGGCGTCCCGTAAAATACCGAGTACCATCGGTTCGTACCTCTAACTGTTTACTCAAGCCTCAGACCTTCCCGTTACAAAATTCTCCTCCTTCAAGGCTTCTTGTTGTGCCTCAAGAATCTGCCTTGCGAGGTTTGTTCGAATTGTCATATTCAAGGCCCTAAACCTGCGAGGTTTAGCCCCTTTTTTTACAACTTAATGCATCAGCCACAATATTGGCCTTTCCCGGATGATATAAAAGCTCACAATCATAATCATTCAACGTCTCAATCCATCTTCATTGCCTCATATTCAACTGTTTCTGATCAAGGATATGTTGAAGACTTTTGTGATCGGTGTACACCATACTTTTGACCCCATAAAGATACTGTCTCCAAATCTTAAGCGCAAACACAACAGCTCCCAATTCTAAATCATGGGTTGCATAATTCTGTTCACGGATCTTTAACTGACGTGACGCGTACGCAATAACTTTATTTCACTGCATCAAAACACAGCCAAAGCCCTGACGCGATGCATCACAATAAACAACAAAATCATCATTACCCTCAGGTTGTGACAATATCGGAGCGGTAGTCAACTTCTTCTTCAAAATCTGAAAAGCATTCTCTTGTTCATCCTTCCACTCATACTTCTTCCCCTTGTGCGTTAAAGCAGTCAGAGGTTTCGCTATACGAGAGAAATCTTGAATGAACCTTCTATAGTAACCTGTCAACCCTAGAAACTGACGAATCTGAGTAGGAGTTTTCGGAATTTCCCACCTTTCAATCGCCTTAATTTTTGCAGGAACAACTTGTATTCCCTGTTCACTAACAATATGTCCAAGGAATTGAACTTCTCTTAACTAGAAAGCACACTTAGAGAACTTAGCGTACAACTCTTCTTTTCTCAATAAATCAAGCACTAACTTCAAATGTTCTTCGTGCTCTTCATCATTCTTAGAATAAATAAGGATGTCGTCGATGAAAACAATAACGAATTTGTCCAGATAGGGTCTACACACACGGTTCATGAGGTCCATGAACACAGCAGGTGCATTTGTCAATCTGAACGGCATAACAAGGAATTCAAAGTGACCATAACGGGTGCGAAAAGCAGTTTTCGGAACATCAGATTCTTTAACACGCAACTGATGATAGCCGGAACGAAGATCGATCTTAGAATAAACAGACGAACCTTGAAGCTGATCGAATAGATCATCAATTCTCGAAAGAGGGTAATAGTTTTTAAAGTAAGCTTGTTCAATTCACGATAATCAATACACCATCGGAACGATCCACTCTTCTTCTTAACAAACAAAACAGAAGCTCCCCAGGGGACGAACTGGGACGAATGAAATATAGTTGCAACAATGAAGGAAGAAATATATGGAGTAGTCACATAAGTGGCATAGATATTTAAGGCAATTCTCTCAAAGGAGATAACGAGGATCATGGATTTCAAAGTAAATTTTCATTACATTTCCGAAAGGAAGACGTACGAAAGGTGTGATATTTCAACGAGAGTGAACTCCCTTGCTCAATGAGCGAGGAAATCTAGGATTCATCCATATTCTTAAATTTATGTACGGATGAAAAGAACGCGAATCATGGGTTATAAAGAATGACCGACTCCAGGTGGGATGAATCTCCAAAAATAATTTCGTGCACCTCAAAGTATTGAATCCTAGGATTGATGTTTACGAGGGTGTTGCGGTTGACAGCGAATATTGAGAGTAGAAACTCCTCAAACGGTCTAGTGTAATATATATTCATGATACCCACTATAACAACAGTTGGGGTAGAAACCCACCTAGCGCCTTTTCTACAATAGGGTGACCACCGAGCGTATCCCAAAAAATTGATTTATTAGTCCGTGTTTCGGCCATGTCCAACCATAAGAGGGAAAATTTTTATGAGCGCAAAGACTTTCTAACAAATTTTATAAAACCGGCATTCAAAGTGGCGTAAGAGTTTCTATCAATGAACTTAATGGTAAGTTTTATCCTTAAACCGAGGATGAGAAGAACTGTGATCCAGACACTCTGTAGGGTAATGCGAAAAGTTGATAAAATTAATCAAAGGAGTTTTGAAAAAGCTTTAAACGTTTGATGTGACAACATAAACGGAATGAAGTTCTTAGTAATTTAGAAGTATGTACAATGTGTACCATTTTATATAAAATAATCTGACTTAATTAAACAACTCAATAAAGGTGTGGTTTTAAAATAATTTTGAAGGTATAATTTAGTATGTACTAATCAAAATAGGTTAAGGTAAACTTATTCATTTGAATCTATACGTACATATACGATTTTATAAATTGTATACATGACAAAATATTTCATTACTTCTATTCGCCCATAAATCCGTGAGAACCACCCAATTAAACAAATGTGTAAAACTCCCGATGATAAACAGAGTATCTGTATTTTAGAGGTTACAAGTTGAAGTAAGATTGTGAAAGATCGAGTAAATGACCTGAATCGTCGTGCGACATTTGACCAACAAGGTTACGAGGTCATAAAAACCAATGAGTTAAATGTTGTTTTGACTATTATCAGGACATGAGTCCTTGGGCCAAAACTGTTCCCGAGCGAAGCTGTTGCTAACAAGCGAGTTATGAAGGATAGAGCATGAGATAGACAATCTGGTAAAAACGAGCTTCTCGTATATCAACAAATAAGATAATGAGTATTTTCCTTACTCATGTAATACCTCGGAATTTCTAAATGAGTAGTGTAAAAATTTTCTTTGACTCGCTTTCTATTCATCATGTCACAATATTGGGGCTTTTTTATGAATTAACGTAATATAATCACGTTGGCCTGACGCCATTATATTTCACTAATTCATAGTTCCATTCCAATAGCACTACATGAGGTCAGGACACGCGATCAACCTCGAATTTCCACACAATTTCTCTAAAACAATTTCTTAAACAATGTGCTAAGGATAGCACAAGAGACAAAACATCATAAGTAACGAATAGGAGTAACGATGACATAGAAATGTCTTCGAAGTACCAAAAATCTCTGAAAGTCAAGAATGACGTTTTCTGGTTAAAAACCAAAGCACATAGGCACAACGGCACAAAGGCACGTAATATAACAAGAATGCTATATACCTAAACATAATAGCTTACATTGAAATGCCGAGCATTTAGAAGTCAAGAATGACATCTCGTGTAATATAACTCAAACGTTATATACATAACCATAATAGATGACATAGAAATATCTAGAATTTCAGAAGTCAAGAATGACATCCCTCGGTTTCACTTTCTGAGGTGTTCTTATAATGATAAACTAGCATGAGTCGGAGAATACGTTTAAATCAGAATGGGAGTTCCTCCCGGATTCAGAACATAACCAGATGTATGTATGATAACAATATACATACTAATACGATACAAATAATCATATATAATAATACATTATAGGCCGGGCTGTAGACTAGACTCACTAATGCACCCTACTGACTCGGGGTGACAACATCAATGCAGCTTAATTCCCTACAACCTGGCTCTGATACCAACTTTAACGACCCGTCAAAGTACACTTGATGACCATCGTTATCTTGGTCCCACAGCTTGATCATAACTCTATATGAATTTAATAAATAACCTTGCATTCTTTATTTAAAAATGATTTCCTATAAAGGAAACCTATCAAAATATGTAAGTTTAGAAAAATCATACATTATTACTTAACCAAAAGTTGACCAAAACAAAGTCAAAAGCATCCACTATTAAATATTTCAAAATAGAATGCAAGTTATTGTTTAACAAAAGCTGCCATCATAAATATGCAGACTCTCTAAGCACAGCGGAAGCAATCAATCATGAACCTGAGAATAAAACATGCGAGTAACTGTCAACAAAAATGTTGAGTGAATTATAGGTTTAATATTGCAAACAATATTTAATTTAAACCGTAAAAATTTATGTTTGAAAACATAAAAACTCCTTTTTGGACCACAAAATTATATGCTAGAAAACATATAAAAACATTATTCCATTTACCGTGAGCCACCTGGTAACCACTTAACCATTTATTTACCCTTTCCAAACACAATAAATAATATACACCGAACAAGTGTATCTACAACAAATTACGAAGTACTAAACATTCCGATTATAAATTGCTAGCGCGACTAGCTCGAAATGGGGTTGTCAAACCCGATAGATCTATCCGTAGGATTCGCGTTCACTAGTAGAAATCAGTGATTACAGTTACCAGACTAGGGAATATTTTTGTTCAACTCACAATGAATAATTTAAACCAACTTCCACTTGTGTCCAAAATATAAAATAAATTGTATGTATTCTCATCCCAAAAAATTTAAAATAGAAAATGGGACTATAACTCACCTTAATAGCAAACGAAGTAACCACACAAATATGCGAACATCAAATAAAGTAAAGTGATCAGGAATGATCACAACGCCGACCTATAAATAAAGAAGGTCGATATAAATAACTAACTTAGGTCAAGTCTTAGTATGATAGCTATTGTACATGTTGCAAGTAGTCATAGAACAATACTCAACATGCATCGGTTTGATCGGAACAGCGTACGGACACACACTTTCTATTTTTAGAAAGTTTTAAGTTAGGAAAGTTTCCTTATTTAGAAAGTCAACAAAAGTCAACTGAAAGTCAAAGTAAACCGGAAGTCATCTCAAAAGTCAACCTTGGTCAAACATAGTCAACGTTAATTTTAAAAGTGTAAGTTGTAATAATAATGTAAGTTATAATGTTTATTAAAGTTAAATATGTCTAATTATGTCATAACATAAGTTTAATTAAATTAAAATGAATTATCAAAGTTAATATAAGTTTGAATGATATAATTAATATAACATAAGTAATTAATTAATTAATTAAATATTAGTCATAATATAAGTATTATTAATTAATAATAAATTTTAAATCATATCATAAGTATTATTAATTAATTAATAATGAATTATTAATCATATCATAAGTTTCTAATTATAATTATTAAATCATAAGTATTTAATAATTAAATTATAATTAAATAATAACTAAGCCTTATAATAATTAAATAATTAATTAATATTTATTATAAGTCTTATAATAATAATCTTATAATATAAGTTTAATACTTATCATAAGTATTTTCCATTAATAATAAAAGTATTATTAATCATAAGTTTAATTAAAATGTTAATTAAATCATAAGTAATAATTAAATGATATAATAAATATATATCATAAGTCTTAAATTATAATAATTACTTTTTATATCATAAGTAATTAAATGATAATGAAATTCATTATTTATATCATAAGTTTAATAATTAATCACAAGTTTTAAATCAAAAGTTTATCGGGTCGTATCTTGAGCCCCGTGTGTCGGTTTTTGGCGAGCCTTACATATATCTTCGCCTAATCAAACCACCCGACACTTCGGTACACTCAAGAACACACCAAGAACAGCCCACAAGTCGTGGTGATCAGCCAAGACATCACTTGAAACTTTAATTCAATCAAAATCGTGTTTTAGACGCAACGGGTGATTCGTGGCTCGGATTTAGATGACCCGAACATGAAAGTTCGTCCCATCATTGATCCTAACACACTAACACACCCTAAAGTCACCAAATATGTTCACAAAGTCGGACCAAACCTGGTTCATACCAATATCACATTTCAATCTTAACAAAATACCACTTTGATCATATCTAGGGCTCCGGGAATCGAAACGACGTGAATCCGGAGTCTAAAATTAATGTTTTGATGAGAGGAACTCATCTAGATACTTTATTTTAACTTTTATAACAGTAACAATGTCATAAATACACGAAATAGCTGCTGTCCCAATTTTATCAAACCGAAAACATGTGTTTATGAGTAATTCTATGCATACAAACACCATTACAACAACATGTAATCACCATACTATTAAAATATAATCAAAATACAGAAAAATAAAGAAAAATTAAAAATCTAGGGTTAGGGTTTATACCCTAATCAAGAATCAAATGATGTAGTCGCGTAGAGAACGAAGAGATGAATCCGATTATGTAAAAAGCCCTATGATCCAAGCTTGATTTGATGATGAATTGATGATGATGATGATGGTGAGAAGGTGACAGCCAAGAAAAAAGAAAAGAGGAAGAGGAGAGAAATTAGGTTTAGGGAAAAACAAGGAAATGTAAAATGATGATGAAATGAAAAATGAAAATGGGGAGGGGGTCCCATTTGGCCGAATTTTTGATGGTGTGGGCCCCTTTGTGGCCCAAATTTGATAAATAAAAGAATTCTTGTGGCCTGAATGCCCGAACGAAAACCCGAAATGCGAAAACGCTACTACGCGATTGATTTTTCGGAGAGATAACAAATACGCGACGAATAAAATATATAAACACTATATATAATCATATGACATCAAAATATCATATTTAAAATAATTTGGATTTAAAAATCCCAAAAGCTTGACCGTTGGTTTGAAAACCGAAAAGATTCGCCGGATAGAAATTCGCGACACGTAGAAGCGTATAACTTAAAATATGAATACGAATATTCATTTAACATATAATAATTAATATATTATTACAAAAATAATAATATAGGTCATAGAAATGACGTGGCACGAATAACAGTTAACGGTTGTTAAATAATTAACGGTAAAAGATAAAGGAAAAAGTAGGGTCGTTACAACCGTATACTCCGTAGTAAAACACCTCATGACCATATGTACAATATTTGAAGCATTATGTACAACTGTATGGTAAAACACCTCCATAACTATATGTACAATATTTTAAGCATTATATATAACCTTATAATAAAACACCCATGACCATATGTACAAACTGTAAAACAAATTGTACAATCTTTTAGAAAACATCTCATGAACACATGTACAAACTTTGAAGCATATTGTACAACCTTCATATAATAATTGCATTTTAATTTTTGAAAAAATTTAAAGAGTCATTTGTTATTACTAATAATTATTATTCTTAAAAATATAAATATTCAATTTTAAAGCAAACTTTATAATTATAATTATAATTATAATTATAATTATTATATTATTATTATTTTAATATAGGTACTCTTTACAAGATTAATTACGTTACATTTGTATGCGAAATACATGTCTCAATAAAAGATTGTACTGTAGACTTTTATAACAATAAAAATAGTAATTGTGATAAAATTGGAAGATGATGGTGGGAGAATAAATGTAGTTCAATTATTCTGACCAAATTAAGTATATCAATATGTTTATAAAAACAATGACAAATTCCTTAGTCGGAATCATTGATTCAACGTTTCATTAAACTAAATAACTTTATTTAAATTCATACCTAAAAATACATAATTAAATTGTTTCGTTTTAACAAACTCGTGATTCTACAGGTCATTTCACTATATATATATATATATATATATATATAGTAGAGAGATCAAATGAGAACTTTTTTGTGTGAAAACCCCGAGAACTCGAAAATACATGAAATTCGAGCAAAAAGGGGGCTGGTCAAACAAAAAAAATATGGCGGCGAACAAAAAAGAAGCTGGTTGAACAAAAAAAATTAGGCGGGCGAATGAAAAAAGGTGTGGACGAACAAAATGGAGTAATTCGAACAAATTTGGTTCTATAATTTTGTAGAAGCGAACCATTTCTTGTAGAACCGAACGAAAAACTAAAATTTGAACGCCTTTTTTTTGTTCGGCCGCCATATTTTTGCTCGACTCCCTGTGTTTTTCCTCGCCCACCTATGTTTTTTGTTCGCCCGCGTGTATTTTTGCTCGACTACACTTGTTTTTGCTCGTCCGTGTCCCTTTTTGTTCGAATTTCAGTGTATTTTGAGTGTATTTGAAGTTCTTAGAGTTTTCACACTAAAAAAATTCTCACTGGATCCTCTTCCTATATATATATATGTATATATATATATATATATACACATATACATAAACAAAAAAGTTTTTGTGAATTATGGTTGAAAGTTATATTAGGATGTTTGTATCTATATATTATATCTATATATCTATATTATATTATATTATATTATAACAAATATATAAAATATACTACGTACGTATAGATTATATATGTATAGAATATTATTTTGTAAAGATTAATTCCAAAAAGTTAGTAACAAGTCATTGACCTGGTCAACGTAAAAAGATGGATTTGGATCGGGTCACACGTCCCATATTAATTTTCATACTCTATTTTTATCTATAAAATTGAATATAATACATATTTCATATTTTAAATTAATTAATGTTACACTTTATATTTTAATTATAGTGTTCCATATTAATAGTCCAGTATTCCACTTTGAAATGTCTCAAATTAATAATCCACTTCCATAAATAGAAAATAATAAGAAGTTTAAGTTCTCTTATGTGACATTTTCTTATACTGAGTGTTGTTTGTCTGTGGACTATTAATATGAGACGGAAGGAGTATTTTTCATTACCACGGGCTCATAAACTCAAAAACTCAAAAGAATAGTTGTTTGAAAAAATTAATTAATTTTGCACCATTATTTTATCCACCATTCAACGCACGAACTATAAAACCTATTACAACAAAATTGCAAAGTGATTAATTAGAAGTTAAAAATTATTTAAGGATATTATATATATATATATATATATATATATATATATATATATATATATATATATATATATATCAAAAAGGTTATAATTTATATATTGAAAAGATATTAATGGTGAGAAAAAAAATTGTAGTAAAAGAACTTTAAAAATTCGTCAACACCACGGGCTATTAAATTCAAAAGAAATTTTTAAAATTTATCAATACCACAGGCTATTTGAAAGGACCCGTTCATATACATTATAAACGATTCATAATAGTTGATTACATCGCGAGGTATTTTGACCTCTATATGATACATTTTACAAACATTGCATTCGTTTTTAAAAGACAAATTTTCTTTACAACGAAAGTTGACGGAATGCACACCATTTCATAATACATCCAACTATAATTGACATAATAATAATCTTGATGAACTCAATGACTCGAATGCAACGTCTTTCAAAATATGCCATGAATGACTCCAAGTAATATCCTTAAAATGAGCTAATGCACAACGGAAGATTTCTTTAATACCTGAGAATAAACATGCTTTAAAGTATCAACCAAAAGGTTGGTGAGTTCATAGGTTTATCATAATAATCATTTCAATATATTAATAGACCACAAGATTTCCGTTTATAAATATATGTACACTCGCAAGTGTATAAAAGTATTCTATAAGTTGTAGGCACCTGGTAACAAGCCTTAACGTTCATGTTTTACCCTCTGAAGTACACCAGATCAGGTGTGTTTAAAATAACCTCGAAGTACTAAAGCATCCCATAGTCAGGATGGGGTTTATCAGGCCCAATAGATCTATCTTTAGGATTCGCGCCTACCGTACATAGACAAGTAGTTTAATGTTACCAAGCTAAGGGTATATTTCTGGTTTAAACCCACGTAGAATTAGTTTTAGTACTTGTGCCTATTTCGTAAAACATTTATAAAAACAGCGCATGTATTCTCAGTCCCAAAAATATATATAAAAGGGAGCAAATGAAACTCACCATACTGTATTTCGTAGTAAAAATACATATAACGTCATTTAACAAGTGCAAGGTTGGCCTCGGATTCATGAACCTATATTAATTATATATATTTATATGTTGGTCAATATTTGTCTAACAATTTTTGGTCAAGTCATAGTGTACCACAATCCTAATGCTCGAGACTAATGTGCAAAAGTCAACTTGACCCAAAATGACTTCTAAAATTTATACGTGTTTATTATATAACTTAGCTATAGTCGTTTTATATATTTATTAGATTTTATAATAATAAAAGTCATTTATTAATAAAAATTTATATTAACGTTTATATATGATAAAATATACTTTTATATATCTTAAGTAGTAAAATTTATAAAGTTCACTTAATATCGTAAAACTATAGTGGTAAGTATTATTAATGTAATTATATTACGCGTGGTGAAAAATATCTTTGTATCCCCTATTTATTTGATAAAATAATATTGATCATAATAATAATAAGTAAAAGTTGTATTATTTTGTAATAATAATTATTATTATTCTATAAAAAAATAACAATATTTATATTTACTAAAAATGTTATTATGATAAAATGATAATACTAACATAATAGTAATAATGATATTTTATAATAACAATGATATTTCTATTAAAATAATAACGACGATAGTAATAATAATCATTTTAACAATAATACTAAAATTCAGTTGACTATAACTTCAAATCCGTTCATCGAAACCATTCGATATCTAAATGAAAAGTTCTTAATTTTTCGCTAGCTTTCCAATGACATGCATATCATATACCCTATCTCAGTAGCATATGTATCTAATTCAGGATTCAACAAACCTATCTAAGGACAATATCGAATGTACAAGCATGCATAATCCTATATACTCGAGCACTAGTCAGGGATACACTATTGATATATAAAAGTTAAGTTATGAGTGCTCACGTATCAATATTGAGATTCAATATTGCAGGAAAGTATGTAGACGCAACGGAGATGATAAAATCTAGATTGACCTCACGAGCATACCCATGAACCATACCCATCACCTCCATAGCTATAACCCATAATTTCCTTAGCTTCGACTCATTCAAAAAACTATTTTGAAATTACTCGGACATCACTCTGTCGTAATATTTTATGTATACTAATAATATCTTGAAATAATATAGAGCAATATATATATATATATATATATATATATATATATATATATATATATATATATATATATATATATATATATATATATGTAAATCGATTGAGAGAGTTTAGAGAAATATATTTTCAAGTTTCTATGAAATAATGAAACCTATTGAATTCTATTTATAATAGATTTTTGAATTATTAAAGTGAATTATTAAAGTATGAATTATTAAAGTGAATTATTAAAGTATGAATTATTAAAGTGAATTATTAAAGTATGAATTATTAAAGTGAATTATTAAAGTATGAATTATTAAAGTGAATTATTAAAGTATGAATTATTAAAGTATGAATTATTAAAGTAAATTATTAAAGTTAAAGTAAAGGTAAAGTAAAGTAAAGGTAAAGTTAAAGTATAGTAAAAATATAAAAACTATGTATGTATAATACGTGTATAAATATATATAATATTAATTTAAATCGTTATATATATTTAATGAAATAAAATATAAATATCGTTATATTTATTATACTGGTTAAGTAATGAGTTGTCAAAAGTGATTCTAGATATTTATAAAAGTTATATACGTTTTAATAATAAAGTTCTTTTTAAACTGAAAACGTTTTTGTACGTTTAAAAATAGATTAATAGAATATTATGGAAACCAATTCTCCAATAGCTTTTGTCTAACTTTCGTAAATGACACTTTTTATTTTTATTTATAAATAGCTTTACAAATTATTCCGAATATCGTTAAGAGGAATAGATTTCTCAAATCATAGTGGACCTCTCAACAGAGACTTGTAATCATAATTCAATGTTTCTGATAATTCAATCATTTAATATATATTTTTTTAATTTTGTCGATAATCATATTGAAACAAATACATTCATATAAAGCATTATACTTTTAAATACTTTGTTGACATTTTCAATTTATAACATATACACATATACATACATATTCATATATGTTCATTTAATGGTTCGTGAATCATTGGAATTTGGTCGAGGTTTAAATGAATGTATAAACATAGTTTAAAATCCTTGAGATTTAACTTAACAAACATTGCTTATCGTGTCAGAATAATATAAAGATAAAGTTTAAATTTAGTCGAAAATTTTCGGGTCGTCACAGTACCTACCCGTTAAAGAAATTTCGTCCCCGAAATTTGATAGAGGTCGTTATGGCTAACAATGAGAATGTTATTATGACGATTATGAAGTTTTATCATGTCTAAGAAGTATGGATAAAATAATTCGATTACTCAAAGCGTATGAGGGAAGTTATCGTAAATGAAGGAAATAAGATTATAGTGATTCGTCATATCTTTTGACGTCATCACAATTGATCTCCGAATTTAAAGAAAATCTTTGTAATCTATGTTAGATTTGATGCTTCGGTGATTAAGGAGATTATGATTCTCTTCGAATTAATACGATAATCCATCTTGATTTCTCTGTCGGGTATTTCACTATAAATCCACCTCCTTCGTTTCCTTACAACTCACACCTTCTATTCTTTCTCCCTCAACTCATATTTTAAAGTATATGTCAATATGCTTCATCCAGTACTGATTCTCGATATACTCCTCACTTTCATATCTGTCATTCTTCTTTTTCATCTGCCTCCGGAAGAATCTATTTACTTCTACTATATTCTCGGTTTTATAGTGTTTTTAGTTCTTCCGTGTCTTTATATTGCTATATGCATCGATATATACGGTTTATAATTTTTGGGTGGTTGTTGGGTTTTATATCTTCCCTTATATTTCAAAGCCCCTGCTTTTGTCTTCTATAATCATTGACATCCAAGTTAATGCTCCCTTCTATTTGCTGCGATTTATACTCCAATTTCTATTTTGTAGTTTTGTCCTTTCGTTTCTTCTTCTTGCGATTAAGCAACGTTTGTAATGGTCCAGTATTCGCAGATATGAATTTCAGAATGAACATAGTTAATGTTCTAAGAAGGAAATGGTAATGGCACGATCTTGATTTGTTAATTTACCAGAATACCCTGAAAAGACCGAATCATCAAGAAAATATATTCTTGATATTTTTAGAGATTAAATAGAATACAAGAGTCGTGTAACATGGAACATGATGACGGCATGGTCTGTGAATCGTCATGTCCCATTAGAAACTCAGCATGACTTACTGTAATATAATCACGTTGATCAAGTGTCATTATATTATACTAACTCATGCTTCAGTTCCCAACACTACTTCAAAACATTTATAATTTAAACTCGAAAGTTTATAGAATATAGAAACTAATAGTTTCTTATATGATGTAACACTGATAGCGCAAAGAGATAAATGACTTCAGATAAGATTAGTTGTGAAAATATCTTCAGAAATATCGCGGATATTTATAATGAAAGATATGATAATATCTTAGAATTTCTAATATTGATGGATGATGATGAAGATTTGTCTGTAAAGGTTTAGAATAAAGAGTAAGGTATTCGTTAATGACTTTAGCAGGCACTGAATCATTTGGATTCTTTGTAGGCAGATTTAGTCTTTGTGATTTGTCCACAGCCTCCTTCATAGTCTGTTCAATCCGTTTTCCAGTTTCAAACCTTCTCTTTTTCTCAGCTTTACCACCTTATTATTCTTTGTCATCAAACTTTTTACTGTTAAGATCGTTTACAGTTTTTGATGCTTCGTCAGCATTTCAAGAACTAGTTTGCAGTTCAGAATATTTTTCAGAACTTCACATTCAAAGTATGTAAGTCCAGAAGATAGACGTTTTACGTACACATATAACTGTTGGCGTAGACATGCTGCGAGATTTCAAAATACTGGTTACTGTTTTTCGATGATTCGTATGACAATTCTCGTTACAAGATGCGAATGAGTAAATGATGTGATTTCAATAAATATAATGATTTTTCGAAAAGTCAAAGATAATTGAAGTTGTTGGTAAGTTTATTACTATGGTGGCGAGATATGAAAGGTCCCCAGTAACGATGACGAAAGGGCAACGTATCTATCTAGGTTATAATAAGACTAGTCCGACTGAAAAGTCGAAGTTGACTTGCTGGAGCTGTGACAAAACTGTCTACTTTGAAAAGGAATTGAAAAGTCATTTTAGCTAATAAATGCCAAAGGGTCTGACACGGATACGCGTCGAACTATGAATTTGGCTTCGAGAGCTTTTTAGGTACATAAATGTGGGTAATATGTGATTTGATCATCATCTCGATTGTTCATTGTTTGAAGTGTCTTCGAAAACTTCGGAGAGTTTGAACACAGTTTGTAATCGTTAATATACATATGATGTTCTAACACGGTTTTGAAGTCAAAGTATAGCTTTGAAAGATGTAGGAATCTAAGAGTGATGTCTTCTATTAAATCATGACTTGGATTTTGATTTGTCAAAATCAGAATGCGTAATCAAATTTGGGTGAGAATGGTTGTTTTGATTTTTATACAAGAATGTATATTGTTGTGAGATTTTGAGAGTATAGTTGATGATTTGCTTAATCAGATTCGAAAAATGTAATATATTAATTGTGAATTTATATATCTCTCGGGTATTACCTACCCGTTAAAAAAAAATTTCACAATTAATATTTTGTACAACAGAATTTTATTACAGTCTTTATGAAAATATATATGTGCATATTTTCTTCAGATGTAACATAGATTTAATGAGTTAATATTAAATTAAACTCATTTGATTTACGGTTGAAACTAGAACTGAATAATCCCTAAAGACTTTAGAAATTACATAACTTTTACGGAGTATTTATTCAATAAAATTGAAATTATGAATTAATACTTCGTTATTTGTTGGTGTTTGTAACCCTTGCACCATATTCTCTAAAGCCACTACTCGAGCGCGAAGCTCGTTGACTTCTTCTATTACATCGGGGTGATTGTCGGTTCGGACGAGCGGATAAATAAAATCTAGAATTTGATGTAGTATATAATCGTGACGAGATACTCTGAAAATGAGAGAGAAAATGGTGTTTCAGACCGGTTCGCTGGTAAGTGCTTCAGGTTCATCGCCAAGAGGGCAATGTGGTGGATGGAAGGGATCACCTTCTTCTTGTCTCCAATTATTGAGGAGGCTACGAACCTATCCCCAATTCATTCATAATAGATGATGGCTAATTGGTTGATCCATTCCGGTCACACTGCTTTCGGAGCTTGAGTGGGATTCCATATCGGAATTCGAGGGACTTGAACTAATGACGAATTCCATTTTGTTCGATTGAATAAAGAATTTTTCGATATGAAATGATTTTTCGGCTATCGGGTGGTATTCTAATTACATATAATATCTATATATATAGCGCAAAAGATTTCATAGATTACGGAGGAAATTACGGGATATGTCAGGCAAAGTTTACAGTAACAGATACGCTAAGATATGGATTAGCAGATACGCTAAGATATGAATTTTGTCTATACAATATTCATGCAATCAATGCAGTAAGACATGTCTAGACTAAGAATGATAAGCAGGCAATTTTCGACAAAAATGATAAGCAAAACTTTTGACATGCAGACACGGTCGAAGTCCAGGCTCATTAATGCATCCTAACGACTATCAGTCAGACACACTAATGCAGACCTGGTTCGCTAAGACCACCGCTCTGATACCAACTGAAAGGACCCGTTCATATACATTATAAACGATTCATAATAGTTGATTACATCGCGAGGTATTTTGACCTCTATATGATACATTTTACAAACATTGCATTCGTTTTTAAAAGACAAATTTTCTTTACAACGAAAGTTGACGGAATGCACACCATTTCATAATACATCCAACTATAATTGACATAATAATAATCTTGATGAACTCAATGACTCGAATGCAACGTCTTTCAAAATATGCCATGAATGACTCCAAGTAATATCCTTAAAATGAGCTAATGCACAGCGGAAGATTTCTTTAATACCTGAGAATAAACATGCTTTAAAGTGTCAACCAAAAGGTTGGTGAGTTCATAGGTTTATCATAATAATCATTTCAATATATTAATAGACCACAAGATTTCCGTTTATAAATATATGTACACTCGCAAGTGTATAAAAGTATTCTATAAGTTGTAGGCACCCGGTAACAAGCCTTAACGTTCATGTTTTACCCTCTGAAGTACACCAGATCAGGTGTGTTTAAAATAACCTCGAAGTACTAAAGCATCCCATAGTCAAGATGGGGTTTATCAGGCCCAATAGATCTATCTTTAGGATTCGCGCCTTCCGTACATAGACAAGTAGTTTAATGTTACCAAGCTAAGGGTATATTTCTGGTTTAAACCCACGTAGAATTAGTTTTAGTACTTGTGCCTATTTCGTAAAACATTTATAAAAATAGCGCATGTATTCTCAGTCCCAAAAATATATTTAAAAGGGAGCAAATGAAACTCACCATACTGTATTTCGTAGTAAAAATACATATAACGTCATTTAACAAGTGCAAGGTTGGCCTCGGATTCACGAACCTATATTAATTATATATATTTATATGTTGGTCAATATTTGTCTAACAATTTTTGGTTAAGTCATAGTGTACCACAATCCTAATGCTCGAGACTAATGTGCAAAAGTCAACTTGACCCAAAATGACTTCTAAAATTTATACGTGTTTATTATATAACTTAGCTATAGTCATTTTATATATTTATTAGATTTTATAATAATAAAAGTCATTTATTAATAAAAATTTATATTAACATTTATATATGATAAAATATACTTTTATATATCTTAAGTAGTAAAATTTATAAAGTTCACTTAATATCGTAAAACTATAGTGGTAAGTATTATTAATGTAATTATATTACGCGTGGTGAAAAATATCTTTGTATCCCCTATTTATTTGATAAAATAATATTGATCATAATAATAATAAGTAAAAGTTGTATTATTTTGTAATAATAATTATTATTATTCTATAAAAAAAATAACAATATTTATATTTACTAAAAATGTTATTATGATAAAATGATAATACTAACATAATAGTAATAATGATATTTTATAATAACAATGATATTTCTATTAAAATAATAACGACGATAGTAATAATAATCATTTTAACAATAATACTAAAATTCAGTTGACTATAACTTCAAATCCGTTCATCGAAACCATTCGATATCTAAATGAAAAGTTCTTAATTTTTCGCTAGCTTTCCAATGACATGCATATCATATACCCTATCTCAGTAGCATATGTATCTAATTCAGGATTCAACAAACCTATCTAAGGACAATATCGAATGTACAAGCATGCATAATCCTATATACTCGAGCACTAGTCAGGGATACACTATTGATATATAAAAGTTAAGTTATGAGTGCTCACGTATCAATATTGAGATTCAATATTGCAGGAAAGTACGTAGACGCAACGGAGATGATAAAATCTAGATTGACCTCACGAGCATACCCATGAACCATACCCATCACCTCCATAGCTATAACCCATAATTTCCTTAGCTTCGACTCATTCAAAAAACTATTTTGAAATCACTCGGACATCACTCCGTCGTAATATTTTATGTATACTAATAATATCTTGAAATAATATAGAGCAAAAAAAAAAAAAAAAATATATATATATATATATATATATATATATATATATATATATATATATATATATATATGTAAATCGATTGAGAGAGTTTAGAGAAATATATTTTCAAGTTTCTATGAAATAATGAAACCTATTGAATTCTATTTATAATAGATTTTTGAATTATTAAAGTGAATTATTAAAGTATGAATTATTAAAGTGAATTATTAAAGTATGAATTATTAAAGTGAATTATTAAAGTATGAATTTTTAAAGTGAATTATTAAAGTATGAATTATTAAAGTGAATTATTAAAGTGAATTATTAAAGTATGAATTATTAAAGTGAATTATTAAAGTATGAATTATTAAAGTGAATTATTAAAGTATGAATTATTAAAGTATGAATTATTAAAGTAAATTATTAAAGTTAAAGTAAAGGTAAAGTAAAGTAAAGGTAAAGTTAAAGTATAGTAAAAATATAAAAACTATGTATGTATAATACGTGTATAAATATATATAATATTAATTTAAATCGTTATATATATTTAATGAAATAAAATATAAATATCGTTATATTTATTATACTGGTTAAGTAATGAGTTGTCAAAAGTGATTCTAGATATTTATAAAAGTTATATACGTTTTAATAATAAAGTTCTTTTTAAACTGAAAACGTTTTTGTACGTTTGAAAATAGATTAATAGAATATTATGGAAACCAATTCTCCAATAGCTTTTGTCTAACTTTCGTAAATGACACTTTTTATTTTTATTTATAAATAACTTTACAAATTATTCCGAATATCGTTAAGAGGAATAGATTTCTCAAATCATAGTGGACCTCTCAACAGAGACTTGTAATCATAATTCAATGTTTCTGATAATTCAATCATTTAATATATATATTTTTTAATTTCGTCGATAATCATATTGAAACAAATACATTCATATAAAGCATTATACTTTTAAATACTTTGTTGACATTTTCAATTTATAACATATACACATATACATACATATTCATATATGTTCATTTAATGGTTAATGAATCATTGGAATTTAGTCGAGGTTTAAATGAATGTATAAACATAGTTTAAAATCCTTGAGATTTAACTTAACAAACATTGCTTATCGTGTCAGAATAATATAAAGATAAAGTTTAAATTTAGTCAAAAATTTCCCGGTCGTCACACTATTAAACTCAAAAGATTTTTTAAAATTTGTCAATACCATGGGCTCTAAAATAATTCATATATTTTTTCTATTTTTTAATATCTCTATTTACATACTAATATGAACTGCAAATTACATTTTTGCACGGATTTTTACACACCCATGCAACGCACGGGCTCTAAAACCTAGTATGTGTGTGTGTATATATATATATATATATATATATATATATATATATATATATATATATATATATATATATATATATATATATATATAGTGGTTGGATTAAGAGGGAAGTAACCAATCGGGGGGAAACGGGGGGAAGCAAAAACTTTTTTTTTTTCATTTTTTGAAAAAACTTTGTTCACGAACATTATAGATTGGATGAAAATATGAACATTTAATAAAGACACTTTGTGATAAATGTTTTTATTTTGGCGCGAAAATGCTCGAAGAAGTAATATATAACAATTATCGTGTTTTTCGAGCGTATGTTGAGGGTTTTAGATATTAGGGTTTAGCTATTAGGGTTTCGATATTAGGGTTTATATAGTTTAGATATTAGGGTTTAGAAATTTAGGGTTTAGGGTTTAGATTTAGGGTTTAGATTTAGGATTTAGATTGAGTTTTTAACACGAACGGTTTAGAGTTTAGGGTTTAGGGTTTGAGGTTTTGGGTTTAGGGACTTAACCCAAAACACCAAACCTTAAACCCTAAACCCTAAACTCTAAATCGGGCTAAATTTTACTTCACAAAACATGAAAAAAATAACGTTAACATTCTTCACGATCAATATTATCTTGAATGTTATTTTTGTCGATCGTTTTCCCGCCTAAATAATAACATTCATCACGAAGTGTCTTTTTTAAATGTTCATATTTTCGTGTGATCTTGATGCCTGAAAAAAAAATTCCAAAAAAAAACGAAAAAAGAAAAAATCTTTTTTGCTTCCCCCCGTTTCTCCCCGATTGGTTACTTCCCCATTATTGCTCGTTACTTCCCCATAATTCTAAACAAATATTGCTCGTTATTTTTTTTTCATGTGCAGGAAGCAAGCACGTCACAAATTTTGAAGACTACATGTCGCGTTACCAACGTGTTCCAAGCGTGCTTTGGGCACATGAACTTTAAGAGCATGGGGTGTGGACTGGGTCAGTCCGGCGTCACCACCCCCAAAAACGTCGAGTGACCGTCGCACCACACCGACTCGGCGTCGGTTCAGCGTCTCCTACCCTGACGTCGTGAGCAAGACTTTGGATGGTTGCTGGTTAAGTGGGCCCCCTTTTCAAATTTTTTGCCGTTAAGCCTTCAGTTTTTTGTTTTCTTTAAATAACATATATATTAAACCTCTACATATACATACACAAATCACAATCTATACACTCACACAAACCTCACTTCTCTCATTTTTTATACAATACGAAAAATAGTTTATTAAATACAATGGCTTATTCATCTTCCGACAATGAGTATACGATGCTTGCACTCGAAATGTTAGAGGCCGATCAAAGTGATGGGGGGGATAGTTCTAATGTTCGTTTAACGCGACGCTATATCAGACGTAATCACCATGAAGCACATGATCGCCTCATAAGAGACTATTTTGCTGAACGTCCGAAGTATAGCGAAGTGGAGTTCAAACGTCGATTTCGAATGAGGAGACGTGTATTCAACCGAATTATGGAAGGTATATTAAATTTTTCTGCAAATCGTTTACCTAAATATTTTGAATGGTTTCATGTTAGACCTGATTGCCGTGGCGAGTTAGGCATTTGTACACATTTAAAAATAATGGCGACACTTCGTCTGTTGGCATACGGTTATGCACCCGATGCGTTAGACGAGTATTTACAAATGTCAGAACGTTTCATACCCCCAAATAGGGCCGGGGTAAATATGACTTCACAATATCACAACACAAGTATATAAAAGCGAGAACGACTCTAAATAAGACGTTTTAATAAAATAAAATTTGATTTGCAACGGAAACGTAAAAATGTTTTACATAATGTAATTCATATGTAAATAACAAATGATAAGTTCTAAATACGTGGACTCCAATGCATCAGCTAGCTAAGCATCATAGGGCAGCACATAAGCTAATCTTTACATGAGACAAACATGCTTAAAGTGTCAACACAATGGTTGAGTGAACATCATAGGTTTATACAATCAATAAAGTTTTAGACCACAAGGTTTAGTTATAAAGTTTTATCAGTTCGTTAGTAGTGCTGAGGTATATGATATCGAGACTAAATAAAGTTACCCTATGACACCTTGAACTGTCAGTGTCGTTGAAATCATTATTATGTACCCCCTTGACGATCACGCCAATGGGTAGAGATGTCACTCTCAGTAGGCCTACTCACAATAACTAAGTTTGCGTTTCAAAGTAGCAATTAACGATATCATGGCAGGGATTTAGCATGAAATAAAGCATGTGATAGTACAGTTTGAACTAATCAAGTTTGAGTACTTGTGCCTAATCGTAAAACAGTTTAAAAGCAAGCATGTGTCTCACCCAAAGTTTATAAAATTCAGTAAAATATGTAAAAGCGGGGCTATGAGTTCACCTTAGTAGCAAGTAAGTTATTCCACGCAAGAAGTATGAACGGAGTAAGTGATCGGAGATCTCAACCTAGAGATATAACCTTTGATTAGTTAATGTCTAACAGACATAAAGTTTGTTTATTAATATAGCAACTATATTAACAGTGACGGTTTTTTCGAGAAGAGTTCCTATTTCTCAAAAGTTTCTAGTTTTGGAAACCTACTATTTATGGAAAGCTTCCACTTATAGTAAGTTTCTAGTTTTGGAATGTTCGGGTTATAATCCTTCACAAAGACGTTGTACAACTTTGCCCAAACCTCGTTGCTATCAGATAAATCACTCTGATGATCTGTTGTTTCCGGGCGCCCAGGACTCTTGACCAGAATCTATGTCTTGGTATTCGAGATCCACAAGCAGTTTTCATAAGGCAACAAGGACCACCCTAGGCCATAAGTAGCGGTGAGGTTCGTATAAAGTGCACGTTATCTTTTAATTATAACCTTCACGCTATAGATGTATTCACACAAAGAATTATTAATGTACTTAATAATTATATATATAGATGATAATATAACTTAGTGTAATTAAGGTGTTACCATATAGATAAGTTTACAAGTTAAAGTAATAATATTATTACTCTAATTATCCTTTAATTAATCAATCTTCTTTATATAATCTTATCATGTTTTGCATACATATATAATATAATCTTTGTACGTGTTACATACATATAGGTACGTACATGATACATACATATACTATTATCCTTATATTATATGTATATTTTTATAACTATAACGTAGATATGTATATATATCTTATGTAAGTGTTACATATATATAAGTGAAAAGGTGATATATATATATATATATATATATATATATATATATATATATATATATATATATATATATATATATATATATATAGAGTAATACTTACCCTAATTAATCTAACAAGCAAGTATTAAATTTTAACATAATATATCAACATATATACATATACATGATACCTATACACATGCTAATACATACACACACACACACGTACATATACATACATGCACACACATATATATACACGCATGCATATATATACATATATACACACGAGTATATCTACAACATCTACATGTACATACGTATGTATGTATGCATTATTATCATTATTATACTAATCCACCATCAATTAACATTAATCTTTATTCATGTATATAAAATCATAACCTATTTATTTTATTAATCACCATCACTTATTAACATCATACTTCATATTCAAGATACTTAATTATATTAACTAGTTCATATCATTATAATTATTCTTACATGTTCCATATTCATAAATCTTAATCTTATTAATCATATTATTTATCCATAAACATTTAACTTCATTAACTAGTTCAAGTACAAAATTCATGATCAATTTATATTCATACTTAATCCTTTAATCATCTCTATCTCATTAATATATTACTTCACATTCATAATACATAACTAACTTTATGATCAAATCTTAATTAACAACATGATACTTAAAAGAAACATATTAAAAAGTATTATGAACTTAGGGAATTTAGGGATACCTTAAGATGTTTTAAGATCAAGAAAAGTAATGGTTGAGGGTGAAGAAACACGCGTACAGTAGGAGCAAAAACAAAGGAGAAAACGCAGCAGCAAAGGTGGCAGAATGAGCGGGTTCGGGTTTGTTTTAGTCACGCAGACACAGCAAAAAATTCGCAGCCTTGGGGACTATTTTAGGGCGGTTTAGGGTGGTGTTTGTTAGCGTTTCACGGCAGCAAAAATAGCAGGAAGAGTGGGTGTCTTGGTGGTCAAAAAATACAGCAGAAACAGAAGCAACACAGTCGATTTTATGGTTTGTTTGGGTCACAAAATACAGCAGCAACAGGAGCAACAAAACAGGTCAATCTTGGGCTGTTTTAGATGGCAAATTACAGCAGGAAAAATAGCAAAACAAGTCTGTGATGGTGGCAATTTATGGCTGCAACTGAGCAGCTTGTGTGGGTCGAAAAAGACAGCAAAAGTAGCGACTGCAGGGGTGCTTTGGCGGCTCTTTTGGGCTAACAAGGGTGGTGACAGAAGCTGTTTGGGTGGCGGTTTGGGCTGCCCAAAAACGCAGCAGCAGCTGGGGTGAAAGGCTGCAGAAACGAGCAGCAGAGGTGTTTAAAAAGTGGTGGCGGTGGTCGGTTTTAGGTGATGATGTTGGTGAGAAAAAAAACTGCCGAACCAAATAGAGAAAGAGAGGAGATTGGAGTGTTTTTGTGAGATTTGTGAATAATGAATTGGTGAGCCTAGATGTCCTTTTATAATGCAAGTGTTGAGTGTTTGAATCAAACTCAAAGTGTTTAAAGGTGTAGAAGAGATTAGGATTATGATTAATGAATTGGGATTAGATTAGGATTCATCTTATTATTTAGATTAGGATTAGGAGTCTTGAGGTTTATCTTTTAAAAAAAAAAAAATGGGCTAGCCTTTTTTTTATTTAATTGTATTATTTATATTTTTTTTGTCTTTACTATTTCCTTTAATTTACTAATTCCACACTTTATTTAATTTTTAATTGTTTTCTCCAAAAGTTTAATAGTTTAGAGAAATGCCACATTTTATTAACTACCTAAAATTATAATATTTACAATATCACAAAAATACGTAAACTTTAATTGACAGAGAGTGTCGACTAAAAATTTACTATTCAGTCGACGTTTTGTTAATCAAAGTTTACGAGCACATAAGGGTCCTAAGGCAAAATAGTAAAATTAGAAGTGGAAAAGTGAGGGTCGTTATAGTACCTCCCCGTTAATGAAAACTTCGTCCTGAAGTTTTAGGTAGACTTCTCGGATGCATCTGTGGTTGAGAAGGGATGGGGATATTTCCCCCTCATCTGGTCTTCATGTTCCCAGCTATACTCGGGGCCTCTTCGTGAATTCCAACGAATTTTAACAATAGGAATGTTGCTCTGTTTCAAGCGTTTAACCTCACGATCCATAACTTCTATCGGTTCTTCGATGAAGTGTATTTTATCATCAATAAGGAGATCATTCAAAGGAATAACAAGTGTGCCATCAGCAAGACACTTCTTCAGATTTGAGATGTGGAATACGTTGTGTACACTACTGAGCTCAGCAGGTAGTTCTAATCGATACACCACGGGATCAATCCTTTCAGTAATCTTGAAAGGTCCAATAAAACGCGGACTTAGTTTGCTTCGTTTACGAAAACGAACGACGCCTTTCCAAGGGGATATTTTCAACATGACTTTATCACCAACTTGGAATTCTAAAGGTTTCTGACGATTATCAGCATGGCTTTTCTATCAGCTACGAGTATTTTCTAATCGTTTCTTAATCTGAACGATATTTTCGGTAGTTTCGTGAATAATTTCAGGACCAGTTAACTGTCTGTCTTCTAGTTCATCCCAGCACAATGGAGATCTACATTTTTGTCCGTACAAGGCTTCAAAAGGTGCAGCCTTAATACTTGAGTGATAGCTGTTATTGTAAGAAAATGCAGCCAAAGGCAAGTGTCTATCCCAACCTTTGCCGAAATCGATAACACAAACAAGAAGCATATCTTCCAATGTTTGAATGGTTCGTTCACTTTAACCATCGGTTTGTGGATGATAGGCAGTACTCATGTCGAGTTGAGTTCCAAGAGCAGATTGTAAGGTTTTCCAAAATCTAGAAATGAATCGACTCTCGCGATCAGAATTGATTGAGATAGGGACTCCATAACGTGAGACAATCTCTTTGATATAAAGTTATGTTAATTTTTCCATCTTGTCGGTTTCTTTGATCGGTAAGAAGTATGCAGATTTAGTAAGACGATCCACTATGACCCAAATAGTATCATTGCCGTTTGAAGTCTTGGGCAACTTAGTAATAAAGTCCATAGTGATACATTCCCACTTCCACTGCGGAATATCCAGCTGTTGAAGTAAACCAGACGGCTTTTGATGCTCGGCCTTAACTTTTAAACAAGTAAGGCACTTGCTCACATAATCAGTAATATTAGATTTATGATTAGGCCACCAATAAGCTTTTTCACATCGTGATACATTTTACTAGAGCCTGGGTGAACAGAATACCTAGTCTTATGTGCTTCATCCAAGACTAGTTCTAGAAGATTTCCAAAGATTGGGACCCAGAATCGGTTATTGAAATACCTTATTCAGTTTACCTTGAGTTCAAGTTGCTTTACGAGACCTTTAAGTCCCTCAAGTCAGACATTCACTTCCTTCAATGCCTCAAGTTGTGCTTCACGGATTTGAGATGTAAGATTTGTACGAATACGTATATTTAAGGTTCGGACTCGGATCGGTTTGGCACAATCCTTTCTACTAATGGAATCGGCAATTACATTCGCCTTACCAGGATGATATTTAAGTTCACAGTTGTAGTCATTCAATAACTCGACCCAACGCCTTTGTCTCATGTTCAGTTGCTTCTGGTCAAAGATATGTTGAATACTTTTATGATCGGTAATGTAACACCCTAGGCAAATCCCACATCGCCCACAGACATGAGTGATCATGGGATTATAAGGTAATACTCACGCTTAAATGACACAACGCGTTTTGGGACCACAAGCAGAACGGGTGAGCGAGTACGTTGTGGTTAAGCATTCTCGGACGAGAGCACTACCAGGATGGGTGACCTCTTGGGAAAGTGCTTCTCGTGTGTGGTCGCCAAGATAGAGCCGTGCACCTGCGGATAAAGCGGACAATATTTTGGTCATGTTAAGCTGGGGTGTTATAGAATGGTATCAGAGCCACTCATGTGCCGTTAGGGGTGGTGGGGCAAACCTCATCGAGGACGATGAGTTCCCGAGGGGGTGAATGTAACACCCTAGACAAATCCCACATCGCCCACAAACATGAGTGATCATGGGATTATAATGTAATACTCACGTTTAAATGACACAACGCGTTTTGGGACCACAGGCAGAGCGGGTGAGCGAGTACGTTGTGGTTAAGTGTTCTCGGGCAAGAGCACTACCAGGATGGGTGACCTCCTGGGAAAGTGCTTCTCGTGTGTGGTCGCCAAAAAAAAAGAAGCCGTGCACCTGCGGGCAAAGCGGACAATATTGTGGTCATGTTAAGCTGGGGTGTTACAGGTAATCACCGTGAATTTCATCCCGTAGAGATAATGTCTCCACATCTTCAATGCAAATACCACAGCTCCTAACTCCAGGTCATGCGTGGTATAGTTCTTCTCATGTTTCTTCAATTGTCTAGATGCATAATCTATGACTTTGTTACGTTACATTAAGACACATCCGAAACCTTGGTTTGAGGCATCACAATAGACTACAAAATCGTCGGCGCCATCGGGTAATGATAGAATCAGGACTATGGTCAATTTATCCTTTAGAACCTTAAAAGCAGATTCCTATTCTTCGGACCACTCAAACTTCTTCCCCTTGTGAGTTAGCTTGGTGAGAGGTTTGGCTAGAATTGAAAAATCTTTGATGAACCTTCGGTAATAACCAGCAAGTCCCAAAAATTGGCGAATATGTTTCGCACTCTTAGGCACTTCCTAGTTCTAAATAGCAGTGATTTTCGCCAGATCGACATGTATTCCTTCACTATCAACTACATGTCCAAGAAATTGTACGGTTCGCAGCCAAAATTCACACTTGGAAAAACTTGGCATACATTTTTTCCTTCATTAAGAGCTCTAGAATTAATCGCAGATGTTGTTCATGCTCTTTCTCTCTTGGAATAGATTAGAATATCATTGATGAAAGCGATCACAAATTGGTCAAGATAAGGTTTGCATACACGGTTCATAAGATCCATGAATACATCAGGTGCATTGGTTAACCCAAAAGGCATAACAAGAAACTCCTAGTGTCCGTAACGAGTTCGGAAATCCGTCTTAGAAACATCATCTTCCTTGACTCTCAATTGATGATAACCCGACCTAAGATCAATCTTCGAATAGATACTTGACCCTTACAATTGGTCAAACAGGTAATCAATATGCGAGAGTGGATAACGATTCTTGATGGTTAGCTTGTACAGTTCTTGGTAATCAATACACATCCTCAACGTGCCATCTTTCTTCTTAACGAAAAGAACCAGTGCACCCCACGGAGATGAGCTAGGATGAATGAAACCTTTCTCCAAAAGTTCTTGGAGTTGGTTGGATAATTCCTTCATCTCAGGAGGAGCTAAGCAGTATGGTGCCTTTGCAATAGATGTAGCACCGGGAGTCAAATCAATTTGAAACTCAACCTGTGGTTGGGGAAGGAGACCAGGGAGTTTTTCAGGAAATACTTCAGAAAAGTCTCTAACCACCGGTACATCTTCAATCCATTTCTCTTTCGGTTCGACTTCCTTAACATGAGCCAAAATAGCTGGATCCCTTCATTAGAAACTTATGGGTTTGATGCATGAGATGATATTGAGTTTCACCTTAAATGACTAGAGTTTCACCATTCTCTAGAGGAATACTAACAGTTTTATCGATGCATAGGATTCTAGCTCTCAATGGGGCTAAACAATCCATTATAAATACATCGAACTTCGTAACTTGATCGGCAATAAGTCAATGTACTCATAAGTATGAGGTAGTTTGGTTAAAATGAGTTATTCGTATATCTTCACATCAGATGTTGATTATCCTTCATGTAATCACATTGAGATTTTCGAATAAGTGGCTTGGAAATTTTTCTTTGATTCACTTTCTATTCCATATGTCATGATATTGGAATTTCTATATGAATTACCGTAACATAATCACGTTGATTAGGCGTCATTATGTTTCACTAATTCACACTTCCATTCCAAGGACACTCCATAGGGTCATGATATGTGATCAAACTACAGAATTTTATTAGAAAACTTTCTAAGGACTTAAAGCTCAATTTCCGTTTAAAGGGTTCATAACCTAAAGCATTTCTCGACGTACTAAAGATTGCAAAGAGAGAATCTTCATGAGTCTTGATATCGGCTAAAAAGTCACGTTTTCACCCCGGTATTAAGGCCCAAAAACAAGAAAGATTCAAACTTTGTCGGCAAAATACCCACTTCGTCAGTTAGAATTGAAGAACAAGTAATTATGAAGACGGTGCAAAAAGAATCAAGAGAATCGGAGCTAAAATGAAGATTCCTGAGCGAAAACGGTGAAAGACAAGAAAACAAGTTACGATCCAGGAAAATCAGGCTGACCAGGCCAGCAAAGGGCCTTCCATACGGCTTGCCAAACGGCCTGCCAGTATGGCAAACTGCCTGCTAAACGGTCAGATCAAACGGGCTCGATAAATGACTTGCCTTAGCAAACGGCCTCCAAAAACGGCCTGCCAGTCATTTGCAGGCAAAAATCTTGTTTATTTAAAGGGTCTTTGTCATTCATTCCAACACACACTTCAATTCACTTCTTTCTCTCTCTTGTACAATATTAGTCATACTCTCAAGGCCTTCAACTCCGTGCAGGAAACCTAGTACCCGGAGAAGAACGCCAAAGATTGTATTAGGAGCGGTCTGGAGTCTTGAAGTTGTTACTTTTGTATTCGGAACTTGTTTAATCTACTGGTACTTCTATCCCTTATCTTTATATAATGTCTTCTATCATTATGTTATGTGATATTGTTGCCATAAGTAGCAAGTAGTTATCTTTAATGTATGCTATGATGTAAGCAGTTATAATGCCGAAATAATATTATGGTTTGTGTATGCGGTTGAAATGCTTTCCAATTATGCTTTAAACTCAATCGCTTTTCCAACTAATAGAACGTAGTTATTGGCTCTGTTATTGGGAAGTCACGAACCCCGATTCAGAGTACACTATCTGTGTCACCCCTTGGTAAGAGAAGTCTATCGAATACAATGTAAGATCGACTGAGGTACACCAGTTGTAGTAAGTCTATCAAGCTTTGGATTCCGACCGAGGACTCGTTCGTAGTGAAACATCTGACTAGACTCTTAGTACATTGTCGGTCCTAGACCATGCTAGTATAGTCACCAAGCATATAAACTTCGTACGTGCACGCTGAAGCACAGCGGTTGTTGTAAGCTGTACCTCTGCTAAGTAAGGCCATGGAACCTGGTCAGTGTTGATTAGTACACTGCACCATAACGCGGTCTCAAGCATTGCACCCCGCTTGAGGGATTCTTAGTTAATTAAGGAATTGTTTGTTTAGACACATAAAGGATTGGACCGTTAGGATAACCGAAAGTGTTCATGGAAGTCAGCTTGACTTGGCCATGGTGTTCTTTATGGTTGAACTCTTTTTAAGGGCCTAACTATCTATTAAAACCAATCATTAATGAAAGCATTAAAACACATCACGTCTCTCGGATATGGTAAACCTTGTACTCTATTATACTTAAGAAAGTTTAGACCATTGTGGAATGTTAATACGTCACCCAACCGAGTCGCTCAATTGGATGAGCCATCTGAACGTGTATGCCTGTAGTCAGACTGCACGGGCGTCGGGGGTAAGGGACGTTGCTGTCTATTCAGAATCTTCAAGCCTAACGCAGTACCCAGTGACATGTCTTATGACAGGGGCGTTTGGGACCAGTGTAATGAATACAAGGCCTCTGCCTATTCATGAGCCAGCATTCCATAATCTCGGCAGAATAACTGATGAAGTCATAGTATGCACTCACTTTAACTTTATCTGAATTACGAATTTTATCGCATTTACTTTATCTGTATTATAAATTAGAAAATCCCAAAATTAAGTATCCACTACTCCTTCCTAACTATCTTAAGCTTAAATATAGGTTCGATTCTACTGATATCTTAAAAATACGACTCTAGGTCATACTTCCCTTACTCATACTAAGGAGTAGTATGATTTAGACCCCGCTAAATATAAATTTAAAACAGTACCTCCCCCCTGGGTGGCTGATCCTGGCGCGATGCGGCCCGACGACACCGCACGAATAAAAACCGTCCGTTTCGGCCATATCACGGGGGGTTATAAGTTTTTGGCGCCGCTGCTGGGGAACTGGTATCAGGCAATATAGCTCTTTATCAAACTTATTCACAAGAATTTAGTGGTGTCTAAGAAAGACAATTATACACGGACTTGGTTGTTGGATTTTATGAACCGTCGCCAATTATATTGGGACCAAAAGGATCCTGCCTCTTCGAAGTCGGCCTAGCCACTTTGTTTTGTTGAATAGTTCGTGCGAAGCTCTGTTACCAATATACCAGGGAATCAGTAGCCAGAACCAAAAACATATTCAACCATAAGGATAGTTAGTTAATTAAATTAGATTACCTTAAATTGGATTACTTTAGACTACCTTAGATTAAATTAGATTACACTAGATTACCTTAGAATTAGACTACCTTAGACTAGTTTAGCTTACTTTAGATTACTTTAGAAATTTTGTTTATTTGCTAAAAATTAAAAACAAAAAAGACATACCAAGTGTATGACCCAAACCCGAACTAGACTAGGGCCATTGTTATTCGTACCTGATCCAGACGCAATAATATCTAAAGCACGCAAGGAAGCACGAATCAGAAATCAAATGGCGTTACGCGTTACTTTAGCAGAAAATACTAAACCCTCGATTGAAGGTCGAGGAGGACCGATCAGATTTCCAGAAATTCAAGGACACTCGTTCGAGTTAAAACATCACATCATCCAGCTCATTCAGAATAGCTGTAAGTTTCATGGATTACCGAATGACGATCCTAATTCTCAACTTGATAAATTCATATCTTTTTCGAACTCCTACAAATAGCCAGGGATAGGACAAGATATAGTCCAGCTATACTTGTTTCCCTATTCTCTCACTCATCATGCTCAAACTTTGTTCGAGGGATTGGAAAAAGATTCCATCACGTCATGGACGGAGATGGCTACTAAATTCCTAACCAAATTTTTTCCTCCTTCAAAACAAACTAAACTAAAGAATGACATCATTAACTTCAAACAAAGTTATGATGAATCTCTTTACACTGCATGGGAGCGATTCAAAACCCTGCTGAAGAAATGCCCTAATCACCAGCTAGAACGGTCAGCCCAAATCTGTACCTTCTACAATGGTCTTACGGTAAATCATAGGACGACGATCGATGCAGCAGCTCAAGGGAATCTGATGAACCAAACCGCAGATGAAGCATGGGAGTTGCTCGAGAACATGACAATGCATCATCATGACTGGAACAGTGGTGAAACAACTTCATCATCTGCCCCACTCTCTGCACTCAACAATCAAACGAAGGCCATCAAATCCCTCACAGATAAGATGGAATCTCTCGCTATATAACTCTGAGAATTGAAGACGCAGCCGTAGCAGGTCAACCAAGCTCAGGCTTGTGTTAATTGTACCAACCCGCAACCCACTGAAGAATAACAAGTTGAGTACGAAAACCCTGACGGTTCGGTCTGTTACGTCTAATACCCATCCCATCCACCAAAGCCCGGATTCAATCAACGACCTAGGGTTAGTCAATTTCAGCGAAGCAATCAACCTTTTCGCTATCGCTATCCACCTTACCCAGCCCAACAATCTCAATTGACCTACGATCAACCACTTCCACTCACTGGTACCCCAGTTAAGGAAAATTCCCCTACCACCCAGATTACGAAAGCAACTAACCCTACTCTCGGAGCTGATGATCAGTTGACTCAGTTCATTCAAGGACAACAACAGCTAAATCAGAGAACTGCAGCCAGGCAAGATCAGACGGAGATACTAATGAGAAACCAATTGGCTCTGCTCAAAAGTCTGGAAACGCAGCTCGGACAGTTATCACAACGCCTTGAAAACCGACCGCGGGGAAGATTGCCAAGTAATACTATCCAAAATCCCCACATAGAAGAAGCAAAACAAATGGATTCCATAATCCCAGAGGAAGAACCACGGAGAAGGTCAGCCAGGCTCAAGAACAAATCAACATATACTCAGAAGCTGACCCCGGAAACTCCAGTTCATTTACCCTATCCTGGAAGGCTACAAGAAGAACCATCCAAGCTTGATTCCTTCAAACTTGATGGAAGATTCCTAGACACTATGTCTAAAGTTCCTAACCAGAAGAGATACATCCGAAGGCTTCTCTCTACAAAGGAGAGGATACCAGACTTTAACAAAATTCCACTGAGTGAAGAATGCTCTGCATTACTTAGAAACTCTCTACCATCGAAGCTAGGAGATACGGGCCGATTCATTTTCCCGTGTTCAATCTACCAATCTGGAACCATTCATGCGTTAGCAGATTTAGGAGCGAGTATCAACCTAATCCCCTACTCTCTCTACAAGAGATTAGAGTTAGGAGACTTGTCACCAACTAAAATGACAATCCAACTTGCCGATCATACAATTCGATATCCTAAGGGCATAGTTGAGAACGTCTTGGTGAAAGTCGACAAATTCTTGTATCCTACGGATTTCGTAGTAATGGATATTAAGGAAGACCTACACACACCAGTATTGTTAGGAAGACCTTTCATGAATACGGCTAGGACTGTCATTGATGTGTACAATCAAATCTTGATCTTACGATCTCATGGGGAGAGCATTACCATCAAAATTGACTGACCAACTGATCTTTCTAGACATGCAGAGATGTTTGCTATTTCCACGAGACGGATCACTTCCAATGATGAGTCTTCACCACCAGCCGATGATATCGAGATGGGTGTCGAATCACAGCCTGTAGACGACCCAGAAATAGAAGAAGAGGATCCCAGTGAAAAAATAGAGGAAGAGGAGGAATCTGAAGAGGAAGAGGAAATGGAAGACGTAAAAGAAACTGCGACAATACCAGATCCAAGCATTGAGCATCATGAGGAAATAATGAGGCTTGAGACGGAAGATCACAGTTTAATCATTCGCTTTAAGAAAAAGACCGACAAGGCTGAGGTCATGGATATAGAAATTGATCCTGCAAGTATCAAACTGGAGAATCAGAATACTGAAGAAACCCGTTCATCAGACGCATCCTCAGAAGAACAATACACCGATGATGACGAGGTAGAGCAACATGAAGACATTCTGAATAACTCACACTCTCCAACTGAACCAGATCAAGGGGAGCTGGACTCTTTTTCAGATCGGATTCTGGTTATATCTACACACGCAGACATGATAACCTTCATCAACGATACCGATGAATTTGAAGATATTCTCAAGGCCATTCGAAAATCAACCATTAATTTTTCGCTACGCTCAACAGAACGAATTATGGCTATCCGAGAAGAACACAACCTCTATCTCCGAAGAGAAGACAATGATGTTGAAATCCTAGAAGAACGCATTCAAGACTTTATCAATTCTCTTCACGATCATATCTACCAAGAAGAAAGGCAACGAGAGCACTATTCAGTTGTTCGCACTATTCTTGAGACAAGATTTTGTCGAGATCAGAAGATCATTTACTCTAAGGTCTATAACGCCTTAGCCGGATCTGCACTTTCGTTCTCACGAAACCAATGAGCACTGCTGACTCTCATCCGAAAGCATATGGATCTTTCCACCGGACGCCCGACTTATCACTCTGATTTGCAAATGATCGAGGACATTCACAGCTTTTTCACTCTCTTGGAAAGAGATAATTTCGAAAGCACACCAGACAGACTAGTGATTTACGTAACAATTAATCACCATGCTGATCTGATTATCAAAGAGTTATGAGACGCTGTTACGGAGGAAGTAAGGCGAAACAATCCTTTCTCTCATCTTGAACCAGATCGAGTCAACATTGCCACCTATGTTACAAAGTAGATATCACGTATCTTCCACGAATCCACAGATCCTAGTTTCACATTTAAAGCTGGATGTCGGGAGATATACTCAAAGACGGTGACATTAATGCTCGGATCAGGATTGTTATTCACTTCTTTTCAGCTTCGTCTTTTAACAAATCTGTGCAAAGCTACATACTCTTACTGTGGAGATCACCATTCCGAAGACTTCGAGATTCTAAAGATACAGTTTCTAACATTGTTTGAAGACCTCCGAAATGAGCATCCCATCAGAGAAACAATCACCACCAGCACTGCCTCTATGATTGACATTTATGGGTCAACCAGCAGAGTCGTGGATCATATTCTCATCGGACTTCAAGACTTATTAAGAGCCGAAACTGCGCACTACTTATCATTCAGAAGATCTTCAAGAGAAGTACCGGATCTTCTACCACTATTGGTCCAGCACTTTCTCAGGATTTACCCGCCAAGACTCACCTTCCCTCAAGAAGACCAAGATCACAACCATCAGCAAGGAATGTTTGCTTTTTAAAGCATAATTATGGTCGAGCGAACGACCTTAAACAAAAGCACTTCTCGGGAGGCAACCCGTGTAATAAAGTAGAGTAGAAGAATAAAGGATGACAAATGAGCCGATAAAATACGCAAGGACTGGAAGCCAGCCGCATCTGCTAGGGGTATTTCTTTCTTTTTGCTACTAGCTCAAGATTCAAACTATGCCACATCCTAGCTTATCACTAAGTGTGGGATAACACCCAATTGAAACACTAGACAAATATTCCCAAATCTTCAATTAAAACTCCTAAGTGTGGGATACACTAGGAACATTGAGGACAATGTTCGTCTAAGTGTGGGATGTTGGTATAATCTTTTTATGCTGTATTAAAATAACCCATTACGAAGATTCCAAGTCCTTAAGCCAAATTTCAAAATTTTTGCAAAAGAAAGCCTTTTCGAAAAAGTATTTTTGAAAACCTAAAATGTTTGTCAATAAAAATAAGGCTTAAGTAGGGTGAAAATCTTGTTAGGTTGAACCAAATCTCTAATAGAGCATTGCATGACTAAGGCATTATCGACCTAAATTGATTATGGTGAGGCACCCCAAATAAGACCAGCATTCATCTTTAATGTTTCACTATTTTCCGTTGAGAGTGCCGATGCCTGTGCTCAGAATCTAAACTTACTTTAGATCTACATCTCCAAGCAGCGAAACGTGATTCGGTTGTAATCAAAAGAGCTAGCCATTTGTCAAAAATAAGCCTTTCGCACCTCCACTACTTCTACTCTACCACCACACCCACATCATCTTTACTATTACTAGAAAAATCTAGAAAACGAGATTCCTTCCGAAAACCCGATGTTATAAACCTCTCAAGTATCATGGCAAAGGTCTTGAAAAAGTTTACCGGCAAAAAGTTTCTCGAGATGAAGTCTTAAAAAAAAGAAAATATATATATATATATATATATATATATATATATATATATATATATATATATATATATATATATATATATATATATATATATACTTTCACTACCACTCCAAAATTCCTTCTCTATCATTGACAAATGACCTACAAGCCGAGATTACTATCGTTCTCGTATTAGCAGCAAGGATTTGAGTCTTTATCAAGCCTATGATGATGGGTGCAGCATGACTGACTATGAGTGTATTCATTTCTTAGATCTATAGGGAACCCTAAACACTTGAGTGATTGAGTGACCCGTGAAAGCTAGCCTATGTCATGTAACCTCCTCGCATGCTTGCAGAGATAATTTCAATCATAACATAGATGACTCACCTTATCTTTTTGCTCTTATAATAAAAGCAAACCACTTAGGCTATTAGAAAAGAAACTCCGAAAAGATTCTTAAGGAAATAAGAGTTTGCTTGAGGACAAGCAAAGTCTAAGTGTAGGATATTTGATATCGGCTAAAAAGTCACATTTTCACCCCGGTATTAAGGCCCAAAAACAATAAAGATTCAAACTTTGTTGGCAAAATACCCACTTCGTCGGTTAGAATTGAAGAACAAGTAATTACGAAGACGATGCAAAAAGAATCAAGAGAATCGGATCTAAAACGAAGGTTCTAGAGCGAAAACGCTGAAAGACAAGAAAACAAGTTACGATCCAGGAAAATCAGGCTGACCATGCTAGCAAACGGCCTGCCATACGGCTTTCCAAACGGCTTGCCAGTATGGCAAATGGCCTGCCAAACGGTCAGATCAAATGGGCTCAATAAATGGCATGTCTTAGCAAACGGCCTTCAAAAACGGCCTACCAAACGGCCTGCCAGCCGTTTGCAGACAAAAATCTTGTTTATTTAAAGGGTCTTTGTCATTCATTCCAACACACACTTCAATTCACTTCTTTCTCTCTCTTGTACAATATTAGTCATAGTCTCAAGGCCTTCAACTCCGTGCAGGAAACCTAGTACCCGGAGAAGAACGCCAAAGATTGTATTAGGAGCGGTATGGAGTCTTGAAGTTGTCACTTTTGTATTCGGAACTCGTTTAATCTACTGGTACTTCTATCCCTTATCTTTATATAATGTCTTCTATCATTATGTTATGTGATATTGTTACCATGATTAGCGAGTAGTTATCTTTAGTGTATGCTATGATGTAAGCAGTTATAATGCCGAAATAATATTATGGTTTGTGTATGCTGTTGAAATGCTTTCCGATTATGCTTTAAATTCAATCGCTTTTCCAACTAATAGAACGTAGTTATTGGCTCTGTTATTGGGAAGTCACGAACTCCGATTCAGAGGACACTATCTGTGTCACCCCTTGGTAAGAGAAGTCTATCGGATACAACATAAGATCGACTGAGGCACACCGATTGTAGTAAGTCTATCAAACTTTGGATTCCGACCGGGGACTCTTTTGTAGTAAAACATCTGACTAGACCCTTAGTACATTGTCGGTCCCAGACCATGCTAGTATAGTCACCAAGCATATAAACTTCGTACGTGCATGCTGAAGCACAGTGGTTGTTGTAAGCTGTACTTCTGCTAAGTAAGGCCATGGAACCCGGTCAGTGTTGATTAGTACACTGCACCATAACGCGGTCTCAAGCATTGCACGTCGCTTGAGGGATTCTTAGTTAATTAAGGAACTCTTTGTTTAGACACATAAAGGATTGGACCATTAGGATAACCGAACGTGTTCATGGAAGTCAGCTTGACTTGGCCATGGTGTTCTTTATGGTTGAACTCTTTTTAAGGGCCTAACTATCTTTTAAAACCAATCATTAACGAAAGCATTAAAACAGATCACGTCTCTCGAATATGATAAACCATGTATTCTATTATACTTAAGAAAGTTTAGACCATTGTGGAATGTTAATATGTCACCCAACTGAGTCGCTCAATTGGATGAGCCGTCTGAACGTGTATGCCTGTAGTCAGACTGCACGAGCGTCGGGGGTAAGGGACATTGTTGTCTGTTCAGAATCTTCAAGCCTAACGCAGTATCCAGTGACGTCTTATGACAGGGGTGTTTAGGACTAGTGTAATGAATACAAGGCCTCTGCCTATTCATGAGCCATCATTCCATAATCTCGGTAGGAATAACTGATGAAGTCATAGTATGCACTCACTTTAACTTTATCTGAATTATGAAATTTATCGCATTTACTTTATCTGTCTTATAAATTAGAAAATCCCAAAATTAAGTAACCACTACTCCTTCCTAACTATCTTAGGCTTAAATATAGGTTCGATTTTACTGATATCTCAAAAATACGACTCTAGGTCATACTTCCCTTACTCATACTAAGGAGTAGTACGATTTAAGCCCCGCTAAATATAAATTTAAAACAGTACCTTCCCCCTGAGTGGCTGATCCTGGCGCGCAGCAGCCCGACGACACCGCATGAATAAAAACCGTCCATTTCGGCCATATCAAGTCTAGAAGGACATTTTCTGGTTCGTAAATCAACGCATCACGGTATGTATTATAACAATAATGTTATGTACATGACCTTAATAAATGACATGGAAAATGTCATGAAATTCAAAAGTCATAAATGACATCTTTAGGAAAGGAAGCAGTATATCGAGAGGGATGCTAAGGAAAGATACAAGGGCAAGATATAAAGAAACGTATATTAAGGAAGCACTAAAAACTAAGGCAGGAATATGAACAAGTAAAGGCACTTAAAACTAGGGCAAGAATATAGACAAATAAGAAGGGCATTTAAGGTAAGCCAGGAAAGGTTATAGTCCTAAAGATTGCTAAGAAACCCTAACTAGCACATAAGGCACACATATAATGCAATCCTGGTTCTATATAACAACCTGGCTCTAATACCACTCTGTCATACCCCCAAATAGGGCCGGGGTAAATATGACTTCACAATATCACAACACAAGTATATATAAGCGAGAACGATGAAAGGACCCGTCCTAATCCATCTGGATGAATACATTACAATGGATTTCATTGCGAGGTACTTGACCTCTATATGATACATTTTACAAACATTGCATTCATTTTTAAAAGACAAGCTTTCATTACATCGACTGTTGACGGCTTGCATACCATTTCATAATATATCCAACTATAATTGACTTAGTAATAATCTTGATGAACTCAATGACTCGAATGCAACGTCTTTTGAAATATGTCATGAATGACTCCAAGTAATATCCTTAAAATGAGCTAATGCACAGTGAAAGATTTCTTTCATACCTGAGAATAAACATGCTTTCAAGTGTCAACCAAAAGGTTGGTGAGTTCATAGGTTTATCATAAAACAATAAAATTCATCATTTTGATAGACCACAAGATTTAAATCATGCATGGTACAAATGGGCCCGAATCCTATACCCACATGTAATGTACATGCGATATCTTTTAAATACAGTACACCTTTCTCGTGTACGAAATCATCTTTCATAAATCTTAGTAACCGTACACATATCTCGTGCACAAAAATAACATACACAACCTGTGTATAAAATCATTCTCTCAATACATAACATTCACTTTTCATTGCTTTCATAGCTTGTCTTGGTAACCGACCTTAACATATAATGCGTATAATAATATCCTCAAAACAGAACATCTCGTCTGTATAATAATCATATAAATTTCGAAGTACTAAACACCACGCCCACTAGCCCTTCCGTCTAGTGAACATTTTGGGTGGGGGTGTTAAACTCGGTAGCTACCTTTAGGATTCGTGTCAATTAGGCATGCACTAATTCTCAAAATTAGTGATGTTCCCTAATTCTTAGGTTACCAAGCAATAATAATCAGGGGAAAAATATTCATATCAATTGTGACAATTATCACGTCCACATATTTCAATGGTGGCAATTATCACGTCCACATAATTCATTCGAGGAATGTTTTGCTTGTGTCTATCTCGTCAAACATTTATAAAAGCATTTCATGTATTCGCAGTTCAAAATGTATTTCAAAAGCATTTAATAAAGCAGTTGTAAAAGTAGCGCATGTATTCTCAGTTCTAAAAATGTAAAGAGTAAAAGGGAATCGAATGAACTCACTATACTGCATTTTGTAGTAAAAATACATATGACGACATTGAACAATGCAGGGTTGGCCTCGGATTCACGAACCTATATCATTTGTATATCTATTAAAACATATAATCGTAGAATCACATAATTTCATTTATATAATATTTATATATTAGTAGTTTATAGAATTTTATAATAAATTCCATTTAAAAATGTTTGTTTATATTATATCTTAAATTATATATATTATATATATATATATATATATATATATATATATATATATATATATATATATATATATATAATGATAAATACCTATACATTTAGTTATATTAATATATCTATATATATTCATATATATGATTAGTATTATATTAAAAAAAATATCATTAGTTTGTTACATGTAAATATTTATATAAGTATTGTTAATAATTTTTGTTATATATTTGTATGAAATATTAATATAATCCTAGTATATGTGATAAGTGTACTAAATATCTATTTGTTAAAATGATAGTTTTGATAATAATGATTAATTAACAATAATAATAATAACTTCATTATTAATGATTTTACTAATAACAAAAATGATAATAATAATTTTTAATAACAATGATACTAATAATGTTATTAATATTACTAATAATAATAACAATCATAATAATACTAAAATGATAAGATTACAACTAATAATAATACTATTAATACTTTTAATGATTATAATACTTATGACAATAATAATAATAATCACAATAATAACAATAATAATAATAATAATAATAATAATAATAATAATAATAATAATAATAATAATAATAATAATAATAATAATAATAATCACAATAATAACAATAATAATAATAATAATAATAATAATAATAATAATAATAATAATTATAATTATAATAATAATAATAATAATTATAATAATAAAAATGGTAATAAAAACTACCTTCCAAGAGTTTTAGTAAAAAGAATGCCACAAACCGGACTCGAACCCGTGACCCCTCGCTCACCCGTTAGGCCTCTAAACCATTCTTCTAAACCAGCTTTCTTATTTTAATGGTCAACACAAATACATATAACCCGACTTATTTTCTGTCTCTTTTATCTTCTTCTTCCCCATTTTAATCGGCCAAAAACCAGATCAACCATATCATAACCAAATGAGTTGGGTTTTAGATTCATAAACTAAACAGAAGTGAATTAGATGGGGAACAATTGATTCGTTTAAACAGAAAACAAATTTTAAAATCTTCAACAGACCCGTTTAACTAAACTGTTATTCTTCTTCATCAATTTCAATCTGTCAAGGGATTTAATCAAACATAAAAATCGAATTACATTTTAACTTAAGACTCAAAAGTGAGTTGGTAATGACCTGTGGTGTGTAATTACGTTCAACAGACAAAGAAATAAAAAAAAAATGTTTAAACCTGCTGTGTAAGCTCGCGAAGAACACAAAAAAATAAATTTGATTTTTGAACTCAAGATCGTTTTAGACAGAAGTTATAAAATGAAATAGGTTTTAATTCACCCTTTGAAGCTATTGGAATCATTAGTTAAACTCAAATTATAACGGGTATCTCGAATTTGATCAAAACAAAATCGGTTGACTTTTTATTCTCAAACTTTGACTCTAAAATTTGAACTTGATAAAAAGAATTGGGAGTTGGGCTTTTGCAGAAAGATCATCTAGATGATTCCTAACAAGATTGCATTGTTGGTTTTTGATAATTGATTTGATTTTGAATTTTGGCCAAAAAGGAACAAGAACAGAGGAGTAAGAAAGCTTTCAGTTCTTCTTCTGTTTAATTTGATCTAAAAAAATGCAGTTCCTTTAATGATTTATAATCAATTTTTATAAGTCGTATCATAACCCTTAATAGCTCGTACAACCTGTATTATTTAATGAATGTGTGGACATAAATTGTTCATAAAATATAATAAAAACAAATAAAAAGGGATGTCGATTGATGATTGATGACAAAATTTGGTGGTATACTGAACGAATCAGACATATTAGCTCAATCAGAAATAGGAAAACAATTTTTGTAAAAATTGATAGCTACCTGTAACATAATGGTGCGAATTTTATTTGATATTTATAGTTTATATTATATATATAATAAATACTAATAATTAATAAATCTATTATTAATAATAATAATTATATTAATAGTAATAAATAATAATGATACTAATAATCATAAAATTAATTATAATTATATTATTATTGATAATAATAATATATTGTATTAATTTTTAATAATAATAACTATAATAAGAATAATGATATTAATAATAATAATAATAAAAATAATACGTTAAATGATAAAAAAATGATGATAATAATTATAAAAGTAATAATACTGATAATGTAACAATTTACATGTTTCAAACTTTAAATAATACTGATATTGATATTTGGAAGTAATAATATTATTGTTATAACAATTATATTCTTATCTTGAAATTACATTTAATATATTACTATTATATATTATTAATTTTCAAAAAATTCACTAATGATACTGTATATATTATATGATAACATTTTTGAATATATAATATTTACATATTTTATATCGGTCACAGTGTTCTTATTAATTGTGTATATGAATTATATATATATATATATATATATATATATATATATATATATATATATATACATATATATTTTCAAATTACTATATCTATAATTATGTTTTATTTATCACATTTTATTACATAGATTACTTTTATATATTGAAACAATTAAACTCAAAATATATATATATATATATATATATATATATATATATATATATATATATATATATATATATATATATATATATATATATATATATTAATATTTTGTTAACTTTGACAAATTTTGTTCAAAAATTATTTACCTTCAATATGATCTATTTAATTAACTAAACAATTTTAAATAACAATTTTTTTTAAAGTACCTTAAGTTATCTTTCATAATTACTAAATCACATAATAGTTTAATTTAAATTATTTTATATAAACTTATGTTTATATTTAATATATCTATATATATTTATTTATATAATTACTTATACGTAACTGTTCGTGAATCGTTGTGAGTAGTCAAAGTCGTATGAATTCATGTAAACCATTTCCACAAATTTTGAGACTCAATTAAATAGACTTTGCTTATCATGTCGAAACCATTAAATCATAAAAAGATTAAGTTTAAATTTTGTCGGAAATTTTCGGGTCGTCACAGTACCTACCCGTTAAAGAAATTTCGTACCGAAATTTGGTCGAAGTCGTTATGGCTAACAATAAAAATATTTTCATGGCGAATATGAGTTGATAAATAGAGTTTTATCATCATTGATTAATGTGGATAAAACAATTCGATTATTCGAAGAGTACGAATGAAGCTATCACAAAAGAGTAAAATAAAAAAAATAAAGATTCGTCTTATGTTTTTGACGTAGTCACTGTTGAATTTAGAAAAATAAGGTGCGTCTTAACATTTGACGTTGTGTGATGCCCCGTATAAAACCATCGTGTATGAATCATCAACAACAGGATCATTACAAGGTCAAACACTATATGCGTTTTCAAAACAAGTTGCATTCATGATAAAAGGTGACATCATAAACAACGTCAAATGTTTTACATCCAAAAGTATGCTTCTATGAACGGAAGCAAGTAATAATAGTACGTGACCCTTAGGTCGTTACAAATCATTGTTCAAACGTATTAAAGTTATGAATGCAAGATAAACAGTTCATGCGGTGATAACTCTAGAGCAACGGGTGTCTACAGCAAGACTAGTACACAGCGGAAGGAGCTAACCTTAAGCACCTGAGAAAAACATGCTTAAAAACGTCAACACAAAGGTTGGTGAGCTATAGTTTAAGTATAACAGTATGTAAGGTAGGTCACGAGATTTTAGTGCTACAAAGAGCGTTTCAAAACAGTATGATAAAGTATATGTTTAACCGTGGGCACTTGGTAACTAACTTAACGTTTATCGCCCCTGAAAGTACACTTAGCAAGTGCGTATGTATACGAAGTATTAAACACCCATTAAATGCCAGTGCTACTAGCCTGAGTGGGGATGTTAAACCTATGGATCCATATCTAAGATTCGCATTCACCGGTTCAAAAACCAATGACTAAACGTTACTGAGCTAAAGGGAATGTTTATGCCGTTGTATAATCCACACATATATAAGTTTAAGTACTCGTGCCTAGTATGTAAAACGTAAAATGCGCATGTATTCTCAGTTCCCAAAATAGTTAAAGTAAAAAGGGATGCTATAACTCACAATGATAAAGTAGCGGTAAAGTATGACTCGGGAAATAAGCAAGTGTGTAGGTCCGGAAAGTCCTCAACCTAAGTCAAATAGTACTAAGTCAGTAAATCATCCCAAAAGGTTTAAATGTATGTAAATTAGGTCTTAAAGGTCATCATCAAACAAAATGTGTAAAGTAAGTTTCGTTCATGAAAAGAGTTTAAAACAAAGGCTGAGTTCGGTCAGTCACCACGGCCTCTATACCTACTGAAATAAGGTGAGACCAGTGGCCACGGCTCCATATATGAGTCCTCTAGCTGTGGTAAAAACTCTAGAAGCAAACTCGTCTTCATTTGACCGTGGCGACGGTCTAAGTGCGAGTAGGTCAGAATTTTCAGCACAACGTTAAAAGGACATAGTGACGATCGGAGGGCCATAAATCCTAAACCGTAACTCGGATTAAGACGAGTCCTAAATGAAAAGTTATCTACTCAAACAGAACTATCTGAAAATCATCTTTATAGTAGCCCAGGTCGTACGGGTCAGACACAGAAACAGTAAAACAGTAGGTTTCGGGGTTTCTTGGTACTCGATGCTTATCACGGTTCTCATCCTTGATGCATATAGCTTCAAGTGTACAACTTGTTGATGTGTTTGCATCATCTTTACCAAGTTTTGACCATCATAACCCAAGTGTAAGTCTAAGACATGTAGCAAAACTCACTTAAGTGTTGCAAGTGTTTTGATGAACCAAAGTTACATCAAAGTCTTAGATTTAACACATACATGAAATATAAAAGTAATATTGAACTACAAACTTGAAAGTAAACTAACTAATCAAGATCCTAAGGTGTAGAACATAGTTCTTAGTTAGATCTTGAAGATCCAAGACCCAAAAGTCTAGATCTAAAGTTATTAAGTTAAATCTAACATAAGTGTATGCAGTTATAACTAAAGAGTTACACTTCCATATTCTTGAAATCTTAAAGTTAACTTTAGTTCAAGATTAATGAGATCAAAGTTAACTAGTAACACTTGACCAAATCACAACTTTAAAGTACATAAAATGATGAAATAATCTAAATAAACAAGTAACAAGTTCATGGGTTTCATACTTTTAAAGATTCAAGCCTAAGTCTTTGATCTTTAGAAAGTAAACCTTAAGTTTGCTTCATGAACACAAGTAATGATTTACAACCAAGAACTTACAATCTTTTTAAAAAAAAATATTAAGTGTAGAACATAACTAGAGAGTTTATGTTCTTGTATGTTCTTGTAAATACAAGATAATATGAAGAATCAAACTAAAGAGTTTGATTCTTAACAACATGTAAGTAATCAACAACAACTAGCAAGTAATTAAACAACAACATGTAACAAGTGATGATGATGATTATGGGATGTATATGTTTCAGTTTTCAAACAAAGAAGAAGAGAAAAAGAAGCTTTGTTCTTACAATATTTGAGAGAGAATGAGAGGAAGAAATGAGAGAAAATGTGAAGTAACTTGTGTGTGTGAGAAAGTGAGAGAGTAATACTAGTAGATAAGTCAAAAAAAAAAAACAAATTGAATCCTCCCTCTTGCTAACCCAAAACTGACGGCATCACCATGTGGGGAGGGGAAGGAGTTTATCCACAAGTTTATTACATGTTAAAGGTTCTAAAGTTGGTTAATGGATGGCATTTGCATGGGAAGTAGATGTAACTAACTAGTAACAAGATTCCATACAACTTAATCCATTTAGTTTAGTTCTAAAATGATACTTTCATGGGTGATGGGCTAACTAAGTCCATTTAAGTGAGTAGAGTGGGCACTTAAGTCCATTAACACTAATAAGGCCCAAGTTCAAGTAGTTAACAAGTAAATCCCATTTAAAGCCCAAGTAATCAATTCGTAAACTTAGTTAATTAAAATGATTAATAAAACTTAATCATGAATGTAAACAATATTCTAAAATATTATTCGTGTAAGTTTCATGTGTCACAAAGATGTTTCGGGCATTTAAAGTCAAGTACGGGCAATCATGGTAACAAGTAAATGTAATAACATACATTCGTTAAATCACAAGTATTAATAATAACAATTATTAATAAATAAACGTTGGAAAATTCAGGGTCGTTACATTACACACCTGTTAAAGAAAATTTAGTCCCGAAATTTAAGCTGAGGTAGATGGAGGAGTTAGGAAAAGGTGAGGATACTTCTGCATCATTTGATCCTCTCGCTCCCAGGTAAACTCAGGTCCTCGTTTGGCATTCCATCATACTCAGACGATCGAAATCTTGTTGCGTTTCAAAGTTTTACCTCACGGTCCATAATCTCGACAGGTTCTTCCACGAAGTGGAGTTTGTCGTCAATAGTAAGTTCTTCAAGTGGTATGATAAGTTCGGGTGCAGCAAGACACTTCTTCAAGTTTGACACGTGGAAGGTAGGATGAACTGAGCTCAATTGTGCTGGTAGATCCAAACGGTAAGCAACGGGTCCAACACGTTCCAAGATTTCAAAAGGATCAATGTATCGTGGGTTCAACTTTCCACGTTTTCCAAAATGAATCACACCTTTCCAAGGTGAAACCTTCAACATTACACGGTCACCAACGTTGAATTCAAAGTCTTTACGTTTAAGATTGGCATAACTCTTTTGACAATTGCGGGCAGTCTTTAGTCTGGCTTGAATCTGAGCAATCTTCTCCGTTGTTTCGTGTACTACCTCGGGTCCGGTGATTTTCTTTTCGCCTACCTCAGCCCTGCAAATAGGAGATCGGCACTTGCGGCCATACAACGCTTCAAAAGGTGCGGCAATAATGCTCGAGTGATAACTGTTGTTGTAAGAAAATTCGACGAGTGGCAAATGCCTTTCCCAGGCCTTTTCGAAATCAATAACACATGCCCGCAACATGTCTTCCAAGGTCTGAATCGTACGTTCACTTTGCCCGTCGGTCTGTAGATGATAAGCAGTACTCATGTCGAGGCGGGTTCCCATGGCTTCTTGTAAGGAACGCCAAAATTTGGAAGCAAAACGGGGATCGCGATCTGAGATGATCGATAAAGGTACACCATGACGAGATACATCCTCTTTGATGTATAGTTGAGCAAATCTTTTCATCGTATCTGTTTCCTTCATCGCTAGGAATTGTGCAGATTTAGTAAGGCGGTCAACGATAACCCAGATGGTATCGTATCCGCCCACCGTCTTTGGTAGCTTGGTAATGAAATCCATCGTTATCCTTTCCCACTTCCATTGTGGGATTTCTGGTTGCTGAAGTAACCCAGAAAGTCTCTGATGCTCGGCTTTAACCTTCGAGCAAGTCAAACACTTACCAACATACGTCGCAACGTCCTTCTTAAGATTCGGCCACCAATACTGTTCCTTAAGATCATGGTACATCTTGCCCGCTCCGGGATGAATCGAATATCTCTATTTGTGTGATTCATCAAGTATAAGGTTCCGTAGATCTCCATAAAGAGGTACCCAAATTCTTCCGGCATAACATCGGAGTCTAGACTCCCTAACCTCGAATCGAGAGACAAGTATGTTCAGATGTTCATGAGATATATTCTCCTCCTTGAGAGCCTCATCTTGGGCTACTCGGATCTGACTGTTGAGATTCGAAAGGATGGTAATGTTCAGAGCCCTAACACGAAGAGGTGCCGTCCTCTCCTTTCGGCTAAAAGCGTCAGCTACAACATTGGCCTTGCCAGGATGATAACGGAGTTCACAATCGTAGTCGTTTAGTGTCTCGATCCATCGACGCTGTCTTATATTCAGTTGCTTCTGATCAAAGATGTGTTGGAGGCTTTTGTGGTCGGTGAAGATAGTGCTCTTAGTCCCATACAAATAGTGTGTCCACAATTTGAGCGCAAAGACAATGGCTCCAAGTTCGAGATCGTGAGTAGTGTAGTTTCGCTCGTGAATCTTCAGTTGACGAGAAGCATAGGCAATAACCTTTGATCGTTGCATCAGTACACAACCAAAACCACTTTTCGAAGCATCGCAATAAACAACAAAGTCGTCACTGCCCTCAGGAAGAGATAAGATAGGTGCGGTGGTTAACTTCTTCTTCAAGGTTTGGAATGCTGATTCGTGTGCGGGTTCCCAAATGAACTTCTTGCCCTTGTGCGTCAGCGCCGTCAAAGGACGCGTAATCAGAGAGAAACCTTCAATAAACCTTCGGTAGTAACCGGCGAGACCTAAGAATTGGCGAATATGAGTTGGAGTAGTGGGTGTCTCCCACTTGCAGATAGCTTCAATCTTGGCGGGATCAACTTTGATACCCTGGTAGCTCACAACATGACCCAGAAATTGGACTTCCTTCAACCAAAATTCACACTTGGGGAATTTGGCGTAAAGTTGCTCTTGTCTCAAGAGTTCAAGTACTAGTCGGAGGTGTTGCTCATGTTCTTCTTCAATCTTAGAGTAGATGAGGATATCATCTATGAAGACGATAACGAACTTATCCAGGTATGGCTTGCAGACACGATTCATGAGGTCCATGAACACGACAGGTGCATTTATCAAACCGAATGGCATCACGAGAAAATCATAATGACCATAACGGGTTCTGAATGCAGTTTTCATCACATCACTTTCCTTCACCCTCAACTGGTGATAACCGGATCACAAATCGATCTTTGAGTAAACGCTCGATCCTTGTAGTTGATTAAAAAGATCGTCAATGAGGGAAAGAGGATACCTATTCTTGATTGTCAGTTTGTTGAGTTCACGGTAGTCGATACACATACGGAAGGATCCATCCTTCTTCTTCACAAACAACACAGGTGTGCCCCAAGGCGAGAAACTTGGTTGGATAAATCCACGATCAAGTAGTTCTTGTAGTTGACTCTGTAATTCTTGCATCTCGGAAGGTGCGAGTCCATAAGGTGCGCGAGCTACAGGTGCAGCTCCTGGTACTAAATCGATCTGAAACTCTACCGCTCTCGGCGGCGGTAATCTAGGCAATTCTTCAGGGAAGACATCGGAAAATTTGTTCACAATTCGAACGTCGTTCACACTCTTCAACTCGGTTTCTACCGTTTTTACATGCGCTAGGACAGCAAGACGTCCCTTCTTCATAATCTTTTGCACTTTCACGCAACTAATGAGGTTCAGCTTTGAGGTACATCTCTCTCCGTAAATGATCAGTGGCTCACCATCTCCTTGTGGTATACGAAGAGCTTTATCTCCACATATAATATCGGCCCTTATCTTGCTCAACCAATCCATACCGATGATCATGTCAAAACTTCCCAACTTAATGGGTATTAAGTCAATCTTGAAATCTACACCAGCTATGTTGATAATAGCTCCTCGACTAATATGGTCAACTTTCTCAAGTTTTCCATTGGCGACCTCGACAAGCATACTCTCTTTTAACGGGACTAATGACCAATTAATCTTATCGCAAAAATGTCTACATACATAAATTTTCGGCACTAGTATCAAATAAGACAGAAGCTAATAGATTGTTGATAGTGAATATACCTGTCACCAAGTTGGGGTTTTCTTGGGCGTCCCTTGCATTAACGTTGAAAGCTCTACCACGGGGTGGTCTGCCGTCTTTTCGCTTGTTTGGACATGCATTTCTGAAATGGCCCGTCTGTCCGCATTCGTAGCACTTTTTCGGTCCATTGGGGTTCGCCTTCACATTCAAAGTGGTGACCTTGCAGTCTTTCCCGATATGCCCAGTCCGTTGGCACTTTTCGCAAACAACATTACAATACACAGTATGGTGCTTGTAGCACCGCTTGCATTGTGGTAAGGTTCCCTTGTAGTTCGGGTTTGAGTTGGTGTTCGGATTGGGGTTTCCACCGTTGTTGTTTCCTCTGAAACCCTCATGTCATTTCGCCGGGTTCTGATCATAGGTCCTTCCCCTATTGTTATCCCATTTGCGCTTCTCACTACTACCCGCTTCAGACTTGGCCTTCTCCGGTTCATCGATGATAATTTGATTCATTAAAGTATGCGCCATGCGCATTGCCTCCGGGACATTAGGTGGCTTGGACGATGTGACGTTTCCCTTAATGCTCTTAGGAAGTCCCCAGAAGTACCTTTCCATACGCTTGAATTCCGGGGTGACCATTGTCGGACACATCAGGGCTAGTTCCAAAAATCTCCGGTTGTAGCTATCAAGGTCGTTCCCAACGGCGTTTAACTGCATAAATTTCATTTCCATCTTCTGGATCTCGGTCCTAGGGCAATATTCCTCAATCAGGGCCCCTTTGAATTCCTCCCATGGAGTAGCAAATGCCTCATCAATACCTTTTGGTTGAGCCAACGTGTTCCACCACTTTAGTGCGCCATCAGACAGCGTGCATGAAGCAAACTTGGTTTTATTCTCCTCTGAACAGTTACGGACTCGAAACACCGATTCTAACTTCTCGAACCATCTAGTGAGACCAACCGGCCCTCTGTTCCGCTAAAGCTATGAGGTTTGCAGCTCTGAAACTCTTTGTACGTACACCCATTACGAATGGGTTGAATAACTGGTGGCGGTGGCGGTGGAGCTTGGGGTTGCATTTCCGCAATGGCTGCAGCTACCCTTTCGGCAATCATCTCCTCAATTTGGGCTGCGGTAGGTGTTGATGTTGATCGTCCGTTGGCCATGGTGTTCTAAACAAAATTTTTGACTCAAGTCAAAATCCAGTATTCAAATAGTAGTAATACTGTATATGGTAACCAACATGGAATCAACACATCACATGTTTATTAAGTAACGCATCTAGGTACAAATACCACATAATCATTGTACAGTAATGTAAATAGAACATCGTGCAAGAATTAAATAACGCAAAATTCCATTCATTAATAATAAGTTGCATACATCTGTATAAGTTCGTACAATACATAAATGAAACATAAAACTACAACTAGATTACATAATGAAATCTACTACAAAAGTCCTACGGTGAAGGTGGGTGTAGGATATCCATTACATGAGACATCTGGTCCTCGAGCTCAGAAACTCGAGCTCGGAGGATCTCCACCTCCCTCATCAGTTCCTCGACAGAGGGAGTGGGTGGGGCAGGCAGTGCAGTCGGTACGGGTGGTGCTGGTGGAGCTGGTGGTGCTGACGGTCCGGCTTCAGAAGTAGAGGTTGCGAGGTGGTAAGGCTTACGGATGAACGGATCAGCAGGATATGGCACAAGCCGCTTACGGGCTGTAACCCTACAATGCTGACCAAATGCGTCAGTGAATGCTCGACCTCCATTGATCCCCGGAATAATGGTGCCGTCGAAACGGTACCGCTTCTTCGGCGGGGTGGAGGGTGGCTGAACAGGTGCATCAGGGTCCTCCTCGTCGGAGTCATCATCACTCGAGTCATCTGTGGATGGGTCATCGGATGAAGAATCATCAGAATCATGCGGTGGTGGCTGCACGGGTGGCTGAACTGGCTCTCCTCGGGTGGCCATCATCTCTCGGTATCTGGCGGATCCGATTGGAATGAGACGTCCATCAGGGGCACGTCAGCACCAATGGCGATACCAGTTACGGAATGGACCCTCCCCAAATTCCGCGGGAATCACAACATCATCGGAGCGAGGCTGTGACCCCGAGGGTCCTGGGGCAGTTGGAGGTGGAATCTCCGGGGAGTCCTGGGCTCCGTCAGAAGTAGCCACTGGGGCAGGTACATGGCTGCTAGCTCCGGAAGTAGAAGCGCCTGGGTCACTAGAGTGTGTCGCTGACGGGATCGGGGGATCGACAACAGTGGCAGGTGAAGTGGCTGGAGTGTCTGAACTGCCCAAAACAATAGCAGGTGGAATATCCAACATCTGAACAAGGAAAAATAAATTTTCCATGTCAGTAAGTCATAAAGCAAGCACGTATTAGGCTAAGTAACTACAACAGTCTAAATCATGTGTATCAGTAAGTAGCATGGCAATAACGACAAGTATCATGCAATCGAAAGCAGATAATAGCATGCAGTAGTGAAATCATGTAATAGCATACGACACATAGCAGTAAAAGTAAGCAGCAACATGCAGTAAGTTCAGCGGAAACAAGTAAACTAGCAAGTTGTAGATTAGTCCTATTAGTGAATCCTACTCGGGTCGGTCTTAGACTCACTAATGCAACCTAATTCCCTACAACCAATGCTCTGATACCAAATGTGATGCCCCATACAAAACCATCGTGTACGAATAATCAATAACAGGATCATTACAAGGTCAAACACTATATGCATTTTCAAAACAAGTTGCATTCATGATAAAAGGTGACATCATAAACAACGTCAAATGTTTTACATCCAAAAGTATGCTTCTATGAACGGAAGCAATTAATAAAAGTACGTGACCCTTAGGTCATTACAAATCATTGTTCAAAAGTATTAAAGTTATGAATGCAAGATAAATAGTTCATGCGGTGATAACTCTAGAGCAGCGGGTGTCTACTGCAAGACTAGTACACAGCGGAAGCAGCTAACCTTAAGCACCTGAGAAAAACATGCTTAAAAATGTCAACACAAAGGTTGGTGAGCTATAGTTTAAGTATAACAGTATGTAAGGTAGGCCACGAGATTTCAGTGCTACAAAGAGCGTTTCAAAACAGTATGATAAAGTATATGTTTAACCGTGGGCACTTGGTAACTAACTTAACGTTTATCCCCCCTGAAAGTACACTTGGCAAGTGCATATGTATATGAAGTATTAAACACCCGTTAAATGCTAGCGCTACTAGCCCGAGTGGGGATGTCAAACCCTATGGATCCATATCTAAGATTCGCGTTCACCGGTTCAAAAACCAATGACTAAACGTTACCGAGCTAAAGGGAATGTTTATGCCGTTGTATAATCCACACATATATAAGTTTAAGTACTCGTGCCTAGTATGTAAAACGTAAAATGCGCATGTATTCTCAGTTCCCAAAATAGTTAAAGTAAAAAGGGATGCTATAACTCACAATGATAAAGTAGCGGTAAAGTATGACTCGGGAAATAAGCAAGTGTGTAGGTCCGGAAAGTCCTCAAACTAAGTCAAATAGTACTAAGTCAGTAAATCATCCCAAAAGGTTTAAATGTATGTAAATTAGGTCTTAAAGGTCATCATCATTCATCATCAAACAAAAGGTGTAAAGTAAGTTTCGTTCATGAAAAGAGTTTAAAACAAAGGCTGAGTTCGGTCAGTCACCACGGCCTCTATACCTACTGAAATAAGGTGAGACCAGTAGCCATGGCTCCGTATATGAGTCCTCTAGCTGTGGTAAAAATTCCAGAAGCAAACTCGTCTTCGTTTGACCGTGGCGACGGTCTAAGTGCGAGTAGGTCAGAATTTTCAGCACAACGTTAAAAGGACATAGTGACGATCGGAGGGCCATAAATCCTAAACCGTAACTCGGATTAAGACGAGTCCTAAATGAAAAGTTATCTACTCAAACAGAGATATCTGAAAATCATCTTTACAGTAGCCCAGGTCGTACGGGTCAGACACAGAAACAGTAAAACAGTAGGTTTTGGGGTTTCTTGGTACTCGATGCTTATCACGATTTTCATCCTTGATGCATATAGCTTCAAGTGTACAACTCGTTGATGTGTTTGCATCATCTTTACCAAGTTTTGACCATCATAACCCAAGTGTAAGTCTAAGACATGTAGCACAACTCACTTAAGTGTTGCAAGTGTTTTGATGAACCAAAGTTACATCAAAGTCTTAGATTTAATACATACATGAAATATAAAAGTAATATTGAACTACAAACTTGAAAGTAAACTAACTAATCAAGATCCTAAGGTGTAGAACATAGTTCTTAGTTAGATCTTGAAGATCCAAGACCCAAAAGTCTAGATCTAAAGTTATTAAGTTAAATCTAACACAAGTGTATGAAGTTATAACTAAAGAGTTACACTTCCATGTTCTTGAAATCTTAAAGTTAACTTTAGTTCAAGATTAATGAGATCAAAGTTAACTAGTAACACTTGACCAAATCACAACTTTAAAGTACATAAAATGAAGAAATAATCTAAATAAACAAGTTACAAGTTCATGGGTTTCATACTTTTAAAGATTCAAGCCTAAGTCTTTGATCTTTAAAAAGTAAACCTTAAGTTTACTTCATGAACACAAGTAATGATTTACAACCATGAACTTACAATCTTTTTAAAAAAAATATTAAGTGTAGAACATAACTAGAGAGTTTATGTTCTTGTATGTTCTTGTAAATACAAGATAATATGAAGAATCAAACTAAAGAGTTTGATTCTTAACAACATGTAAGTAATCAACAACAACTAACAAGTAATTAAACAACAACATGTAACAAGTGATGATGATGATTATGGGATGTATATGTTTCGGTTTTCAAACAAAGAAGAAGAGAAAAAGAAGCTTTGTTCTTACAATATTTGAGAGAGAATGAGAGGAAGAAATGAGAGAAAATGTGAAGTAACTTGTGTGTGTGAGAAAGTGAGAGAGTAATACTAGTAGATAAGTCACAAAAAAAAAATTGAATCCTCCCTCTTGCTAACCCAAAACTGACGGCATCACCATGTGGGGAGGGGGAAGGAGTTTGTCCACAAGTTTATTACATGTTAAAGGTTCTAAAGTTGGTTAATGGAAGGCATTTGCATGGGAAGTAGATGTAACTAACTAGTAACAAGATTCCATACAACTTAATCCATTTAGTTTAGTTCTAAAATGATACTTTCATGGGTGATGGGCTAACTAAGTCCATTTAAGTGAGTAGAGTGGGCACTTAAGTCCATTAACACTAATAAGGCCCAAGTTCAAGTAGTTAATAAGTAAATCCCATTTAAAGCCCAAGTAATCAACTAGTAAACTTAGTTAATTAAAATGATTAATAAAACTTAATCATGAATGTAAACAATATTTTAAAATATTATTCGTGTAAGTTTCGCGTGTCATAAAGACGTTTCGGGCATTTAAAGTCAAGTACGGGCAATCATGGTAACAAGTAAATGTAATAACATACATTCGTTAAATCACAAGTATTAATAATAACAATTATTAATAAATAAACGTTGGAAAATCCAGGGTCGTTACACGTTGTCTTAGTTAAATTCCGGAATTCAAGGAATTTTAAAGAAATTTTCGAAATCTAAAAGATTTGATTCTTTGGCGAATAAGGGAATTAGAATCTCTGTAATTAAATACAGTGATCTACCTCAATTTCTCTGTCTGATCTTTCCATTATAAATTAAACTCTTCCGTTCCATTATTCTCACCATTCCTATACTTTCTTTCTTAGTTCATACATCCAAAAGATTCTGAAAATGCTTAATCCCGTTCTAATCCTTGATATTTTCCTAATTATCATTCCTATCATCCTTCTTTTCAGTCTTTTACCAGAAAAATCTGTTTACTTCTACTATTACCTTGGGGTGATACTATTCTTAATTCTACCGTGTCTTTATATTGCTATTCGTATTAATATCCACGGTTTGTAACCTTCGTGTTGTTATTGGGCTTTATATTTTCTCTTATATTTTGGAGCTCTTTGCCTTTTTATTCTCTTCTCGAACTCTAGTAAGGCGAGTAACGGTCTAGAATTCTTAAGTATGGAGTTCGAATGAACATGACTAATGTTCTAAAAGAGGGATTGTAATAGCACGATCTTGATTGGTCAAATTACCAGAATTTAAGAGAAAAGATAGAACTATCAAGAAAATATGTTCTTGATGTGTTTATAGATTAGATAGAATGTAAGAGTCGTGTAATATGGCACATGATGACGGTAGGGTCTGTGAATCATCACGTTTTATTAGAAACTCAGCATGACTTACTGTAATATAATCACGTTGATCAAGTGTCATTATATTATACTAACTCATGCATCATTTTCCAACACTACTTCGGAATCATTCATAATTCAAACTCAAATTTTAAAGAAATTTAGAAACTAAAGTAGTTTCCTTTATGATGTAATATAGTTGGCACGAAGAGATAAATAATTTCGGACGATATTATTTATGAAAATATCTTCACAAATATCGAAGATATTTATGATTATATTTTGGAATTTCTAAGTTCGATGGTTGATGAAAAAAGATTTTCTGCAAGATTTTAACATGAGTACGGAGCAAGATATTCGTTGAAGGTTTCATCGGATCCAGAATTACCTGGTTTCTTTGAATATATGGTATGGTCCTTGTATTTGTCCTTGGTCTCCTTCGTGATTAGCTCAATCCATTTTCCAGTTCCAACTTTTCTGAGATTTTCCAACATACTATTATTTATCATCAATCTTTCGATGATTAAGGTCGTTTACCTTTGTCTACAGTTTCTGCTGCTTCATTAGCATTTTCAAAATTTAGAGTATAGATTCGCAGACTGGGTGCTTTTCAGAATTTCAGAATGGAAGATCATAATTCTTAGAGATAAATGTTATATACATATAACTGTTGATGTAGAAATGCTGCGAAATCCAAAATACTGATTGCTGATTCCAGTAATTGGTATGGCAATTCTTGCTACAAGATGCGAATGAGTATATGATGAGGTTTCAATGAATGTAATGATTTTTCGAAAATTCAAAGATCAATGAAGTTGCTGGTAAGTTTACTGCTAATGTGGTGGAATATAAACGGTTCCCCGGTAACGATGGCGAAAGGGCAACGTATATATTGAGGTTATAATAAGATGTTTCAACTGAAAAGTCGAAGTTGACTTGCTGGAGCTGTGACAAAACTGGTTACTTTGAAAAGGAATCGCAACGTCATTTTTGCTAAAAAATGTCAAAGAATCTGACTCGGATACGTGATTAAACTTTTATTCAGGTTTCGAGAGTTTTTCAGGTGCATAACTATATGCATAAATCTTTTCTTCCGTAGATGAAGTGCGGTTGGTTCATCCTCTCGATTGAGGTGTTTTCAATAATTACGAAAGGTTTGAACGCATATTGTAATCGTCAAGATACAAATGAGGTTTAAGATGAAATCAAGTGGCAAACTTGAAGAATTTTTAGTTTAATATATTATAATCAATATTTTAATTCATTTTAATTGTCCAATGTTATTAGTCCACAGTCGATATCCACAGTTGACAGTCCAATAATTCATATATAGTTTAATATATAATATTCGAATTAATTAATACGTATCGTGACCTGTGTACATGTCTCTGACTCGATCACAACTCAAAGTATATATATTATTATAGAATCAACCTCAACACTGTATAGCTAACTCTCGCATTACTGCATATAGAGTGTCTATGGTTATTCCAAATAATATATATAGATGCGTCGATATGATATGTCAAAACCTTGTATACGTGTCCCGATATTTAAAATGCGTAAATAACAGTATTTAAATGACAATAAATAAAGTGCGTAAAATAAATAACAGAAATTAAATGACGATAAATAAATTTGCGATAATTAAAATTGCGATAATTAAATTACGATAAATAAAATGTAATCAGTTAGCTAGGAACAGTTAGCGTGGATTCTTAACAAAATTTCTCATAGTTAATTTGTTTGTTTCTAACAAATTTTATTTTGTCCAATGTTTTCTTCATTATGCCACTTGTTGGATTCTGATAGGTCAAAATTCAAATATGAAATTGAATGAAAATGGTTATTCTGCGGTGATACGTATATCAGTGGTTGTAAGTAGGATAGTAAATGACTATTGAATCAGATTTGAAGAATGTACAGTGTAACTTATTAATGTGAAATCTAAATATTTATAGGGTATTACCTACCCGTTAAAATATTTTCACCATTAATAGTTTGTACAACAGAATTTTTAATTACAATCTTTATGAAAATATACTTACATATATATTTTCCTCAGATGTAATCATGGATTTAATGAGTTAATATGATATTAAACTCATTTAATTTACCGTTAGAACAAGAATACATAATCTCTAAAACATTAGAGATTACATAATTGCCATATAGAACGAAGATAAATGATGTAGAACGATACGTAGAATGAAGATTATACTCGAGGTACAGAATGAGATGTTGAGGTATGGATTGTTGATGGTATTGGTGCTGTTACTGATGGTACTGTTGGTACCGATGATGTTGCTGAAGCTGGTAAATTTTGCACCATATTCTCCAAAAATCATTACTCAGGCGCGAAGCTCGTTGACTTCTTCGATTACTTCGGGATGACTGTCGGTAAGAACGAGCGAATGAATAAGGTTTAGAATTGTGAATAGTATATAATCGTGGTGAGATATTCGGGAAATGAGGGTGAAAATGGTGTTTCGGACTGGTTCGCCGGTAAGTGCTTCAGGTTCATCGTCAAGAGGGCAATGTGGTGGATGGAAGGGATCACCTTCTTCTTGTCTCCAATGATTGAGGAGGCTATGAACCCATCAGACGAATTGGGGATGGATGATTGGTTGATTCATTCTGGTGACACTGCTTTCGGAGCTTAGGTGAAACTCCATATCGGAATAGGTGTCGGAATCCGAGGAATTCGAACTGGTTGAGGGATTCATCTCGTACGATCAGATGAAGGATTTTTGATAAGAAATAGATTATAGGATGTAGATTAGTACCCCGCAATACATAATTTACATATGCATATATAATATTATAATCCCATAAGTTACGGAGGAATCTACGGAATCTGTCAGGCAAAGGTAACAATAACAGATACGCCAAGATATGAATTAGCAGATACGTTAAGAAATGAATTTTGTCTATACACTATTCATGCAATCATTGCAGTATGATGTGTCTAGACTAAAAATGATAAGCAGGCAATTTTTTTTTTCCCGAAAAAAATGATAAGCAAAACTTTTGACATGCAGACACGGTCGAACTCCAGACCCACTAATGCATCTAAACAACTACTAATTAGGCACACTAATGCAAGACCTGGTTCGCTAAGACCACCGCTCTGATACCAACTGAAAGGACCCGTCCTAATCCATCTGGACGAATACATTACAATTGATTTCATCGCGAGGTACTTGACCTCTATATGATACATTTTACAAACATTGCATTCATTTTTAAAAGACAAACTTTTATTACATCGACAGTTGATGGCATGCATACCATTTCATAATATATCCAACTATAATTGACTTAGTAATAATCTTGATGAACTCAATGACTCGAATGCAACGTCTTTTGAAATATGTCATGAATGACTCCAAGTAATATCCTTAAAATGAGCTAATGCACAGCGAAAGATTTCTTTCATACATGAGAATAAACATGCTTTCAAGTGTCAACCAAAAGGTTGGTGAGTTCATAGGTTTATCATAAAACAATAAAATTCATCATTTTGATAGATCACAAGATTTAAATCCTGCATGGTACAAATGGGCCCGAATCCTATACTCACCTGTAATGTACATGCAATATCTTTTAAATACAGTACACCTTTCTCGTGTACGAAATCATCTTTCATAAATCTTAGTAACCGTACACATATCTCGTGCACAAAAATAACATACACAACCTGTGTATAAAATTATTCTCTCGATACATAACATTCACTTTTCATTGCTTTCATAGCTTGGCTTGGTAACTGACCTTAACATATAATGCGCATAATAATATCCCCAAAACAGAACATCTCGTCTGTATAATAATCATATAAACTTCGAAGTACTAAACACCACGCCCACTAGCCCTTCCGTCTAGTGAACATTCTGGGTGGGGGTGTTAAACCCGGTAGCTACCTTTAGGATTCGCGTCAATTAGGCGTGCACTAATTCTCCAAATTAGTGATGTTCCCTAATTTTTAGGTTACCAAGCAATAATAATCAGGGGAAAAATATTCATATCAATTGTGGCAATTATCACGTCCACATAATTCAATGGTGGCAATTATCACGTCCACATAATTCATTCGAGGAATGTTTTGCTTGTGTCTATCTCGTCAAACATTTATAAAATCATTTCATGTATTCGCAGTTCAAAATGTATTTCAAAAGCATTTAATAAAGCAGTTGTAAAAGTAGCGCATGTATTCTCAGTTCCAAAAATGTAAAGAGTAAAAGGGAATCAAATGAACTTACTATACTGTATTTTGTAGTAAAAATAAATATGACGACATTGAACAATGCAGGGTTGGCCTCGGATTCACGAACCTATATCATTTGTATATCTATTAAAACATATAATCGTAGAATCACATAATTTCATTTATATAATATTTATATATTAGTAGTTTTATAGAATTTTATAATAAATTCCATTTAAAAATGTTTGTTTATATTATATCTTAAATTATATATATATATATATATATATATATATATATATATATATAGAATGATAAATACCTATACATTTAGTTATATTAATATATCTATATATATTCATATATATGATTAGTATTATATTAAAAAGAATATCATTAGTTTGTTACATGTAAATATTTATATAAGTATTGTTAATATTTTTTGTTATATATTTGTATGAAATATTAATATAATCCTAGTATATGTGATAAGTGTACTAAATATCTATTTGTTAAAATGATAGTTTTGATAATAATGATTTATTAACAATAATAATAATAACTTCATTATTAACGATTTTACTAATAACAAAAATGATAATAATAAATTTTAATAACAATGATACTAATAATGTTATTAATATTACTAATAATAATAACAATCATAATAATACTAAAATGATAAGATTACAACTAATAATAATATTATTAATACTTTTAATGATTATAATACTTATGACAATAATAATAATAATCGCAATAATAATAATAATAATAATAATAATAATAATAATAATAATAATAATAATAATAATAATAATAATAATAATAATAATAATAATAATAATAATCACAATAATAACAATAATAATAATAATAATAATAATAATAATAATAATAATAATAATAATAATAATAATAATAATAATAATAATAATAATAATAATAATAATAATAATAATAATAATAATAATGGTAATAAAAACTACCTTCCAAGACTTTTAGTAAAAAGAATGCCACAAACCGGACTCGAACCCGTAACCCCTCGCTCACACGTTAGCCCTCTAAACCATTCTTCTAACCCAGCTTTCTTATTTTAATGGTCAACACAAATACATATAACCCAACTTATTTTTTGTCTCTTTTATCTTCTTCTTCCCCATTTTAATGGCCAAAAACCAGATCAACCATATCATAACCAAATGAGTTGGGTTTTAGATTCATAAACTAAACAGAAGTGAATTAGATGGGGAACAGTTGATTCGTTTAAACAGAAAACAAATTTTAAAATCTTCGACAGACCTGTTTAACTAAACTGTTATTCTTCTTCATCAATTTCAATCTGTCAAGGGATTTAATCAAACATAAAAATCGAATTACATTTTAACTTAAGACTCGAAAGTGAGTTGGTAACGACCTGTGGTGTGTAATTACATTCAACAGACAAATAAATAAAAAAAAAATGTTTAAACCTGCTGTGTAAGCTAGCGAAGAACAAAAAAAAATAAATTTGATTTTTAAACTCAGGATCGTTTTAGACAGAAGTTATAAAAAGAAATATGTTTTAATTCACCCTTTGAAGCTATTGGAATCATTAGTTAAACTCAAATTATAACGGGTATCTCGAATTTGATCAAAACAAAATCGGTTGACTTTTTATTCTCAAACTTTGACTCTAAAATTTGAACTTGATAAAAAGAATTAGGAGTTGGGCTTTTGTAGAAAGATCATCTAGATGATTCCTAACAAGATTGCATTGTTGGTTTTTGATAATTGATTTGATTTTGAATTTTGGCCAAAAAAGAACAAGAACAGAGGAGTAAGAAAGCTTTCAGTTCTTCTTCTATTTAATTTGATCGAAAAAATGCAGTTCCTTTAATGATTTATAATCGATTTTTATAAGTCATATCATAACCCTTAACAGCTCGTTCAACATGTATTATTTAATGAATGTGTGGACATAAATTGTTCATAAAATAAAATAAAAACAAATAAAAAGGGATGTTGATTAATGATTGATAACAGAATTTGGTGATATACTGAACGAATCCGACATATTAGCTCAATCAGAAATAGGAAAACAATTTTTGTACAAATTGATAGCTACCTGTAACATAATGGTACGAATTTTATTTGATATTTATAGTTTATATTATATATATAATAAATACTAATAATTAATAAATCTATTATTAATAATAATTATTATATTAATAGTAATAAATAATAATGATACTAATAATCATAAAATTTATAATAATTATATTATTATTGATAATAATAATATATTGTATTAATTTTTAATAATAATAACTATAATAAGAATAATGATATTAATAATAATAATAAAAATAATACGTTAAATGATAAAAAAAAATGACGATAATAATTATAAAAGTAATAATACTGTTAATGTAACAATTTACATGTTTCAAACTTTAAATAATACTGATATTATTATTTGGAAGTAATAATAATATTGTTATAACAATTATATTCTTATCTTGAAATTACATTTAATCTATTACTATTATATATTATTAATTTTTGAAAAATTCAATAATTATACTGTATATATTATATGATAAATTTTTTGAATATATAATATTTACATATTTTATATCGGTCACAGTGTTCTTATCAATTGTGTATATGAATTATATATATATATATATATATATATATATATATATATATATATATATATATATATATATATTCAAATTACTATATCTATAATTATGTTTTATTTATCACATTTTATTACATAGATTACTTTTATATATTGAAACAATTAAACTCAAAATATATATATGTATATATATATTAATATTTTGTTAACTTTGACAAATTTTGTTCAAAAATTATTTACCTTCAATATGATCTATTTAATTAACTAAACAATTTTAAATAACAATTTTTTTTAAAGTACCTTAAGTTATCTTTCATAATTACTAAATCACATAATAGTTTAATTTAAATTATTTTATATACACTTATGTTTATATTTAATATATCTATATATATATATATATTTATTTATATAATTATTTATATGTAACTGTTCGTGAATCGTTGGGAGTAGTCAAAGTCCTATGAATTCATGTAAACCGTTTCCACAAATTTTGAGACTCAATTAAATAGACTTTGCTTATCATGTCGAAACCATTAAATCATAAAAAGATTAAGTTTAAATTTGGTCAGAAATTTTCGGGTCGTCACAGTACTTACCCGTTAAAGAAATTTCGTCCCGAACTTTGGTCGAAGTCGTCATGGCTAACAATAAAAATGTTTTCATGGCGAATATGAGTTGATAAATAGAGTTTTATCATCATTGATTAATGTGGATAAAACAATTCGATTATTCGAAGAGTACGAATGAAGCTATCACAAAAGAGTAAAATAAAAAAATAAAGATTCGTCTAATCTTTTTGATGTAGTCACTGTTGAATTTAGAAAAATAAGGTGCGTCTTAACTTTTGACGTTGTCTTAGTTAAATTCCGGAATTCAAGGAATTTTAAAGAAATTTTCGAAATCTAAAAGATTTGATTCTTTGGCGAATAAGGGAATTAGAATCTCTGTAATTAAATACAGTGATCTGCCTCGATTTCTCTGTCTGATCTTTCCATTATAAATTAAACTCTTCCGTTCTATTATTCTCACCATTCCTATACTTTCTTTCTTAGTTCATACATCCAAAAGATTGTGAAAATGCTTAATCCTGTTCTAATCCTTGATATTTTCCTAATTATCATTCATATCATCCTTCTTTTCAATCTTTTACCAGAAAAAATCTGTTTACTTCTACTATTACCTTGGGGTGATACTATTCTTAATTCTACCGTGTCTTTATATTTCTATTCGTATTAATATCCACGGTTTGTAACCTTCGTGTTGTTATTGGGCTTTATATTTTCTCTTATATTTTGGAGCTCTTTGCCTTTTTATTCTCTTCTCGAACTCTAGTAAGGCGAGTAACGGTCCAGAATTCTTAAGTATGGAGTTCGAATGAACATGACTAATGTTCTAAAAGAGGGATTGTAATAGCACGATCTTGATTGGTCAAATTACCAGAATTTAAGACAAAAGATAGAACTATCAAGAAAATATGTTCTTGATGTGTTTATAGATTAGATAGAATGTAAGAGTCGTGTAATATGGCACATGATGACGGTAGGGTCTGTGAATCATCATGTTTCATTAGAAACTCATCATGACTTACTGTAATATAATCACGTTGATCAAGTGTCATTATATTATACTAACTCATGTATCATTTTCCAACACTACTTCAGAATCATTCATAATTCAAACTCAAATTTTAAAGAAATTTAGAAACTAAAGTAGTTTCCTTTATGATTTAATATAGATGGCACGAAGAGATAAATAATTTCGGACGATATTATTTATGAAAATATCTTCAGAAATATCGAAGATATTTATGATGATATTTTGGAATTTCTAAGTTCGATGGTTGATGAAGAAAGATTTTTCGCAAGATTTTAACATGAGTACGGAGCAAGATATTCGTTGAAGGTTTCATCGGATCCAGAATTACCTGGTTTCTTTGAATATATGGTATGGTCCTTGTATTTGTCCTTGGTCTCCTTCGTGGTTAGCTCAATCCGTTTTTCAGTTCCAACTTTTCTGAGCTTTTTCAACATACTATTATTTATCATCAATCTTTCGACGATTAAGGTCATTTACGTTTGTCTACAGTTTCTGCTGCTTCATTAACATTTTCAAAATTCAGAGTATAGATTCGTAGACTGGGTGCTTTTCAGAATTTCAGAATGGAAGATCATAATTCTAAGAGATAAATGTTATATACATATAATTGTTGATGTAGAAATGCTGCGAAATCCAAAATACTGATTGCTGATTCCAGTAATTGGTATGGCAATTCTTGCTACAAGATGAGGATGAGTATATGATGAGGTTTCAATGAATGTAATGATTTTTCAGAAATTCAAAGATCAATGAAGTTGCTGGTAAGTTTACTGCTAATGTGGTGGAATATAAACGGTTCCCCGGTAACGATGGCGAAAGGGCAACGTATATATCGAGGTTATAATAAGATGTTTCAACTGAAAAATCGAAGTTGACTTGCTGGAGCTGTGACAAAACTGGTTACTTTGAAAAGGAATCACAACGTTATTTTTGCTAATAAATGTTAAAGAATCTGACGCGGATACGTGTTTAAACTTTTATTCAGGTTTCGAGAGTTTTTCAGGTGCATAACTATATGCATAAATCTTTTCTTCGTAGATGAAGTGCGGTTGGTTCATCCTCTCGATTGAGGTGTTTTCAATAATTACAAAAGGTTTGAACGCATATTGTAATCGTCAAGATACAAATGAGCTTTAAGATGAAATCAAGTGGCAAACTTGTGTCTAATCGTAAAACAGTTTAAAAGCAAGCATGTGTCTCACCTCAAAGTTTATAAAATTCAGTAAAATATGTAAAAGCGGGGTTATGAGTTCACCTTAGTAGCAAGTAAGTTATTCTACGCAAGAAGTATGAACGGAGTAAGTGATCGGAGATCTCAACCTAGAGATATAAACTTTGATTAGTTAATGTCTAACAGACATAAAGTTTGTTTATTAATATAGCAACTATATTAACAGTGATGGTTTTTTCGAGAAAAGTTCCTATTTCTCAAAAGTTTCTAGTTTTGGAAACCTACTATTTATGGAAAGCTTCCACTTATAGTAAGTTTCTAGTTTTGGAATGTTCGGGTTATAATCCTTCACAAAGACGTTGTACAACTTTGCCCAAACCTTGTTGCTATCAGATAAGTCACTCTGATGATCTGTTGTTTTCGGGCGCCCAGGACTCTTGACCAGAATCTAAGTCTTGGCATTCGAGATCCACAAGCGGTTCCCATAAGGCAACAAGGACCACCCTAGGCCGTAAGTAGCGGTGAGGTTAGTATAAAGTGCACGTTATCTTTAGTTATAACCTTCACGCTATAAGTGTATACACACAATGAATTATTAATGTACTTAACAATTATATATATAGATGATAATATAACTTAGTGTAATTAAGGTGTTACCATATAGATAAGTTTACAAGTTATAGTAATAATGTTATTACTCTAATTATCCTTTACTTAATCAATATTCTTTATATAATCTTATCATGTTTTGCATACATATATAATATAATCTTTGTACGTGTTACATACATATAGCCACCTGCATGATACATACATATACTATTATCCTTATATTATATTTATATGTTTATAACTATAACGCATATATGTATATATATCTTATGTAAGTGTTACATATATATAAGTGAAAAGGTGATATATATATATATATATATATATATATATATATATATATATATATATATATATATATATACACACACATAGTAATACTTACCCTAATTAATCTAACAAGCAAGTATTAAATTTTAACATAATATATCAACATATATGCATATACATGATACGATACACATGCTAATACATACACACACACGTACATATACATACATGCACACACACATATATATACACGCATGTATATATATACATATATACACATGAGTATATCTATAACATCTACATGTACATACGTACGCATGTATGCATTATTATCATTATTATTATACTAATCCACCAGCAATTAACATTAATCTTTATTCATGTACATAAAATCATAACCTATTTATTTTATTAATCACCATCACTTATTAACATCATACTTCATATTCAAGATACTTAATTATATTAACTAGTTCATATCATTATAATTATTCTTACATGTTCCATATTCATAAATCTTAATCTTATTAATCATATTATTTATCTATAAACTTTTAACTTCATTAACTAGTTCAAGTACAAAATTCATGATCAATTTATATTCATACTTAATCCTTTAATCATCTCTATCTCATTAATATATTACTTCACATTCATAATACATAACTAACTTTATGATCAAATCTTAATTAACAACATGATACTTAAAAGAAACATATTAAAAAGTATTATGAACTTAGGGAATTTAGGGATACCTTAAGATGTTTTAAGATCAAGAAAAGTAATGGTTGAGGGTGAAGAAACACGCGTACAGCAGCAGCAAAAACAAAGGAGAAAACGCGGCAGCAAAGGTGACAGAATGAGCGAGTTCGGGTCTGTTTTGGTCATGCAGACACAGCAGAAAATTCGCAGCCTTGGGGACTGTTTTGGGGCAGTTTAGGGTGGTGTTTGTTAGCATTTCACAGCAGCAAAAATAGCAGAAAGAGTGTGAAATGTCCCGTTCATATTGATTATAAATGTTCCATATTAATTGATTTCGTTGCGAGGTTTTGACCTCTATATGAGACGTTTTTCAAAGACTGCATTCATTTTTAAAACAACCATAACCTTTATTTTATCAATAAAGGTTTTAAAAGCATTACGTAGATTATCAAATAATGATAATCTAAAATATACTCTTTACACATGACCATTACATAATGGTTTACAATAGAAATATATTACATCGATCTATGTTTCTTGAATGCAGTTTTTACACAATATCATACAAACATGGACTCCAAATCTTGTCCTTATTTTAGTATGCAACAGCAGAAGCTCTTAGTATTCACCTGAGAATAAACATGCTTTAAACATCAACAAAAATGTTGGTGAGTTATAGGTTTAACCTTTATATCAAATCGTAACAATAGACCACAAGATTTCATATTTCAATACACATCCCATACATAGAGATAAAAGTCATTCATATGGTGAACACCTGGTAACCGACATTAACAAGATGCATATATAAGAATATCCCCCATCATTCCGGGACACCCTTCGGATATGATATAAATTTCGAAGTACTAAAGCATCCGGTACTTTGGATGGGGGTTGTTAGGCCCAATAGATCTATCTTTAGAATTCGCGTCAATTAGGGTGTCTATTCCCTAATTCTTAGATTACCAGACTTAATAAAAAGGGGCATATTCGATTTCGATAATTCAACCATAGAATGTAGTTTCACGTACTTGTGTCTATTTTGTAAATCTTTTATAAAACCTGCATGTATTCTCATCTCAAAAATATTAGATTTTAAAAGTGGGACTATAACTCACTTTCACAGATATTTCCTTCCTCGGAAATAAGACTTGGCCACGGATCGATTCACGAACCTATACAAATATGTACATATATATATCAAAGTATGATCAAAATATAATTACAACCATTTTTATTATGTTTTAAAGATTTGAGTGTATTAAGTTAGCTGTCCTCGTTAGTAACCTACAACTAGTTGTCCACAGTTAGATGTACAGAAATAAATCGATATATATTATCTTGAATCAATCCACGACCCAGTGTATACACGTCTCAGGCTAGTTCACAACTCAAAGTATATATATTTTTGGAATCAACCTCAACCCTGTATAGCTAACTCCAACATTACTGCATATAGAGTGTCTATGGTTGTTCCAAATAATATATATACATGGGTCGATATGATATGTCAAAACATTTGTATACGTGTCTATGGTATCTCAAGATTACATAATATATTAGAATACATGTATAATACAATATAAGTTAGCTAGGATATGATTTGTATAGATTTGTTAAACATTTCCCGTAGCTAAAAGGATCAAAATATCCAATCTTGTTTTACCCATAACTTCTTCATTTTAAATCCGTTTTGAGTGAATCAAATTGTTATGGCTTCATATTGAACTCTAATTTAAGAATCCAAATAGAAAAAGTATAGGTTTATTGTCGAAAATTAAAGTTACATGTCAATTACTAAAGAGGTAGTCATTTCCGTCGAAAGAACGACATCTTGATGACCATTTTGAAAAACATACTTTCACTTTGAGTTTAACCAAGATTTTTGGATATAGTTTCATGTTCATATGAAAAATCATTTTCCCAGAAGAACAACTTTTAAATCAAAGTTTATCATAGTTTTTAATTATCCAAACCAAAACAGCCCCCGGTTTCACTACGACGGCGTATATCCGATTTTATGGTGTTCATCGTGTTTCCAGGTCTTAAATCATTAAGTTAGCATATCATATAGATATAGAACATGTGTTTACTTGATTTTAAAAGTCAAGTTATAAGGATTAACTTTTATTTGCGAACAAGTTTAGAATTAACTAAACTATGTTCTAGTGATTACAAGTTTAAATCTTCGAATAAGATAGCTTTATATGTATGAATCGAATGATGTTATGAACATCATTACTACCTAAAGTTTTCTGGATAAAACTTTTGGAAATGAGAAAAATGGATCTAGCTTCAAAGGATCCTTGGATGGCTTGAAAGTTCTTGAATCAGAATCATGACACGAAAACAGTTCGAGTAAGATTTTCACTCGAAATAAGATTGTTATAGTTGTAAAAATTGAATCAAAGTTTGAATATGAATATTAACTTGAATTAGAAAGATAACCTACTGTAAATAACAAAGGTTCCTTGATCTTAGATGATTACTTGGAATGGATTAGAAAGCTTGGAAGTAGACTTGCAAACTTGGAAGTATTCTTGATTTTTATGAAACTATACTTATGGAATTTATGAAGAATACTTAGAACTTAAAGATGGAACTTGAGAGAGATGAATTAGATGAATAAAATTGAAGAATGAAAGTGTTTGTAGGTGTTTTTGGTCGTTGGTATATGGATTAGATATAAAGGATATGTAATTTTGTTTTCATGTAAATAAGTCATGAATGATTACTAATATTTTTGTAATTTTATGAGATATTTCATGCTAGTTGCCAAATGATGGTTCCCACATGTGTTAGGTGACTCACATGGGCTGCTAAGAGCTGATCATTGGAGTGTATATACCAATAGTACATACATCTAAAAGCTGTGTATTGTACGAGTACGAATACGGGTGCATACGAGTAGAATTGTTGATGAAACTGAATGAGGATGTAATTGTAAGCATTTTTGTTAAGTAGAAGTACTTTGATATGTGTCTTGAAGTCTTTCAAAAGTGTAAGAATACATATCAAAACACAACATGTATATACATTCTAATGGAGTCGTTAAGTCTTCGTTAGTCGTTACATGTAAGTGTTGTTTTGAAACCTTTAAGTTAACGATCTCAATTAATGCTGTTAACCCAATGTTTATTATATCAAATGAGATGTTAAATTATTATGTTATAATAATATTATGATGTATGAATATCTCTTAATATGATATATACATTAAAATATCGTTACAACGATAATCGTTACATATAAGTCTCGTTTCGTAATTCTTGAGTTAGTAGTCTTGTTTTTTTACTTATGTAGTTCATTGTTAACACACTTAATGATATATTTAAATATCATTTTATCATATTAAATATAGTGTATCAATATCTTAATATGATACATATGTATTTAGTAGACGTTATCATAATGATAATCGTTATATATATCATTTCGAGTTTCTTAACTTAGTAATCTCATTTCTTATGTATATTACACATTGTTAATATACTTATTGAGATACTTACTCATCATAATCTCATGTCAACCATATATATATGTCTATATATACCACAACATGTAGTTTTTACAAATTTGTAACGTTCGTGAATCGCCGGTCAACTTGGGTGATCAATTGTCTATATGAAACTTATTTCATTTAATCAAGTCTTAACAAGTTTGATTGCTTAACACATTGGAAACATTTAGTCATGTAAATATCAATCTCAATTAATATATATAAACATGGAAAAGTTCGGGTCACTACAGTACCTAACCGTTAAATAAATTTCGTCCCGAAATGTTAAGCTGTTGAAGGTGTTGACGAATCTTCTGGAAATAGATGCGGGTATTTCTTCTTCATCTGATCTTCATGCTCCCAGGTGAACTCGGGTCCTCTACGATCATTCCATCGAACCTTAACAATCGGTATCTTGTTTTGCTTAAGTCTCTTAACCTCACGATCCATTATTTCGACGGGTTCTTCAATGAATTGAAGTTTTTCATTGATTTGGATTTCGTCCAACGGAATAGTGAGATCTTCTTTAGCAAAACATTTCTTCAAATTCGAGACGTGAAAAGTGTTAGGTACAGCCGCGAGTTGTTGAGGTAGCTCCAGTTGGTAAGCTACTGGTCCGACACGATCTATAATCTTGAATGGTCCAATGTACCTTGGATTTAGTTTCCCCCGTTTACCAAATCGAACAACGCCTTTCCAAGGTAAAACCTTAAGCATGACCACTTCTCCAATTTCAAACTCTATATCTTTTCTTTTACTGTCCGCGTAGCTCTTTTGTAGACTCTGGGCGGTTTTCAATCGTTGTTGAATTTGGATGATTTTCTCGATAGTTTCTTGTATTATCTCCGGACCCGTAATCTATCTATCCCCCACTTCATTCCAACAAATTGGAGACCTGCACTTTCTACCATAAAGTGCCTCAAACGGCGCCATCTCAATACTAGAATGATAACTGTTGTTGTAGGAAAATTCTGCTAACGGTAGGTGTCGATCCCAACTGTTTCCGAAATCAATAACACATGCTCGTAGCATGTATTCAAGCGTTTGTATCGTCCTTTTGCTATGCCCATCAGTTTGTGGATGATAGGCAGTACTCATGTCTAGACGAGTCCCCAATGCTTGTTGCAACGTCTGCCAGAACCTTGAAACAAATCTACCATCCCTATAAGAGATAATAGAGACAGGTATTCCATGTCTGGAGACAACCTCCTTCAAATACAATCGCGCCAACTTCTCCATTTTGTCATCTTCTCTCATTGACAGGAAGTGTGCTGACTTGGTGAGACGATCAACTATTACCCAAATAGTATCATAACCACTTGCAGTCCTTGGCAATTTAGTAATGAAATCTGTGGTAATGTTTTCCCATTTCCATTCTGAGATTTCAGGTTGTTGTAGTAGACCTGATGGTTTCTGATGTTCAGCTTTGACCTTAGAACACGTCAAACATTCTCCTACATATTTGGCAATATCGGCTTTCAAACTTGGCCACCAAAAGTGTTTCTTGAGATCTTTATACATCTTCCCCGCTCCGGGATGTATTGAATATATGGTTTTATGTGCTTCTTTAAGTACCATTTCTCTCACATCTCCAAACCTTGGTACCCAAATTCTATCAGCCCTATATCGGGTTCCGTCTTCCCGAATATTAAGATGTTTCTCTGATCCTTTGGGTATCTCATTCTTCAACTTTCCTTCTTTTACAACTCCCTATTGCGCCTCCTTTATTTGAGTAGTAAGGTTAGTACGAATAATTATATTCATAGCTTTTACCCGTATAGGTTCTCTGTCCTTTCTACTCAAAGCGTCGGCTACCACATTCGCCTTCTCCGGGTGGTATCGAATCTCAAAAAATATTCAATAGTTCAATCCACCTGCGTTGTCTCATATTCAATTGCTTCTGATTAAATATATGTAGGAGACTTTTGTGGTCGGTATATATAATACTTTTGACCCCATATAAATAATGCCTCCAAGTCTTTAATGCAAAAACAACAGCACCCAATTCCAAATCGTGAGTTGTATAATTTTGCTCGTGAATCTTCAATTGTCTAGATGTATAAGCAATCACCTTTGTTCGTTGCATTAATACACAACCGAGACCTTGCTTTGATGCGTCACAATAAATCACAAAATCATCATTCCCTTCAGGCAATGACAATATAGGTGCTGTAGTTAGATTTTTCTTCAATAACTGAAATGGCTTCTCTTATTCATCCTTCCATTCAAATTTCTTCCCTTTATGCGTTAATGCAGTCAAGGGTTTTGCTATTTTGGAGAAATCTTGGATGAATCTTCTGTAGTAACCAGCCAATCCTAAAAATTGACGTATATGCTTCAGAGTTTTTGGGGTTTCCCACTTTTCAACGGTTTCGATCTTTGCCGGGTCCACCTGGATACCCTCTTTGTTCACTATGTGACCGAGGAATTGAACTTCTTCCAACCAAAATGCACACTTTGAAAACTTAGCGTACAGTTTTTCTTTCCTCAATACTTCTAGCACTTTTCTCAAATGTTCTTCGTGCTCTTGATCATTCTTTGAGTAAATAAGTATGTCATCGATGAAAACAATGATAAACTTGTCAAGATATGGCCCACACACTCAGTTCATAAGGTCCATGAACACAGCTGGTGCGTTAGTCAATCCAAACGGCATAACCATAAACTCGTAATGACCATAACGCGTCCTAAAAGCAGTTTTTGGAATATCATCCTCCTTTACCCGCATTTGATGATATCCAGAACGTAAATCGATTTTCGAATAAACCGACGAGCCTTGTAGTTGATCAAATAAGTCGTCAATTCTCGGAAGTGGATAACGGTTTTTGATGGTAAGTTTATTCAACTCTCTGTAGTCAATACACAACCTAAATGTACCATCCTTCTTCTTGACAAACAAAATAGGAGCTCCCCATGGTGATGTGCTTGGTCGAATGAAACCACGTTCTAATAGTTCTTGCAGTTGGCTTTGCAGTTCTTTCATCTCGCTGGGTGCGAGTCTGTAAGGAGCACGAGCTATTGGTGCAGCTCTTGTTACAAGATCTATTTGAAATTCAACAGATCGATGTGGAGGTAGTTGTGATGGACCGTACAAAACCATCGTGTACGAGTCATCAACAACAGGATCATTACAAGGTCAAACACTATATGCTATTTCAAAATACGTTTGCATTCACGATAAAAGGTGACGTCATAACGAACATCAAGCGTTTGACACCAACAGTATACTTCTACAAATAGTAAGCATGAATAAATGTATGTGACCCTTAGGTCATTACAAAACATAGTTTCAAATGTATTAAAGTTTGAATGCAAGATAAACAGTTCATGCGGTGATGACTCTAGAGCAGCGGGTGTCTACAGCAAGACTAGCACGACAGCGGAAGCAAATAACCTTAAGCACCTGAGAAAAACATGATTAAAAACATCAACACAAAGGTTAGTGAGCTATAGTTTAAGTATAACAGTATGTAAGGTAGGCCACGAGATTTCAGTGCTACAAAGAGCGTTTCAAAACAGTATGATAAAGTATATGTTAACCGTGGGCACTTGGTAACCAACTTAACGTTTATACCCCCTGAAAGTACACTTGGCAAGTGCGTATGTTTACGAAGTATTCAACACTCGTTAAATGCTAGTGCTACTAGCCCGAGTGGGGATGTCAAACCCTATGGATCCATATCTAAGATTCGCGTTCACCGGTTCAAAAACCAATGACTAAACATTACCGAGCTAAAGGGAATGTTTATGCCGTTGTATAACCCACACATATATAAGTTTAAGCACTCGTGCCTAGTATGTAAAACATAAAATGCGCATGTATTCTCAGTTCCCAAAATAGTTAAAGTAAAAAGGGAATGCTATAACTCACAATGATAAAGTAGCGGTAAAGTCGAGTCGGGAAATAAGCAAGTATGTAGGTTGTCCAAACGTGTCCTCAACCTAAGTCAAATACTACTAAGTCAGTAAATCGTCTGAAAAGGTTTAAAAGTATGTAAATAAGGTCTTAAGGGTCATCATCATTCATCATCAACAAAAGGCGTAAAGTAAGTTTCGTTTGTGAAAAGAGTTTAAAACAAAGGCTGAGTTCGGTCAGTCACCACGGCCTCTATACCTACTGAAATAAGGTGAGACCAGTGGCCATGGCTCCGTATATGAGTCCTTTAGTTGTGGTAAAAATTACAAAAGCAAACTCATCTTCGTTTGACCGTGGCGACGGTCTGAGTGCGAGTAGGTCAGAATTTTCAGCACAACGTTAAATGGACATAGTGACGATCGGAGGGCCATAAATCCTAAACCATAACTCGGATTAAGACGAGTCCTATATGGAAAGTTATATAATCGAACAGAGATATCTGAAAATCATAATTACAGTAGCCCAGGTCATATGGGTCAGACACAGAAACAGTAAAACAGTAGGGTCAGTAAGTTCCGGTGGTTCTTGGTGCTCGATGCTTATCATGGTTCTCATCCTTGATGCATATAGCTTCAAGTGTACAACTCGTTGATGTGTTCGCATCATTTTCACCAAGGTTTGACGATAATAACCCAAGTGTAAGTCTAAGACATGAAGCACAACTCACTTAAGTGTTGCAAGTGTTTTGATGAACCAAAGTTACATCAAAGTCTTAGATCCGACACATACATGAACTATAAAAGTAATATTAACCAAGTTTTGACTATTATGACACAAGTATAAGTCTAAGACATGTAGCACAACTCACTTAAGAGTTGTATGAAGTTTGATGAACCAAAGTTACATCAAAGTCTTAGATCTAACACATACATGAACTTTAAAACTAATAATAAGTTACAAACTTGAAAGTGAACTTATGAAATCAAGATCTTAAGTTGTAGAACATAGTTCTTAGTTAGATCTTGAAGATCCTAGATCCAAAAGTCTAGATCTAACATAAGTGTACAAAGTTATAGTTAAAGAAAGCTTACTTACATGTTCTTGAACTTTCAAAGTTAACTTTTAGTTCAAGATTAATGAGATCAAAGTTAACTAGTAACACTTGACCAATAACAACCAACAAACATGAAATTAAAGTGCATAATACAAAGAAATAAACTAAGTAAACAAGTAATAAGTTCATGGGTTGTTCATACTTTAAAGATTCAAACCAAAGTTTGATCTTTAGAAAGTAAACTTTAAGTTTACTTCATGACTTACAAGTAATGATTTCCAACACATGAACTTACAATCTTTTTAAAACAACAAGTGTAGAACATAACTAGAAAGTTAGTTCTTGTATGTTCTTGTTAATACAAGATAAATGATGAACAAACTAAAGAGTTTGATTCATAATGACTAGTAAGTAATTACAACAACAAAGTTCATGTAACTAAGTAATAACAACAACAACAAGTATCAAGTAATTATACAACATCAAAGAACAAAGATGATGATGATTAAAGGGGTGTTTGGTCACGGTTTAGACAATAGAAAAAGAGAAGAAGTTTGCTCATATTACTTACAAGACTTGAGAGAGAAATGAGAGAAATGTTGCAAGTATTTTGTGTGTGTGTGAGAAATGAAAACTAGTGAAAGAGTATAAGTGAGTGAAGTAGTAAAAAAAAATGAAACAACTCCCCTAAAGGCCTCCTTGGCCGTTGATTTTACTCAACACAAAGGGGGGAGGGAGATGTCCATGAGGTCTTGCATGGTAAAGCCTTAAAAGGTGGATAAATGAGGTGTTTTCATGGGGATTATGGTAGTAACTAGATTCTCAACAATGTTAACTAACTAGTTGCATATAAAAGTGATACTTACATGGAAGAGTGGGCTAGTTAGTCCATTTAAAATGTAGGGTGAGCTTATAAGCCCAATATCATGAGTTCATAACCTTAACAAGGCCCAAGTTCAAGTATTTAACAAGTTAATCCAATTAAAGCCCAAGTAACTAACTAATAACCATAGTTAATTAAAATGATTAATAAAATCAATCATGAATGTAAATAATATTCTAAAAATATTATTCGTGAAAGTTTCGTGTGTCACAAATACGTTTCGGGCAATTAAAGTCAAGTACGGGCAATCATGGCAACATGTAAATGTAATAACGTACATTCGTTTAATCACAAGTATTAATAATAATAATTATTAATAATTAACGTTGAAAAATCCAGGGTCGTTACATTACCCACCTGTTAAAGAAAATTTCGTCCCGAAATTTAAGCAGAGGTAGATGGAGGAGTTGGAAAAAGGTGAGGATACTTCTGTATCATTTGATCCTCTCGTTCCCATGTAAACTCAGGTCCTCGTTTGGCATTCCATCGTACTCGGATGATCGGAATCTTGTTGCATTTCAAAGTCTTGACCTCACGGTCCATAATTTCAACAGGCTCTTCCACAAAGTGGAGTTTATCATCAATCGTAAGTTCCTCCAGTGGTATGATAAGTTCGGGTGCAGCAAGACACTTCTTCAAGTTTGACACGTGGAAGGTAGGATGAACTGAGCTCAACTGTGCTGGTAGATCCAAACGGTAAGCAACGGGTCCAACACATTCCAAGATTTCAAAAGGACCAATGTATCGTGGGTTTAACTTTCCACGTTTTCCAAAACGGATCACACCTTTCCAAGGTGCAACCTTTAACATTACATGGTCGCCCACGTTGAATTCAAAGTCCTTACGTTTAAGATCGGCATAACTCTTTTGACGATCGCGGGCAATCTTAAGTCTAGCTTGAATCTGAGCAATCTTCTCCGTCATTTCATGGACTACCTCGGGTCCGGTGATTTGCTTTTAGCCTACTTCGGCCCAACAAATAGGAGATCGGCACTTACGGCCATACAATGCTTCAAAAGGTGCAGCATTAATGCTCGAGTGATAACTGTTGTTGTAAGAAAATTCGGCGAGTGGCAAATGCCTTTCCCAGGCCTTTCCAAAATCGATGACACATGCACGCAACATGTCTTCCAAGGTCTGAATTGTTCATTCACTTTGCCCGTCAGTCTGTGGATGATAAGCAGTACTCATGTCGAGACGGGTTCCCATTGCTTCTTGTAAAGAACGCCAAAATCTAGAAGCAAAATGGGGATCGCGATCGGAGATGATCGATAAAGGTACACCATGACGAGATACAACCTCCTTGATGTATAGTTGAGCAAGTCTTTCCATTGTATCCGTTTCCTTCATTGCTAAGAAGTGTGCAGATTTGGTAAGGCGGTCAACAATAACCCAGATAGTATCGTATCCGCCCACCGTCTTTGGTAGCTTGGTGATGAAATCCATTGTTATCCGTTCCCACTTCTATTGTGGGATTTCTGGTTGTTGAAGCAAACCAGAAGGTCTCTGATGCTCGGATTTAACCTTCGAGCAAGTCAAACACTTACCAACATAAGTCGCAACGTCCTTTTTAAGATTCGGCCACCAATACTGTTCTTTAAGATCATGGTACATTTTGCCCGCTCCAGGATGAATTGAATATCTCTATTTGTGCGCTTCAACAAGTATAAGGTTCCGTAGATCTCCATAATAAGGTACCCAAATTCTTCCGACATAACATCGGAGTCCAGACTCCCTAACCTCGAATCGAGAGACAAGTATGTTCAAATGTTCATGAGATATATTTTCCTCCTTGAGAGCCTCATCTTGGGCTACTCTGATCTGGCTGTTGAGGTTCGAATGAATGGTGATGTTCAGAGCCCTAACACGAAGATGTGTCGTCCTCTCCTTTCAGCTTAAAGCGTCAGCTACAACATTGGCCTTGCCGGGATGGTAACGGAGTTCACAATCGTAGTCGTTGAGCGTCTCGATCCATCGACGTTGTCTCATATTCAGTTGCTTCTGATCAAACATATGCTGGAGACTCTTGTGATCGGTGAAGATAGTACTCTTAGTTCCATACAAATAGTGTCTCCACAATTTGAGCGCAAAGACAACGTCTCCAAGTTCAAGATCATGAGTAGTGTAGTTCCGCTCGTGAATCTTCAATTGGCGGGAGGCATAGGCAATAACTTTCGATCGTTGCATCAGTACACAACCAAAACCACTCTTCAAAGCATCGCAATAAACAACAAAGTCGTCACTGCCTTTGGGAAGTGATAAGATAGGTGCGGTGGTCAACCTCTTCTTCAAAGTTTGAAATGCTGATTCGTGTGCGGGTTCCCAAATGAACTTCTTGCCCTTGTGAGTCAGCACAGTCAAAGGACGCGTAATTAGAGAAAATCCTTCAATGAACCTTCGGTAGTAACCGGCGAGACGTAGGAATTGGCGAATATGAGTCGGAGTAGTGGGAGTCTCCCACTTGCTGATAACTTCAATCTTGGCGGGGTCAACTTTGATACCCTGGTCGCTCACAACATGACCCAGAAATTGGACTTCCTTCAGCCAAAATTCACACTTGGAGAATTTGGCGTAAAGTTGCTCTTGTCTCAAGAGTTCAAGTACTAGTCGGAGGTGTTGCTCATGCTCTTCTTCGCTCTTAGAGTAGATGAGGATATCATCTATGAAGACGATAACAAACTTATCCAGGTATGGCTTGCAGACACGATTCATAAGGTCCATGAACACGGCAGGTGCGTTGGTTAATCAGAATGGCATCACGAGAAACTCATAATGACCATAATGAGTTATGAACGTAGTTTTCATCACATCACTTTCCTTCACCCTCAGCTGGTGATATCCGTATCGCAAATCGATCTTTGAGTAAACGCTCGATCCTTGTAGTTGGTCAAAAATATCGTCAAGGCGAGAAACTTGGTTGGATAAATCCACGGTCTAACAGCTCTTGTAGTTGACTCTGTAATTCTTGCATCTCGGAAGGTGCGAGTCTCTAAGGTGTGCGATCTACAGGTGCTGCTCCTGGCACTATATCAATCTGAAACTCTACTGCTCTCTGCGGCGGCAATCCAGGCAATTCCTCTGGGAAGACATCGGAAAATTCGTTCACAATTTGAACGCCGTTCACACTCTTCACCTAGGTTTCTACCGTTTTCACATGCGCTAGGACAGCAAGACGTCCCTTCTTCATAATCTTTTGCGCTTTCACGTAATTAATGAGGTTCTGCTTCGAGGTACATCTCTCTCCGTAGATGATCAGTGGCTCACCGTCTCCGTGTGGTATACAAAGTGCTTTATCTCCACAAATAATATCGGCCCTTACCTTGCTCAACCAATCCATACCGACGATCACGTCAAAAATTTCCCAATTTGATGGGTATCAAATCAATTTCGAAATCTGCACCAGCTATGTTGATAATAGCTCCTCGACTAATATGGTCAACTTTCTCAAGTTTTCCATTGACAACCTCGACAAGCATACTCTCTTTTAACGGGACTAACGACCAATTAATCTTATCACAAAAATGTCACATACATAATTTCTATCCGCACCAGTATCAAACAAGACAGAAGCTAAAAGATTGTTGATAGTGAATATACCTGTCACCAAGTCGGGATTCTCGCGTGCATCCCTTGCATTAACGTTGAAAGCTCTACCTCACGGTGGTCCGCCGTCTTTTCTTTTTTTGGGGCATGCATTTTTGAAATGGCCCGTCTGTCCGCATTCGTAGCACTTTTTAGGTCCATTGGTATTCGGCTTCCCATTCAAAGTGGTGACCTTGCAGTCTTTCCCGATATGCCCAGTCCGTTGGCACTTTTTACAAACAACATTGCAATACCCAGTATGGTGCTTGTAGCACTGCTTGCATTGTGGTAAGGTTCCTTTGTAGTTCGGGTTCATGTTGGTGTTCGGATTGGGATTTCCACCATTGTTGTTTCCCCTGAAACCCTCATGTCGTTTCGCCGGGTTCTGTTCATAGTTTCTTCCCCTGTTGTTGTTGTTGTGGTTATCCCATTTGCGCTTCTCGCTAGTACCCGCTTCAGACTTAGTTTTCTCCGGTTCATTGATGGTTATTTGATTCATTAAAGTATGCGCCATGCGCATCGCTTCTGGGACATTCGGTGGCTTGGACGAGGTGACATTACCCTTGATGGAGTTAGGGAGTCCCCAAAAGTATCTCTCCATACGCTTGAATTCTGGGGTGACCATTGTCGGACACATCAGGGCTAACTCCAAAAATTCCTGTTGTAACCATCAAGGTCGTTCCCAACGGCCTTTAACTGCATGAATTCCATTTCCATCTTTTGGATTTCGGTTCTCGGACAATACTCCTCATCATGGCATACTTAAATTCTTCCCATGGCGTAGCATACGCCTCATCAATGCCTTGTGCCTGTGCCATTGTGTTCCACCACGTGAGCGCACTGTCAGACAGCGTGCAAGAAGTAAATTTGGTTTTGTTGTCCTCCAAACTGTTGCTAACTCGGAATACTGATTCAAGTTTCTCGAACCATCTGGTGAGACCAACCGGTCCCTCAGTGCTGCTGAAGTTATGTGGTTTACAGCTCTGGAATTCCTTGTAAGTACACCCATTTCGAATGGGTTGAATAACCCGTGGTGGTGGCGGTGGCGGTGGAGCTTGGGGTTGCATTTCCGCAATGGCTGCAGCTACACGTTCTTGGATCATCTCTTCAATTTGAGCAGCAGTAGGTGTGGATCGACCGTTAGCCATGGTGTTCTAAACAAAAATTTTGACTCAAGTCAAAATCCAGTATTCAATATAGTAATAATACAGTATATAGTAACCAACATGGAATCAAAACATCACATGTTATTAAATAAAGCATCTAGGTACAAATACCACAGAATCATCATACAGTAATGTAAATAGAACATCGTGCAAGAATTAAATAACGCAAAGTTCCATTAATAATAATAAGTTGCATACATCTGAATAAGTTCGTACAATACATAAGTGAAACATAAAACTAAAACTAGATTACATAATGAAATCTAAATACAAAAGCCCTACGTTGAAGGTGGGTGAAGGATGTCCATAACATGGGCCATCTGGTCCTCTAGCTCAGCAACTCGAGCTCGGAGGGTCTCCACCTCCCTTGTCAATTCCTTGACAGTGGGAGATGGTGGGGCATGTGGTGCTGGCGGTGCAGGTGGTGCCGGTGGTGCAGACATTACATAACGGGGTGCAGATGTTCCGGCTCCAGAAATAGTCAGTACATAACGGGGTGCTTTACGCACTTGTGGGTCGGCAGGGTACGGTACAAGCCGCTTATGAGCAGTAACCCTACGACGTCGACCAAACGCGTCAGTGAAGACTCGTCCACCGTTGATCCCCGAAATGATGGTACCGTCGAAGCGATACCGCTTCTTCGGCGGGGTGGAGGGTGGCTGAATAGGTACATCAGCAGGGTCCTCATCATCACTGGAGTCGTCTGAGGAGGTGTCGTCGGATGAAGCATCAGTGGATGACAGGTCGTCCGAATCATGTGGTGGCTGTACTGGTCGTCCTTGAGTGGCCATCATCTGTTGGTAACGAGCAGGTCCGATCAGAATGACACGTCCATCAAGGGCGCGTCGGCACCAATGACGATACCGGTTACGGAATGGACCTTCCCCGAACTCCGCGGGAATCACAATCTCGCCGGAGCGGGCTGTGATCCTGAAGGTCCGGGGCAGATGGAGCTGGAATCTTCGAAGGGTCCTGGGCTCCGCTAGAAGTAACCACTGGGGCATGCGCCTGGCTGCTAGTCCCGGAAGATGAAGCGCCGGGGTCACTCGTGGGTAGCGGGATCGGTGTGTCGGTAGCAGCAGCAGGTGGGGTGGCTGACGAGTCTGAACTGCCCAAAATAATAGCAGGTGGAGTATCCGACATCTGAACAAGGAAAAATAAATTCTTCTATGTCAGTAAGTCATAAAGCAAGCACGTATTAGGACAACAGTTTAAATCATGTATAACAATAAGTAGCATGGCAATAATAACGAATCGTACAGAAGTAGCATGCAATCGAAAGCAAGTAATATCATACAGTAGTGAAAACATGTAGTAGCATACGGCATATAGCAGTAAAAGTAAGCAGCAACATGCAGTAAATTCAGCGGAAACAAGTAAACTAGCAAGTTGTAGATTAGTCCTATTAGTAAATCCTACTCGGGTCGGTCTTAGACTCACTAATGCAACCTAATTCCCTACAATCAATGCTCTGATACCAAATGTGATGCCCCGTACAAAACCATCGTGTACGAGTCATCAACAACAGGATCATTACAAGGTCAAACACTATATGCTATTTCAAAATACGTTTGCATTCACGATAAAAGGTGACATCATAACTAACGTCAAGCATTTTACACCAACAGTATGCTTCTACGAATAGCAAGCATGAATAAATGTATGTGACCCTTAGGTCGTTACAAAACATAGTTTCAAATGTATTAAAGTTTGAATGCAAGATAAACAGTTCATGCGGTGATGACTCTAGAGCAGCGGGTGTCTACAGCAAGACTAGCACGACAACGGAAGCAAATAACCTTAAGCACCTGAGAAAAACATGCTTAATAATGTCAACACAAAGGTTGGTGAGCTATAGTTTAAGTATAACAGTATGTAAGGTAGGCCACGAGATTTCAGTGCTACAAAGAGCGTTTCAAAATAGTATGATAAAGTATATGTTAACCGTGGGCACTTGGTAACTAACTTAACGTTTATACCCCCTGAAAGTACACTTGGCAAGTGCGTATGTTTACGATGTCAAACCCTATGGATCCATATCTAAGATTCGCGTTCACCGGTTCAAAAACCAATGACTAAACGTTACCGAGCTAAAGGGAATGTTTATGCCGTTGTATAACCCACACATATATAAGTTTAAGTACTCGTGCCTAGTATGTAAAACATAAAATGCGCATGTATTCTCAGTTCCCAAAATAGTTAAAGTAAAAAGGGAATGCTATAACTCACAATGATAAAGTAGCGGTAAAGTCGAGTCGGGAAATAAGCAAGTATGTAGGTTGTCCAAATGGGTCCTCAACCTAAGTCAAATAGTACTAAGTCAGTAAATTGTCTGAAAAGGTTTAAAAGTATGTAAATAAGGTCTTAAGGGTCATCATCATTCATCATCAAAAAAGGGGTAAAGTAAGTTTCGTTTGTGAAAAGAGTTTAAAACAAAGGCTGAGTTCGGTCAATCACCACGGCCTCTATACCTACTGAAATAAGGTGAGACCAGTGGGCATGGCTCCGTATATGAGTCCTTTAGTTGTGGTAAAAATTACAGAAGCAAACTCGTCTTCGTTTGACCGTGGCGACGGTCTGAGTGCGAGTAGGTCAGAATTTTTAGCACAACGTTAAATGGACATTATGACGATCGGAGGGTCATAAATCCTAAACCGTAACTCGGATTAAGACGAGTCCTATATGAAAAGTTATCTAATCGAACAGAGCTATCTTAAAATCATAATTACAGTAGCCCAGGCCGTACGTGTCAGACACAAAAACAGTAAAACAGTAGGGTCAGTAGGTTCCGGTGGTTCTTGGTGCTCGATGCTTATCATGGTTCTCATCCTTGATGCATATAGCTTAAAGTGTACAACTCGTTGATGTGTTTGAATTATTTTCACCAAGGTTTGACCATCATAACTAAAGTGTAAGTCTAAGACATGAAACACAACTCACTTAAGTGTTGCAAGTGTTTTGATGAACCAAAGTTACATCAAAGTCTTAGATCCGACACATACATGAACTATAAAAGTAATATTAACCAAGTTTTGACTATTATGACACAAGTATAAGTCTAAGACATGTAGCACAACTCACTTAAGAGTTGTATGAAGTTTGATGAACCAAAGTTACATCAAAGTCTTAGATCTAACACATACATGAATTTAAAACTAATAATAAGTTACAAACTTGAAAGTGAACTTATGAAATCAAGATCTTAAGTTGTAGAACATAGTTCTTAGTTAGATCTTGAAGATCCTAGATTCAAAAGACTAGATCTAACATAAGTGTACAAAGTTATAGTTAAAGAAAGCTTACTTACATGTTCTTGAACTTTCAAAGTTAACTTTTAGTTCAAGATTAATGAGATCAAAGTTAACTAGTAACACTTGACCAATAACAACCAACAAACATGAAATTAAAGTGCATAATACAAAGAAATAAACTAAGTAAACAAGTAATAAGTTCATGGATTGTTCATACTTTAAAGATTCAAACCAAAGTTTGATCTTTAGAAAGTAAACTTTAAGTTTACTTCATGACTTACAAGTAATGATTTCCAACACATGAACTTACAATCTTTTTAAAACAACAAGTGTAGAACATAACTAGAAAGTTAGTTCTTGTATGTTCTTATTAATACAAGATAAATGATGAACAAACTAAAGAGTTTGATTCATAATGACTAGTAAGTAATTACAACAACAAAGTTCATGTAACTAAGTAATAACAACAACCAGAAGTATCAAGTAATTATACAACATCAAAGAACAAAGATGATGATGATTAAAGGGGTGTTTGGTCACGGTTTAGACAAGAGAAAAAGAGAAGAAGTTTTCTCATATTACTTACAAGACTTGAGAGAGAAATGAGAGAAATGTTGCAAGTATTTTTTGTGTGTGTGTGAGAAATGAAAACTAGTGAAAGAGTATAAGTGAGTGAAGTAGTAAAAAAAAAATGAAACAACTCCCCTAAAGGCCTCCTTGGCCGTCGGTTTTACTCAACACAAAGGGGGGAGGGAGATGTCCATGAGGTCTTGCATGGTAAAGCCTTAAAAGGTGGATAAATGAGGTGTTTTCATGGGGATTATGGTAGTAACTAGATTCTCAACAATGTTAACTAACTAGTTCAATATAAAAGTGATACTTACATGGAAGAGTGGGCTAGTTAGTCCATTTAAAATGTAGGGTGGGCTTATAAGCCTAATATCATGAGTTCATAACCTTAACAAGGCCCAAGTTCAAGTATTTAACAAGTCAATCCAATTAAAGCCCAAGTAACTAACTAATAACCATAGTTAATTAAAATGATTAATAAAATCAATCATGAATGTAAATAATATTCTAAAAATATTATTCGTGAAAGTTTCGTGTGTCACAAAGACGTTTCGGGCAATTAAAGTCAAGTACGGGCAATCATGGCAACATGTAAATGTAATAACGTACATTCGTTTAATCACAAGTATTAATAATAATAATTATTAATAATTGACGTTGGAAAATCCAGGGTCGTTACATTACCCACCTGTTAAAGAAAATTTCGTCCTGAAATTTAAGCTGAGGTAGATGGAGGAGTTGGGAAAAGGTGAGGATACTTCTGCATCATTTGATCCTCTCGTTCCCAAGTAAACTCAGGTCCTCGTTTGGCATTCCATTGTACTCGGACGATCGGAATCTTGTTGCGTTTCAAAGTCTTGACCTCATGGTCCATAATTTCAACAGGCTCTTCCACAAAGTGTAGTTTATCATCAATCGTAAGTTCCTCCAGTGGTATGATAAGTTCGGGTGCAGCAAGACACTTATTCAAGGTTGACACGTGGAAGGTAGGGTGAACAGGGTACAACTGTGCTGGTAGATCCAAACGGTAAGCAACGGGTCCAACACGTTCCAAGATTTCAAAAGGACCAATGTATCGTGGGTTTAACTTTCCACGTTTTCCAAAACGGATCACACCTTTCCAAGGTGCAACCTTTAACATTACACGATCGCCCACGTTGAATTCAAAGTCCTTACGTTTAAGATCGGCATAACTCTTTTGACGATCGCGGGCAGTCTTAAGTCTAGCTTGAATCTGAGCAATCTTTTCCGTCGTTTCGTGGACTCCTCGGGTCCGGTGATTTGCTTTTAGCCTACTTCGGCCCAACAAATAGGAGATCGGCATTTACGGCCATACAATGCTTCAAAAGGTGCAGCATTAATGCTCGAGTGATAACTGTTGTTGTAAGAAAATTCGGTGAGTGGCAAATGCCTTTCCCAGGCCTTTCTGAAATCGATGACACACGCACGCAACATGTCTTCCAAGGTCTGAATCGTTCATTCACTTTGCCCGTCGGTCTGTGGATGATAAGCAGTACTCATGTCGAGACGGGTTCCCATTGCTTCTTGTAAAGAACGCCAAAATCTAGAAGCAAAATGGGGATCGCGATCGGAGATGATCGATAAAGGTACACCATGACGAGATACAACCTCCTTGATGTATAGTTGAGCAAGTCTTTCCATTGTATCCGTTTCCTTCATCGCTAAGAAGTGTGCAGATTTGGTAAGGTGGTCAACAATAACCCAAATAGTATCGTATCCGCCTACCGTATTTGGTAGCTTGGTGATGAAATCCATTGTTATCTGTTCCCACTTCCATTGTGGTATTTCTGGTTGTTGAAGCAAACCAGAAGGTCTCTGATGCTCGGCTTTAACCTTCGAGCAAGTCAAACACTTACCAACATAAGTCGCAACGTCCTTTTTAAGATTCGGCCACCAATACTGTTCTTTAAGATCATGGTACATTTTGCCCGCTCCAGGATGAATCGAATATCTCGATTTTTGCACTTCATCAAGTATAAGGTTCCGTAGATCTCCATAATAAGGTACCCAAATTCTTCCGGCATAACATCGGAGTCCAGACTCCCTAACCTCGAATCGAGAGACAAATATGTTTAAATGTTCATGAGATATATTTTCCTCCTTGAGAGCCTCATCTTGGGCTACTCTGATCTGGCTGTTGAGGTTCGAATGAATGGTGATGTTCAGAGCCCTAACAAAAAGAGGTGTCGTCCTCTCCTTTCGGCTTAAAGCGTCAGCTACAACATTGGCCTTGCCGGGATGGTAACGAAGTTCACAATCGTAGTCGTTGAGCGTCTCGATCCATCGACGCTGTCTCATATTCAGTTGCTTCTGATCAAAGATATGCTGGAGACTCTTGTGATCGGTGAAGATAGTACTCTTAGTTCTATACAAATAGTGTCTCCACAATTTGAGCGCAAAGACAACGGCTCCAAGTTCAAGATCATGAGTAGTGTAGTTCCGCTCGTGAATCTTCAATTGGCGGGAGGCATAGGTAATAACTTTCGATCGTTGCATCAGTACACAACCAAAACCACTCTTCGAAGCATCGCAATAAACAACAAAGTCGTCACTGCATTCGGGAAGTGATAAGATAGGTGCGGAGGTCAACTTCTTCTTCATAGTTTGAAATGTTGATTCGTGTGCGGGTTCCCAAATGAACTTCTTGCCCTTGTGAGTCAGCACGGTCAAAGGACGCGCAATTAGAGAAAATCCTTCAATGAACCTTCGGTAGTAACCGGCGAGACCTAGGAATTGGCGAATATGAGTCGGAGTAGTGGGAGTCTCCCACTTGCTGATAGCTTCGATCTTGGCAGGGTCAACTTTGATACCCTGGTCGCTCACAACATGACCCAGAAATTGGACTTCCTTCAGCTAAAATTCACACTTGGAGAATTTGGCGTAAAGTTGCTCTTGTCTCAAGAGTTCAAGTACTAGTCGGAGGTGTTGCTCATGCTCTTCTTCGCTCTTAGAGTAGATGAGGATATCACCTATGAAGACGATAACAAACTTATCCAGGTATGGCTTGCATACACGATTCATAAGGTCCATGAACACGGCAGGTGCGTTGGTTAATCCGAATGGCATCACGAGAAACTCATAATGACCATAATGAGTTCTGAACGTAGTTTTCATCACATCACTTTCCTTCACCCTCAGCTGGTGATATCCGGATCGCAAATCGATCTTTGAGTAAACGCTCGATCCTTGTAGTTGGTCAAAAATATCGTCAATGCGGGGAAGAGGATACCGATTCTTGATCGTCAATTTGTTGAGTTCACGGTAGTCGATACACATACGGAAGGATCCATCCTTCTTTTTCACAAACAACATAGGTGCGCCCCAAGGCGAGAAACTTGGTTGGATAAATCCACGGTCTAACAGCTCTTGTAGTTGACTATGTAATTTTTGCATCTCGGAAGGTGCGAGTCTATAAGGTGCGCGAGCTACAGGTGCTGCTCCTGGCACTAAATCAATCTGAAACTCTACTGCTCTCTGCGGTGGCAATCCAGGCAATTCCTCTGGGAAGACATCGGAAAATTCGTTCACAATTCGAACGTCGTTCACACTCTTTACCTCGGTTTCTACCGTTTTCACATGCACTAGAACAGCAAGACGTCCCTTCTTCATAATCTTTTGCGCTTTTACGCAACTAATGAGGTTCAGCTTCGAGGTACATCTCTCTCCGTAGATGATCAGTGGCTCACCATCTCCGTGTGGTATACGAAGTGCTTTATCTCCACAAATAATATCGGCCCTTACCTTGCTCAACCAATCCATACCGACGATCACGTCAAAACTTCCCAATTTGATGGGTATCAAATCAATTTCAAAATCTGCACCAGCTATGTTGATAATAGCTCCTCGACTAATATGGTCAACTTTCTCAAGTTTTCCATTGGCGACCTCGACAAGCATACTCTCTTTTAACGGGACTAACGACCAATTAATCTTATCGCAAAAATGTCTACATACATAACTTCTATCCGCACCAGTATCAAATAAGACAGAAGCTAAAAGATTGTTGATAGTGAATATACCTGTCACCAAGTTGGGATTCTCGCGTGCATCCCTTGCATTAACGTTGAAAGCTCTACCTCGCGGTGGTCCGCCGTCTTTTCTTTTGTTGGGGCACGCATTTATGAAATGGCCCGTCTGTCCGCATTCGTAGCACTTTTTAGGTCCATTGGTATTCGGCTTCACATTCAAAGTGGTGACCTTGCAGTCTTTCCCGATATGCCCAGTCCGTTGGCACTTTTCACAAACAACATTGCAATACCCAGTATGGTGCTTGTAGCACCGCTTGCATTATGGTAAGGTTCCTTTGTAGTTCGGGTTCATGTTGGTGTTCGGATTGGGATTTCCACCGTTGTTGTTTCCCCTGAAACCCTCATGTCATTTCGCCGGGTTCTGTTCATAGTTTCTTCCCCTGTTGTTGGTGTTGTTGTGGTTATCCCATTTGCGCTTCTCGCTAGTACCCGCTTCAGACTTAGTTTTCTCCGGTTCATCGATGGTTATTTGATTCATTAAAGTATGCGCAATGCGCATCGCTTCTGGGACATTCGGTGGCTTGGACGAGGTGACATTACCCTTGATGGACTTAGGGAGTCCCCAAAAGTATATCTCCATACGCTTGAATTCTGGGGTGACCATTGTCGGACACATCAGGGCTAACTCCAAAAATCTCCTGTTGTAACCATCAAGGTCGTTCCCAACGGCCTTTAACTGCATGAATTCCATTTCCATCTTTTGGATTTCGGTTCTCGGACAATACTCCTCAATCATGGCACACTTAAATTCTTCCCATGGCGTAGCATACGCCTCATCAATGCCTTGTGCCTGTGCCATTGCGTTTCACCACGTGAGCGCGCCGTCAGATAGCATGCAAGAAGCAAATTTGGTTTTGTTGTCCTCCGAACAGTTGCTAACTCGGAATACTGATTCAAGTTTCTCGAACCATCTGGTGAGACCAACCGGTCCCTCAGTGCCGCTGAAGTTATGTGGTTTACAGCTCTGGAATTCCTTGTAAGTACACCCATTACGAATGGGTTGAATAACCCGTGGTGGTGGCGGTGGCGGTGGAGCTTGGGGTTGCATTTCCGCAATGGCTGCGGATACACGTTCTTGGATCATCTCTTCAATTTGAGCAGCAGTAGGTGTGGATCGACCGTTATCCATGGTGTTCTAAACAAAAATTTTGACTCAAGTACCACAGAATCATCTAGGTACAAATACCACAGAATCAAAAGATGTAGCTAGAATAGCATAGCAACCTTTTCTTATTAGTTTTTGTGCCTTCAAATTACTAATAAGATGTAGCTTCGTGTTGCCCTTTTCTCCGTACACCATTAAGGGTTCTCCTTCTTCTCGTACAATGCGAATTACATTTTTGTAACATACGATCTCTGCTTTCATCTCCTTCAGCCAGTCCATGCCAACTATTACATCAAAACTCCCTAACTCTACTGGTATCAAATCAATCTTAAATATTTCGCTACCCAGTTTAATTTCTCGATTCCGGCATATATAATCTGCTGAAACTAATTTACCGTTTGCTAATTCGAGTAAAAATTTACTATCTAACGGCGTCAATGGACAACTTAATTTAGCACAAAAATCTCTACTCATATAGCTTCTATCCGCACCCGAATCAAATAAAACGTAAGCAGATTTATTGTCAATAAGAAACGTACCCGTAACAAGCTCCGGGTCTTCCTGTGCCTCTGCCGCATTAATATTGAAAACTCTTTTCCGGCCTTGTCCATTCGTGTTCTCCTGGTTCGGGCAATTTCTAATAATGTGGCCAGGTTTTCCACATTTATAACAAACTACATTGGCATAACATGCTCCGACACTACTTGCTCCACCATTACTCGTTCCGACACCATTTGTTCCTTTCGTTATGTTAACCCCTGGCCCGTAAACCTCACACTTTGCCGCGCTATGACCATTTCTTTTACACTTGTTGCAAAATTTGGTGCAGAACCCCGAGTGATACTTTTCACACCTGTGGCATAGCTGCTTCTGATTGTTGTTATTGTTGCGGTTGTTATTGTTGTTGAGATGATTGTTGTAGTTGTTATTGTTGTTGTTGTGCTGTTTGTTGTAGTTGCGATTGATGTTGCGATTGTTGGGATAGTTGTTGTTGTTTTGGTGACTCTTATCACTGTTTTCCTCCCACTTTCTTTTGACTAGCTTCATGTTGGCCTCTTCGGCCGCCTGTTCTTTAATTCTTCCCTCAATCTGGTTCACTAGTTTGTGAGCCATTCTACATGCCTTTTGTATGGAGGCAGGCTCGTGTGAACTTATATCTTCTTGGATTCTCTCCGGTAACCCTTTCACAAACGCGTCGATCTTCTCTTCCTCATCTTCGAACGCTCTCGGACACAATAGGCACAATTCTGTGAATCGTCTTTCGTACGAAGTAATATCGAATCCCTGTGTTCGTAACCCTCTAAGTTCTGACTTGAGCTTATTGACCTCGGTTCTGGGACGGTACTTCTCGTTCATCAAGTGCTTGAATGCTGACCACGGTAGCGCGTAAGCAGCATCTTGTCCCACTTGCTCTAGATAGGTATTCCACCATGTTAACATAATACCTGTGAAGGTATGTTTAGCGTACTTCACTTTGTCTCCTTCAGCACACTTACTTACGGAAAACACCGATTCAACTTTCTCGATCCACCGTTTTAATCCGATTGGTCCTTCGGTCCCATCAAATTCTGAAGGTTTGCAGGCAGTGAATTCCTTGTAGGAGCATCCTACACGATTTCTTGCGCCGTTAGCTGTATTGCTAGATTCAGAGTTATTGTTGGTATGTAGCGCGGCCTGTACTGTGGCTATATTTGAAGCAAGAAAGGCACGAAATTCCTCTTCGCTCATATTTAAGGTGTATCGAGTAGTCGGTGCCATTTCCTTCAAAATAGTCAAATGAAACAAGTTAATCATACAGAATATTAAGAGTAGTCAATAGTATCTCGTAGCATAATATGAACTCATTTATAAAAGCTTTTTTCTTCATATTAGCGTTTTATAAGTTTAAATTCGGGTACTACCTACCCGTTAAGTTCATACTTAGTAGCTAAAATACAATTCAACTACTACAATTCGATATGAAAAACTGATTATAATAATATATCACATACAAATATTCTTCAAACTTACAACTTCGCTATATTACATATAACATGAAATATAGTACACTATGATACATGACAGTTTTGAAGATAAATCTAGTTAATACGCAAGTTGTTCAGCAAAGGAAATAAAGACACGTAATTCATAAGTCCAGAAACAAGTCATGCATTCTGGTTTTACTAAGACGACTTCCCATCCTTGGTCTTGTGGAAAATAACCGTTATGACCATTGGCTAGGCAGCATGTTGTAATGTCGTCAAAAGGACGAGGGTTTCGTAATGTCCAACAGCCCCGTAATAATCTAAAAACCTTGTTTCTCACCCCAACTACTGAATCCGTCACTTGTGGGAAAGTTTTATTTAAAAGCTGCAATCCGATGTTCTTTTTCTCACTTTGGTAAGAAGCGAACATCACTAACCCGTAAGCATGACATGCTTCTTTATGTTGCATGTTAGAAGCTCTTTCTAATTCACGAAATCCTATGTTGGGATATGTTGAGTCAAAATAGGTTCTTAACCCGTAGCGTAAAATTGCATTTGGGTTCCCCGCATTTAACGCTTTAAAGAAAACACGGCGTAACTTAAAGTCTCCCCAATGTGATATACCCCACCTATCAAAGGAAAGCCTTTTATAAACTAAGGCATTTCTGGAAAGTCTTTCAAATGTTTGACAAGTTAATTTCGCCATAACTAAATGTGATGATGAATTCTGACAGACTCTAGACAAGATTTCCTCAATCATATCCTCTGGTAGGTCTTCTAAAATATTCGATTGTCTACCCTTAACGTCCATTTTGTTATTATAATGTAAAATAGACAAGGATTAGATTCGTAATAACAAACAATACAAGCAATTTTTACATAGAACATAAAAGTACAAGCACACTACAATACATTTATTACACAACATGCTCACACCCCTCTAATCTGAATAACTGGTTTCTTCTTCTTCGGATTGGTTCTTTTTCCTAATCTTCTAGGGTATATGATGTTCCTCTAATACGAGTCGTCATTTTCCACATTGGTTTAGAAAAACCTGGTGGTTTAGAGGTTCCCGGGTTATTGTCACGATATTGAAAATACGGGTGTTGACGGTACATATAAAGTTCATCGGGGTCGGAATCAGATTTCTCTATTTTGATGCCTTTTCCCTTATTATTTTCTTTTGCCTCATTAAATTGGGTCGGGGTAATTTCTATAACATCATCAGAATCCTCATCAGGATCCGATTCATCGAAAAATTGGTAATTTTCCCAATATTTTGCTTCCTTAGTGGAAACACCATTGACCATTATTAACTTTGGTCCATTGGTTGAGGATTTTCTTTTATTTGACCGGTTTTCTGTGGTTCCTACTATTCCCCCCTCCGGAACCTCTTCTTCTTCCGGTTCCTCTTCTTCTGGTTCCTCTTCTTCTGGTTCCTCTTCTTCCGGTTCTGTTTCCTCTTCTTCCGGTTCTTCGGGAACTTGTGAATCTTGCCAATATATATTCGACTCTTCGTTATTATTAGGTGAGTCAATGGGATTTGTGCTAGAGGTAGACATCTATCACACAATATCAAACATGTTAAGAGATTAATATATCACATAATATTTACATGTTAATAATATATAGTTTCCAACAAAAATATAAAGCAATCATTTTTAAAGAAAACACGGTCGAAGTCCAGACTCACTAATGCATCCTAACAAACTCGATAAGACACACTAATGCAAATTTTCTGGTTCTCTAAGACCAACGCTCGGATACCAACTGAAATGTCCCGTTCATATTGATTATAAACGTTCCATATTAATTGATTTCGTTGCGAGGTTTTGACCTCTATATGAGACGTTTTTCAAAGACTGCATTCATTTTTAAAACAACCATAACCTTTATTTTATCAATAAAGGTTTTAAAAGCATTACGTAGATTATCAAATAATGATAATCTAAAATATACTGTTTACACATGACCATTACATAATGGTTACAATAGAAATATATTACATCGACATATGTTTCTTGAATGCAGTTTTTACACAATATCATACAAACATGGACTCCAAATCTTGTCCTTATTTTAGTATATAATAGCAGAAGCTCTTAGTATTCACCTGAAAATAAACATGCTTTAAACGTCAACAAAAATGTTGGTGAGTTATAGGTTTAACCTATATATATCAAATCATAACAATAGACCACAAGATTTCATATTTCAATACACATCCCATACATAGAGATAAAAATCATTCATATGGTGAACACCTGGTAAACGACATTAACAAGATGCATATATAAGAATATCCCCATCATTCCGGGACACCCTTCGGATATGATATAAATTTCGAAGTACTAAAGCATCCGGTACTTTGTATGAGGGTTGTTAGGCCCAATAGATCTATCTTTAGGATTCACGTCAATTAGGGTGTCTGTTCCCTAATTCTTAGATTACCAGACTTAATAAAAAGGGGCATATTCGATTTCGATAATTCAACCATAGAATGTAGTTTCACGTACTTGTGTCTATTTTGTAAATCATTTATAAAACCTGCATGTATTCTCATCCCAAAAATATTAGATTTTAAAAGTGGGACTATAACTCACTTTCACAGATATTTCCTTCCTCGGAAATAAGACTTGGCCACGGATCGATTCACGAACCTATACAAATATGTACATATATATCAAAGTATGATCAAAATATAATTACAACCATTTTTATTATGTTTTAAAAATTTGAGTGTATTAAGTCTGCTGTCCTCGTTAGTAACCTACAACTAGTTGTCCACAGTTAGATGTACAGAAATAAATCGATATATATATTATCTTGAATCAATCCACGACCCAGTATATACACGTCTCAGGCTAGATCACAACTCAAAGTATATATATTTTTGGAATCAACCTCAACCCTGTATAGCTAACTCTAACATTACTGCATATAGAGTGTCTATGGTTGTTCCAAATAATATATATACATGGGTCCATATGATATGTCAAAACATTTGCATAAGTGTCTATAGTATCCCAAGATTACATAATATATTAGAATACATGTATAATACAATATAAGTTAGCTAGGATATGATTTGTATAGATTTGTTAAACATTTCTCGTAGCTAAAAAGATCAAAAATATCCAATCTTGTTTTACCCATAACTTCTTCATTTTAAATCAGTTTTGAGTGAATCAAATTACTATGGTTTCAAATTGAACTCTAATTTAAGAATCCAAACAGAAAAGGTATAGGTTTATAGTCAGAAATTTAAGTTACATGTCAATTACTAAAGAGGTAGTCATTTCCGTCGAAAGAACGACATCTTGATGACCATTTTGAAAAACATACTTTCACTTTGAGTTTAACCAAGATTTTTGGATATAGTTTCATTTTCATATGAAAAATCAATTTCCCAGAAGAACAACTTTTAAATCAAAGTTTATCATAGTTTTTAATTATCCAAACCAAAACAGCCCCCGGTTTCACTACGACGGCGTATATCCGATTTTATGGTGTTCATCGTGTTTCCAGGTTTTAAATCATTAAGTTAGCATATCATATAGATATAGAACATGTGTTTAGTTGATTTTAAAAGTCAAGTTAGAAGGATTAACTTTTATTTGCGAACAAGTTTAGAATTAACTAAACTATGTTCTAGTGATTACAAGTTTAAACCTTCGAATAAGATAGCTTTATATGTATGAATCGAATGATGTTATGAACATCATTACTACCTCAAGTTTTCTGGATAAAACTACTGGAAATGAGAAAAATGGATCTAGCTTCAAAGGATCCTTGGATGGCTTGAAAGTTCTTGAAGCTAAATCATGACACGAAAACAGTTCGAGTAAGATTTTCACTCGAAATAAGATTGTTATAGTTGTAGAAATTGAATCAAAGTTTGAATATGAATATTACATTGAATTAAAAAGATAACCTACTGTAAATAACAAAGGTTCCTTGATCTTAGATGATTACTTGGAATGGATTAGAAAGCTTGGAAGTAGACTTGCAAACTTGGAAGTATTCTTAATTTTTATGAAACTATACTTATGGAATTTATGAAGAACACTTAAAACTTGAAGATGGAACTTGAGAGAGATCAATTAGATGAAGAAAATTGAAGAATGAAAGTGTTTGTAGGTATTTTTAGTCGTTGGTATATGGATTAGATATAAAGGATATGTAATTTTGTTTTCATGTAAATAAGTCATGAATGATTACTAATATTTTTGTAATTTTATGAGATATTTCATGCTAGTTGCTAAATGATGGTTCCCACATGTGTTAGGTGACTCACATGGGCTGCTAAGAGCTGATCATTGGAGTGTATATACCAATAGTACATACATCTAAAAGCTGTGTATTGTACGAGTACGAATACGAGTGCATACAAGTAGAATTGTTGATGAAACTGAATGAGGATGTAATTGTAAGCATTTTTGTTAAGTAGAAGTGCTTTGATATGTGTCTTGAAGTCTTTCAAAAGTGTAAGAATACATATCAAAACACAACATGTATATACATTCTAATGGAGTCGTTAAGTCTTCGTTAGTCGTTACATGTAAGTGTTGTTTTGAAACCTTTAAGTTAACGATCTCAATTAATGCTGTTAACCCAATGTTTATTATATCAAATGAGATGTTAAATTATTATGTTATCATGATATTATGATGTATGAATATCTCTTAATATGATATATACATTAAAATATCGTTACAACGATAATCGTTACATATAAGTCTCGTTTCGTAATTCTTGAGTTAGTAGTCTTGTTTTTTTACATATATAGTTCATTGTTAACACACTTAATGATATATTTAAATATCATTTTATCATGTTAAATATAATGTATCAATATCTTAATATGATACATATGTATTTAGTAGACGTTATCATAAAGATAATCGTTATATATATCATTTCGAGTTTCTTAACTTAGTAATCTCATTTCTTATGTATATCACACATTGTTAATATACTTAGTGAGATACTTACTCATCATAATCTCATGTCAACCATATATATATGTCTATATATACCACAACATGTAGTTTTTACAAATTTGTAACGTTCGTGAATCGCCGGTCAACTTGGGTGATCAATTGTCTATATGAAACTTATTTCATTTAATCAAGTCTTAACAAGTTTGATTGCTTAACACGTTGGAAACATTTAGTCATGTAAATATCAATCTCAATTAATATATATAAACATGGAAAAGTTCGGGTCACTACAGAGTGGGTGTCTTGGTGGTCGAAAAACACAGCAGATACAGAAGCAACACGGTCGATTTTATTGTTTGTTTGGGTCACGAAATACAGCAGCAATAGGAGCAACAAAACAGGTCGATCTTGGGCTGTTTTAGATGGCAAATTACAGCAGGAAAAACAGCAAAACAAGTATGTGATGGTGGCAATTTATGGCTGCAACTGAGCAGCTTGTGTGGGTCGAAAAAGACAGCAAAAAGTAGCTACTGCAGAGGTGCTTTGGCGGCTGTTTTGGGCTGAACAAGGGTGGCGACAGAAGCTGTTTGGGTGGAGGTTTGGGCTGCACAAAAACGCAGCAGCAGCTGGGGTGAAAGGCTGTAGAAACGAGCAGCAGAGGTGTTTAAAAAGTGGTGGCGGTTGTCGGGTTTAGGTGATGATGTTGGTGACAAAAAAAACTGCCGAACCAAATAGAGAAAGAGAGGAGATTGGAGTGTTTTTGTAAGATTTGTGAATAATGAATTGGTGAGCCTAGATGTCCTTTTATAATGCAAGTGTTGAGTGTTTGAATCAAACTCAAAGTGTTTAAAGGTGTAGAAGAGATTACGATTAGGATTAATGAATTGGGATTAGATTAGGATTCATCTTATTATTTTGATTTGGATTAGGAGTCTTGAGGTTTATCTTTTTTTTTTTTAAATGGGCTAGCCGTTTTTTTATTTAATTGTATTATTTATATATATATTTTTTTGTCTTTATTATTTCCTTTAATTTACTAATCCACACTTTATTTAATTTTTAATTGTTTTCTCCAAAAGTTTAATAGTTTAGAGAAATGCCACATTTTATTAACTTCCTAAAATTATAATATTTACAATATCACAAAAATACGTAAACTTTAATTGACAGAGAGTGTCGACTAAAAATTTACTATTCGGTCGACGTTTTGTTAATCAAAGTTTACGAGCACATAAGGGTCCTAAGGCAAAATAGTAAAATTAGAAGTGGAAAAGTGAGGGTCGTTATAGAACGTGTAGCTCGTGAAAGTTTACAGAATTTTAAGAAATGTATTACTGTTTTATATTCAAATGATTATATGCGCGAGCCTACTCGTGAGGACATGGAACGTTTATACGAGGTTCATGAGGAAAAGCATGACTTTCCCGGCATGCTAGGTAGTATAGATTGTATGCATTGGGTTTGGAGAAAATGTCTGATTGCATGGCAAGGCCAATTTAAGCGAGGAGATCATAGTCATCTAACTATTATGCTTGAAGCCGTTGCCTCGTATGATAATTGGATATGGCATGCTTATTTTGGGGTTGCTGGGTCAAACAATGACATAAATGTGTTAAATACCAGTCCTTTGTTCGAATCGATGCTTAATGATAATTTCCCAGACATCCCTTATGTTATTAATGGTGTGGAGTACAAAAGGGGTTATTATTTAGCGGATGGGATTTACCCTCAATGGGCATCGTTTGTTAAAGCGTATTTGAGTGCAGCTGATCCCAAGAGTAAATACTTTTCACGCAAACAATTTAAGGCAAGAAAGGATGTTGAGAGGACTTTTAGTATTTTAAAAGGACGTTGGCATATACTACAACAACCTGCAAGGGCTTATTCGTTGAAGGCTATTCAAAGAATTATGTATGCGTGTATCATAATGCATAACATGATAGTTGAAGATAACGGGTTCAACATTTCTGAGAATAATTGGGTGTATGAACCGGTTCAGAACATGCAAACTACTTGGTACGATATATGTGAGGAGTATAATGCCAGGACGAAGGAATTACACGATCGGGGAGGTGCATGAACGTTTGCGAGGCGATTTAGTCGAACATGTTTGGGCTATTCAAGCTCAGGAGGAGGAAGAGGAGGCGGAGGATGAGGGGGAAGAGTGAAATTGATCGAACATCTTTGGGCTATTCGAGTTACAAATAACATCTTTATTATGCATTGTATTTTTATTTTATAGTTTAATTTTTAATTATGTTACTTTTTTTTTTATTATTAATGAAGTTTATTTGTGTTAATATTGTTTTTTCAAATAATTAAATTAATTTAAAAAAATAATTAAATAATAATATCATACAATATTTTCTCTTTCCAAGACACTGAACTGGCACTGAACTGACATTTTTCTTCCCAATTCCCATGTTTTCTCACTAATGTCAGTTTTCAGTGTCAGTTCAGTCAGCGTCCAGTTATCAGCAAGACAATGAACTAACACTGAATTGACGCGTCACCACACCCAGTGCTCTAACAAACTTCTTTACAATTACAATAGGTTTAAAAGCTAACATGAAAGAAAGAAATAATAAATAATATAAATTTATGGATACGCACAAATACATAAACATTGAAGTAAGATTTCAAGAATCTACGGTAAGATACTCCTACCCTACTCTAATTGGTATCCTTGGCTATATTGTCAAACAAATTGTTTGATTTCTATTCACAAACAATATTCACAATTATTGCTACATACACCAAATTTTTTAATAAATCTTCCTAGAATATGTATTTATAATGTACTGTATTATCTCTTAAATCTACCAAAAATTTGATTTTATTAACTTTCGATAATTTTTTAGTTTAAAATCTTTTTTATGTCTAAGATACCACAAAAAAATGTGACTTTTTTGATTATTATCATATATTTAACTAGATGTTATTGTTTTGATCATATCCTCTTCGTAATCAATTTATTTGATTCAGAAGTCTAAACACTAATTACTAAAAGGGCTAAAATTTACAATTTTACCGTTCCTCTCTACCCTAATAAAACTCCATCGTTACTTAAAGTACAATTTTAATAGATGTATCAAATATAATGGTGATCCTAAATAATTCTGAACTACCTTTTAGGGCTTTTGTTTTGTTGTCATGATGATTCAATTCACCAAATTTAAATAGTGTTCAGACAGTGAGTGCTAACTTTTATCTACTTCATAAATTATTGGGTGCGTTTTTTTTTTCTTTTCTTTTTTTATTATTTCTAGAAAGACGAATACTCAAATAAAAACGAAACCGTTCTCAAAATTAAATGCCAATAATATGGAGACACAAAACGGTGGCTCGAAGCGAGAGTCAAACCTAGAAAGTTACCAAGAAACTACCGGAAAAACTATCTATAACCGGGTCTCACATACCCGTAAAAAAAATAAAATAAAAAAAAACACATACAACAAACCGAATATTATAAAGAAATAACCACAAAAGCCAAATACGAGATCCGAACTCAAGCTAAACAAGATAAATGGGATCGAAGACACAACCAACTAATAAACCAAGACGACAACATCCTAAGGAACAACCTTCTTTAGATTCTCGTTCACCATCTCCCGTTGAATTCTCTTACCCGACCGATTATTAAACTTGAAAAAGGGACGTTAGAGGACCCGTCACCAATTAATGTTATTAAAGAAGAAGCTACAACCCACAATCTTCAAGACATTGAAAATAACCAACATTTTCCGATCATGTAGCACAACCGAAGAACAACCAACTCGACCACCCACTCGACCTACATTACCACACCAACATCCGAAGAACAACCTCTGAAATTCCCACGAGCATCATTGAACAAACTTTGGATCGCATCTGCAAAAGCAACATCATGAACGTTATCGTGTAAAGACATCAAACCCGACTTGCCTTTCGTAGTAGCCTTCATGATCGATCTCAACTGCTTTTCTGTAACACCCTTCGCATTTCCTTTGTTTAAAAGGTATCATGCACGACAAAATCATTCGCACGAATTATGAAAGCAAGCGCAATAGCTTCTGCCGCTACATAAGTTGAAACCCCGATCGGTATTTTTTTGGTCCCGAAAAGCAATACCATCGACCACAGGCTTTTTCATCTTTTGATAGTTCTTTTTCATACCACCAACGCACTCAAAGAGACATTGTATTCACAAGCAAATCTCCAAGCCTCAATGCACTTCTTCTCGCATTTTTTGTCATAACACGGGCACGCAAGGAGCCCGTCTTCCAAGAACATTAACTTGCCCGCATATTAGATATATACTATTATGTGTATAGTTTTTGGTCATTTAAGAGGGTAAAAAAGATACCACCAAAGGCGGAACTTCTTGTACGTTTAGGAGGGCAGTAGCCATCCCAAACTTTTGGTGTAGTAGTACATGTTTTTTAGTTTTCAAGAAAGAAATTAAATATTTACTTTGTTAACCTCTCTAAAAAATCATTATGTCCCTTTTTTTTGATAAAGGATTACCCCGACGAATATTAAAAGGAGGCAAAATATGTCCCTTTCACTTGCTCATAATTGATGTCTAACAATCTCAAAATTGTTATAATTCAGTAGACTTATAACTACCTTTAGTGGTTTGATTGTGTTATAATCCAGTAGGCTTATAACTATCTTTAGTGGTTTGATTCTTGATTAAGAATACTAATAATGAAGTGTAAGAACAAAGATGATAATGGAGAGAAAGAAGGAAACACTTTGTAAGCGTGAGAAATGGTGCAAGTGTTTTAGCTTGCAATACATGGCTATTTATACAAAAACAAAGCTACCCAATATTGACTAAGTATTAGTACAAAATTGACTATCCACATATAAATAATATTGTTATTATTATAACACTCCCCCTTGGATATCAATTTTGTTTTATTGAAGATCAACTATAAGTTACTGCCTCGTTAAAAACCTTGCTAAAGAAAACCCAGTGGGAAAAAACTTTAGCTAAGGAAAAAAGAGTGCAGTATGGAGTTGACTCCCCATCAAGTAGACATCATTGAGTCGTCACATCTTTTGAACTTGACTCATGCCAATATTGTGAACGTGTGTTCTGGAAATAGCAGTTGACAGTGCTTTGGTATAAAGATCAGCAGAGTTGTTGATTGAACATATCTCATTTCAATCTGGTTGGCCTTTATGAGATCTTGAGTATATGAGAAGAATCTGAGGTTTTCATCTGAAACTGTATCATCTAAATCTTTTATGTACAAGTTTAGCCCGTGTGATTTGTCTACAGTCTCCTTCATGGTTAGCTCAACGTTGTTTCAATTCCTATTCCCTTTCAGTCTTTTTCTAAGCTTTACCTACATACCGTTCTTTCCCATCAAACTTATGATCGCTAAGACCGTCTATGGCTTTAGCATCTTGTCTGCATTTATATTTTGTTTTGTCACTTTTGATACCCTTCTTTCATTTGTACTATGCAAGCTGCATTATCTTCATATATAGTTGTTGGTAAAGATAGTTGTTGGTCTTTTTATCGCGTTCTAGCCCATAAGAATCAATAATGATTTGTGTCATTGATCTCAACCAAACACATTTTCGAGTAGTTTCATATAATGCAATCACTTCGTCATGATTTGATGATGTTGCAACAAGTGTTTGTTTTAAGAATGCCAAGATTTTGTGGTACCTCCATTTAGGAATACATATCGAGTTTGAGATTTATCTTTATGAGGATTTGATGAATGACCTACATATACATAATCAACCAAATCTTGTTTTGAAGCGTTAGAATAAAATAATTTTAAATCAGCAGTTCCTCAAGGGTATCAAAATATCTGCTTGATCCCATTTCAATGTCTTTTTGTAGGGGTTAAGCTGAACCTTGTCAACAAATTAACTGTAAAAGAAATGTCAGGTCTTGTACAATTTGTAAAATACATAATAGCTCCAATTGCACTAAGATATGGAACTTCTGATCGGTTAAGATCTTCATGATCTTCACGGTGATGAAATGGATCAGTGTCAATATTGAGTGATCTAACAACCAATGATTTTGTCTTTAAAAAAATGTTTTAAAATCTTTTCGGTGTAAGTTGTTTGATGTACAAGTAAACCATTAGGCATATGCTCAATCTGCAAACTAGTGCAATACTTGATTTTTTTTTTCAAGATCTTTCATTTTAATTTCTTTCTTTTAGAAGTTGAATGATTTTATGGATAACTTTATTTGTCCCTATGATGTTAAGAATATCAACATAAACAAATATGATCACATATCCGATTGTTGTTTTCTTAATGAAAACACATGTGCAAATAAGATTATTTGTATACCCTTATTCTTATCAAGTAATCACTTAATCGGTTATACCACTGTATCAACCCATATAAAAATCTTTGTGATTTAATGAAATACATTTCCTTGTGTTTTGCATTAGATGCTTCTTATATCTTATACCCTTCAGGTATCTTCATATATATATTACTATTAAGTGATCCATATAGATAAACAGTAACAACATCCATTAGATGTATTTCTAAATTTTTTAGAAACTGCCGGGCTGATTAAGTAATTTCATCCATAACAGGAGAATAAGTTTCCTCATAATCAATTTCTGGTCTTTGAGAGAAGTCTTGAGTTACAAGTATAGCTTTACCTTGTAACTTCATTTTTCTCATTTCCTTTTCGGGTAAAAATTCATTTGTGTCCCATACGTTTCACATCTTTAAAAGTGAAAATAATTTATTCGAAAACTTTTCTTTTATTGAGCAATTCTAATTCAGCTCGTATATAGTCATGTCTATTTTGACATTCAATGACATATTTTGGTTCCAGCTCATCATCTTTATTCATGATGTCATTATATGAAAAATTCTCATCAATATTTGTCATTCCATTTCGATTCTATATTATTGCATAATTTATTACAATTTATGTATTTACATTTATCAATATCCTCTGCAGAAGGAACATTGATTTGTGGTTCTTCTTGAACACTTTCTTTTACCTCATTATCAGCTGATTTTCCTTTTTGAGGATTTTTTATCTTAGGAACCAATTGGTCTTCCACGTTTCAGACGTGACAAAGACTCATAAGTGATATTATTGCCAGCTTTTAGAATTTCAATTCTAGCTGAAGTATTTACTGCTGGTATATATGATTTAGTCACTCCTTTTTGTATCTGTAAATGCATCAAGTAATTAATTTGCAAGTTCTTGCATATGCATTATCTTTTGAACCTTCGTTTCGCATTCTTTTGTGCTATTTCTATATACCTCAATTGATGTTCACATCATGAAGCATCTTTTTCTTTATTTTTCATTTCTCCCCCTAATATAGGGAACAATGTTTCATTAAAGTGACAATCAGCAAAACGTGCTGTAAAAACATCACCCGTTATAGGTTCAATGTATCTTATAATTGAAGATGTTTCATATTTAATATATATATCCCCATCCTCCTTTGAGGACCCATTTTAGTGCGTTGTGGTTGTGCAACTAGAACATACACTGCACAATCAAATGTTCTAATGGTGGGAAATATTTGGCTCTCTGCCAAAATCAAGTTGTAGGGGAGAATATTTATGAGTTGCACTTTGTCTAATGTGAAATAATATCGCAGCATGTAAATTTGCATGTCCCCATATATATCACCTTGAATTCTTTAACATTTGTGATTCCTTTTCTCAATATACTTTTCATTAATCACCATATGTGCTTTTCATCATATGTGCTTTTCATCATATGCGTTTTTCATAATATGCACTTTTCATTAATATGCGCTTTTTATCATATGCGCTTTTCATTAATCATCATACGAGCTTTTCATCGTATGTGCTTTTCATCATATGTGCTTTTCATCATATACGCTTTTCATCATATATCATTTTCACCATATGCGCTTTTAATCATATGCGCTGCGCTTTTCATCATATGCACTTTTCATTATATGTGCTTTTAATCATATGCGCTTTTAATCATATGCGCTGCGCTTTTAATCATACGCGCTGCGCTTTTCATCATATGCGCTTTTCGGTGCTACATAGATATTTCTTAGAGTTGATCATAGTGTGTATGTTACCACTATCTGCAATACATAGGTCTTTACCATTTTATTGATGTTGTATTTCAGAAGGATTCATACTAAAACTTTAAATAAGATAAGCAAATAATGAGTTATATTTCAGCAAGATAATCAAATTATATTTCCTGCAAAAAAGTTACAATCTGAAGTACATAAAAGATAACACTTGATAAACATATGCGTTATGGTCTAAAACCATTTATTTATGAGTGATACATAACAAGCTAGGCATCTTAGAAAATTCAAACCATTCAAGTCTCAAGGTAGCTCAGGGTTTATTTAATCAAGATTTTTCAATAGATTTACTCTCTTTTTCTTTTCTTTTGGGACTTATTTGTAGAGCTAAATAAGATGTTCATGTATTCAAGAAATAGTTACGCACAAGGAATTCAAATGATTCCAAACTTTAATCACGCTCACAATTTGAGCATCATCTTCCCTTTCATTAACTTGGGGAGCGGGTCAACCAAGAACCTTGCAAGGTTCAACGTGGTCAGCTAAAAAAACATTTTTTACTGCCAACGCGTAAAGTTCACACCTGTGAACTTCTCACGTCTTTCTCAGCATGAGAAAGAACCGCATTCAATAGCGGTGGTACTGTCGTAACAGTGATAGTAATGCACCGGGGCGATATTCCACTTAAATATTGATCACAACATTTATTAATAACAATGTCGAACTTATAAATAATAATTAATAGTCACATTAATTAAATAAAGTTCATTCACAAAACTTGTGTACACATCTTTTGATTAACAAGTCATCGAACTCGGCACTATCAAATTGTCAAAACATAAATATGATTTTTATTTTCAGCAACCAACCAAAACTTGTCCGACTCACTTTTCATCTAAAGCATTTATTTTTCCATTAAACTGTAATATAATGAATGGTCATAGAAAATATGTCTGACTCGTACTTCAGCTAAAGCTTTTATAATTTACTCAAGAGAGTTAATCATCTTTAATTGGTCAGGACATGTTGAAAACTATAAGTCATTTGTTTATTTATTTATATGCATAAAGCCATAAATGACTAATTTGTTAACTATACTTGCAATTGCAATATCATTAACAGAACAACTATTTTTTTTCTATCGATAAAAGAAAATCAACCAAAAGATGTGATCTAGTATTTTATTAAAGATGCCTTTATTAAATTTGATGTAAACCAAAACCAAATTCAATAATTGCAACTACTCCATGATTAATAAAATAATTTATATTTATATTATTAAATACTAATCGGTTGCAATTAAACAATTTAAGAAACATAAATCGCATAACACCAAATTCCGATTTTATGTAATCACAAAAGATATATAAATTCAAGCATACACTATTCGATAATAAAACCATAATGGGTATATAATCACCATAGTTATGAATCAATACCTTAATTAATATGGTTTAAACAAAGCAACTATACGAGTATACAATCCAATCATGATCATTATACATTAAACTTGTATAAAGGCAGGTTAAAAGCACACTCATGCGAACAAGTTGTATCATCATTTATAATTAACAAAAATAAAGTAAACTGATCAAAATACAAATATTGACCATTTATCATTGCATAGCAGTTTAGGCAACAACTTATATATCAAAATAATAATAATAATAATAATATATAGTATAATTAGACTTTATGAAACAGATCAAATCTTTTATATGTAAAACGAGATAACCCGAGCAAACAATTATGAGCAATATGACCATATTGATATCAGATTATATTCTTTTACCATCCATTCCATATCCATATATAAAACAACATAACACTAATTTAATAAACCGAATAATCATTCTATATCAACAGTTTTCAAAATAAATAATGGTTTCAAGCTATTACAGAGGATTATTCGATCAATCGGAGCATTAGTCCAATATAATATAATATACTATATTAAAGAGCATACAACAAGTTTAAACAATATGAGAATTCTTTTAGACTATAATATGTTAAGCAGAAAGCAACCAAGATCAAATATTCAATCACCTTATTAACTTAATACGTAGCAAACAAGTTATAACTATCCTTATGGATGTTCCAATAGTTATAAAGCAAAGAAGGTTTTGCAATATTTTATAGTATAAAATAAAGGATTCGAGCATACGAGTTTACAACCAACAAAAGTTTCTAGCATATGTCTTTATATATATTTTATATTTTATAACGGAGCACCTCAAATTTAATCAACTGAATGGAAGTTCATAAAAGCGGACCTTATTTGAAATAGATCAGTTCCGTATTAGTCGAAAAATCTGTTTAAGTTTGTAGGTAATAGGTATATACGAAACTGAAACAATTATACATATTATCACAAACGTGAATAATAAGAACAAAAGAATAGAACGATCCAACCGAATTGAAGGTTAAACCGGGCTTGTGTTTGACACAATTCCCTTAAACAGATTCTGCGTCTGTTCCCAGGGTACACCGGTCCGAAGCAGCGTACTGCCGGACTTGAACACTTGCCTTGATTAGTGACTTGTACTTGCTTAGATAAGCCTTGATTATACAGAGCACTTCGTGCTGATAACGTGTTATAATTCAGTAGGCTTATAACTACCTTTAGTGGTTTGATTCTTGATTAAGAATACTAATAATGAAGTGTAAGAACAAAGATGATAATGGAGAGAAAGAAGGAAACACTTTGTAAGTGTGAGAAATGGTGCAAGTGTTTTAGCTTGCAATACATGGCTATTTATACAAAAACAAAGCTATCCAATATTGACTAAGTATTAGTACAAAATTGACTATCCACATATAAATAATATTGTTATTATTATAACAAAAATAAGTTTATTAGGGAGTATATTACTTCTTATATTGAACGTATTTGTGTAGAGGTGTGTTTCTTCTATATGTCTATTGTTTTTTTTAGTTCTCCTAAATTTATTATTCAGCTTTTTAATATAAAATAATAAATATGTAAAATTCTGTTTTACCAAAAAATATAGGTGAAAATACAAAGATTTCATAGTTGGGAGGAATGAAATTATTTCTTAAATTTGACTAAAGCAATTCCAAGATATTATCAGAGTCATGGAATTTATTGTTATACTAGTGAAATGACCCGTAAAAACACGGGTTTATTTAAACGAAATAGTTTAATGACATGTTTTAGGTATTAAGTGAATATAAATGTTAAAGTCATTTAGTTTATTGCTATGTGAAACCACGGATTCCGACTAAGAAACTTGTCGTTGATTTTACAAACAGATGTTCGCACAAAGTTGAATATTTATATTTATATTTTTAATAATAATAATTATTGTTAATAATAATAAATGCCTTTTAATTTTTTTAGATAAATAAAATTACAATTTAGGAGAGATTAATATTTCCTTTTATAAAAGATTTTGTATTATTTTTTTAATTAAATTAATATATAATTATGACATCATCATTATAAAAAATAAAGGGTAATTTAACTTAATGATTATGTCATCATTTTAGAGGTTTATTAGACTATATAGATTATTGACAATTTTAAAATGCTTAAATACCGTCGGGTCTAGAGGGTAACAATTTTTATTATCGTTCATAACTAGTTGTGGCGCCCTTGCTTCGAGCCGGGAGCTCTGTTTTGAATGCGAGTTAAAAAAAAAAATCTTGATCTATTTTGTAAAAAAGAATTTTTTTTCTACATATAACATTGAAGGGTTGTTCCTTTTGTGAAAGTTGCTTCTTTTAGCGTTCCTTTTTTTAAGTTAGTTGATCTATTTTGTAAAAAAGAATGTTTTTCGACATCTTTTTGTAGCATTGAAGGGTTGTTCCTTTTATGAAAGTTGCCTCTTTTATCGTTGAGGGAAAAAAAAGGTAGTTGATTTTTTTGTAAAAAAGAATTTTTTTCGACATCTTTTTGGTAACATTGAAGGGTTAGTTCTTTTACAAAAGTTGCTTCTTTTATCGTTGGAGACCAAAAAAAAGGGTAAAATGACGTAAATACCCCTTCTTTTATCCTACACTTAAGAATTTTGAATATGCGTTGTTTTCGCCCTCTTAATTATGAACTTCAAGTTCCGCCACTAAACACCACACACACACTTTTCAAAAACACTCTCTCATTTAGGGTTTAATATGCAAATTCGTTAGGGGTATAAAACGTAATATTACTAACTTATTAAAAAAACATATGTAAACACCACCCGAATTTTAAATGGGCCGTATCTCCCTCCTTGACGCGACTTAAAATTTTACGCCATGACCGTTCATCTCAAAATAATTTTACGAACACAACGCAACTTGCTACATGCGAAACGGACGCTTTTTTAAAAACGCCCAATATTTCGGGCTACCTTTCATACATATCCCACCTGCAGAAACGCGCATTTGATTTTGTAAGTACATAACGCGATGTTAAATATGAGTATGCAACTCGAAAAGCCCCGCTGCAACGTCCGGGCCGATCTGGGTCTTGTTTAGAAACCAAATCGACCTCGGGCATCAAATTGATACCAACCACATTAACAAACTGTGTGCTCACCCACTAACCCGTCATTTATTTGAACCATCTCCTTTAGTGGCTCACTAACAGTCCCTTCATTACCACAAACTCTATTGCCCATGTTTTGGGTCCTTTATTGGCTCAATTCCATTCATTCGGTGTGTTTGACATTTAGTTTTTTTTTTAGACAGTGATAGGGATCACCCGAGGGGGACTAAACCACCCGTTGCGATAATCTCATCTCCCGTTTCAACTATAGCGATATAGCGATAATAACCACACCCCCATCTGTAACGACCCAACTTCGTTTTACCAAAAGCCCGACAAACTTTTTTTTTTATATGCCAAACCATCTGGACGGCGTCCAGGCCTCTGGACGGCGTCCAGTTACAAAAGACAGGACGACGTCCCAAATATTGGACGGCGTCCAATTGAACTAAAATGTTATGTGCCAGAAAATCCCAACCCACGTTATACTGAACGGCGTCCAAGAAGCTTGGACGGCGTCCAACACACCTGATCAGTCCCATTCCATTTCAAAACATGTTTTAACACTTCAAACCCACACCTAAACGCTTTGTAACAACCAAATCAAGTTTTACATCAACAAAACGTTAAATAAAAGTGTTTACACCACTAACTACGGATTAAGACTCAGTAACCCAACCCAATACCAAGAGCATAATCCCGGGGACTACCAAATCCCCAATCCGCGTCCAAACATCCAAAAGCTTCCCCATCGAGCCCAAGCGCTCCTACGTATCTAGCCTAACAACTAGCTAGCTTCATAGCACAATACCTGTAAAAAAGGTAAACAACGAGAGGGGTAAGTATAAAGCTTAGTGAATGCAATAATTATACATATACATATATAATCTACTTACTTGCAAACACTTACACAATTACCACATACACGCTAGCAATTTAAATAGCATACCATCGCAACGTATAACGCTAAATCTCCATTACCACAAGCTAGCATAAACAATAGCATATATAACTCGAACAATATAATATGCTACACTACAACACATAACCATGGTTAACCAATAGTACAAGAGAATGGTACTTGAATTTCCCATCGGGGTTCATAACAACCATTAGAGTACTTAACATGTCGTACACTAACCCCACGAGTGGCATCTTAACACGTCGATACTTCACCTCGGTTGGTGTCTTAACATGTCGACACTTCACCCGTGACATTTCTTGGAGTGGCATCTTAACACGTCGATACTTCACTCCGAGTGGTGTCTTAACACGTCGACACTTCACTCTTCATATTACTTGGGGTGACATCTTAACACGCCGATACTTCACCCCGAGTAGTGTCTTAACACGTCGACACTTCACCCGTGACATTTCTTGGAGTGGCATCTTAACACGTCGATACTTCACTCCGAGTGGTGTCTTAACACGTCGACACTTCACCCGTGACATTTCTTGGAGTGGCATCTTAACACATCGATACTTCACTCCGAGTGGTGTCTTAACACGTCGACACTTCACCCGTGACATTTCTTGGAGTGTCATCTTAACACATCGATACTTCACTCCGAGTGGTGTCTTAACACGTCGACACTTCACTCATCACATGAAACGTGGTGCCTTAACACGTCGACACTTCACATCTCACGCTACACAAATAAATACATTATATACGTACACGCATAATTATTCAACTCACCTCGAGATGTCCGCACAAGTCATGTATGTAAATCGCTTCCAAACACAACCGAGCAAGCTTTTACCTATAATACGCATATAGATATACACACAATCAACATACATTCTCTATAAGAGAATTCGACGCCCAATGCCCTTAACCAAGGGTTTATACCTACCTCCACAATCCGCCCATTTAGACACCTAAAGTGGACTTCACCAATTACCACTACGGATAGTAATTCCGACCCATTCAAACAAGTACAATTTAACCTAAATTATACTTGACACCATTTAAACCAACCTAAGTCTTAACACTAAATTACTACTTAGGTAGTAATCATTTCAAATGCCATTTAACACTTAACAAAAGTGTTTATCATCCAATTAATCCAAAATTAGTGTCATTACCAACTTTGACCCAAATCAATTTACCCATTTTGACATATGAAATGACCCGTCATAATCCATAAGGACGAATACATTACATTTGGTTACATCGCGAGGTACTTGACCTCTATATGTTACATTTTACAAACATTTCATTCGTTTTAAAAGACAAACTTTCATTTCATTGAAAGTTGACAGGCATGCATAGCCTTTCATAATATATCCAATCTATGAATGACTTAATCTGTTATCTTCTTAATAATAATCTTTATTGAACTCAATGACTTGAATGCAACGTCTTTTGAAATATGCCATGAATGACTCCAAGTAATATCTCTAAATGAGCAAATGCACTTCGGAAGGTTTCTTTAATACCTGAGAATAAACATGCTTTCAAGTGTCAACCAAAAGGTTGGTGAGTTCATTAATTTATCATAATTATTCATTTTCATCAATTTAATAGACTACAAGATTTCAGATATTTAATTGTACACGTAACCCGAGTACATAATAACACGCGTAACCCGCGAATTAAAATTCATTCATATGGTGAACACCTGGTAACCGACATTAACAAATGCTTCTAGAATATCCCCAAATATACAGGTACACTCATCTGTATATAAAATCGAAGTACTAAAGCATCCATAACCTGGATGGGGTTTGTTAGGCCCAATAGATATATCTTTAGGATTCGCGTCAATTAGGGGGTCTGTTCCCTAATTCTTAGGCTACCAAGCTAAAAGGGTGATATCCAGTATAATGATCCAGCCATAGAATGTAGTTTTAAGTACTTGAATCTATTTTGTCAAACATTTATAAAATCAGCGCATGTATTCTCAGTCTCAAAAATATATATTGCAAAAGCATTTAAAAAGGGAGCAAATGAAACTCACGATACGATATTTTATAGTAAAAATATTCATACGACGATACTGAACAATGCAGGGTTGGCCTCGGATTCACGAACCTATATCAAGTATATATATTAACACCTATAATCGTAATTGAACAAGTTTAGATATTATTATTAATTGTTATTTCAGTAACTTGTATGTTTCATTAATAACTATATTAACTATATTTATTTTATATACTTTAGATAAATAATTAGTATTTATTAAGAAAATATAAATGTTGTTATGCGATATATTTTAAATATATTCTTATATAGTTATTTATTTGGTAAAATAATATCCATAATAATAAATATTTTTTTTTTTATCTTTTTATGATAACAATAATAATACTAAAGGTAATTAGATTTAGTAATTATATTGATATTAATAGCTTTGATAATAATACTAATAATAAAAGTAATGTTAGTAATAATAATAATTTTAATAGAAAATATAATAATGATAAGATAAAAAACTAGTTTTCATAAATATAGTATTTTAAATAATAATGGTACTTTTAATAAAACTTTTGATTTTAATAGAAATTTTAATAGTCTTATTAATCATAATAATACTATATATTTTAATAGTAATAATAATAATGATAATAATATTAATATTAATTATACTAAAAATCTTATTTCCAATATTAGTAATAATAATAATTACTTAATAACAATCAATAATAAATATTAATAATAATAACAACAATATTAATAATAATGAAATAATAAATATAAGAGTATTAGTAATAACTACCTCAAAGGAGTAGCTCTTAAAAAAAAATGCCCAAGCCCGGGTTTGAACCCGCGATGTCCCGCTAACCCGATAACAAACCAAACCACTCCTCCGTTCCAGTTTTTCTGAAATTATATGAACCTAATATCTATTTAACCCCTATTTCCACTTCCTTCCTCTTCTATATCATCTATTATTTCCATAAACATCTATCATTCTACATCATTAAGTAATCATCATCATTTTCATTCGTCCTCATCAACCGAAATGAAAAATGGATTACGGCCCAAGAATCTAATCCATATAGTAAGTCTAATTAAATCATAAACGACCCACAACATATACACAACTCAGTACTATTAGCTAAGCCCAACTGGTAATTTAATAAGCCCAAATGAGATTTTGTGGCTGTTTGGTTCTTTCCTGTGCTCAACCAAAAATAAATAAAGGAAGAAAAATATATACTGCAGCTATTATTCAATTATTCCCACTCAACACTATCATCATAAATATCCTACTGTATTTTTATCCTATTCGTTCACCCTTTCATCATTATCCCAACTTTCGCTATCTTCTCGTCCTCAACTTATTTAACATCATCATCGAGCAATTTTACGAGTCAATATTCACAGCAACACACGATGTTATGCTTCGATTATATTTTTAATATGTAAAAACCGTGTTATTATCTTCATCATCATGTATTATTTAATCGTGTACCATGTATCCTTATCATCCTTTTTATACGTCATCATCATCATTAACACATAAGTGTATTATCATAATCACTTCTCCAAGATCATAATCATAATCATCGCTACATAATTAATACCATCATGATCATAACCTCATCATCATTAACATATATCATCATGATCATTTTACTTCCTTCATTTACAGCTAAACGAAAAAAATATAATAAAGACAATCGCTTAGCAGTGAGTAACGGCTCAATCAATTATAAACACCCATGGATCTCGGCCCAATTTGCATAACAAGTGACCCAAGTTGTATCAAGCTTAAAGGGTATCGGTTTCACTAGACTTTTGTAAAGTGTTATCAACTTTTAACTAGTGATTATGAAGTCGTCCAAAAAAAAATGAGTTGTAAAGTTCAACTTAATTTAACAGTTCCTAAACTCCAAGTATTGTGGCTCCTCACGACACAAAGTAGAAAGTAAAAGATGGCACTAGTATTTTTTTATAGCTTTATTGATTCCACTAATTGAGTTATTGAAACGAAATTGGTAAAGAGAAAGGGCCCGGTTTTTGGTTGAGTTTGTCATCTAACGGAAAGCAAAATAATATGTAGGGCCATGATTAGTAGTTTGTCTTTAATTAATCATAAACAACTAGCAAATAAAGGGTTGTAATAATGGGTCTGTGTGGGAATTGTTTTAGAATAGGAATAAGAAATAGTGTTGGTTGTTGGGTTCGTAATATAAGAAGAAACAGCACATGGCAAATGCAATTGCAGTCTTTATGATTATTTAATGGTGACTTTGTTCATCTGTATTAGGAACATAAAAAGGAAGTGCAGTTGCAGTGGTTTGTTTGGAGGTTTTTGACGAGTTTTAAATAGAGGTAGAAGATATGGCGAGTGGTGGTAGTTCATGGTTGTTCACAGCAATAGTTGCATCAGAAAATAGCAGCAAGGTTGGTGTTTTCATGATTTTATGTTGGTGTTTTATCAATGGTACGTGTCTTCAATGGGCGTAGTGATTGGGTTTAGTTTGAACGGTAATAGCAAGCAAAAATAACCGTACCTAATGAAGAGTTGCATCAGTAATATTTACCAATTTGATGATGTTCGATTTGTACATGGACAGGAACAGAACATATCGCAGCAACAAGAATGGTAAGAGTGGTGGTGTCTTACGATTAAGTTTAAGAGAGAGTGGGAGAGAGAGATATGGTGGTTCAACGGTGGTGAAGGTTAATTAAAAGGCTGCAGCAATAATGATTGAAGATAATAGGAACAAGTAGCAGTCGGTTTGATCATGGTGATGTCGTGGTGATTGATTATAAGAGGAGACAAGGTGGTGATTAATGACACTTGACATACAATGGTGGTCGAACATGATGGTTGTGGTGTGGAGGCCGATGGTGGCCGGTTGTCTAGGGAGAAGAAGAACTCAAGAAGAAGAAAAAGATTTATATATCTTTAGTATGTGTTTGTATATGTATGAGGCAATAGATAGATGAAATTACCACACAAACTTAACTTTAATAATATGCAGTTTTGTATGTATTGATTCGATTGAAAATCATTTAAGGACAAACGACAATCAATTAAGTGCAGTGATAATTAAACACAGTAACACAATTAAATTTAATCATGCACAGTGCTCAAATAGTAATTATTAATTGAAATTCACGGATTTAAACAAGTGGTGAATGGAAGATGTGTCGTTACATTTACATATATATTATATAATATTAAAAGTAAAATAAAGTAATAATATAATAATAATTATGATAATCAAATGAAAATAAAACGTGTGATTAAGTTAGCCGTCGTCTACTATTTCATTTACGAACTGAAATTTTTGTTCAGTTGATAATGGATAAAAGTACCTAGAAAAATCCAAAATTTTTATATTAAACATCTTCATTTATCTTAGTCATTTTGGTATAAAATTGGTCTTTAATTATTAAATAAAAATTAAATCAATTGTCCGCGCTCGGTCCTGGGTAAAATATAAAAAGTGTTAAAATTTATTATTTAGCTTCTAAATATATTTTTAATAGGCCTATGATTCATATAACTCATTTTCCGATCACTGTTTATTTTAAAGTCATGTAAGTTTATATTTAACTTGCTTAATATCAATCGGAACATCAAACGAGTATTACTATCATTTAATATTTATTTTAAATATACTTTATTTATATATATAGAAATGTTTTAAATAATAATTATTATTTTTACATAATTAATTTCTAACAATTACATCATAAATTATATTTTAAATAAATATATTTATTTATTTATTTATTTAAATATATACATATCTATTTACAATTAGAGGTTCGTGAATCATCAGAAATAGTCGGAGTCAATTGAATACATGAAACAATTCAAAATTTTTGAGACTCAATATTACAGACTTTGCTTATCGTGTCGAAATCATATAAAGATTAAGTTTAAATTTGGTCGGAAATTTCTGGGTCGTCACAGTACCTACCCGTTAAAGAAATTTCGTCCCGAAATTTGAGTGAGGTCGTCATGGCGAACAATAAAAATGTTTTCATGACGAAAATGAGTTGATAAATAGAGTTTTATCATTATTGATTAATATAGATAAAACGATTCGATTATGTGAAGCATATGAGTGAAGCTATCACAAAAGAATGAAATGAGAAATTAAAGTTTCATCTTAACTTCTGACGTAGTCACAGTTGATTTTTCGAAATTCTAGGAATCTTAAAGAAAATCTTCGAAATCTATATAAGATTTGATTCTTCGGTAATCAAGGAAATTAGGATCCTCTTTAATTAAATGCGGTCACCTGCCTCGATTGCTCTGTCGGATATTTCCATTATAAATGAACTTCTTCCGTTCCATTACTTCCCACTTAAATACTTTCTTTCTTAATTCATACTTCTAAAATTTTTGAAAATGCTTAATCCAGTTCTAATCCTTGATATTTTCTTGATTATCATATCAATCAGTCTTCTTTTTCAACTATCACCAGAGGAATCTGTTTACTTCTACTATGTTCTAGGGATTATTGTATTTCTTATTCTCCATTGTCTTTATATTGCTATACGCATTGATATACACGGTTTGTAATTTTGCTGGTGTTGGGCTTCACATTTTTCTTTAAATTTCAGAGCTCCATGCTCTTATTTTCTCTTCCCGACTTTAAATCAAGCGAATAATGGTCCAGAATTCGTAGTTATGAAGTTTCGATTGATCATAATGTTCTTAAGCAGGAAGGAACGTAATAGCACTATTTGATTTGGTAAATTACAAGAATCACTGAGGATAGAACTATCAAGAATATATTTTCTTGATATGTTTAGAGGTAAATTAGAATGAAAGAGTTATGTAACATGGCACATGATGAGGGTACGATCTGTTAATCATCATGTTCCATTAGAACTTTAGCATGACTTACTGTAACATAATCACGTTGGCCAAGTGTCATTATATTATACTAACTCATGCTCAACTTCTTAACATTTCTCCAGAATCCATTCATAATTTATACTTAGATTTTACATAATATTGAAAACTAAAACAGTTTTCAATATGATGTAATACAGATAGCGCGAAGAGGTATATAATTTCGGACGAGAATATTTATGAAAATATCCTCAGAAATATCGAAGATATTTATGATGATATTTTGGAATTTCTAAGTTCGAAGATTGATGGAGAAGATTTTCCGCAAGATTTTAACATGACTTCGGAGCAAGATATTCTCTAAAGATTTCATCGGATCCATAATTACTTGGATTCTTTGAATATAGGGTTTGGTCCTTGTGTTTGTCCTTGGTCTCCTTCATGGTTAGCTCAATCCATTTTTCAGTACCAAATTTTCTATCGAGCGTTCCCAATATTCCATTCTTTATTATCAAACTTTTGGCCATTTAGACCATCTACAGTTTTGCTATTTCCTCTTCATTTAATGCTACCATAAATGAATCATAGGTTATCAATCCGAGGTGGTTTCAAGAAAATTGTGTTTTTAGATGATTAAACGCTGATTGTAATCATCAAGATACAAGGGATGTTTAAGATGCAATCAAGTTACAAAGGATGTTTAAGATCCAATCAAGTGGCAATCTTGAGGAATTATTTAATTGTAGTAAGTGTAACTTATTAACGATATTTTAAGTCAAAATTTTATAATTAATATTCCCTACTATTTTAACACTTTTTAATTTTTCCAAGGTTAGTAGTCCAATGTCAGTAGTCCAATAGTCCAATATATAATCTTAGAATTTAAAATATTTAAGATCAGAAGATGATGAAGAAATTTTACGTGGTTAATTAATTGGTTACTAATCAAATTTATTTTATTCATTATTTTTCTCATTATGCCACTTGTCAAATCTTGACTTGGATTTTGATCGGCAGAAACTCATATATGAAATTGAATTGGAATGAAAATGGTTATTCTTTGATGAACGAATACGTATATCTGTGGTTGTATGTAGGATAGTAAATGACTGTTGAATCGGATTGAAGAATCTACAGTGTAACATGTTAATGTGAGATCTAAATATTTTAGGGTATTACCTACCCGTTAAAATATTCTCATCATTAATAATTTGTACAAAAGAATTTTTAAATTACAAACTTTATGAAAATATACATACATATATATTTTCTTCAGATGTAATCATGGATTTAATGAGTCAATATGATATTAAACTCATTTGATTTACCGTTAGAACGAGAATATATAATCTCTAAAACATTAGAGATTACATAATTGCCATGTCGAACGAAGATAAATAATGTAGAACGTCATGTAGAACAATGATTATGCTCGAGGTACAGAATGAGATGTTGAGACATGGATTGTTGATGGTACTGGTGCTGTTACTGATGGTACTGTTGGTGCCGGTAGTGTTGCTGAAGATGGTAAGTTTTGCACCATATTTTCCAAGGCTACAATTCGGGCGCGAAGCTCGTTGACTTATTACTCCAGAATGATTGTCGGTCGAAACGAGCGGATGAATAAGATCTAAAATTTGAGATAGTATGTAATCATGATGAGATACTCTGGAAATGAGAGAGAAAATGGTATTTCGGACAGGTTCATCGGTAAGTGCTTCAGGTTCTTCGCCAAGAGGGCAATTTGGTTGGTGGAAAGGATCACCTTCTTCGCGTCGCCATTGATTAAGTCGACTACGAATCCATCCCCAATTCATCCAGAATTGGTGATGACTGATTGGTTGATCCATTTCAGTTACACTGCTTTCGGAGCTCGAGTGGAAATCCATATCGGAATAGCTGTCGGAAGCCGAGGAGCTTGAACGGGTTGAGGCATCCATCTTGTATTGTCGGAGAAATGAATTTTCAATAAGAAATAGATTATAGGACCTAGATTGGTATACATGATATGTAGATAATACCAAAATCCCATAAATTACGGAGGAATCTTTGAAAGATGTCAAGTAAAGTTTACAGTAACAGATATGCTAAGATATGAATTCGTCTGTACACTATCTATGCAATAGAGGCAGTAAGACGTGTCTAGACTTTAAGGATGATAAGCAAATAATTTTCGACACGAAATGATAAGCAAAACTTTTGACATGCAGACACGGTCGAAGTCCAGACTCACTAATGCATCCTAACAACTATCAGTTAGACACACTAATGCAAGACCTGGTTCACTAAGACCACCGCTCTGATACCACCTGAAATGACCCGTCCTAATCCATAAGGACGAATACATTATATTTGGTTACATCACGAGGTACTTGACCTCTTGTAATACCCCGTCAAAATCCATTAATGGCGATGTTAACTCTGATCCCAGTGCTTGGCTTAACTTCTATGTAACAGCAAAGTTATACAGCGGAAGCAAAAAGTACCTGAGAATAAACATGCTTAAAAAGTCAACACTAGGTTGAGTGAGTTCATAGGTTTATCCTAATTAATGATTTTGATAATAGTAATAGATCACAAGATTTCAGTTTCCATAAATATCCTTACACCGCAGTGTAATAAAAAGATTCTACAACCATGGGCACCTGGTAACAGCCTTAACGATAATAATATAATAATGAATACTCCTGATGTCTATAGAGCACCGAATCAAGTGCGAAAAATACCCTCGAAGTACTAAACATCCGTTGACTGCTAGCGCGACTAGCCTAGATGGGGTTGTCAAACCCGATAGATCTATCAATAGGATTCGCGCCTACGGTACAGAGACCAATAGATTACGTTACCAAGCTAGGGGAATATTTGTGATTCTAACCCACATAGAATTAAGTTTAGTACTTGTATCTATTTTGTAAAACAGATATAAAACATTGCATGTATTCTCAGCCCAAAAATATATATAAAAAGGGAGCTATGAAAACTAACGATACTGTATTTCGTATTTCGTAGTAATTATGCATATGAGCGGCACTGAACAAGTGAAGAGTTGTCCTCGGATTCATGAACCTTAAGAAAGCTTTTTCCAAAAAAAAGTTGCCCACGATCGAGCTCGAACCCGAGACCTCTCGATTAACACAAACACTCGTAACCATCCATCTATCTTTGTTTATCTGTTTTATTCACCTCGTTATATTTTTTAACTTATATTTCTGCGTCTCCTTCTTCTTCTTCTTTGTACTCAAATCGACCATAGCACAAATCATCCTCAATGAATTATATGTTTGGTTTATACATCGAATTTAAAACAGAAACGTTTAGAATATAGGGGAATCAACAGAAAGGAAAAAAAATCGAATAGCAGCTGCTGCTGCTTCGCGAATAAAAAAAAACTCAAAGTTTGATTCTGAATTCAAGATCATTTTAGGTAATCATTATAACATGAATTGTGTTTCAAATCACTTTTAGAATCTTTAGGAATCATTAATTTAACTAGAAACAATGAAACAAGAACGAATTTTGAGATGAACACAGAGTTGACTTTTTGAAAATCAAACTTTGACTACAAAATTAAGAATTGTTAGAATGAATTGGAGCTTCAACTTTTGCAGATAGTTTGATTAGAGGAATCCTAACAAGACTGCAATTATAGATTTTGATTTTAAATACGAATTCAAGCTTTTCAAAAAAATGAACATGAACAGAGGTACGAGCCTTTAATGGCTTTTCTATTTTTATTTTTCAATTAGCAGAGACCTGTAGTCATTATATAACACTAATGATATTGTAATTCGAACATGTAAAGTATTAATTTTCGTTGTTTAATGATAATGGGTTGATGAGAAGGAATCATGAATCAGAAAATAATTGAAAAATATAGCAGATAATTAAAAAATGGAAATTAGATATGTATCACTATACAGATGCTGATGAATTGCTTGATCATGTTAGATTTAAAGACAGATAGAAACAAATCTATTACCAGTAGGGGAATAAAAATATATCACGATTGATAAAAAAAAATCATCACGATCACATAAAAAATTATATAAAAAATAGATATGCAGATCATGATTTATATAAAAATTAAAAGTAGATAAATATATAAAAGAAATATAATGATCAGATATGATCTAATTAAAATAATAAAAAGTAGTTCACAATTTTAGAAAAATTTAAAAGTAGATTGATAAAAAAAAATATATGATTAGCACATTGTTTTTGACTTCTTAATTTATTTTTAATTTTAATTAATAATTAATAGATATATTAATAATAATAATAATAATAATATTAATAATCAAAATACTAAACAAAATAATACTAAAACTAATAATAATATTAATAATAATAATATTGATAATATTATTTGATCAAGATAAAATGATATCAATAATAATAATTTTGAACAGTAAGAATAATAATGCTTTTAATATCATTAATACTAATAATAATATTAAAAATGATAACTAATAATAATATTAGTATCAATAACAATAATACTTAAATGATAATACCAATAATAATGTTAATGATACAAATTATGTTAATGATGTTACTAATCATATAAATCATAATAAATGATAAATAATAATTTTGAGAGTAATAATAAAATATTGTTTGACAATACTGACAATGATAATTGTAAATGAAAATGTTAATATTGTTAAATTAATAATAATAATATTAATTAATACTAATGTATTATTATTTACAAAAAAATTGTTCGTGAATTGTCGGAATTGGTCGAAAGTTAGGTTTAAATTTAGTCGGAAATTTCCGGGTTGTCATAGTACCTACCCGTTAAAAGAAATTTCATCCCAAAATTTAGTTGTTGCCATCAGTCGGCGTTGGTTGTAAACAGGTGAGGATATTTATGTTTTATTTGGTCTTCACGTTCCCATGTATATTCGGGGCCTTGCGTGAATTCCAACATATAGAATATTGTTTTGTTTCAAGCGTTTAAATCATACGAACCATAAATTCTACAGGTTCTTTGATGAAGTGCATTTTATCATTAATGCGGTGGTTATCTAAATATTAACAAGAGTGTCATTTGACTAGGTTATCCTCGAAAGGGATGATGGTGCTATACAAGCATTTTAGTAAACTGAACACATGAAATGTGTTATGTATAGTATTCAGCTCGTTTAAAACCTTGAGCGTTTATGCTGCAATATTAGGGCAGACAAAACATAGAGGAGCTCATGAAAATCATAGTCATTAAGTGTGATAGAGATCATCATTCTTTACAACAAGAATGATGAATATGAGTTGAAGAATAGAGGTTTATCTCCTTCGTATAATATAATTTTAATGATTCGATTATAGGAAGAGTATAAACGAAGCTATCGTAATAGAGTGAGTTGAGTAAATTAAATGTTTGCCTTAACTTTTGATATAGTTAAAGTTAATTTCCGGAATTCAAGGGATTTAAAGAAATCTTCATGATCTATAAGATTCGATTCTCCGGTAAATAAGGAATTTGAGATTTTCTTTGATTAAATGCGGTGAATTTCCTCGATTGTTGTGCCTGAAATTTCGCTATAAATTAGCTTCTTCCGTTTCATTGTCTTCACCACTTCTATACTTTCTTTCCTCAATTCATACTTCCAAAAGATTTATTAATATGCTCCATCCCGTATTGATCCTTGTTATTATATTGACCATATATACAGTCATTCTTCTTTTTCATTTACCACCAGAGGAATTTGTTTTATTCTACTATTCCCTTGGGGTTATAATGTTTTTAATTCTTCCGTGTCTTTACGTTGCAATAAGTATTGATATACACGGTTTGTAATTTCAGTGTTGTTATCGGGCTTTATATTTTCCCTTATATGTCGAAGCTCTTTGCCTTTTTATTCTCTTCTCGACTCTAAGTAAAGCGAGTAATGGTCCAGAATTCGTAGGTATGAAGTTTCGAATGAACCTAATGTTCTAAGTAGAAAGGAACATAATATCATGATTTGATTTGTTAAATTACCAGAATCACTGAGGATAGAACTATCAAGAATATATTTTCTTGATATGTTCAGAGATTAAATAGAATGTAAGAGTCGTGTAACATGGCAAATGATGATTATAAAGTCTATGAATCATCATCTTCCATTAAAAATTTAGCATGACTTACTGTAATATAATCACGTTGGCCTGACGTCATTATATTATACTAACTCATGCTTCAATTCCCAACATTACTTCAAAACATTTATAATTTAAACTTGAATTTTACAGAATATAGAAACTAAAACAGTTTCCTTTATAATGTGATAAATATATTGCAAAGAGATAATTAATTGCGAACAAGAATCGTTATGAAGATATCTTCAGAAATATAGAGGATATTTATAACGAAAGATACGATGATATCTTAGAATTTTCTAAGATCAAATGATAATGAGGAAAATTCTCCTGTAAGGATTTAGAATACTTAAAGAGATCTTTTGTGGTTTTCATCAGAAATCGAATCATCTAGATTCTTGGATTATAGTTTTAGTCCTTGTGATTTGTCCACAGCTTCCTTCATGGTTTACTCAATCCATTTTTCAGTACCAAATTTTCCATTGAGCGTTTCTAATACCCCATTCTTTGTCATCAAACTCTTGGCCATTTAGGCCATCTACAATTTTGCTGTTTCCTCTGCATTTAATGCAGCCATATTTGAATCATCGGTTATCAATCCAAGATGGTTTCAAGAAATTTCGTTTTTAGATGATTAAACACTGATTGTGATCGTCAAGATACATAGGATGTTTTCAAGAATTTTGAATTTGAAGTGTTTAAGCATAAGATGTATCCATCAATGGATCCAACGGTTGACGAAGAAATGTTGTGATTTTCAAAAGTAAGGAATGATAATTTTGGTGGTTTGATGTGATAATTCATCATAGAATACGAATGAATATAATTCATGAATGTAATGATCCTTAGGAAGATAACACCTGCTAAAGCTTTACTTGAATCAAAATCAGAATATGTAATTTGATTTGTATGAAAATGGTTGTTCTTTAGTGAACGGATACATATATTTGTGGATGTAAGTAGTATAGTTACTGTCTATTGAATCAGAATTGAAGAATGTAAAATGTAACATATTAATGTGAGATATAATTATTTCTCGGGTATTACCTACCCGTTAAAATATTTTCACAATTAACAGTTTGTACAAAAGAGTTTTTAATTATAATCTTTATGAAGATATATATTCATATATATATTCTTCAGATGTAATCATGGATTTAATGAGTTAATATAATATTAAACTCATTTGATTTGCGGTTGAAACGAGAATAAATAATCTCCAAAACCTTAGAGATTTCATAATTGTCGCGGAATATTTCGCTAATGAAGTTATGAATCAATACTTCATCGTTCATTGTTATTGATATACCTCGGTATATGATGTTGGTGCTCGTGGATTTCTTGTGAAATTCACAAGGCACGAATGATATTTTCTAGAAAGTTTCGAGTATATCGAAAATGAAAGTGTAAAACCAAACATGTATTTGAATAATACCCTTGGTTTATTATGAAATAGAGTTTATTGTGTTGAAGCAGTGATTAACGATTGCTAAGTCATTAACGAAGGATGTACATCATAGCATATTAGTGATATGAATTAACCAAGTAGTACATACTAGTTAAGATTCACACGTAATAGCTTAGTACGAAAAGATTTATTATTGTTCCAAATCATATATATATATATATATATATATATATATATATATATATATATATATATATATATATATATATATATATATATATATATATATATATATATATATATATAAAGTATACATATATAATTCTTCAGGAAGAATGAGTCAATACATCTTAACTCATTATTACTAATATTCTTCGGTGGCTGTGGTGTTGCTGTCTTCTGTAATTTCGGAGTTTGCAGAGCTTGTGATGCTGCTGATGCTTTCAGTGTTTGCGGTGCTGGTGATGTGGGCGGTACTGCTGGTACCGGTGATGCTGGTTATGCTGCTGGTGCTGTTGATGCTCTTAGATTTTGCACCATATTCTCCAGAGCCACTACTCGAGCGCGAAGCTCGTTGACTTCTTCCATTATTTCGGGATGATTGGCGGTTCGGACAAGAGGACGAATAAGATCTAGAATTCTAGATATTATAAATTCGTGATGGGATATTCTGGAAATGAGGGTGAAATTGGTGCTTCGGATTGGTTCGCCGGTAAGTGCTTCAGGTTCTTCGCCAAGAGGTGAATTCAGTTGGTGGAAGGGATCACCTTCTTCTTGTCTCCATTGATTGAGTCGACTACGAACCCATCCCCAATTCATCCAGAATTGATGATGACTAATTGGTTCGTTCGTTCCAGTTACACTGCCTGTGGAGCTCGAGGAATCAAGTGAGAAATCCATATTATGTGTTTGGAATAGGGTTTGATATGAAATGAGTGTTGGATACTGAATGATATATTCGTCTCCTTGAATACATATATATAGCAAAAAGATTTTCGTGATTTACGGAGGAAATTTAGGAAAAGTGGTAGACAAAGTTTACTGGGATAGATATGATAAGACATGATTTGTCTATACTCCGTTTATGCAATAATTGCAGTATGACGTGTCTAGATTAAAAATGATAAGTATGTAATCAGATAAACTTTCGATTAAAGACTTTCAATTCGTAATGGCCTATTCAGGTCTAGGGGCTTGAGCTATAGAATCCTTTAAATCGGACCCTTCTATTCTAGAGTTTCGTAGACGCCACCCGTTAAGAAAGTTCAATGATCAAAAATAATGAGAAAACAAAAATTTTAAAAGTAATGAATATGAATAGTGATGACATTATAATGTCTTTGAGATTCTCGATAACTCAATGACATTTTCCGGTTCACAAACTGATGCATAAAGGCATAAGGCATATAGGTATGTAGTATAACAGGGAGGTTATATACGTATGAGTATGAATAGTAACAAATATAGGAGTTTCAAAAATCATGGATAATATTTCATGTAATACATATGTAATACTTAAAACCATGATAGATGACATAGGAATGTGGAAAATTTCAATAATCATGAGTGACAGCCCTCGGTTTAACCAACCGAGGTGGTTTTATAAGGATAATGCGTGTGAGTTATTGAATATTGTGAATCACAATGGGAGTTCCTCCCGGAGTGACAGAATAAAAGATATGCATATGTATGATGCAAGTAATAATGTTCTAAAACTATAGGTCAGGCTGTAGACTAGACTTTAATGCACCCTATAAATCTGGGTTATCCATGAAATTTCAGCGAACATGGCCTAGATGGTCCACTCATCAAAATTTGATTTTATAAATTGGCCCGAACAATTAAACGAGCGCAATCCGAGAAAAATACCGCTACACAAATTAAATACGCGAGAAGAATAATAATTCAAGAAATAAAACATAGGAATATTTTATTAACTCATACGACATCGGAATATCGTATTAAAATAATTCGGATTTGGAAATCTCGAAAGTCTAATCGTTGGTTTGGAAACCGAGACGATTCATCGAATAAAAACGTTATGCGTAGGAACGTACAAACACATAGTCACACCTTTTTATTTAATAGATAATATAGGAATATTAGAATATAATTTAGTCACATAAAATGACTTCATAAAACCTTTCAAAATTTTGAGACTCATAATAATAAGTTTGCTTATCGAGTTGAAAGCATTCAATCATATAGAGAATTGCCTTAAAAATAAGTTGAAACTTTCCGGCAAGAAATGATAAGTAAAATTTAAAATAAACACGTACGGTCAAAGTCCAGACTCACTAATGCATCCTAACAACTACCGATTAGACACACTAATGAAAATTCTAGTTCGCTAAGACCAACGCTCTGATACCAACTGTAACACCCCATCAAAATCTATTAACGGCGATGTTAACTCTGGTCCCAGTGCTTGGCTTGACTTCTATGTAATAGCAAAGTTATACAGCGGAAGCAAAAAGTACCTGAGAATAAACATGCTTAAAAAGTCAACACTAGGTTGAGTGAGTTCATAGGTTTGTCATAATTAATGATTTTGATAATAGTAATAGATCACAAGATTTCAGTTTCTATAAATATCCTTACACAGCAGTGTAATAAAAAGATTCTACAACCATGGGCACCTGGTAACAGCCTTAACAATAATAATATAATAATGAATACCCCTGATGTCTATAGAGCACCGAATCAAGTGCGAAAAATACCCTCGAAGTACTAAACATCAGTTGACTGCTAGCGCGACTAGCCCGGATGGGGTTGTCAAACCCGATAGATCTATCAATAGGATTCGCGCCTATGGTACAGAGACCAATAGATTACGTTACCAAGCTAGGGGAATATTTGTGATTCTAACCCACATAGAATTAAGTTTAGTACTTGTATCTATTTTGTAAAACAGATATAAAACATTGCATGTATTCTCAGCCCAAAAATATATATAAAAAGGGAGCTATGAAAACTCACGATACTGTATTTCGTATTTCGTAGTAATTATGCATATGAGCAGCACTGGACAAGTGAAGAGTTGTCCTCGGATTCACGAACCTTAAGAAAGCTTTTTCCAAAAAAAGTTGCCCACATCGAGCTCGAACCCGAGACCTCTCAGTTAACACAAACACTCGTAACCATCCATCTATCTTTGTTTATCTGTTTTATTCACCTCGTTATATTTTTAACTTATATTTCCGTGTCTCCTTCTTCTTCTTCTTCTTCTTCTTTGTACTCAAATCGACCAGAGCACAAATCATCCTCAATGAATTATATGTTTGGTTTATACATCGAATTTAAAACAGAAACGTTTAGAATATGGGGGAATCAACAGAAAGGAAAAAAAAAATCGAATAGCAGCTGCTGCTGCTTCGCGAAAAAAAAACTCAAAGTTTGATTCTGAATTCAAGATCGTTTTAGGTAATCATTATAACATGAATTGTGTTTCAAATCACTTTTAGAATCTTTAGGAATCATTAATTTAACTAGAAGCAATGAAACAAGAACGAATTTTGAGATGAACACATAGTTGACTTTTTGAAAATCAAACTTTGACTACAAAATTAAGAATTGTTAGAATGAATTGGAGCTTCAACTTTTGCAGATAGTTTGATTAGAGGAATCCTAACAAGACTGCAATTATAGATTTTGATTTTTAATACGAATTCAAGCTTTTCAAAAAAATGAACATGAACAGAGGTACGAGCCTTTAATGGCTTTTCTGTTTTTATTTTTCAATTAGCAGACACCTGTAGTCATTATATAACACTAATGATATTGTAATTCGAACGTGTAAAGTATTAATTTTTGTTATTTAATGATAATGGGTTGATGAGAAGGAATCACGAATCAGAAAATAATTGAAAAATATAGCATATAATTAAAAAATGGAAATCAGATATGTATCACTATACAGATGCTGATGAATTGCTTGATCACGTTAGATTTAAAGATAGATAGAAACAAATCTATAACCAGTAGGGGAATAAAAATATATCACGATTGATAAAAAAAATCATCACGATCACATAAAAAAATATAAAAAATAGATATGCAGATCATGATTTATATAAAAATTAAAAGTAGATAAATATATAAAAGAAATATAAAGATCAGATATGATCTAATTAAAATAATAAAAAGTTGTTCGCAATTTTAGAAAAATTTAAAAGCAGATTGATAAAAAAAAATACATGATTAGCACATTGTTTTTGACTTCTTAATTTATTTTTAATTTTAATTAATAATTAATAGATATATTAATAATATTAATAATCAAAATACTAATCAAAATAATACTAAAATTAATAATAATATTAATAATAATAATATTGATAATATTATTTGATCAAGATAAAATGATATCAATAATAATAATTTTGAACATAAGAATAATAATGCTTTTAATATCATTAATACTAATAATAATATTAAAAATGATAACTAATAATAATATTAGTATCAATAACAATAATACTTAAATGATAATACCAATAATAATGTTAATGATATAAATTATGTTAATGATGTAACTAATCATATAAATCATAATAAATGATAAATAATAATTTTGATAGTAATAATAAAATATTGTTTGACAATACTGACAATGATAATTGTAAATGAAAATGTTAATATTGTTAAATTAATAATAATAATATTAATTAATACTAATGTATTATTATTTACAAAAAAATTGTTCGTGAATCATCGAAATTGGTCGAAAGTTAGGTTTAAAAGAAACATTGCATTTCATTTTTAAAATGTTACATTTTACAAACATTGCATTCATTTTTAAAAGAAAAACTTTCATTTCATTGAAAGTTGACAGGCATGCATACCCTTTCATAATATATCCAATCTATGAATGACTTAATCTGTTATCTTTTTAATAATAATCTTTATTGAACTCAATGACTTGAGTGCAACGTCTTTTGAAATATGCCATGAATGACTCCAAGTAATATCTCTAAATGAGCAAATGCACTTCGGAAGGTTTCTTTATTACATGAGAATAAACATGCTTTCAAGTGTCAACCAAAAGGTTGGTGAGTTCATTAGTTTATCATAATTATTCATTTTCATCATTTTAATAGACCACAAGATTTCAGATATTTAATTGTACACGTAACCTGGATGGGGTTTGTTAGGCCCAATAGATCTATCTTTAGGATTCGCGTCAATTAGGGGGTCTGTTCCCTAATTCTTAGGCTACCAAGCTAAAAGGGTGATATCCGGTATAATGATCCAGCCATAGAATGTAGTTTTAAGTACTTGTGTCTATTTTGTCAAACATTTATAAAATCAGCGCATGTATTCTCAGTCCCAAAAATATATATTGCAAAAGCATTTAAAAAGGGAGCAAATGAAACTCACAATACGATATTTTGTAGTAAAAATATTCATACGACGATACTGAACAATGAAGGGTTGGCCTCGGATTCACGAACCTATATCAAGTATATATATATTAACACCTATAATCGTAATTCAAAAAGTTTAGATATTATTATTAATTGTTATTTCAGTAACTTGTATGTTTCATTGATAACTATATTAACTATATTTATTTTATATACTTTAGATAAATAATTAGTATTTATTATGAAAATATAAATGTTGTTATGCGATATGTTTTAAATATATTCTTATATAGTTATTTATTTGGTAAAATAATATCCATAATAATAAATAAATTTTTTTTATCTTTTTATGATAACAATAATAATACTAAAGGTAATTAGATTTAGTAATGATATTGATATTAATAGCTTTGATAACAATACTAATAATAAAAGTAATGTTAGTAATAATAATAATTTTAATAGAAAAGATAATAATGATAAAATAAAACGTTAATTTTCATAAAAATAGTATTTTAAATAATAATGGTACTTTTAATAAAACTAACGATTTTAATAGAAATTTTAATAGTCATATTAATCATAATAATACTATATATTTTAATAGTAATAATAATAATGATAATAATATTAATATTAATTATACTAAAAATCTTATTTCCAATATTAGTAATAATAATAATTACTTAATAACAATCAATAATAAATATTAATAATAATAACAATATTAATAATAATGAAATAATAAATATAAGAGTATTAGTAATAACTACCTCAAAGGAGTAGATCTTAAAAAAAATGCCCAAGCCCGGGTTTGAACCCGCGATGTCCCGCTAACCCGATAACAAACCAAACCACTCCTCCGTTCCAGTTTTTCTGAAATTATATGAACCTAATATCTATTTAACCCCTATTTCCACTTCCTTCCTCTTCTATATCATCTATTATTTCCATGAACATCTATCATTCTACATCACTAAGTGATCATCATCATTTTCATTCGTCCTCATCAACCGAAATGAAAAATGGATTACGGCCCAAGAATCTAATCCATATAGTAAGTCTAATTAAATCATAAATGGCCCACAACATATACACAACCCAGTACTATTAGCTAAGCCCAACTGGTAATTTAATAAGCCCAAATGAGATTTTGTGGCTGTTTGGTTCTTTCCTATGCTCAACCGAAAATAAATAAAGGAAGAAAAATATATACTGCAGCTATTATTCAATTATTCCCACTCAACACTATCATCATAAATATCCTACTGTATTTTTATCTTATTCGTTCACCCTTTCATCATTATCCCAACTTTTGCTATCTTCTCGTCCTCAACTTATTTAACATCATCATCGAGCAATTTTACGAGTCAATATTCACAGCAACACACAATGTTATGCTTCGATTATATTTTTAATATGTAAAAACTGTGTTATTATCTTCATCATCATGTATTATTTAATCGTGTACCATGTATCCTTATCATCCTTTTATACATCATCATCATCATTAACACATAAGTGTATTATCATAATCACTTCTCCAAGATCATAATCATAATCATCGCTACATAATTAATACCATCATGATCATAACCTCATCATCATTAACGTATATCATCATGATCATTTTACTTCCTTCTTTTATAGCTAAACGAAAAAAATATAATAGAGACAATCGCTTAGCAGTGAGTAACGGCTCAATCAATTATAAATACCCATGGATCTCGGCCCAATTTGCATAACAAGTGACCCAAGTTGTATCAAGCTTAAAGGGTATCGGTTTCACTAGACTTTTGTAAAGTGTTATCAACTTTTAACTCGTGATTATGAAGTCGTCCAAAAAAAATGAGTTGTAAAGTTCAACTTAATTTAACAGTTCCTAAACTCCAAGTATTGTGGCTCCTCACGACACAAAGTAGAAAGTAAAAGATGGCACTAGTATTTTTTTATAGCTTTATTGATTCCACTAATTGAGTTATTGAAACGAAATTGGTAAAGAGAAAGGGCCCGGTTTTTGGTGGAGTTTGTCATCTAACTGAAAGCAAAATAATATGTAGGGCCATGATAAGTAGTTTGTCTTCAATTAATCATAAACAACTAGCAAATAAAGGGTAGTAATAATGGGTCTGTGTGGGAATTGTTTTAGAACAGGAATAAGAAATAGTGTTGGTTGTTGGGTTCGTAATATAAGAAGAAACAGCACATGGAAAATGCAATTTCAGTCTTTATGATGATTTAATGGTGACTTTGTTCATCTGTATTAGGAACATAAAAAGGAAGTGCAGTTGCAGTGGTTTGTTTGGAGGTTTTTGATGAGTTTTAAATAGAGGTAGAAGACATGGCGAGTGGTGGTAGTTCATGGTTGTTCACAGCAATAGTTGCATCAGAAAATAGCAGCAAGGTTGGTGTTTTCATGATTTTATGTTGGTGTTTTATCAATGGTATGTGTCTTCAATGGGCGTAGTGATTGGGTTTAGTTTGAACGGTAATAGCAAGCAAAAATAACCGTACCTAATGAAGAGTTGCAGCAGTAATATTCACCAATTTGATGATGTTCGATTTGTACATGGACAGGAACAGAACATATCGCAGCAACAAGAATGGTGAGAGTGGTGGTGTCTTACGATTAAGTTTAAGAGAGAGTGGGAGAGAGATATGGTGGTTCAACGGTGGTGAAGGTTAATTAAAAGGCTGCAGCAATAATGATTGAAGATTACAGGAACAAGTAGCAGTGGGTTTGATCATGGTGGTGTCGTGGTGATTGATTAGAAGAGGAGACAAGGTGGTGATTAATGACACTTGACATACAATGGTGGTCGAACATGATGGTTGTGGTGTGGAGGCCGATGGTGGCCGGTTGTCTCGGGAGAAGAAGAACTCAAGAAGAAGAAAAAGATTTCTATATCTTTAGTATGTGTTTGTATATGTATGAGGCAATAGATAGATGAAATCACCACACAAACTTAACTTTAATAATATGCAGTTTTGTATGTATTGATTCGATTGAAAATCATTTAAGGACAAATGACAATCAATTAAGTGCAGTGATAATTAAACACAGTAACACAATTAAATTCAATTATGCACAGTGCTCAAATAGTAACTGTTAATTGAAATTCACGGATTTAAACAAGTGGTGAATGGAAGATGTGTCTTTACATTTACATATATATTATATAATATTAAAAGTAAAATAATATAATAATATAATAATAATTATAATAATCAAATGAAAATAAAATGTGTGATTAAGTTAGCCGTCGTCTGCTATTTCATTTACGGACTGAAATTTGTGTTTAGTTGATAATGGATAAAAGTACCTAGAAAAATCCCAAAATTTTATATTAAACATCTTCATTTATCTTAGTCATTTTGGTATAAAATTGGTCATTAATTATTAAATAAAAATTAAATCAATTGTCCGCGCTCGGTCCTGGGTAAAATATAAAAAGTGTTAAAATTTATTATTTAGCTTCTAAATATATTTTTAATAGGCCTATGATTCATATAACTCATTTTCAGATCACCGTTTATTTTAAAGTCATGTAAGTTTAAATTTAACTTGCTTAATATCAATCAGAACATCAAACGAGTATTATTATCATTTAATATTTATTTTAAATATACTTTATTTATATATATAGAAATGTTTTAAATAATAATTAATATTTTTACATAATTAATTTCTAACAATTACATCCTAAATTATATTTTAAATAAATATATATATATATATATATATATATATATATATATATATATATATATATATATATATATATATATATATATATATATATATATATATATATATATATATTTATTTATTTAAATATATACATATCTATTTACAATTAGAGGTTCGTGAATCGTCAGAAACAGTCGAAGTCAATTGAATACATGAAACGGTTCAAAATTTTTGAGACTCAATATTACAGACTTTGCTTATCGTGTCGAAATCATATAAAGATTAAGTTTAAATTTGGTCGGAAATTTCCGGGTCGTCACAACATAAGTCCCAAAAATGCCCAAATCACAAACGACTAGTGATTATATTTCCAAAACACCTTTTAACGCATGAACCAAGTATATGATTCTTCAAATCTTGACTCAAAACTTAGTTTGACAACAATTTGAGGTTAAAACCCATTTTGACCAACTAACATGTTCTTATGAACATCTAATCACTAACACACATACAATCTAGTGATCAACACCCAAACCAATGAAAAATACTTGCAAATCGTCATCAAACCCTAACCCACCAATAATCGGCTTCACTTACACTAACAATGCCCAAAACCCCCAAATTTCACCATGAATGGGGTTTATAACCCTAACTAGCACAAACCTAACCCCAAATCAAAATCAAAGTAATTAAATCAAATCTAGGGTTTACCTCAATTCCAAAACCGAGCTAGTAACAAGAAACCTCAAGGAGAACCAAAACCCGCTTTCAATTTGGGCAAAAATCACCATATTCATCACTAACCCAAGATTCCTCTCTCTAGAAACTCCTCTCTCTCTCTAGGGTTTGGTTAGTGGAAAAGAGGATAAGAGTGAGTTCTAGATCAGTTTTAGGGTATAAAACCCGTCCACAATTGAAAAGACCAAAGTACCCCTTTTAATTAAGACAAATTACAACAGCTGGTGTGATGACCCATCCAAATCCATTTGGACGAATACATCATTCATTGATTTATAGTGAGGTTTTGACCTCTATATGATACATTTTGTAAACATTGCATTCTTTTGAAAAGGTACACCATAAATGAATATATAAATCCAAGGTTTTCGACTTCTGATGATTTCTACGTATAGACAATCATCGTATATAATAGTTTCTAACAATACATCCGTTGACAATACAGTCAAATAAGATACATGGTGATGATTTTGTGAATGCAAAGTTTTCTCGAATAAAGCATACATGACTCCATGCACATAGCTTGTATAACGTATAAGCAAATAGCGGAAGACTTCTATGAACCTGAGAATAAACATGCTTAAAAGTGTCAACACAAAGGTTGGTGAGTTCATAGTTTTAATGTTGCGCATAATCTGTATATAAAGGTGGATCACAAGATTTCAGTTGTTTCATCCGAAACGTTTATCAAATTATTCTACAAGATTGAGCACCCTGGCAACTAAACTTTAACGTTATAATAAGTACCCCCTGTTTTAACATACATGCAACCAACATGTACAATACACGCAATCCATCGTGTACTAAACTCAAATAGCATACGTCTGTTTTATAGTTCAGGCTAGGGTTTCTAAACCTGGAATAGACGGGGATGTCAAGCCCTATGGATCCATATATAACTACTCGCGCCCACCAGTTCTTATAACCAGCAGTTACTAGTTACCAAAGCTAAGGGATTTTTGGTTCAAACTCGGTGTAGAATTTAGTATGTACTTGTATCCATTGCATTTAAAATAAAATGCATGTATTCTCAGCCCAAAAATATAGATTGCAAAAGCAATTAAAAAGGGAGCAAATGAAACTCACCTTAGCAGCACATAAGGTCATTCACCGAAATAACCGTAGATCTCAACCTAGAGAACATATGTTGGTTGTGACGACCCGGAGATTTCTGACCAAATTTAAACTTAATCTTTGTATGATTTCGACACGATAAGCAAAGTCTGTAATGTTGAGTCTCAAAATTTTGAACTGTTTTCATATATTAATTTCCTCTGTGACTATTTTCGACGATTCACAAACCTTTAATCGTAAGTAGAAATGTATATATAATATATATATATATATATATATATATATATATATATATATATATATATATATATATATATATATATATATATATATATATATATATAACTATACACGTAAATATTTAGATATTATAAATATTGTAATGAAATATTATGTGATTTAGTTATTATGAAAGAAAACTTAAACTAGTTATTTAAAACCATTTATTTAATTATAGAAAGTAGATTTTCCAATGATAATAAAGTATTAAATGTTATACTATGAGATTATTTGTTTCAATATATGTAATTAATATATTTATCTACTTGTTAATTAAAACATATATATATATATATATATATATATACATGATTTCCATACATAATTACTGATTGTATGTACATTGTAATATATTAAAATGAATAAATAATAAATATTAAATATGTGTTATTATATATATTATATAATTAGTAAATATTACATGATTAATAACATGTAAGGTTAATATATTAAATTTAATTACAATTTAAAAATATAATTGTTATAGTATTATTATTATTACTTTTATTAATATAAATATTAGTAGTATTGATATTATTATTGTTATATTTATAATTTTAAGGATATGAGTATCAAAATAAAGATTTTTACATATAAATATTATTATAAGAATGATTAAAATTATAATTTAGATTGTAATTTACATGTCATTAGATATTATCATTAATATATATATATATAAATATATATATATATATATATATATATATATATATATATATATATATATATATATATATCAATATTAACATTATTATTAAAATGAGTATTACTATAAAAACTATCATTTATTATTAATAATATTATTACTATTATTATCATTATTATAAATATGATTTTAGTTATTATTAAATTGTTATTATTATTATTATTATTATTATTATTATTATTATTATTAATGTTATAAATATCATTATTATTAAAATTATCATTATTGTTATTTGTTATTGTTATTAATATTAATATTAATAGTATTATCATTATTAATATATTTATACTTATTTGTTATTAATATAAAAAAAATAAAAATAAAAATAATAATACAACTACAAATGTATAATTGAGATCAGTTAACGTCCCTGTTGAATTTTTTTTCTTGTCTCTGATCTGATAGCAAGTTGAAAACAAATTCACAATAAAAACGAAATCTGTTAGCAATATCTATCCAGCTTTATTTTTTTTCTTCATTCTTTTGTCCTTGTTTATTTTCTGTTGACCTCTTATCCCATAAATCAAGCTGATTGATTTCTGTTATTTGGACATAAACCCATTCAATTAATTTCCCTATTATTATCAATCAATAAATATAACTGCTTTTATTTGAAGGATTTAACAGAATTTTTTTTTGAAACAGCTCTTTTACCTCTGTTCTTGAACCCCGTTATTCAAAACCTTGAATTCGAATTATACTTTAAAAACTAAAAGTGCAGCCGTGTTAGGAATCGTCTATATAAACTTTCTGCAAATTCTGAACTTTCAATTCTCTAAACTGGGTTCGAATTTTGGGGTCAAACGTTCAAAATAAAAAGTTAAACGAGTGTTTTATAATTAAATTGAAGTTTTAGAGGTCGTTTCCATTGAAATTAATGATTCAAAAAGTTTCAACGAATCATTTAAAACACATTTTGTTTTGTAATAATCCTCTAAACATGTCTGAAATTCAAAATCAAGTTTGGAGTCATGTGTTCTTCGCGAAGTCTATTACAGCCAAAATATTCTCTTCTGTTTTGATAAATCAATTCATTCAGGTCGTTCTGTTTTAATCACAAACCTTAATTCAAATCTTGAACTTGTTGAAGTGGTGGCTAAGTACTCTGGTCAATTTCGATGTTGTGAGGAAGAAGAAGAAATAAGAACAATAAGATACGGGTTATAAGTAAATAGGTTGAGTTTAATTCCAGAAAACAGAATTGGATAGATGGTTAGGAGGGTGTTTAGGTTAACGAGAGGTCGGGTGTTCAAGCCCAGGCATGGGCTGTTTTTTTTTAATTCATTCATTTGAGGTAGTCTTTATTTATTTATTTATTATTACTTATTAATATTAATTATTATTATTATTATTATTATTATTATTATTATTATTATTATTATTATTATTATTATTATTATTATTATTATTATTATTATTATTATTATGATTATTATTGTTGTTGTTATTAATTTTAGTATTATAATTAATATTGTTATTAATATTACTAATATTGTTATTAATATTGATCAAATGTTGGAAAGATTAGCCGGAAATAGTTACTATTGTTTTCTTGATGGATTTTCCGGATATTTTCAAATTCCAAGAGCACCCGAAGATCAAGAGAAAACCACATTCACGTGCCCTTATGGTACTTTTGCTTACAAACGCATGCCATTTGGACTTTGTAACGCCCCTGCAACCTTTCAAAGGTGTATGATGGCGATTTTCCACGACATGATAGAAGAATGCATGGAAGTTTTCATGGATGACTTTTCAGTCTTCGGTGATACATTTGAATCATGTCTAGTTAATCTGGAACGAATGCTTATTAGATGCGAACAATCAAATCTAGTTCTTAATTGGGAGAAATGCCATTTTATGGTTAAAGAAGGCATCGTTCTTGGTCATAAAATTTCAAAAGAAGGAATTGAAGTGGATAGAGCTAAAGTAGATGTAATTGCTAAACTTCCACATCCCACCAATGTTAGAGGAGTTAGGAGTTTTCTAGGGCATGCCGGTTTTTACCGACGTTTCATAAAAGATTTTTCTAAAATTGCCACTCCTATGAATAAACTCCTAGAAAAGGATGCTTCATTCATCTTTTCAGATGAATGTATCAAATCTTTTAATATTCTTAAAGAGAAACTCACTAATGCGCCGATCATGATAACACCAAATTGGAATCTACCATTTGAATTAATGTGCGATGCAAGTGATTTTGCAATGGGAGCCGTTTTAGGACAAAGGATTGAAAAACGATTTCAACCTATATATTATGCCAGTAAGACGTTACAAGGAGCACAAACGAACTATACAACTACTAAAAAAGAACTCCTTGCTATTGTCTTTGCTTTTGACAAATTTCGATCATATTTCGTTCTAGCTAAAACGGTGGTCTATACCGACCATTCTGCTCTTAGATACCTATTTTCAAAACAAGATGCTAAACCAAGATTAATCCGTTGAATCTTACTCTTACAAGAGTTTGATATTGAAATCCGAGATAAAAAAGAAGCAGAAAATCTCGCCGCTGATCATCTTTCTCGTCTTGAAAATCCCGAATTAGAAGTTCTAAATGAATCGGCCATACAAGACAACTTTCCTGATGAATATCTATTGAAGATAGATTATAATGAAATTCCATGGTTTGCAGACTATGCAAACTACTTAGTTTGTGGATTCCTTGAAAAAGGATTATCGTACCAAAAATGAAAGAAATTCTTCAGTGATATAAAACACTAATTTTGGGAAGATCCACATCTGTTTAAAAGTTGTCCCGATGGAATAATACGCCGATGTGTATTTGGAGATGAAGCCAGTAAAATATTAAACCATTGTCACACAGGACCAATAGGAGGGCATTATGGGCCTCAACTAACAGCAAGAAAAGTTTATGATGCTGGATTCTATTGGCCTACAATTTACAAAGACGCACACCTTCTTTGCAAATCCTGTGATGCTTGTCAAAGGGCCGAAAAAATAAGTCAACGTGATGAAATGCCACAAAATGTCATCCAAGTGTGTGAAGTATTTGACATTTGGGGTATTGACTTTATGGGTCCATTTCCAAAATCTCATAATAATCTCTATATTCTCGTAGCCATTGATTATGTATCTAAATGGGCGGAAGCACAAGCTCTCCCAACTAACGATGCACGAGTTGTAGTCAACTTTTTAAAACGTCTTTTTGCAAGGTTTGGAACACCGAAAGCTTTAATAAGTGATCGGGGTACTCATTTTTGTAATAATCAACTTGAGAAAGTTCTTAAAAGATATGGAGTAACTCATAAAATCTCCACCGCATATCATCCACAAACAAGTGGACAAGTTGAAAATACCAACCGAGCTTTAAAACGTATTCTAGAGAAAACCGTAGGATCAAATCCGAAGGAATGGTCCATTAAATTGGAGGATGCACTCTGGGCTTTTAGAACAGCCTACAAAACTCCAATTGGAACCACACCTTTTAGACTTGTTTATGGAAAAGCATGTCATCTTCCAGTAGAAATTGAACACAAAGCATTTTGGGCTTTGAAGACATGTAATCTTGATTTACATGAAGCCGGACGTCTACGATTAAGTCAACTAAACGAATTAGAAGAATTAAGACATGAAGCATACGAAAATTCGTTGATCTATAAGGAAAGAACGAAGAAATGGCATGATAAAAGAATCAGAACTTCAAAAGAATTTAAGGAAGGAGACAGAGTTCTTCTTTTCAATTCACGATTCAAGCTATTTCCTGGAAAATTGAAATCAAGATGGTCTGGACCATTCATAGTCAAAAGAGTTTTCCCATACGGAACGATAGAATTAATAAATTCAAATGGGATTGAATTTAAAGTTAATGGTCACAGAGTTAAACATTACTTACATGGTCCGATGGAAGTTGACAACGAAGTTAATCACAATTTCGACACAACAGCTAACTAAGTGTGGGGAGAATCAAGTCTTTAAAGGATAATATGTATTTCTGTTAGATTGTCTGTTTTCGTGTAGTTCTCAAAAATGGAACCCGAATGGTCTTTCCCTAGCAGACCCTAAAGAACTAGTCTTCTCCCCCCATTCTGAATTTTTATTTTTTTTTGGAAATGAAGACTGCCTGTGAACTAAACCATGGTCTAATGCTACACGCTTTGATCACTAAACGTAATAATGACACACTTCCGAGTGAAATAGTATCAGTAATCAGAGAAAGATTGGACGGAGTAAGAAAAGAATCCAGATGCGAAGATAATAAGTCACAATTTGGTAAAGGAAAATCAAAATCCGCAGCGAAAAGAAGAGCACGACACCTAGAAAGATGTCACAAATGCGGAAAATGGTCACATGGAGGTAAATGTTCAAATAATCAAACCTATTCAAACACCGAATTTGTTACTTTATGCAGAGACGGACCGTTCATATGTTTAGAAGAAAAAACACTGAATGCTCGAGGTTAGGCCTATGTAGCCATGGAAAACCAATTAAACCGACTATCTTATGAATGGGATAGATCATATAACTAAGAACTTTATTTCACAGGTATGTTTGTACAGTTTTTATTTTTTTTATTTTTATTTTTAACCTTTTGATAATAAACGCTAATTTGTTCGCTATAAAGTATTAAATTGGTATTGAATAAAATTAGGTTTGGCGACCGAAATTATTGATATCATACAAAAATTTATTACATCACTGCGAAATTTAATGTTTATTCTTAAGGTATAAATATCTTTAATCAATCAACCCAAAATATTTCAAAAATTCGTCATGAGTTAAATTAGGTCTTGGAACCGAAATTACTTTACCGAAAAGAGGGGCGCATATTTTTGATAATATTTGATTGATTAAAGTGGGATAAAAAGCCAAAAAGATTTTTCATTTTATTTTTACCATGTTTTTAAAATTAATATATAAATCTTAAATTAATATTGTAAACTTTGTAAAAACAATATATTTAAAATTGTAAATATTTGAAAAATTAATATAAGTTTGGTATGAATTTATAATATGAATTTTTAAATTAAGTTTGGTGTGAATTTTTAATTTTTAAAAAAATATGAATTTTATTTTTATGCATTTTAAATTGTAAGTTTGGTGTGAATTTTTAATATTAATTTTGAATTTTATATTTAAGTTGTGTGAATTTAAAAACAAAAATTTACTTTATTTCGCTAAGTTAAAAATATGATTTTTAAAATTCGTCGTAAGTTGAAGACTAGGTTTTTGAACCGAAATTGCTTTACCCGAGGGAGGGACGAGAACTTTTATTATCATTATTTTTAATCTTATTGAATTAAAGTATGCCAAAAACATTAAAAAAAACCCCAAAAATCTTAGCTTTTAAAACAATCGCTACAAAACGACAAATTTTAAAATTTTGTCGAAGGACGGACTAGGACAACGATCCGAAACGACCTCGTCCTAAATAACAAGGGAAACAAAATTTTAAAATTAATTACTTAATTGTTTTAACAAGTTAAGGATTGTTTAAAAAAAAAAATACAAACTCCGCGACTCGCGGAGCTTGAAGGTTCAAACACCGCGACTCGTGGAGGGACCGAATTACAGAAAAAAAATAAAACGCAAGAATAGCTCAGTTGCACACCACACCCACGAAAAATACTGTGAAAATAACCCGAAAAATCCCAAGAAAACACCCCCAAAATCACAATTTTTAACCGTTAATCATCAAATCTTTTACTAAAATCATGTTAAGAAGGATGTTATCAAGGAATTACTCAAGAAAAACGGTAAATTTCTACACCTAAACACCATTTAATCCAAAAATTAGTGTTCTTGAGCAATTTTTCCCCCAATTTGATTTTGATGCTTTTTAGTGTAATTATGCTTAAATTGTTTATGTATTATGCTTGTATAACCTAGATTGATGCTATTTAACATGATTAGAAGCCTTAAACTTCAAATTTTGAGTAATCTAGGGTTTGTGTTCTTGAGCAAATTTGGGGCTTTTTGATATAAACAGGTTATGACCGATTTTTGTCATGAATTGTTGCTAAATTAAGTAGTGTAACATGTTTAGGTAGTTAAATGATCCAAACTTTGAGCTTAAACATGATTTTGAGAATTAAAGTGGACTTTTTCAAGTCTAAAATTCATGAACTTGATTTTTGAGAGATAATGCCATTTGAAACTTGTTTAATTGCTAGTAATGATTATTTTGACATGTTATTTGAGTTGAATGCTTATGAACTTGGCGAACATTTTCGTATATGCTTATTTGAAAAAGTGTAGATTTGATAAAAATGTGAAAATGAGCTTAAGTTTGATATAAATTGATCATGTCATTGTAATTATTTTAATTGATGATTTTGCTGACACTAATGCATATTTGGATGCACAAAAATTGTGTTTGATGTGTTTTGCAGACTGAAATGGGTGAATCTTCATCCCAAGCTCGCAATGCTCCTGCTGAGAATGCGGAACAACAGGAGGTGGATAACTACTACAAACAAGATATACCTCATCCAGTCATGACATTTTCTGATATGCACTTGGAAGATTTGCACCCGAACCTGAGATTTGACAGACTTTGGATAGATTATCCAAAATATCAAAGGGGTTTGCATACTCTTCATTCTAAAGCTGTTGAGGTACCTAGGGTCATAGAATGGGGACCATTAGAAGCTGTAGAATTGGCCGGGCCAATTAGGGAATTACTTGCACAGAGGTATGGTAATTCTACTTTTAACGACTGGGTACGTTTATTCACCATTCGTAGACCTATATATAAAGTATGGTGTGAAGAATTGTTGTGTAGTATAGAATTAAATGATCGGGTAGCTAGTTTAACCGATCGATCTTTTATTAGATTTTTGTTGGGAGGTTCGATGCGCCACATGTCTTTACTAGACATGGATTAGGCTTTATGTATATATACGCATGAGGAGTTAGCATCTGCCGATTGTAAAGGGTTGATACTAAATGGTAGAAAGATAGATGAAAATTTTGATACACATGGTGTATGGAGTCAAATGACAAGCCATCACCGATTCAAAGGGGGAAATTACTCTTATTTGGATATAGATAGAGCTGAATTAAGAGTAATTCATAGGTTTTTAGCTAATTCGATTACACAAAGAGGTAAGAACAAGGAAAAGGTAAATGAACAGGATTTGTTTTACCATATGTGTATTCGAGACTCACAAAGCGCTGTAAGTATACCTTATTGTGTGGGTTATTATTTATCAGCTATGGTTAGGGGGATAATAGGAGGTGGTATATTTATTACTTTGATTGCTGAATATCTCGGTGTGGATATAAGTCGGGGGGGATTATTAGTCGAAGAACCAGAACCCCGTGATACAATAGGTTTAAATGTATACCATGGTGCGAAAGTTTTGAAGAGGCGAAATAACGCCGCAGTACAATACCATGGTAGACATCCACAGGTTGAGAGAAACCAACAGCAAGGTAATGTAGGAGGGGGAAATGAAATGCAAGAAATGCAAAGGTTTATAGCTTCACAGGAGTACGAAAATGCTAGACAAAGAGCATTTGAAGATTGGCAAGTTCATCAAAACCAAATCATAGCTTATTGCCAACATATAGGTAGAAACTATATTCCTACTCCAAAGCCCATATTCCCTCCCTGGTCTATAGAGATTCAACCACCGTATCCTACGTATAACCCAGCTGAAGCATTTTATAGCACCTATGGTTATGCGTGGAACCCCAACTGGTATCAGTATCATCCCTAGTCTACTTAGTTTTTTTTATTTTATTATTTGTAATGTTGATACGTTTAATACTTATTTAATATTGTAATAGTTTTTATAATTTTCTAACTTTTATTCTTAGATTTTAATAAATTTTGAATGTGGGGTAATATACCAAACTTCAAAAATATGTATATATGTATGCAGTTTATCTTATGTACACAACAGGGTAAAACAACGCATTTTCAAAGACTGACATTAAGTTCAGCAAAAGCAACTAATTTTGACGACAAGATGCAAAATATATATGAAATAACAACAAGACGGAATGAACAAATGATGTGCACCATTTATCATTCAGCAAACAAACACAAATATGTTTGGAAACTTTGGTAAAATTTAATCATTTTCACACAAATCACCCTCAATAATTTAAATTGTTACTGATTTCTTGCAAATGAGGGCATTGCAAGATCTTAAGTGTGGGAAGGGGTTAAATTCTTTCGGATTTTAAAATTTTTACTTTATACACTTGATTACCATTAGAAATACTAGTAAAGTAGTAGTTGTATTAGAATCTAGTGCTCTCTGATAATAAAGAACAGCCCTAGTCTTATATACTGACTACCCAATTCTAGTAAAAATTTTCAAAATTTTTAATGAACTCAAAATCATGTTTATACATATTTATGAATGATAAAACTAGGTTTTAACACCGAAATTATTGTTACCTCGGAAAGGACATAAATTGATAAACAAACCAAAATGTTAAAATTCATTTAAAATGGAATAGAGGACAATAAAAAGGAAAATAAAAGCCAAGTGTGGGAAAATTCTCCAAGTTATTCAAAACATATGTCACATATTTTTGTACAAATAACTGAAAATACTTTTGCTTTGGACTAAACTAAACTATTTTACCCGATGAAAGAAAAGAAGAGATGGATCTACACGATGAATCAATTCCATCATTAAAAGGAAGTAAAGTCTTCCGAAAAAGAAACTCGCTTCTTGATTTAGGTCAGGAAGTTGTCGTCCAGACCAGCTGTAGGTTGACGAAAAATCTAGAAAAGTCATCACTAAAATCAGCAGGAAATCCACGGACCTCAGCATTAAACAGGGTCGCCAAGTGGTCAGATTTATCCTAACCATGAGAAGGATTTATCTCGTACAATGGGGGGCACCATGCAAATTAGCTGGATAAGACTAATGAATCAAATCCCCAGAAAGGATAATCTCCTTAAAAGATCAAAAATCAGCTTTTAAGCCTGATATTACTCAATCCTTGAGATTGACCTTAAAGATTGAGAATTACAAACTCATGGAATTCAATGATATCTAAACTCGAGCCTGAACGAGAAAATATTTTGATCAAAATTACAAACCGATTTGTTTTCTAAAAACCCATTTTCAATGCGTTCATTACCATTGAACGTAAAATCCTAGGAATTCACCTGGAATTCATTAGGTCACCTGAACCAAATCGGGTGTCAACCGTAAGAACGGTGGTTGCATAGCATGGTTAAAGACAGGACCTTGTGCCAGACCGAAAAATTATAAGGGTGAACTTTACTATTACTCCTACCAAGGATAGTAATTGCGTCCGACACGTTATAGACCATAATTAAAAGCATGTCAGGGGACATTGCCTTAACAGTTGCTTGTTCAACGCTTTCCTTTACAACCGGACGGTAGTTTACCGAAAGGTAATATACGGGACAAGTAAACTGGACGTGTTGCTTTCCAAATACAAGGTTAGCAAGTGGGTGACACAAAACCATAAGTTTTGAGCTAAAATTTTCAAATCTGAAACCCACCAAACCCACAAAAATATTTTGCAAACACCGGTGAAGGGTTATTCCGGAAAACTTATCTAGGGTAAAAACTAGATTTAATTTTCAAACGATCAAATGTTTTCATAAAGATCCAATTTCCTTAATGGATCTAAATTTTTATAGTCATGTGGGACTGTAAACCATATCGTTACTACCATTGTTTATACCGCCGTATAGAAATCATTGATGTACAAAGTGTGAAGAATAAAGAAGTGATTCTAGTATTTCAAGACGATATTGCTTGAGGACAAGCAACGCTCAAGTGTGGGAATATTTGATAATGCTAAAAACGAACATATATTTCATAGCATTATTCCTCAAGAAAGACAAGCTTTTAGTTGCAATTGTTCTATTTACAAGTGATATTCGTTTAAATAATAAAAGGTGAAGACAAAAGACAGATTCGACGAATTGAAGACGCAAACGACCAAAAAGCTCAAAAGTACAAAATATAATCAAAGAGGTTCCAATTATTGATAAGAAACGTCTCGAAATTACAAGAGTACAAGATTCAAAACTCAAAGTACAAGATATAAAATAGTACGCAAGGACGTTCGAAAATCAGGAACCGGGACCAGAGTCAACTCTCAACGCTCGACGCAATGGACTAAAAATTACAAGTTAACTATGTATATAAATATAATATAATATATAATTAATTATATTAATTATATATATATATATTATATTTATATAATAAACTGTCGGCAGACTAAGATCCAATTTGGAGTGAGCTGGAATTTCAAACTCCGCGACTCGCGGAGTTTGAAGAGCAAAAATGCAGCGAGTCGCGGAGCCCCAAAAACTGAAACTCCCTATAAAAGCAAACGAATTCTGATCGCAAAAACATATATATCAATCTATCTCTCTCTCTCAATATATAAGTAAATATATATATATAATTTATATTTTAATTTTAATTTTAATTTTAAATCCTAATAATAAGGGTATGTTAGCAAATGTTGTAAGGGTGTAAGTCGAAATTCTGTCCGTGTAACGCTACGCTATTTTTAATCATTGTAAGTTATATTCAACCTTTTTAATTTAATGTATCGTAGCTAAGTTATAATTATGCTTATTTAATCCAAAGTAATCATGATGTTGGGCTAATTACTAAAATTGGGTAATTGGGCTTTGTACCATAATTGGGGTTTGGACAAAAGAACGACACTTGTGGAAATTAGACTATGGGCTATTAATGGGCTTTATATTTGTTTAACTAAATGATAGTTTGTTAATGTTAATATAAAGATTTACAATTGGGCGTCACTATAAATTACCATATACACTCGATCGGACACGATGGGCGGGGTATTTATATGTACGAATAATCGTTCATTTAACCGGACACGGGAATGGATTAATAGCCACTAGAATAATTAAAACAGGGGTGAAATTATGTACAAGGACACTTGGTGTAATTGATAACAAAATATTAAAACCTTGGGTTACACTCAGTCGACATCCTGGTGTAATTATTAAACAAAGTATTAAAATCTTGTTACAGTTCGAGTCCCCAATTAGTTGGAATATTTAACTTCGGGTATAAGGATAATTTGACGAAGGCTTTCGCTCTTTATATTTATGACTGATGGACTATTATGGACAAAATCCGTATGGACATATTAAATAATTTAGGACAAAGGACAATTAACCCATGAGCATAAAACTAAAATCAACACGTCAAACATCATGATTACAGAAGTTTAAATAAGCATAATTCTTTTATTTCATATTTAATTTCCTTTATTTTATATTTAATTGCACTTCTAATTATCGCATTTTTATTTATTGTTATTGTATTTAATTGCACTTTTAATTATCGTACTTTTTAATTATCGCAAGTTTATTTTATCGCACTTTTATTATTCGCAATTTCATTATCGTTATTTACTTTACGCTTTAAATTAAGTCTTGTATTTATTTATTATTTTACATTTGGTTTTAACTGCGACTAAAGTTTTAAAATTGACAAACCGGTCATTAAACGGTAAAAACCCCCCTTTATAATAATAATATTACTTATATATATATTTGTATTTTTATAAAAGTAAACTAATATAGCGTTAAGCTTTGTTTAAATATTTTCCCTGTGTAACGAACCGGACTTACTAAAAACTACACTACTGTACGATTAGGTACACTGCCTATAAGTGTTGTAGCAAGGTTTAAGTATATCTCATCCGTAAATTAATAAAACTTGTGTCATATTTTGTAGTATTTCTAGTAAAAATAATACTATTTCGTACCCTCACGCTATAACATCAAGTTATTTTTGGCGCCGCTGCCGGGGAACAATCTAGCTTAAAAGCCAGAAGCGCAACGCTACATAAAAAAAATATATTTTATTTTTAGTTTACTTTTATTAAAATTCACTTTTGTAAAAATACGTTTTTAATTATTCAAAAATATAAAAAAAAAACGTCGAATTAAAAAACTGTACCAGAGTTGAATTTTTGAACCCCGCGACTCGCGGAGTTTGCAGCCTGGAATATCGCGACTCGCGGAGACAGTCTGACACGGGTACACAGAAGCCGTAGCAGCATTAATTACGGGTTTTTATTAATTATATTTAAACTTAAACCCTAATTAGGGTATATTTATTATAATATTTAGTTTTTATTAGTTTATTTTGTTTTAATTAGTTTAATAAAATATAAAATTAATAGTTTTAATAAATAATTAATATAAAAATAATATTTTTATAAAATTTGTACTTTTTACAACTTTTTGTATATTTTTATATTTTTGTCCCTTTTTAATCGTTTTAGCGTAATATTTGTATTTTTAGCTCATATTTAGTTTTAAACTTAGTTTTTCCATAGTTATTTTTACTTCTAGATTTTTAGGCTTTGCCGTAGAATTCCTTAAGTGCTTTTTCTTTAGACTAAGATTTAGGTACTTTAGAATTTTGCGACGCCCTTTTAAGTTTTAGTTTCTTTTTAAGTTATTTCCATTTGGGATATAGTTTTTCTTGTAAGCTTTAATATTTTTAGACGACTTTTACCTATGTATCAATTATCATTCCAATTAGTAATCTCAATTTGCGATTATAATTTTAAGTTAGTTGTAGTAATAAGGTTAGGTTAGTCAAGTGTTTTTAAGTGTTATAAGTTTCTTTTATTTTTCCGTCACCTTTTATTTTTCAACCATTTTTCTTTTTCGACACGCTCTTTTTCTTTCTTATTTCTCGCTATTCTAGTTTTTAGGACATAGATTTTTATTCTACTTCTTATCTAAATTTCTTAAAATTACGAAAATTTATTTTAAGTGGTTTAATTGATAGACATCAAAATTTTCTGGTTCGTAGTAATAGTTGGATTTGTACGTGGACCGGGTTATTGGAGCCAAACAGTCCTCAATTATATTGAGACCAAATGAATCCTGCCCCTCTGCTGCATCTTTTGACTATTCGAAACGTGGGCAAAATCAGAAAAGTCTATTGATTAGATAACTTATTATAATTTTTCTTTCCTTTTAAAAACTAATAGGATATTCAGTGAATGCACCGAGCAAGACGTTCATCACCTTTTGTACGTTCACCACCTGTAACTAGATCAAGACATTTAGCAAATATTACTGCCGTTGATTTTTCTTTAGAATCGTCATCCAGTCGACCAAGTACTCCAGTTCAAATTGCCGATAATCCATTTTTTGAACCCGACCTCACAATTGAGAATCCGGAGAATATTCAGGGACGATTCGTAGATCCTGAACCACTAAACTTTCCTCCGGAACCACCAATCATTCAAACAGAGATTGTTGAGGAACGAACCATTAAATCAGAATCCTCTAGTGATTCCGATTCAACAAATTCAATTATGGAAGTAACAGAACCATTAAGTATGGAAGACCGAATGAGAGCTAAACGCACTGGCCAAGGTCACGCAATTACTCATCCAGATATTAATGCGCCAGATTATGAAATCAAAGGACAAATTCTACACATGGTGACTAATCAATGCCAATTTAGTGGTGCGCCGAAGGAAGATCCAAATGAACATCTACGTACCTTTAATAGGATCTGCACACTATTTAAAATCCGAGAAGTGGAGGATGAACAGATATATCTCATGTTATTTCCCTGGACTTTAAAGGGAGAAGCCAAAGATTGATTGGAATCGTTACCTGAAGGGGCGATCGATACATGGGATGTTTTAGTTGAAAAATTTATTAAACAATTCTTTCCTGCATCTAAAGCCGTAAGACTTCAAGGAGAAATTGTTACGTTCACACAGAAGCCAAATGAAACTCTATATGAGGCGTGGACTAGATTTGGAAAGTTATTAAGAGGATGTCCGCAACATGGTTTAGACACCTGTCAAATAGTACAAATATTCTACCAAGGATGCGACATCACTACAAGGAAAGACATAGATATAGCAGCTGGTGGTTCTATTATGAAGAAAACCGAAACTGATGCTTACAAAATTATTGATAACACTGCTTCCCACTCACATGAGTGGCACCAAGAAAAAGATATCGTTAGATCATCTAAAACAGCTAGAGCCGATTCTAGCCATGACTTAGATTCCATTTCCGCAAAAATAGATGCTGTCGAGAGACGAATGGAAAAGATGACTAAAGATATTTACTCAATACGAATTAGTTGTGAGCAGTGTGGAGGACCACATTTGACAAAAGATTGTCTCAGTATTGAACTAACAATGGAACAAAGAGAGAACATTTCATACATAAACCAAAGGCCTGGAAATAATTATCAGAATAATTATCAACCGCCAAGACCTATTTACAATCAAAACCATAATTATAACTGAAATATTCCATACAACAACCAACAAGGTCTTAGCAATCAATAAGTATCCAATAATACTTACAACCAGCAAAGACCTAATTTTCAAAACAAACCACCACAACAAACCGATGATAAAAAGCCAAATTTAGAAGATATGATGAAGAAGCTAGTTGAAACTCAAACGCAGTTTTTCACATCTCAGAAACAAACTAATGAACAAAATGCTCAAGCATTTAGAAATCAACAAGCTTCTATTCAAAACTTGGAACAAGAAGTAAGTAACCTAGCAAGGTTAATAGGTGAAAGAAAACCGGGAAGTCTACCTAGTGATACAAATGCTAACCCCCGGAATGAAACAGCTAAAGCCATTACCACAAGAAGTGGTACAACACTTAAACCACCTGAAATACCTGTAACTTCTGATGAAGCTATTCCTACTCCACAAGAACCACAACCTGATCAAGATAAGGAAAAAGAACCGGTAGTTGAGAAGGTTAATGAAGATAACAAAGTTAAGGCTAAACCTTATGTTAAACCATACCAACCACCACTTCCTTACCCGAGTAAAATGAAGAAAGAGAAACTTGAAGCCGAGCAATCCAAATTCTTGGATATGTTTAAACAGATAAATGTAAATCTTCCTTTCATTGATGTGATTTCAGGAATGCCTAGATATGCTAAATTCTTGAAAGATCTAATCTCAAATAGAAAGAAAATGGAAGAACTCTCGGCTTTTACCATGAATGCTAATTGTTCAGCAGTGCTGTTGAATAAGATACCAGAAAAACTATCTGATACAGGAAGTTTCACAATTCCATGTTTTCTGGGTAGTCTTAGTTCAATAGAAGCATTGGCAGACTTAGGTGCTAGTATAAATCTAATGCCGTATTCACTATAAGCTAAACTAGACCTTGGAGAATTGAAACCAACCAGAATAAGCATACAACTAGCCGATAGATCAATAAAATATCCTAGAGGGATAATGGAGAACATGCTAGTTAAAGTTAGTACTTTAGTATTTCCAGTAGATTTTGTTGTTCTGGACATGGAAGAAGATTCTCAAGTTCCTCTCATATTAGAAAGACCATTCTTAAACACGGCTAAAGCAATGATAGACGTGTTCGGTAAGAAATTGACCCTAAGTATAGAGGATGAGAGTGTTACCTTTTCAGTTAATAGAGCAATGCAACAACCACAATCTGCAGATGATACATGTTATTATATTCAAACTATAGATGCACATGCAGAATTATTAGAAGAATTTCCAAAATTACAAGGAACAGGAGAATGTTCTTTAGGAGAAGGTAATGAACCAATTGATGAAGCTGAAATGTTAGCTACACTTATAGCTAATGGATATGAACCAACAACAGAAAAAATTCAAATGCTAAAAGAAGAAGACAGATATCGATACAAATCATCGATAGAAGAACCTCCGAAATTAGAGTTAAAGCCACTTCCAAAACATTTGGAATACGCTTATTTACATGGTGAATCTGAATTACCTGTAATAATATCGTCTTCTCTTACTGAAAATGAGAAATCACAACTCATTTCTGTGTTGAAAGCTCATAAACCAGCCATTGCATGGAAGATTCATGATATTAAAGGAATAAGTCCTTCGTATTGCACACATAAAATCCTTATGGAAGAAGGTCATAAAACGTATGTGCAACGCCAACGAAGACTAAATCCTAATATGCAAGATGTAGTTAAGAAAGAGATTATTAAACTACTAGACGCAGGTCTAATTTATCCAATTTCTGATAGTCCATGGGTAAGCCCAGTTCAATGCGTGACTAAGAAGGGTGGCATGACTGTCATTACAAATGAGAAAAATGAGCTTATTCCTACTAGGACTGTAACAGGATGGCGTGTATGTATTGATTATAGAAAATTAAATGACGCCACCAGAAAAGATCACTTTCCATTACCTTTCATTGATCAAATGTTGGAAAGATTAGCCGGAAATAGTTACTATTGTTTTCTAGATGGATTTTCCGGATATTTTCAAATTCCAATAGCACCCGAAGATCAAGAGAAAACCACATTCACGTGCCCTTATGGTACTTTTGCTTACAAACGCATGCCATTTGGACTTTGTAATGCCCCTGCAACCTTTCAAAGGTGTATGATGGCGATTTTTCACGACATGATAGAAGAATGCATGGAAGTTTTCATGGATGACTTTTCAGTCTTCGGTGATACATTTGAATCATGTCTAGTTAATCTGGAACGAATGCTTATTAGATGTGAACAATCAAATCTAGTTCTTAATTGGGAGAAATGCCATTTTATGGTTAAAGAAGGCATCGTTCTTGGTCATAAAATTTCAAAAGAAGGAATTGAAGTGGATAGAGCTAAAGTAGATGTAATTGCTAAACTTCCACATCCCACCAATGTTAGAGGAGTTAGGATTTTTCTAGGGCATGCCGGTTTTTACCGACGTTTCATAAAAGATTTTTCTAAAATTGCCACTCCTATGAATAAACTCCTAAAAAAGGATGCTCCATTCATCTTTTCAGATGAATGTATCAAATCTTTTAATATTCTTAAAGAGAAACTCACTAATGCACCGATCATGATAACACCAAATTGGAATCTACCATTTGAATTAATGTGCGATGCAAGTGATTTTGCAATGGGAGCCGTTTTAGGACAAATGATTGAAAAATGATTTCAACCTATATATTATGCCAGTAAGACGTTACAAGGAGCACAAACGAACTATACAACTACTGAAAAAGAACTCCTTACTATTGTCTTTGCTTTTGACAAATTTCGATCATATCTCGTTCTAGCTAAAACGGTGGTCTATACCGACCATTCTGCTCTTAGATACCTATTTTCAAAACAAGATGCTAAACCAAGATTAATCCGTTGGATCTTACTCTTACAAGAGTTTGATATTGAAATCCGAGATAAAAAAGGAGCAGAAAATCTCGCCGCTGATCATCTTTCTCGTCTTGAAAATCCCGAATTAGAAGTTCTAAATGAATCGGCCATACAAGACAACTTTCCTGATGAATATCTATTGAAGATAGATTATAATGAAATTTCATGGTTTGCAGACTATGCAAACTACTTAGTTTGTGGATTCCTTGAAAAATGATTATCGTACCAAAAACGAAAGAAATTCTTCAGTGATATAAAACACTATTTTTGAGAAGATCCACATCTGTTTAAAAGTTTTCCCAATGGAATAATACGCCGATGTGTATTTGGAGATGAAGCTAGTAAAATATTAAACCATTGTCACACAGGACCAATAGGAGGGCATTATGGGCCTCAACTAACAGCAAGAAAAGTTTATGATGCTGAATTCTATTGGCCTATAATTTACAAAGACGCACACCTTCTTTGCAAATCCTGTGATGCTTATCAAAGGGCCGGAAAAATAAGTCAACGTGATGAAATGCCACAAAATGTCATCCAAGTATGTGAAGTATTTGACATTTGGGGTATTGACTTTATGGGTCCATTTCCAAAATCTCATAATAATCTCTATATTCTCGTAGCCATTGATTATGTATCTAAATGGGCGGAAGCACAAGCTCTCCCAACTAACGATGCACGAGTTGTAGTCAACTTTTTAAAACGTCTTTTTGCAAGGTTTAGAACACCGAAAGCTTTAATAAGTGATCGGGGTACTCATTTTTGTAATAATCAACTTGAGAAAGTTCTTAAAAGATATGGAGTAACTCATAAAATCTCCACCTCATATCATCCACAAACAAGTGGACAAGTTGAAAATACCAACCGAGCTTTAAAACGTATTCTAGAGAAAACCGTAGGATCAAATCCGAAGGAATGGTCCATTAAATTGGAGGATGCACTCTGGGCTTTTAGAACAGCCTACAAAACTCCAATTGGAACCACACCTTTTAGACTTGTTTATGGAAAAGCATGTCATCTGTGACGATCGCTCCAAATCCATATGGACGAACACGTCATTCATTGATTTCATTGCGAGGTATTTGACCTCTATGTGATACGTTTTGTAACATTGCATTCGTTTGAAAAGGTATTTCATAAATGAATATATAAATTCCAGGTTTTTTTTTACATCTGATGATTCCTACGTATAGACAATCACCATTTAAATGGTTTACATTCCTACGTATAGACAATCCTACGTACTTGTGTCCATTGTGTTTAAAGTAAATTGCATGTATTCTCAGCCCAAAAATATATTGCAAAAGCATTTAAAAAGGGAGCAAATGAAACTCAAATATTGTATATCGGTTAATAAAGCATTTGCATGTATTCTCAGCCCAAAAATATGATGAGTAAAAGGGATCTTATGAAACTCACACAAAATCAGTTTTAGTATTTGTATCCATTTAGTAAAACAGTTTATAAAACTGCGCATGTATTCTCAGCCCGAAAATATGTATAAAAAGGGATCAATTGAACTCACACAAAATCAGTTTTAGTATTTGTATCCATTTAGTAAAACAGTTTATAAAACTGCGCATGTATTCTCAGCCCGAAAATATATGTAAAAAGGGATCAAATGAACTCACGCATATAAATCGAGTATTTTCAGTATTTATAAACAGTCGCATGTATTCTCAGCCCAAAAATATGATGAGTAAAAGGGATCATATGAAACTCACAGTTTAATATTGATATACAATATTGCAGGAAAGCACGTAGACGCATCGGAGATGATAAACACGAGGTTTGATTCACAAAAATACCCCCGAACATTACCCATAATTTCCTTGGCAATAACCCATATTTTCCTTAGCTCTAGCTCACTCGGAAACTCGTTTTGAAAATTACTTGGACAGCACTCCGTCGTAATATTTTTTGTACATTATTATTTTTGTATCGCAAAAATAATAACACTAATAATAATAATAAAAAATAATAAGATTAATAATAATCTTAATAATAATAATAATAATAATAATAATAATAATAATAATAATAATAATAATAATAATAAATAATAAATAATATTACAGAGTATATATATATTTGTGTATGTGTGTGATTTAAATCGAGCGAAAACACTGAAATTTATAGATGTGGCCTGAAATCTGGAGTCATGCGACTCGCATGGAAATGGCCTTCTGGCCATGCGACTCGCATGAGGACCAGGGACAGCTCACATTGTTTTGGCTCCTAGCTTGTCGACATAATATAAAATAAATATAAATATAATATATATAATTTAAATTAATTAATTATATATTATATTAAATTCACGTGCATAGTTGACTTGTAATTTTTGTTCCGATAAGTCGTACGTTGTCACTCGACTTATGTCCCAGTTCCGGTTTTTCGAACGCCCTTTCGTACGCTGAGAAAACTTGTACTTTACGTTTCGTGAATCGTACCTTTGTCAAAATATAGTCTTAAATCATCCATAAAATATACCACTGTAGCAAAGTTACTGTAGCAAAGTCAATTTTTACTGTAGCAATTCACTGTAGCAAAGTTAATTTCACTGTAGCAAATAGTGATTTTCAAAAACACTGTAGCATTTTGGGTACTGTAGCAATTTGAAATGTTACTATCGTTTACTAAATAACTTGAAATTATATATATGTATATATCTTTTTAATATATATAAATCAGTTTTTAAATACTCATTGGAAGTTATTTATAAATAAATTTTAATAATAAATATTTCAACTTATCATATACATTCAAATAGATATTTAAACTAATAAGTTTAATGTACGGTATCAAACAATTAATACATTGTTACCTTTTCATGTTATAGTATATATGTATCTATTTACATATAATTGTTCGCGAATCGTCGAAAACAACCGAAGGGTATTTAAATATATAAAAGTAATTCAAAAATTTTGAGATTCAGTTTTACAGACTTTGCTTATCGTGTCGGAAATGTTAATCATACAAAGATTAAGTTTAATTTTAGTCGAAATTTCTGGGTCATCACAGTACCTACCCGTTAAAGAAATTTCGTCCCGAAATTTGAGTGAGGTCGTCATGGCTAACAATAAAAATGTTTTCATGATGAATATGAGTTGATAAATAGAATTTTATTACCGTTGAGTAATATGGATAAAACAATCCAATTACTCAGAGCTTATAAGAGAAGTTATCGTAATAGAGTGAAATGGAGAATAGAGATGCGTCTTATCTCTTGATGTAGTAACGATTGATTTCCGGAATTTAAGGAATAGAAAATCTTCATTATCTAAATAAGATTTGATTCTTTGGGAATTAAGGAAATTATGATTTCCTTTGATTAAATGCGTAATCTACCTCGATTGCTATGTCTGATATTTCGCTATAAATTGACCTCTTCCGTTTCATTTATTTTCACCACTCCTACTTTCTTTCCCAATTAATACATTCAAAAGATTGTGAAAATGTTTAATCCAGTTCTAGTTCTTGACCTAATATTGACGTTTGCCACACTCATCCTTCTTTTCCAGCTCCCACCAGAAGAATCTGTTTATTTCTATTATACTCTAGGGATAGTTGTATTTATCATTCTTCCGTGTCTTTATATTGCTATACGCATTGATATACACGGTTTGTAAATTTATGTGTTTTTATCTGGCTTTTATTTTCCATTATATTTTGGAGCTTCATGCTTTCGTTTTCTCTTCCCGACCTTAAGTCAAGCGGATACTGGTCCAGAATTCGTAGCTATACATTTCAGAATGAACATAGTTAATGTTCTAAGAAGGTAATCGTAATGGCACGATCTTGATTTGTCAAATTACCAGAATATCCGGAAAAGACCGAATCATCAAGAAATATTTTTTTCTTGATATATTTAGAGATTATATAGAATGAAAGAGTTATGTAACATGGTTTATGATGAGGGTGTGATCTGTGAACCTTTGTCACGTTCCATTAGAAACTCAACATGACTTACTGTAATATAATCACGTTGATCAAGTGTCATTATATTATACTAACTCATGCTTCAGTTCCCAACATTACTTCAAAACATCCATTTTTTTCGAATTTTTCAGATTTTAGAAATTAAAATAGTTTCTTTTATGATGTAACACAGATAGCGCGAAGAGGTAATGATTTCAAATAAGAATGGTTTCAAAAAATATTTTCAGAAATATGGAGGATATTTATAATGGGAGATACGATGATATCTTAGAATATTTAAGATAAGATGATGATGAAGAATATTGTCCGCAAAGGTTTTAGTGTAAGGAGCAAGGTATTCGTTAATGATTTCAGCAGACTCTGAATCATTTGGATTCTTTGAAGGTAGATTTAGTCTTTGTGATTTGTCCACAGCCTCCTTCATGGTCTGCTCAATCCGTTTTTCAATTCCAAACCTTCTCTTTTTCTCTGCTTTACCACCATACTATTCTTTATCATCAAACTTTTGACTGTTAAGGTCGTTTACAGTTTTTGCTGCTTCATCAACATTTTTCCAAAATTCGGAGAACTAGTTTCGTAGTTTGGGGTGTTTTTCGGAAACTTCACATTCGAAGTATGTAAGTCCAGGAGGTAGACGTTATATGTACACATATAACTGTTGGCATAGACGTGCTACAAGATTTCAAGATACGGATTGCTAATTCCCGATAGTTGGTATGGCAATTGCCGTTACAAGATGTGGATGAGTACATGATACAGTTTCAATGAGTATAAGGATTTTTTTTGGAAGGTCAAAGATCAATGAAGTTGTTGGTAAATTTACTGCTAATGTGGTGGAACATGAAAGATTCCCCGATAACAAAAATGTATATGCCAAAGTTACAAGTCTGAAAGGTCGTCGTTGACTGGTTGAACGGTTGATAATACTGGATACTTTGAAAAGAAATTGCATGGTTATTTTCAGTAATAACAATGTTAAAGGATCTTTCACATTTTTGAAGTCAAAGTATAGCTTTGAAAGATGTAGAGATCTAAAAATGATGTCACCCGTTAAATCTTGACTTGGATTCTGATCCGTCAATATCAGAATATGTAATTGAATTCGTATGGAAACGATTGTATATCGCTGTGAGCATAGTTAATAATTTTTGAATCAAAGTTGAAGAATGTACAGTGTAACATATTAATTGTGAACTTATATATTCCCGAGTATTACCTACCCGTTAAAGATTTCACAATTAATATTTTGTACAAAAGAATTTTCATTACAGTCTTTATGAAAATATATGTATGTATATTTCTTCAGATGTAATATAGATTTAATGAGTTATTAAACTCATTTGATTTTCGGTTGGAACTAGAAACGAATAATCTCTTCTATATTAAAGATTACATAATCGTCGCAGGATATTTCTCCAATGAAGTTATGAATCAATACTTCATCGTTTATGGTTATTAGTATTCTTCGGTGCCTACGGTGCATATGAGGTTGATACTCGTGGAACAGATTGTGAGGTTGAGGTTTCCGGTGCGGATGTTGTTGTTGGTGGTACTGGTACTGTTGTTGGTTGTGCTGCTGGTACTGTTGTTGGTTGTGCTGCTGGTACTGGTGGTACTGGTTTGATGAATGCAAGTTTCTTGTATATAGCATGTATGACTCCAAGCACATAACTTGTATCACGTATGAGCAAACAGCGGAAGACTTCTAGAAACCTGAGAATAAACATGCTTCAAGTGTCAACACAAAGGTTGGTGAGTTCATAGTTTTAATATTACACATAATCCGTATATCAATGTGGATTACAAAAGTTCAGTTGTTTTATTCAAAACGTTTATCATTATGTTTTAAATAAAAGGTGGATCACAAGATTTCAGTTGTTTCATCCGAAACGTTTATCAATCGGTTCTACAAAGTTGAGCACCCTGGTAACTAAACTTTAACGTATATATAATTTGTACCCTTTGTATAATCATCTTAATAATACACGCAAACCAACGTGTACGCTTCTCAAATAGCATACGTCCGTTAAAAGGCTAGTGCTCTAGCTCGGACGGGGATATCAAGCCCTATGGATCCATATACTACTACTCGCGCCCACCAGTTCTTATAACCGGCAGTTACTAGTTACCAAAGCTAAGGGATTTTCGGTTCAAACTCGGTGTAGAATTTAGTATGTACTTGTGTCCATTGTGTTTAAAGTAAATTGCATGTATTCTCAGCCCAAAAATATATTGCAAAAGCATTTAAAAAGGGAGCAAATGAAACTCAAATATTGTATATCGGTTAATAAAGCATTTGCATGTATTCTCAGCCCAAAAATATGATGAGTAAAAGGGATCTTATGAAACTCACACAAAATCAGTTTTAGTATTTGTATCCATTTAGTAAAACAGTTTATAAAACTGCGCATGTATTCTCAGCCCGAAAATATGTATAAAAAGGGATCAATTGAACTCACACAAAATCAGTTTTAGTATTTGTATCCATTTAGTAAAACAGTTTATAAAACTGCGCATGTATTCTCAGCCCGAAAATATATGTAAAAAGGGATCAAATGAACTCACGCATATAAATCGAGTATTTTCAGTATTTATAAACAGTCGCATGTATTCTCAGCCCAAAAATATGATGAGTAAAAGGGATCATATGAAACTCACAGTTTAATATTGATATACAATATTGCAGGAAAGCACGTAGACGCATCGGAGATGATAAACACGAGGTTTGATTCACAAAAATACCCCCGAACATTACCCATAATTTCCTTGGCAATAACCCATATTTTCCTTAGCTCTAGCTCACTCGGAAACTCGTTTTGAAAATTACTTGGACAGCACTCCGTCGTAATATTTTTTGTACATTATTATTTTTGTATCGCAAAAATAATAACACTAATAATAATAATAAAAAATAATAAGATTAATAATAATCTTAATAATAATAATAATAATAATAATAATAATAATAATAATAATAATAATAATAATAATAATAATAAATAATAAATAATATTACAGAGTATATATATATTTGTGTATGTGTGTGATTTAAATCGAGCGAAAACACTGAAATTTATAGATGTGGCCTGAAATCTGGAGTCATGCGACTCGCATGGAAATGGCCTTCTGGCCATGCGACTCGCATGAGGACCAGGGACAGCTCACATTGTTTTGGCTCCTAGCTTGTCGACATAATATAAAATAAATATAAATATAATATATATAATTTAAATTAATTAATTATATATTATATTAAATTCACGTGCATAGTTGACTTGTAATTTTTGTTCCGATAAGTCGTACGTTGTCACTCGACTTATGTCCCAGTTCCGGTTTTTCGAACGCCCTTTCGTACGCTGAGAAAACTTGTACTTTACGTTTCGTGAATCGTACCTTTGTCAAAATATAGTCTTAAATCATCCATAAAATATACCACTGTAGCAAAGTTACTGTAGCAAAGTCAATTTTTACTGTAGCAATTCACTGTAGCAAAGTTAATTTCACTGTAGCAAATAGTGATTTTCAAAAACACTGTAGCATTTTGGGTACTGTAGCAATTTGAAATGTTACTATCGTTTACTAAATAACTTGAAATTATATATATGTATATATCTTTTTAATATATATAAATCAGTTTTTAAATACTCATTGGAAGTTATTTATAAATAAATTTTAATAATAAATATTTCAACTTATCATATACATTCAAATAGATATTTAAACTAATAAGTTTAATGTACGGTATCAAACAATTAATACATTGTTACCTTTTCATGTTATAGTATATATGTATCTATTTACATATAATTGTTCGCGAATCGTCGAAAACAACCGAAGGGTATTTAAATATATAAAAGTAATTCAAAAATTTTGAGATTCAGTTTTACAGACTTTGCTTATCGTGTCGGAAATGTTAATCATACAAAGATTAAGTTTAATTTTAGTCGAAATTTCTGGGTCATCACAGTACCTACCCGTTAAAGAAATTTCGTCCCGAAATTTGAGTGAGGTCGTCATGGCTAACAATAAAAATGTTTTCATGATGAATATGAGTTGATAAATAGAATTTTATTACCGTTGAGTAATATGGATAAAACAATCCAATTACTCAGAGCTTATAAGAGAAGTTATCGTAATAGAGTGAAATGGAGAATAGAGATGCGTCTTATCTCTTGATGTAGTAACGATTGATTTCCGGAATTTAAGGAATAGAAAATCTTCATTATCTAAATAAGATTTGATTCTTTGGGAATTAAGGAAATTATGATTTCCTTTGATTAAATGCGTAATCTACCTCGATTGCTATGTCTGATATTTCGCTATAAATTGACCTCTTCCGTTTCATTTATTTTCACCACTCCTACTTTCTTTCCCAATTAATACATTCAAAAGATTGTGAAAATGTTTAATCCAGTTCTAGTTCTTGACCTAATATTGACGTTTGCCACACTCATCCTTCTTTTCCAGCTCCCACCAGAAGAATCTGTTTATTTCTATTATGCTCTAGGGATAGTTGTATTTATCATTCTTCCGTGTCTTTATATTGCTATACGCATTGATATACACGGTTTGTAAATTTATGTGTTTTTATCTGGCTTTTATTTTCCATTATATTTTGGAGCTTCATGCTTTCGTTTTCTCTTCCCGACCTTAAGTCAAGCGGATACTGGTCCAGAATTCGTAGCTATACATTTCAGAATGAACATAGTTAATGTTCTAAGAAGGTAATCGTAATGGCACGATCTTGATTTGTCAAATTACCAGAATATCCGGAAAAGACCGAATCATCAAGAAATTTTTTTACTGTAGCAATTCACTGTAGCAAAGTCAATTTCACTGTAGCAAATAGTGATTTTCAAAAATACTGTAGCATTTTGGGTACTGTAGCAATTTGAAATGTTACTATCGTTTACTAAATAACTTGAAATTATATATATGTATATATCTTTTTAATATATATAAATCAGTTTTTAAATACTCATTGGAAGTTATTTATAAATAAATTTTAATAATAAATATTTCAACTTATCATATACATTCAAATAGATATTTAAACTAATAAGTTTAATGTACGGTATCAAACAATTAATACATTGTTACCTTTTCATGTTATAGTATATATGTATCTATTTACATATAATTGTTCGCGAATCGTCGAAAACAACCGAAGGGTATTTAAATATATAAAAGTAATTCAAAAATTTTGAGATTCAGTTTTACAGACTTTGCTTATCGTGTCGGAAATGTTAATCATACAAAGATTAAGTTTAATTTTAGTCGAAATTTCTGGGTCATCACATCATCTTCCAGTAGAAATTGAACACAAAGCATTTTGGGCTTTGAAGACTTGTAATCTTGATTTACATGAAGCCGGACGTCTACGATTAAGTCAACTAAACGAATTAGAAGAATTAAGACATGAAGCATACGAAAATTCGTTGATCTATAAGGAAAGAACGAAGAAATGGCATGATAAAAGAATCAGAACTTCAAAAGAATTTAAGAAAGGAGACAGAGTTCTTCTTTTCAATTCACGATTCAAGCTATTTTCTGGAAAATTGAAATCAATATGGTCTGGACCATTCATAGTCAAAAGAGTTTTCCCATACGGAACGATAGAATTAATAAATTCAAATGGGATTGAATTTAAAGTTAATGGTCACAGAGTTAAACATTACATACATGGTCCGATGGAAGTTGACAACGAAGTTAATCACAATTTCGACACAACAGCTAACTAAGTGTGGGGAGAATCAAGTCTTTAAAGGATAATATGTATTTCTGTTAGATTGTCTGTTTTCGTGTAGTTCTCGAAAATGGAACCCGAATGGTCTTTCCCTAGCAGACCCTAAAGAACTAGTCTTCTCCCCCCATTCTGAATTTTTATTTTTTTAGGAAATGAAGACTGCCTGTGAACTAAACCATGGTCTAATGCTACACGCTTTGATCACTAAACGTAATAATGACACACTTCCGAGTGAAATAGTATCAGTAATCAGAGAAAGATTGGACGGAGTAAGAAAAGAATCCAGATGCGAAGATAATAAGTCACAATTTGGTAAAGGAAAATCAAAATCCGCAGCGAAAAGAAGAGCACGACACCTAGAAAGATGTCACAAATGCGGAAAATGGTCACATGGAGGTAAATGTTCAAATAATCAAACCTATTCAAACACCGAATTTGTTACTTTATGCAGAGACGGACCGTTCATATGTTTAAAAGAAAAAACACTGAATGCTCGAGGTTACGCCTATGTAGCCATGGAAAACCAATTAAACCGACTATCTTATGAATGGGATAGATCATATAACTAAGAACTCTATTTCACAGGTGTGTTTGTACAGTTTTTATTTTTTTTTATTTTTATTTTTAACCTTTTGATAATAAACGCTAATTTGTTCGCTGTAAAGTATTAAATTGGTATTGAATAAAATTAGGTTTGGTGACCGAAATTATTGATATCATACAAAAATTTATTACATCACTGCGAAATTTAACGTTTATTCTTAAGGTATAAATATCTTTAATCAATCAACCCAAAATATTTCAAAAATTCGTCATGAGTTAAATTAGGTCTTGGAACCGAAATTACTTTACCGAAAAGAGGGGCGCATATTTTTGATAATATTTGATTGATTAAAGTGGGATAAAAAGCCAAAAAGATTTTTCATTTTATTTTTACCATGTTTTTAAAATTAATATATAAATCTTAAATTAATATTGTAAACTTTGTAAAAACAATATATTTAAAATTGTAAATATTTGAAAAATAAATATAAGTTTTGTGTGAATTTATAATATGAATTTTTAAATTAAGTTTGGTGTGAATTTTTAATTTTTAAAAAAATATGAATTTTATTTTTATGCATTTTAAATTGTAAGTTTGGTGTGAATTTTTAATATTAATTTTGAATTTTATATTTAAGTTGTGTGAATTTAAAAACAAAAATTTACTTTATCTCGCTAAGTTAAAAATATGATTTTTAAAATTCGTCGTAAGTTGAAGACTAGGTCTTTGAACCGAAATTGCTTTACTCGAGGGAGGGACGAGTACTTTTATTATCATTATTTTTAATCTTATTGAATTAAAGTATGCCAAAAACATTAAAAAAAACCCCAAAAATCTTAGCTTTTAAAACAATCGCTACAAAACGACAAATTTTAAAATTTTGTCGAAGGACGGACTAGGATATCGATCCGAAACGACCTCGTCCTGAATAACAAGGGAAACAAAATTTTAAAATTAATTACTTAATTGTTTTAACAAGTTAAGGATTGTTTAAAAAAAAAAAATACAAACTCCGCAACTCGCGGAGTTTGATGGTTCAAACACCACGACTCGCGGAGGGACCGAATTACAGAAAAAAAATAAAACGCAAGAACAGCTCAGTTGCACACCACACCCACGAAAAATACTGCGAAAATAACCCGAAAAAACCCAAGAAAACACCCCCAAAATCACAATTTTTAACCGTTAATCATCAAATCTTTTATTAAAATCATGTTAAGAAGGATGCTATCAAGGAATTACTCAAGAAAAACGGTAAATTTCTACACCTAAACACCATTTAATCCGAAAATTAGTGTTCTTAAGCAATTTTTTCCCCAATTTGATTTTGATGCTTTTTAGTGTAATTATGCTTAAATTGTTTATGTATTATGCTTGTATAACCTAGATTGATGCTATTTAACATGATTAGAAGCCTTAAACTTCAAATTTTGAGTAATCTAGGGTTTGTGTTCTTGAGCAAATTTGGGGCTTTTTGATATAAACAGGTTATGGCCGATTTTTGTCATGAATTGTTGCTAAATTAAGTAGTGTAACATGTTTAGGTAGTTAAATGATCCAAACTTTGAGCTTAAACATGATTTTGAGAATTAAAGTGGACTTTTTCAAGTCTAAAATTCATGAACTTGATTTTTGAGAGATAATGCCATTTGAAACTTGTTTAATTGATAGTAATGATTATTTTGACATGTTATTTGAGTTGAATGCTTATGAACTTGGTTAACATTTTCGTATATGCTTATTTGAAAAAGTGTAGATTTGATAAAAATGTGAAAATGAGCTTAAGTTTGATATAAATTGATCATGTCATTGTAATTATTTTAATTGATGATTTTGCTGACACTAATGCATATTTGGATGCACAAAAATTGTGTTTGATGTGTTTTGCAGACTGAAAGGGGTGAATCTTCATCCCAAGCTCGCAATGCTCCTGCTGAGAATGCAGAACAACAGGAGGTGGATAACTACTACAAACAAGATATACCTCATCCAGTCATGACATTTTCTGATATGCACTTGGAAGATTTGCACCCGAACCTGAGATTTGATAGACTTTGGATAGATTATCCAAAATATCAAAGGGGTTTGCATACTCTTCATTATAAAGCTGTTAAGGTACCTAGGGTCATAGAATGGGGACCATTAGAAGCTGTAGAATTGGCCGGGCCAATTAGGGAATTACTTGCACAGAGGTATGGTAATTCTACTTTTAACGACTGGGTACATTTATTCACCATGCGTAGACTTGTATATAAAGTATGGTGTGAAGAATTGTTGTGTAGTATAGAATTAAATGATCGGGTAGCTAGTTTAACCGATCGATCTTTTATTAGATTTTTGTTGGGAGGTTCGATGCGCCACATGTCTTTACTAGACATGGCTCAGGCTTTACGTATATATACGCCTGAGGAGTTAGCATCTGCCGTTTGTAGAGGGTTGATACTAAATGGTAGAAAGATAGATGAAAATTTTGATACACATGGTGTATGGAGTCAAATGACAAGCCATCACCGATTCAAATGGGGAAATTACTCTTATTTGGATATAGATAGAGCTGAATTAAGAGTAATTCATAGGTTTTTAGCTAATTCGATTACACAAAGAGGTAAGAACAAGGAAAAGGTAAATGAACAGGATTTGTTTTACCATATGTGTATTCGAGACCCACAAAGCGCTGTAAGTATACCTTATTGTGTGGGTTATTATTTATCAGCTATGGTTAGGGGGATGAGACCGCATAGCATAATAGGAGGTGGTATATTTATTACTTTGATTGGTGAATATCTCGGTGTGGATATAAGTCGGGGGGGATTATTAGTCGAAGAACCAGAACCCCGCGATACAATAGGTTTAAATGTATACCATGGTGCGAAAGTTTTGAAGAGGCGAAATAACGCCGCAGTACAATACCATGGTAGACATCCACAGGTTGAGAGAAACCAACAGCAAGGTAATGTAGGAGGGGGAAATGAAATGCAAGAAATGCAAAGGTTTATAGCTTCACAGGAGTACGAAAATGCTAGACAGAGAGCATTTGAAGATTGGCAAGTTCATCAAAACCAAATCATAGCTTATTGCCAACATATAGGTAGAAACTATATTCCTACTCCAAAGCCCATATTCCCTCCCTGGTCTATAGAGATTCAACCACCGTATCCTACGTATAACCCAGCCGAAGCATTTTATAGCACCTATGGTTATGCATGGAACCCCTACTGGTATCAGTGTCATCCCTAGTCTACTTAGTTTTTTATTTTATTTTATTATTTGTAATGTTGATACGTTTAATACTTATTTAATATTGTAATAGTTTTTATAATTTTCTAACTTTTATTCTTAGATTTTAATAAATTTTGAATGTGGGGTAATATACCAAACTTCAAAAATATGTATATATGTATGCAGTTTATCTTATGTACACAACAGGGTAAAACAACGCATTTTCAAAGACTGGCATTAAGTTCAGCAAAAGCAACTAATTTTGACGACAAGATGCAAAATATATGTGAAATAACAACAAGACGGAATGAACAAATGATGTGCACCATTTATCATTCAGCAAACAAACACAAATATGTTTGGAAACTTTGGTAAAATTTAATCATTTTCACACAAATCACCCTCAATAATTTAAATTGTTACTGATTTCTTGCAAATGAGGGCATTGCAAGATCTTAAGTGTGGGAAGGGGTTAAATTCTTTCGGATTTTAAAATTTTTACTTTATACACTTGGTTACCATTAGAAATACTAGTAAAGTAGTAGTTGTATTAGAATCTAGTGCTCTCTGATAATAAAGAATAGCCCTAGTCTTTTATACTGACTACCCAATTCTAGTAAAAATTTTCAAAATTTTTAATGAACTCAAAATCATGTTTATACATATTTATGAATGATAAAACTAGGTTTTAACACCGAAATTATTGTTACCTCGGAAAGGACATAAATTGATAAACAAACCAAAATGTTAAAATTCATTTAAAATGGAATAGAGGACAATAAAAAGGAAAATAAAAGCCAAGTGTGGGAAAATTCTCCAAGTTATTCAAAACATATGTCACATATTTTTGTACAAATAACTGAAAATACTTTTGCTTTGGACTAAACTAAACTGTTTTACCCGATGAAAGAAAAGAAGAGATGGATCTACACGATGAATCAATTCCATCATTAAAAGGAAGTAAAGTCTTCCAAAAAAGAAACGCGCTTCTTGATTTAGGTCAGGAAGTTGTCGTCCAGACCAGCTGTAGGTTGACGAAAAATTTAGAAAAGTCATCACTAAAATCAGCAGAAATCCACGGACCTCAGCATTAAACAGGGTCGCCAAGTGGTCAGATTTATCCTAACCATGAGAAGGATTTATCTCGTACAATGGGGGGCACCATGCAAATTAGCTGGATAAGACTAATGAATCAAATCCCCAGAAAGGATAATCTCCTTAAAAGATCAAAAATCAGCTTTTAAGCCTGATATTACTCAATCCTTGAGATTGACCTTAAAGATTGAGAATTACAAACTCATGGAATTCAATGATATCTAAACTCGAGCCTGAACGAGAAAATATTTTGATCAAAATTACAAACCGATTTGTTTTCTAAAAACCCATTTTCAATGCGTTCATTACCATTGAACGTAAAATCCTAGGAATTCGCCTGGAATTCATTAGGTCACCTGAACCAAATCGGGTGTCAACCGTAAGAACGGTGGTTGCATAGCATGGTTAAAGACAGGACCTTGTGCCAGACCGAAAAATTATAAGGGTGAGCTTTACTATTGCTCCTACCAAGGCGTCCGACACGTTATAGACCATAATTAAAAGCACGTCAGGGGACATTGCCTTAACAGTTGCTTGTTCAACGCTTTCCTTTACAACCGGACGGTAGTTTTCCGAAAGGTAATATACGGGACAAGTAAACTGGACGTGTTTTAATTATTCTTTAAACAAAGCTTAACGCTATATTAGTTTACTTTTATAAAAATACAAATATATATATATAAGTAATATTATTATTATAAAGGGGGGTTTTTACCGTTTAATGACCGGTTTGTCGATTTTAAAACTTTAGTCGCAGTTAAAACCAAATGTAAAATAATAAATAAATACAAGACTTAATTTAAAGCGTAAAGTAAATAACGATAATGAAATTGCGAATAATAAAAGTGCGATAAAATAAACTTGCGATAATTAAAAAGTACGATAATTAAAAGTACAATTAAATACAATAACAATAAATAAAAATGCGATAATTAGAAGTGCAATTAAATATAAAATAAAGGAAATTAAATATGAAATAAAAGAATTATGCTTATTTAAACTTCCGTAATCATGATGTTTGACGTGTTGATTTTAGTTTTATGCCCATGGGTTAATTGTCCTTTATCCTGAATTATTTAATATGTCCATACGGATTTTGTCCATAATAGTCCATCAGTCATAAATATAAAGAGCAAAAGCCTTCGTCAAATTATCCTTATACCCGAAGTTAAATATTCCAATTAATTGGGGACTCGAACTGTAACAAGATTTTAACACTTTATTTAATAATTACACCAGGATGTCGACTGAGTGTAACCCAAGGTTTTAATATTTTGTTATCAATTACACCAAGTGTCCTTGTACATAATTTCACCCCTGTTTTAATTATTCTAGTGGCTATTAATCTATTCCCGTGTCCAGTTAAATGAACGATTATTCGTACATATAAATACCCCGCCCATCGTGTCCGATCGAGTGTATATGGTAATTTATAGGGACGCCCAATTGTAAATCTTTATATTAACATTAACAAACTATCATTTAGTTAAACAAATATAAAGCCCATTAATAGCCCATAGTCTAATTTCCACGAGTGTCGTTCTTTTGTCCAAACCCCAATTATGGTACAAAGCCCAATTACCCAATTTTAATAATTAGCCCAACATCATGATTACTTTGGATTAAATAAGCATAATAATAACTTAGCTACGAGACATTAAATTTAAAAGGTTGAACATAACTTACAATGATTAAAAATAGCGTAGCGTTACACGGACAGAATTTCGACTTACACCCTTACAACATTTGCTAACATACCCTTATTATTAGGATTTAAAATTAAAATTAAAATTAAAATATAAATTATATATATATATATATATATATATATATATATATATATATATATATATATATATTTACGTATATATTGAGAGAGAGATAGATTGATATATATGTTTTTGCGATCAGAATTCGTTTGCTTTTATAGGGAGTTTCAGTTTTTGGGGCTCCGCGACTCGCGGCATTTTTGCTCTTCAAACTCCGCGAGTCGCAGAGTTTGAAATTCCAGCTCACTCCAAATTGGATCTTAGTCTACCGACGGTTTATTATATAAATATAATATATTTATAATTAATATAATTAATTATATATTATATTATATTTATATACATGGTTAACTTGTAATTTTTAGTCAATTGCGTCGAGCGTTGAGAGTTGACTCTGGTCCCGGTTCCGGATTTTCGAACGTCCTTGCGTACTATTTTATATCTTGTACTTTGCGTTTTGAATCTTGTACTCTTGTAATTTCGAGACGTTTCTTATCAATAATTGGAACCTCTTTGATTGTATTTTGTACTTTTGAGCTTTTTGGTCGTTTGCATCTTCAATTCGTCGAATATGTCTTTTGTCTTCACCTTTTATTATTTAAACGAATATCACTTGTAAATAGAACAATTGCAACTAAAAGCTTGTCTTTCTTGAGGAATAATGCTATGAAATATATGTTTGTTTTTAGCATTATCAAATATTCCCACACTTGAGCGTTGCTTGTCCTCAAGCAATATCATCTTGAAATACTAGAATCACTTCTTTATTCTTCACACTTTGTACATCAATGATTTCTATACGGCGGTATAAACAATGGTAGTAACGATATGGTTTACAGTCCCACATGACTATAAAAATTTAGATCCATTAAGGAAATTGGATCTTTATGAAAACATTTGATCTTTTGAAAATTAAATCTAGTTTTTACCCTAGATAAGTTTTCCAGAATAACCCTTCACCGGTGTTTGCAAAATATTTTTGTGGGTTTGGTGGGTTTCAGATTTGAAAATTTTAGCTCAAAACTTATGGTTTTGTGTCACCCACTTGCTAACCTTGTATTTAGAAAGCAACACGTCCAGTTTACTTGTCCCGTATATTACCTTTCGGTAAACTACCGTCCGGTTGTAAAGGAAAGCGTTGAACAAGCAACTGTTAAGGCAATGTCCCCTGACGTGCTTTTAATTATGGTCTATAACGTGTCGGACGCAATTACTATCCTTGGTAGGAGCAATAGTAAAGCTCACCCTTATAATTTTTCGGTCTGGCACAAGGTCCTGTCTTTAACCATGCTATGCAACCACCGTTCTTACGGTTGACACCCGATTTGGTTCAGGTGACCTAATGAATTCCAGGTGAATTCCTAGGATTTTACGTTCAATGGTAATGAACGCATTGAAAATGGGTTTTTAGAAAATAAATCGGTTTGTAATTTTGATCAAAATATTTTCTCGTTCAGGCTCGAGTTTAGATATCATTGAATTCCATGAGTTTGTAATTCTCAATCTTTAAGGTCAATCTCAAGGATTGAGTAATATCAGGCTTAAAAGCTGATTTTTGATCTTTTAAGGAGATTATCCTTTCTGGGGATTTGATTCATTAGTCTTATCCAGCTAATTTGCATGGTGCCCCCCATTGTACGAGATAAATCCTTCTCATGGTTAGGATAAATCTGACCACTTGGCGACCCTGTTTAATGCTGAGGTCCGTGGATTTCCTGCTGATTTTAGTGATGACTTTTCTAGATTTTTCGTCAACCTACAGCTGGTCTGGACGACAACTTCCCACACTTGGCTTTTATTTTCCTTTTTATTGTCCTCTATTCCATTTTAAATGAATTTTAACATTTTGGTTTGTTTATCAATTTATGTCCTTTCCGAGGTAACAATAATTTCGGTGTTAAAACCTAGTTTTATCATTCATAAATATGTATAAACATGATTTTGAGTTCATTAAAAATTTTGAAAAATTTTACTAGAATTGGGTAGTCAGTATATAAGACTAGGGCTGTTCTTTATTATCAGAGAGCACTAGATTCTAATACAACTACTACTTTACTAGTATTTCTAATGGTAACCAAGTGTATAAAGTAAAAATTTTAAAATCCGAAAGAATTTAACCCCTTCCCACACTTAAGATCTTGCAATGCCCTCATTTGCAAGAAATCAGTAACAATTTAAATTATTGAGGGTGATTTGTGTGAAAATGATTAAATTTTACCAAAGTTTCCAAACATATTTGTGTTTGTTTGCTGAATGATAAATGGTGCACATCATTTGTTCATTCCGTCTTGTTGTTATTTCACATATATTTTGCATCTTGTCGTCAAAATTAGTTGCTTTTGCTGAACTTAATGCCAGTCTTTGAAAATGCGTTGTTTTACCCTGTTGTGTACATAAGATAAACTGCATACATATATACATATTTTTGAAGTTTGGTATATTACCCCACATTCAAAATTTATTAAAATCTAAGAATAAAAGTTAGAAAATTATAAAAACTATTACAATATTAAATAAGTATTAAACGTATCAACATTACAAATAATAAAATAAAAAAAAACTAAGTAGACTAGGGATGATACTGATACCAGTAGGGGTTCCATGCATAACCATAGGTGCTATAAAATGCTTCGGCTGGGTTATACGTAGGATACGGTGGTTGAATCTCTATAGACCAGGGAGAGAATATGGGCTTTGGAGTAGGAATATAGTTTCTACCTATATGTTGGCAATAAGCTATGATTTGGTTTTGATGAACTTGCCAATCTTCAAATGCTCTTTGTCTAGCATTTTCGTACTCATGTGAAGCTATAAACCTTTGCATTTCTTGCATTTCATTTCCCCCTCCTACATTACCTTGCTGTTGGTTTCTCTCAACCTGTGGATGTCTACCATGGTATTGTACTGCGGCGTTATTTCGCCTCTTCAAAACTTTCGCACCATGGTATACATTTAAACCTATTGTATGGGGTTCTGGTTCTTCGACTAATAATCCCCCCCGACTTATATCCACACCGAGATATTCAGCAATCAAAGTAATAAATATACCACCTCCTATTATGCTATGCGGTCTCATCCCCCTAACCATAGTTGATAAATAATAACCCACACAATAAGGTATACTTACAGCGCTTTGTGGGTTTCGAATACACATATGGTAAAACAAATCCTGTTCATTTACCTTTTCCTTGTTCTTACCTCTTTGTGTAATCGAATTAGCTAAAAACCTATGAATTACTCTTAATTCAGCTCTATCTATATCCAAATAAGAGTAATTTCCCCCTTTGAATCGGTGATGGCTTGTCATTTGACTCCATACACCATGTATATCAAAATTTTCATCTATCTTTCTACCATTTAGTATCAACCCTCTACAATCGGCAGATGCTCACTCCTCAGGCGTATATATACGTAAAGCCTGAGCCATGTCTAGTAAAGACATGTGGCGCATCGAACCTCCCAACAAAAATCTAATAAAAGGTCGATCGATTAAACTAGCTACCCGATCATTTAATTCTATACTACACAACAATTCTTCACACCATACTTTATATACAGGTCTACGCATGGTGAATAAACGTACCCAGTCGTTAAAAGTAGAATTACCATACCTCTGTGCAAGTAATTCTCTAATTGGCCCGGCCAATTCTACAGTTTCTAATGGTCCCCATTCTATGACCCTAGGTACCTTAACAGCTTTAGAATGAAGAGTATGCAAACCCCTTTGATATTTTGGATAATCTATCCAAAGTCTGTCAAATCTCAGGTTCGGGTGCAAATCTTCCAAGTGCATATCAGAAAATGTCATGACTGGATGAGGTATATCTTGTTTGTAGTAGTTATCCACCTCCTGTTGTTCCGCATTCTCAGCAGGAGCATTGCGAGCTTGGGATGAAGATTCACCCCTTTCAGTCTGCAAAACACATCAAACACAATTTTTGTGCATCCAAATATGCATTAGTGTCAGCAAAATCATCAATTAAAATAATTACAATGACATGATCAATTTATATCAAACTTAAGCTCATTTTCACATTTTTATCAAATCTACACTTTTTCAAATAAGCATATACGAAAATGTTCGCCAAGTTCATAAGCATTCAACTCAAATAACATGTCAAAATAATCATTACTAGCAATTAAACAAGTTTCAAATGGCATTATCTCTCAAAAATCAAGTTCATGAATTTTAGACTTGAAAAAGTCCACTTTAATTCTCAAAATCATGTTTAAGCTCAAAGTTTGGATCATTTAACTACCTAAACATGTTACACTACTTAATTTAGCAACAATTCATGACAAAAATCGGCCATAACCTGTTTATATCAAAAAGTCCCAAATTTGCTCAAGAACACAAACCCTAGATTACTCAAAATTTGAAGTTTAAGGCTTCTAATCATGTTAAATAGCATCAATCTAGGTTATACAAGCATAATACATAAACAATTTAAGCATAATTACACTAAAAAGCATCAAAATCAAATTGGGGAAAAATTGCTCAAGAACACTAATTTTCGGATTAAATGGTGTTTAGGTGTAGAAATTTACCGTTTTTCTTGAGTAATTCCTTGATAGCATCCTTCTTAACATGATTTTAGTAAAAGATTTGATGATTAACGGTTAAAAATTGTGATTTTGGGGGTGTTTTCTTGGGTTTTTTCGGGTTATTTTCGCAGTATTTTTCGTGGGTGTGGTGTGCAACTGAGCTATTCTTGCGTTTTATTTTTTTGTTCTGTAATTCGGTCCCTCCGCGAGTCGCGGTGTTTGAACCTTCAAACTCCGCGAGTCGCAAAGTTTGTATTTTTTTTTTAAACAATCCTTAACTTGTTAAAACAATTAAGTAATTAATTTTAAAATTTTGTTTCCCTTGTTATTTAGAACGAGGTCGTTTCGGATCGATGTCCTAGTTTGATTGTTTTAAAAGCTAAGATTTTTGGGGTTTTTTAATGTTTTTGGCATACTTTAATTCAATAAGATTAAAAATAATGATAATAAAAGTTCTCGTCCCTCTCTCGGGTAAAGCAATTTCGGTTCAAAGACCTAGTCTTCAACTTACGACGAATTTTAAAAATCATATTTTTAACTTAGCGAGATAAAGTAAATTTTTGTTTTTAAATTCACACAACTTAAATATAAAATTCAAAATTAATATTAAAAATTCACACCAAACTTACAATTTAAAATGCATAAAAATAAAATTCATATTTTTTTAAAAATTAAAAATTCACACCAAACTTAATTTAAAAATTCATATTATAAATTCACACCAAACTTATATTAATTTTTCAAATATTTACAATTTTAAATATATTGTTTTTACAAAGTTTACAATATTAATTTAAGATTTATATATTAATTTTAAAAACATGGTAAAAATAAAATGAAAAATCTTTTTGGCTTTTTATCCCACTTTAATCAATCAAATATTATCAAAAATATGCGCCCCTCTTTTCGGTAAAGTAATTTCGGTTCCAAGACCTAATTTAACTCATGACGAATTTTTGAAATATTTTGGGTTGATTGATTAAAGATATTTATACCTTAAGAATAAACGTTAAATTTCGCAGTGATGTAATAAATTTTTGTATGATATCAATAATTTCGGTCGCCAAACCTAATTTTATTCAATATCAATTTAATACTTTATAGCGAATAAATTAGCGTTTATTATCAAAAGGTTAAAAATAAAAATAAAAAAAAATAAAAACTGTACAAACATACCTGTGAAATAGATTTCTTAGTTATACGATCTATCCCATTCATAAGATAGTCAGTTTAATTGGTTTTCCATGGCTACATAGGCGTAACCTCGAGCATTCAGTGTTTTTTCTTCTAAACATATGAACGGTCCGTCTCTGCATAAAGTAACAAATTCGGTGTTTGAATAGGTTTGATTATTTGAACATTTACCTGCATGTGACCATTTTCCGCATTTGTGACATCTTTCTAGGTGTCGTGCTCTTCTTTTCGCTGCGGATTTTGATTTTCCTTTACCAAATTGTGACTTATTATCTTCGCATCTGGATTCTTTTCTTACTCCGTCCAATCTTTCTCTGATTACTGATACTATTTCACTCGGAAGTGTGTCATTATTACGTTTAGTGATCAAAGCGTGTAGCATTAGACCATGGTTTAGTTCACAGGCAGTCTTCATTTCCAAAAAAAATAATAATTCAGAATGGGGGGAGAAGACTAGTTCTTTAGGGTCTGCTAGGGAAAGACCATTCGGGTTCCATTTTCGAGAACTACACGAAAACAGACAATCTAACAGAAATACATATTATCCTTTAAAGACTTGATTCTCCCCACACTTAGTTAGCTGTTGTGTCGAAATTGTAATTAACTTCGTTGTCAACTTCCATCGGACCATGTATGTAATGTTTAACTCTGTGACCATTAACTTTAAATTCAATCCCATTTGAATTTATTAATTCTATCGTTCCGTATGGAAAAACTCTTTTGACTATGAATGGTCCAGACCATCTTGATTTCAATTTTCCAGGAAATAGCTTGAATCGTGAATTGAAAAGAAGAACTCTGTCTCCTTCCTTAAATTCTTTTGAAGTTCTGATTCTTTTATCATGCCATTTCTTCGTTCTTTCCTTATAGATCAACGAATTTTCGTATGCTTCATGTCTTAATTCTTCTAATTCGTTTAGTTGACTTAATCGTAGACGTCCGGCTTCATGTAAATCAAGATTACATGTCTTCAAAGCCCAAAATGCTTTGTGTTCAATTTCTACTGGAAGATGACATGCTTGTCCATAAACAAGTCTAAAAGGTATGGTTCCAATTGGAGTTTTGTAGGCTGTTCTAAAAGCCCAGAGTGCATCCTCCAATTTAATGGACCATTCCTTCGGATTTGATCCTATGGTTTTCTCTAGAATACGTTTTAAAGCTCGGTTGGTATTTTCAACTTGTCCACTTGTTTGTGGATGATATGCGGTGGAGATTTTATGAGTTACTCCATATCTTTTAAGAACTTTCTCAAGTTGATTATTACAAAAATGAGTACCCCGATCACTTATTAAAGCTTTCGGTGTTCCAAACCTTGCAAAAAGACGTTTTAAAAAGTTGACTACAACTCGTGCATCGTTAGTTGGGAGAGCTTGTGCTTCCGCCCATTTAGATACATAATCAATGGCTACGAGAATATAGAGATTATTATGAGATTTTGGAAATGGACCCATAAAGTCAATACCCCAAATGTCAAATACTTCACATACTTGGATGACATTTTGTGGCATTTCATCACGTTGACTTATTTTTCCGGCCCTTTGACAAGCATCACAGGATTTGCAAAGAAGGTGTGCGTCTTTGTAAATTGTAGGCCAATAGAATCCAGCATCATAAACTTTTCTTGCTGTTAGTTGAGGCCCATAATGCCCTCCTATTGGTCCTGTGTGACAATGGTTTAATATTTTACTGGCTTCATCTCCAAATACACATCGGCGTATTATTCCATCGGGACAACTTTTAAACAGATGTGGATCTTCCCAAAAATAGTGTTTTATATTACTGAAGAATTTCTTTCGTTTTTGGTACGATAATCCTTTTTCAAGGAATTCACAAACTAAGTAGTTTGCATAGTCTGCAAACCATGGAATTTCATTATAATCTATCTTCAATAGATATTCATCAGGAAAGTTGTCTTGTATGGCCGATTCATTTAGAACTTCTAATTCGGGATTTTCAAGACGAGAAAGATGATCAGCGGCGAGATTTTCTGCTCCTTTTTTATCTCGGATTTCAATATCAAACTCTTGTAAGAGTAAGATTCAACGGATTAACCTTGGTTGAGCATCTTGTTTTGAAAATAGGTATCTAAGAGCAGAATGGTCGGTATAGACCACCGTTTTAGCTAGAACGAGATATGATCGAAATTTGTCAAAAGCAAAGACAATAGCAAGGAGTTCTTTTTCAGTAGTTGTATAGTTCGTTTGTGCTCCTTGTAACGTCTTACTGGCATAATATATAGGTTGAAATCGTTTTTCAATCCTTTGTCCTAAAACGGCTCCCATTGTAAAATCACTTGCATCGCACATTAATTGAAATGGTAGATTCCAATTTGGTGTTATCATGATCGGCGCATTAGTGAGTTTCTCTTTAAGAATATTAAAAGATTTGATACATTCATCTGAAAAGATGAATGGAGCATCCTTTTCTAGGAGTTTATTCATAGGAGTGGTAATTTTAGAAAAATCTTTTATGAAACGTCGGCAAAAACCGGCATGCCCTAGAAAACTCCAAACTCCTCTAACATTGGTGGGATGTGGAAGTATAGCAATTACATCTACTTTAGCTCTATCCACTTCAATTCCTTCTTTTGAAATTTTATGACCAAGAACGATGCCTTCTTTAACCATAAAATGGCATTTCTCCCAATTAAGAACTAGATTTGATTGTTCGCATCTAATAAGCATTCGTTCCAGATTAACTAGACATGATTCAAATGTATCACCGAAGACTAAAAAGTCATCCATGAAAACTTCCATGCATTCTTCTATCATGTCGTGAAAAATCGCCATCATACACCTTTGAAAGGTTGCAGGGGCGTTACAAAGTCCAAATGGCATGCGTTTGTAAGCAAAAGTACCATAAGGGCACGTGAATGTGGTTTTCTCTTGATTTTCGGGTGCTATTGGAATTTGAAAATATCCGGAAAATCCATCTAGAAAACAATAGTAACTATTTCCGGCTAATCTTTCCAACATTTGATCAATGAAAGGTAAGAGAAAGTGATCTTTCCTGGTGGCGTCATTTAATTTTCTATAATCAGTACATACACGCCATCCTGTTACAGTCCTAGTAGGAATAAGCTCATTTTTCTCATTTGTAATGACAGTCATGCCACCCTTCTTAGGCACGCATTGAACTGGGCTTACCCATGGACTATCAGAAATTGGATAAATTAGACCTGCATCTAGTAGTTTAATAATCTCTTTCTTAACTACATCTTGCATATTAGGATTTAGTCTTCATTGGCATTGCACATACGTTTTATGACCTTCTTCCATAAGGATTTTATGTGTGCAATACGAAGGACTTATTCCTTTAATATCATGAATCTTCCATGCAATGGCTGGTTTATGAGCTTTCAACACAGAAATGAGTTGTGATTTCTCATTTTCAGTAAGAGAAGACGATATTATTACAGGTAATTCAGATTCACCATGTAAATAAGCGTATTCCAAATGTTTTGGAAGTGGCTTTAACTCTAATTTCGGAGGTTCTTCTATCGATGATTTGTATCGATATCTGTCTTCTTCTTTTAGCATTTGAATTTCTTCTGTTGTTGGTTCATATCCATTAGCTATAAGTGTAGCTAACATTTCAGCTTCATCAATTGGTTCATTACCTTCTCCTAAAGAACATTCTCCTGTTCCTTGTAATTCTGGAAATTCTTCTAATAATTCTGCATGTGCATCTATAGTTTGAATATAATAACATGTATCATCTGCAGATTGTGGTTGTTGCATTGCTCTATCAACTGAAAAGGTAACACTCTCATCCTCTATACTTAGGGTCAATTTCTTACCGAACACGTCTATCATTGCTTTAGCCGTGTTTAAGAATGGTCTTCCTAATATGAGAGGAACTTGAGAATCTTCTTCCATGTCCAGAACAACAAAATCTACTGGAAATACTAAAGTACCAACTTTAACTAGCATGTTCTCCATTATCCCTCTAGGATATTTTATTGATCTATCGGCTAGTTGTATGCTTATTCTGGTTGGTTTCAATTCTCCAAGGTCTAGTTTAGCTTATAGTGAATACGGCATTAGATTTATACTAGCACCTAAGTCTGCCAATGCTTCTATTGAACTAAGACTACCCAGAAAACATGGAATTGTGAAACTTCCTGGATCAGATAGTTTTTCTGGTATCTTATTCAACAGCACTGCTGAACAATTAGCATTCATGGTAACAGCCGAGAGTTCTTCCATTTTCTTTCTATTTGAGATTAGATCTTTCAAGAATTTAGCATATCTAGGCATTCCTGAAATCACATCAATGAAAGGAAGATTTACATTTATCTGTTTAAACATATCCAAGAATTTGGATTGCTCGGCTTCAAGTTTCTCTTTCTTCATTTTACTCGGGTAAGGAAGTGGTGGTTGGTATGGTTTAACATAAGGTTTAGCCTTAACTTTGTTATCTTCATTAACCTTCTCAACTACCGGTTCTTTTTCCTTATCTTGATCAGGTTGTGGTTCTTGTGGAGTAGGAATAGCTTCATCAGAAGATACAGGTATTTCAGGTGGTTTAAGTGTTGTACCACTTCTTGTGGTAATGGCTTTAGCTGTTTCATTCCGGGGGTTAGCATTTATATCACTAGGTAGACTTCCCGGTTTTCTTTCACCTATTAACCTTGCTAGGTTACTTACTTCTTGTTCCAAGTTTTGAATAGAAGCTTGTTAATTTCTAAATGCTTGAGCATTTTGTTCATTAATTTGTTTCTGAGATGTGAAAAACTGCGTTTGAGTTTCAACTAGCTTCGTCATCATATCTTCTAAATTCAGCTTTTTATCATCGGTTTGTTGTGGTGGTTTGTTTTGAAAATTAGGTCTTTGCTGGTTGTAAGTATTATTGGATACTTGTTGATTGCTAAGACCTTGTTGGTTGTTGTATGGAATATTTCGGTTATAATTCTGGTTTTGATTGTAAATAGGTCTTGGCGGTTGATAATTATTCTGATAATTATTTCCAGGCCTTTGGTTTATGTATGAAATGTTCTCTCTTTGTTCCATTGTTAGTTCAATACTGAGACAATCTTTTGTCAAATGTGGTCCTCCACACTGCTCACAACTAATTCGTATTGAGTGAATATCTTTAGTCATCTTTTCCATTCGTCTCTCGACAGCATCGATTTTTGCGGAAATGGAATCTAAGTCATGGCTAGAATCGGCTCTATCTGCTTTAGATGATCTAATGATATCTTTTTCTTGGTGCCACTCATGTGAGTGGGAAGCAGTGTTATCAATAATTTTGTAAGCATCAGTTTTGGTTTTCTTCATAATAGAACCACCAGCTGCTATATCTATGTCTTTCCTTGTAGTGATGTCGCATCCTTGGTAGAATATTTGTACTATTTGACAGGTGTCTAAACCATGTTGCGGACATCCTCTTAATAACTTTCCAAATCTAGTCCACGCCTCATATAGAGTTTCATTTGGCTTCTGTTTGAACGTAACAATTTCTCCTTGAAGTCTTACGGCTTTAGATGCAGGAAAGAATTGTTTAAGAAATTTTTCAACTAAAACATCCCATGTATCGATCGCCCCTTCAGGTAACGATTCCAACCAATCTTTGGCTTCTCCCTTTAAAGTCCAGGGAAATAACATGAGATATATCTGTTCATCCTCCACTTCTCGGATTTTAAATAGTGTGCAGATCCTATTAAAGGTACGTAGATGTTCATTTGGATCTTCCTTCGGCGCACCACTAAATTGGCATTGATTAGTCACCATGTGTAGAATTTGTCCTTTGATTTCATAATATGGCGCATTAATATCTGGATGAGTAATTGCGTGACCTTGGCCAGTGCGTTTAGCTCTCATTCGGTCTTCCATACTTAATGGTTCTGTTACTTCCATAATTGAATTTGTTGAATCGGAATCACTAGAGGATTCTGATTTAATGGTTCGTTCCTCAACAATCTCTGTTTGAATGATTGGTGGTTCCAGAGGAAAGTTTAGTGGTTCAGGATCTACGAATCGTCCCTGTATATTCTCCGGATTCTCAATTGTGAGGTCGGGTTCAAAAAATGGATTATCGGAAATTTGAACTGGAGTACTTGGTCGACTGGATGACGATTCTAAAGAAAAATCAACGGCAGTAATATTTGCTAAATGTCTTGATCTAGTTACAGGTGGTGAACGTACAAAAGGTGATGAACGTCTTGCTCGGTGCATTCACTGAATATCCTATTAGTTTTTAAAAGAAAAGAAAAATTATAATAAGTTATCTAATCAATAGACTTTTCTGATTTTACCCACGTTTCGAATAGCTAAAAGATGCAGCAGAGGGGCAGGATTCGTTTGGTCTCAATATAATTGAGGACTGTTTGGCTCCAATAACCCGGTCCACGTACAAATCCAACGATTACTACGAACCAGAAAATTTTGATGTCTATCAATTTAACCACTTAAAATAAATTTTCGTAATTTTAATAAATTTAGATAAGAAGTAGAATAAAAATCTATGTCCTAAAAACTAGAATAGCGAGAAATAAGAAAGAAAAAGAGCGTGTCGAAAAAGGTCGAAAAAGAAAAATGGTTGAAAAATAAAAGGTGACGGAAAAATAAAAGAAACTTATAACACTTAAAAACACTTGACTAACCTAACCTTATTACTACAACTAACTTAAAATTATAATCGCAAATTGAGATTACTAATTGGAATGATAATTGATACATAGGTAAAAGTCGTCTAAAAATATTAAAGCTTACAAGAAAAACTATATCCCAAATGGAAATAACTAAAACTTAAAAAGGCGTCGCAAAATTCTAAAGTACCTAAATCTTAGTCTAAAGAAAAAGCATTTAAGGAATTCTACGGCAAAGCCTAAAAATCTAGAAGTAAAAATAACTATGGCAAAAACTAAGTTTAAAACTAAATATGAGCTAAAAATACAAATATTACGCTAAAACGATTAAAAAGGGACAAAAATATAAAAATATACAAAAAGTTGTAAAAAGTACAAATTTTATAAAAATATTATTTTTATATTAATTATTTATTAAAACTATTAATTTTATATTTTATTAAACTAATTAAAACAAAATAAACTAATAAAAACTAAATATTATAATAAATATACCCTAATTAGGGTTTAAGTTTAAATATAATTAATAAAAACCCGTATATAATGCTGCTACGGCTTCTGTGTACCCGTGTCAGACTGTCTCCGCGAGTCGCGGTATTCGAGGCTGCAAACTCCGCGAGTCGCGGGGTTCAAAAATTCAACTCTGGTACAGTTTTTTAATTCGACGTTTTTTTTATATTTTCGAATAATTAAAAACGTATTTTTACAAAAGTGAATTTTAATAAAAGTAAACAAAAAATAAAAATTTTTTTTTAAATATTTAGCGTTGCGCTTTCGGCATTTAAGACTTTCCCCGGCAGCGGCGCCAAAAATAACTTGATGTTATAGCGTGAGGGTACGAAATAGTATTATTTTTACTAGGAAATACTACAAAATATGACACAAGTTTTATTAATTTACGGATGGGATATACTTAAACCTTGCTACAACATTTATAGGCAGTGTACCTAATCGTACAGTAGTGTAGTTTTTAGTAAGTCCGGTTCGTTCCACAGGGAAAATCTTTAAACAAAGCTTAACGCTATATTAGTTTACTTTTATAAAAATACAAATATATATATAAGTAATATTATTATTATAAAGGGGGGTTTTTACCGTTTAATGACCGGTTTGTCGATTTTAAAACTTTAGTCGCAGTTAAAACCAAATGTAAAATAATAAATAAATACAAGACTTAATTTAAAGCATAAAGTAAATAACGATAATGAAATTGCGAATAATAAAAGTGCGATAAAATAAACTTGCGATAATTAAAAAGTACGATAATTAAAAGTGCAATTAAATACAATAACAATAAATAAAAATGCGATAATTAGAAGTGCAATTAAATATAAAATAAAGGAAATTAAATATGAAATAAAAGAATTATGCTTATTTAAACTTCCATAATCATGATGTTTGACGTGTTGATTTTAGTTTTATGCCCATGGGTTAATTGTCCTTTGTCCTGAATTATTTAATATGTCCATACGGATTTTGTCCATAATAGTCCATCAGTCATAAATATAAAGAGCGAAAGCCTTCGTCAAATTATCCTTATACCCGAAGTTAAATATTCCAACTAATTGGGGACTCGAACTGTAACAAGATTTTAATACTTTATTTAATAATTACACCAGGATGTCGACTGAGTGTAACCCAAGGTTTTAATATTTTGTTATCAATTACACCAAGTGTCCTTGTACATAATTTCACCCCTGTTTTAATTATTCTACTAGTGGCTATTAATCCATTCCCGTGTCCGGTTAAATGAACGATTATTCATACATATAAATACCCCGCTCATCGTGTCCGATCGAGTGTATATGGTAATTTATAGGGACGCCCAATTGTAAATCTTTATATTAACATTAACAAACTATCATTTAGTTAAACAAATATAAAGCCCATTAATAGCCCATAGTCTAATTTTCACAAGTGTCGTTCTTTTGTCCAAACCCCAATTATGGTACAAAGCCCAATTATCCAATTTTAGTAATTAGCCCAACATCATGATTACTTTGGATTAAATAAGCATAATAATAACTTAGCTACGAGACATTAAATTAAAAAGGTTGAACATAACTTACAATGATTAAAAATAGCGTAGCGTTACACGGACAGAATTTCGACTTACACCATTACAACATTTGCTAACATACCCTTATTATTAGGATTTAAAATTAAAATTAAAATTAAAATATAAATTATATATATATATTTACGTATATATTGAGAGAGAGATAGATTGATATATATGTTTTTGCGATCAGAATTCGTTTGCTTTTATAGGGAGTTTCAGTTTTTGGGGCTCCGCGACTCGCGCCATTTTTGCTCTTCAAACTCCGCGAGTCGCGGAGTTTGAAATTCCAGCTCACTCCAAATTGGATCTTAGTCTGCCGACGGTTTATTATATAAATATAATATATATATAATTAATATAATTAATTATATATTATATTATATTTATATACATAGTTAACTTGTAATTTTTAGTCCATTGCGTCGAGCGTTGAGAGTTGACTCTGGTCCCGGTTCCGAATTTTCGAACGTCCTTGCGTACTATTTTATATCTTGTACTTTGCGTTTTGAATCTTGTACTCTGGTAATTTCGAGACGTTTCTTATCAATAATTGGAACCTCTTTGATTGTATTTTGTACTTTTGAGCTTTTTGGTCGTTTGCGTCTTCAATTCGTCGAATCTGTCTTTTGTCTTCACCTTTTATTATTTAAACGAATATCACTTGTAAATAGAACAATTGCAACTAAAAGCTTGTCTTTCTTGAGGAATAATGCTATGAAATATATGTTCGTTTTTAGCATTATCAAATAGCGTGAGGGTACGAAATAGTATTATTTTTACTAGGAAATACTACAAAATATGACACAAGTTTTATTAATTTACGGATGGGATATACTTAAACCTTGCTACAACACTTATAGGCAGTGTACCTAATCGTACAGTAGTGTAGTTTTTAGTAAGTCCGGTTCGTTCCACAGGGAAAATCTTTAAACAAAGCTTAATGCTATATTAGTTTACTTTTATAAAAATACAAATATATATATAAGTAATATTATTATTATAAAGGGGGGTTTTTACCGTTTAATGACCGGTTTGTCGATTTTAAAACTTTAGTCGAAGTTAAAACCAAATGTAAAATAATAAATAAATACAAGACTTAATTTAAAGCGTAAAGTAAATAACGATAATGAAATTGCGAATAATAAAAATGCGATAAAATAAACTTGCGATAATTAAAAAGTACGATAATTAAAAGTGCAATTAAATACAATAACAATAAATAAAAATGCGATAATTAGAAGTGCAATTAAATATAAAATAAAGGAAATTAAATATGAAATAAAAGAATTATGCTTATTTAAACTTCCGTAATCATGATGTTTGACGTGTTGATTTTAGTTTTATGCTCATGGGTTAATTGTCCTTTGTCCTGGATTATTTAATATGTCCATACGGATTTTGTCCATAATAGTCCATCAGTCATAAATATAAAGAGCGAAAGCCTTCATCAAATTATCCTTATACCCGAAGTTAAATATTCCAACTAATTGGGGACTCGAACTGTAACAAGATTTTAATACTTTGTTTAATAGTTACACCAGGATGTCGACTGAGTGTAACCCAAGGTTTTAATATTTTGTTATCAATTACACCAAGTGTCCTTGTACATAATTTCACCCCTGTTTTAATTATTCTAGTGGCTATTAATCCATTCCCATGTCCGGTTAAATGAACGATTATTCGTACATATAAATACCCCGCCCATCGTGTCCGATCGAGTGTATATGGTAATTTATAGGGACGCCCAATTGTAAATATTTATATTAACATTAACAAACTATCATTTAGTTAAACAAATATAAAGCCCATTAATAGCCCATAGTCTAATTTCCACAAGTGTCGTTCTTTTGTCCAAACCCCAATTATGGTACAAAGCCCAATTACCCAATTTTAGTAATTAGCCCAACATCATGATTACTTTGGATTAAATAAGCATAATAATAACTTAGCTACGAGACATTAAATTAAAAAGGTTGAACATAACTTACAATGATTAAAAATAGCGTTACACGGACAGAATTTCGACTTACACCCTTACAACATTTGCTAACATACCCTTATTATTAGGATTTAAAATTAAAATTAAAATTAAAATATAAATTTTATATATATATATATATATATATATATATATATATATATATATATATATAATACATATATCATAACAAAATTTAATATTTTTATATACAAAATGAATATATGAAACATATATGTATTATTAATATAAAAATGATATAACTAATACATATATATATATATATATATATATATATATATATATATATATATATATATATATATATATATATATATATATATATATATATGTGTGTGTGTGTGTGTGTGTGTGTGTGTGTGTGTGTGTGTTCAATTACAACTATGTATATTAAAAAATATACAAATGATATAGGTTCGTGAATCTGAGGCCAACCTTGCACTCATTCAATGACGACATATGTATTTTTACTACGAAATACAGTATTGTGAATTTCATTACTCCCTTTTTATATATATTTTTGGGACTGAGAATACATGCGCTGATTTTACTAACGTTTTACGAAATAGACACAAGTGATCAAAAACTACATTCTATAGCTGGATTATGAATATTGAATATCACCCCTTTTTAGCTTGGTAACCTAATAATTAGGAAACGGGTATGGCCCCTAATTGACGCGAATCCTAAAGATAGATCTATGGACCTCGACAAGTCCCATCCGGGGTACGGATGCTTTAGTACTTCGAGATTATTATTATTATACAGATGAGAGGTTCTGTTTGGGGATATTCTATGCATTAAAGTTAAGTCGGTTATCAAGCGTTCACCATATGAATGATTTTTAATTCGCGGGTTACGCGTGTTATTTTGTACTCGGGTTACGTGTATAATTAAATATATGAAATCTTATGGTCTATTAAAATGATGGAAATGAATGTTTATGATAAACTAATGAACTCACCAACCTTTTGGTTGACACTTGAAAGCATGTTTATTCTCGGGTTTGAAAGAAATCTATGCACTTGCTCATTTAGAGATATTATTTGGAGTCATTCATGACATATTTCAAAAGACGTTGCATTCGAGTCATTGAGTTCAACAAGATTACTACTAAGTCATTTATAGTTTGGATATATTATGAAAGGGTATGCATGCCTGTCAACTTTCGATGTAATGAAAGTTTGTATTTTAAAAACAAATGCAATGTTTGTAAAATGTATCATATAGAGGTCAAGTACCTCGCGATGTAACCAAATGTAATGTATTCGTCCAGATGGATTAGGACGGGTTATCACATGTGGTATCAGAGCGGTGATCTTAGCGAACCAGGTCTTAGCGAACCAGGTCTTGCATTAGTGTGTCTAACTGATAGTTGTTTAGATGCATTAGTGAGTCTGGACTTCGACCTTGTCTGCATGTCAAAAGTTTTGCTTATCATTTCGTGTCAAAAATTACCTGTTTATCATTCTTAGGAAATTACTTGCTTATCATTCTTAGTCAAGACACATCTTACTGCATTGACTGCATGAATAGTGTATAGACAAAATTCATATCTTAGAGTATCTACTAATTCATATCTTAGCATTCTGTTACTGTAAACTTTGCCTGATATATTCCGTAAACTCCTCCGTAATCTACGAAATCTTTTGTTCTATATATATATATAGATATTCTATGTAATTAGAATATCATCCAATAGCCGAAAATCATTTCCTATCGAAAAATCCTTTACTCAATCGTACGAAATGGAACACGTCACTAGTTCAAGTTCTTTGGAACCCGACAGCAATTCCGACATGGATGTTCACCTAAGCTCCGGAAAGCAGCGTCACCAGAATGAATCAACCAATCATCCATCCCCAATTCATCTGATGGGTTCGTAGTCTACTAAATCATTGGAGTTAAAAAGAAGGCGATCCCTTCCACCAATCTTATTACCCTCTTGGAGAAGAACCTGAAGCACTTACCGGCGAACCTGTTCGTGATACTATTTTCTCTCTCATTTCCAGAGTATCTCGTGACGATTATATACTATCTCAGATTCTCGATCTTATTCATCCGCTCGTCTGAACCGCAAATTATTCTGGAGTAATGGAAGAAGTTAATGAACTTCGCGCCGAATAATCAATTTGGAGAATATGGTGCAAAATTTACCAGCTTCAGCAACATCATCGGCATCAACAATACCATCAGTAAACAGCACTAGTACCATCAACAATCCATGCCTCAACATCTCATTCTGTACCTCGAGTATAATCATCGTTCTACGTATCATTCTACATCAATTATCTTCGTTCTTCATGGCGATTATATAATCTCTAATGTTTTAGAGATTATGTATTCTAGTTCTAACGGTAAATCAAATGAGATTAATATTATATTAACTCATTAAATCCATGATTACATCTGAAGAAAATATATATGTATATATGTTTTCATAAAGATTGTAATTAAAAATTATTTTGTACAAACTGTTAATGATGAAAATATTTTAACGGGTAGGTAATACCTGAGGAGTATTTAAATTTCACATTAATAAGTTACACTATACATTTTTCGAATCTGATTCAACAGTCATTTACTATCCTACTTACAACCACAGATATACGAATCCGTTCACCACAGAATAACCATTTTCATTCAATTTTATATTTGGATTTTGACCTGTCAGAATCTAACAAGTGACATAATGAAGAAAAAACATTTGACAAAATAAAAATTGTTAGAAACAAATAAATTAATTATGAGAAATTTTGTTAAAAATCTACGCTAACTATTCCTAGCTAACTGTTAATTCCTTATTACATTTTATTTATCGCAATTTATTTATCGCAATTTAATTATCGTAATTTTAATTCTCGCAATTTTATTTATCGTCATTTAATTTCTGTTATTTATTTTACGCACTTTAATTATCGGGACACGTATACAATGTTTTGACATATCATATCGACGCATCTATATATATTATTTGGAATAACCATAGACACTCTATATGCGGTAATGATTGAGTTAGCTATACAGGGTTAAGGTTGATTCTCAAATAATATATATACTTTGAGTTGTGATCGAGTCTGAGACATGTATATAATGGGTCACGACACGTATTAATTAATTTGAATATTATATATTAAACTATATATGAATTATTAAATTACTAATTGTGGAATGCTAACTGTGGACTGCCAACATTGGACAATTAAAATGAATTAAAATATTGATTATAACATATGAAACTAAACAATTCATCAAGTTAGCCACTTGATTTCATCTTAAACCTCATTTATATCTTGACGATTACAATCTGTGTTCAAACCTTTCATGATTCTTGAAAACACCTCAATCGAGAGGATGAACCAACCGCACTTCATCTACGGAAGAAAAGATTGATTCATATAGTTATGCACCTGAAAACACTCGAAACCTAAGTAAACGTCTAACACATATCTGTGCTAGCTCCTTTGGCGTTGTTATTATCGAAAATAACCTTGCAATCTCTTTCCAAAGTAGCCAATTTTGTCACAGCTTCAGCAAATCAATTTCGACCTTCCATTCAAACAAACTCTATTATAACTTTGATATATAAGTTGCCTTTCATCAACATTACCATAGAACCTTTTATATTCCACCACAATAGCAGTAAATTTACCAACAACCTTGTTGATCTTTGACTTTTCAAAAAATTATTATATTTGTTCATTAAAACCCTATCATATACTCATCCGCATCTTGTAACGAGAATGGCCATACCAACTAACGAGAAGCATCAGTCATCAATCTCGAATCTCGCAGCATTTTCACTTCAACAGTTATATAACGTGCAACTCCTGGAATTTTGATCTTCAATTCTGAAAAGCACCCAGTCTACGAATCAATACTCTGAATTATGAAAAAGCTGAATGAAGCAGCAAAAACTGTAGACAACCGTAAATGACCTTAATCGTCGGAAGTTTGATGATAAAGAATAGTATGTTGGAAAAGCTCAGAAAAGTTAGAACTGGAAAACGGATTGAGCTAACCACGAAGGAGACCAAGGACAAATACAAGGACCATACCCTATATTAAAAGAATCCAGGTAATTCTGGATCCGTTGAAATCTTTAGAGAATATCTTGCTCTGAAGTCATGTTAAAATCTTGCGAAAAAATTTTTCTTCATCAACCTTCGAACTTGGAAATTCCAAAATATCATCATAAATATCTTCGATATTTCTGAGGATATTTTCATAAATATTTTCGTCCGAAATTATATACCTCTTCGTGCTTCCTGAATTTCATTATTTTGGAAACTTCTGTAAAATCTAAGTTAATTTATGAATGAATTTTGTAGAAATGTAAAAAAATTGATGCATGAATTAGTATAATATAATTACACTTGATCAACGTGATTATATTACAGTAAGTTATGCTGAGTTTCTAATGAAACGTGATGATTCACAGATCATAACGTCATCATGTGTCATGTTACATAACTCTTTCATTCTTCTTAACCTCTGAACATATCAAGAAAATATATTCTTGATAGTTCTATTCTCAGTGATTCTGGTAATTTGACAAATCAAATCGTGCCATTACGTTCTTTCTTGTTTAGAACATTAAGTTCATTCGAAACTCCATACTTACGAATTCTGGACCATTACTCCCTTTACTAGAGGTTGAGAAGAGAATAAAATGGCAAAGAGCTCCAAAATATAAGAGAAAAATATAAAGCCCAATACCAATACAGAAATTACAAACCGTGGATATCAGTGCGTATAGCAATATAAAGACAAAGGGAGGATTATAAATACAATAATCCCTAGAGCATAGTAGAAATAAACAGATTCTTCTGGTGGAAGTTGGAAAAGAAGAACGATCAGTACGATAGTCAGAATAAGAATAAGGATTAGAACCGGATTAAGCATTATTATAATCTTTTGGGTATATCAATTGAGAAAGAAGGTATAGGAGTGGTGAAAACTAATGGAATGGAAAAGGTAAATTTATAATGGAAATATCAGACGTAGTAATTGGGACAGATCATCGCATTTAATTAAAGAGTTCCTAATTTCCTTAAATCTCGAAGAATCAGATCTTACAGATTTCCAAGATTTTCTTTTGAATCCCTTGAAATTCGGAAATCCACCGTGACTACGTCAAAAGTTAAATCTCTATCTCTATCTTTTGTGACAGCTTCACTCGTACACTTCACATCATCGAATCGTTTTATCTATATTAATCAATAATGATTAAACTCTATTTATCAACTCATATTCGTCATGAAAACATACTTATTGTCAACCATGACCATTGCAATCAAATTTTGGGACGAAATTTCTTTAACGGGTAGGTACTGTGATGACCCGAAGATTTTCGACCAAATTTAAACTTAATCTTTGTATGATTTTGACACGATAAGCAAAGTCTGTAATATTGAGTCTCAAAATTTTGAACTGTTTTCATATATTAATTTCCTCTGTGACTATTTTCGATGATTCACGAACCTTTAATCGTATATATATATATATATATATATATATATATATATATATATATATATATATATATATATATATATATATATATATATATATATATATATATATATATATATATATATAACTATACACGTAAATAATTAGATATTATAAATATTATAATGAACTATTATGTGATTTAGTTATTATGAAAGAAAACTTAAACTAGTTATTTAAAACCATTTATTTAATTATAGAAAGTAGATTTGCCAATGATAATAAAGTATTAAATGTTATACTCTGAGATTATTTGTTTCAATATATGTAATTAATATATTTATCTACTTGTTAATTAAAACATAACTAGATATATAATAGTTGAAATATATATATATATATATATATATATATATATATATATATATATATATACATATACATATACATATACATACATATACATACATATATATATATATATATATATATATATATATATATATATATATATATATATATATATATATATATACACGATTTCCATACATAATTACTGATTGTATGTACATTGTAATATATTAAAATGAATAAATATTAATTATTAAATATGTGTTATTATATATATTATATAATTAGTAAATATTACATAATTAATAATATGTAAGGTTAATATATTAAATTTAATTACAATTTAAGTAATATTATTATTACTTTCATTAATATCAATATTTGTAGTATTAATATTATTATTGTTATAATTATAATTTTAAGGATATGAGTATCAAAATAAAGATTTTTACATATAAATATTATTATAAGAATGATTAAAATTATAACTTAGATTGTAATTTACATGTCATTAGATATTATCATTAAATATATATATATATATATATATATATATATATATATATATATATATATATATCAATATTAACATTATTATTAAAATGAGTATTACTATAAAAACTATCATTTATTATTAATAATATTATTACTATTATTATCATTATTATAAATATGATTTTAGTTATTACTAAAATTGTTATTATTATTATTGTTATTATTATTATTATTATTAATGTTATAAAATTATCATTATTATTAAAATTATCATTATTGTTATTTGTTATTATTATTAAAATTAATATTAATAGTATTATCATTATTAATATATTTATATTTATTTGTTATTAATATAAAAAATAAAAGTAAAAATAATAATACAACTACAAATGTATAATTGAGATCAGTTAACGTCCCTATTGAATTTTTTTTCTTATCTCTGATCTTATAGCAAGTAGAAAACAAATTCACAATAAAAACGAAATCTGTTAGCAATATCTATCCAGCTTTATTTTTTTTCTTCATTCTTTTGTCCTTGTTTATTTTCTGTCGACCTCTTATCCCATAAATCAAGCTGATTGATTTCTGTTATTTGGACATACACCCATTCGATTAATTTCCCTATTATTATCAATCAATAGTTACATCTGCTTTTATTTGAAGGATTTAACAGAATTTTTTTTTGAAACAACTCTTTTACCTCTGTTCTTGAACCCCGTTATTCAAAACCTCGAATTTGAATTATACTTCAAAAACTAAAAGTGCAGTCCTGTTAGGAATCGTCTATGTAAATTTTCTACAAATTCTGAGCTATCAATTCTCTAAACTGGGTTCGAATTTTGGGGTCAAACGTTCGAAATAAAAAGTCAAACGAGTGTTTTATAATTAAATTAAAGTCTTAGAGGTCGTTTCCATTGAAATTAATGATTCAAAAAGTTTCAACGAATCATTTAAAACACATTTCGTTTTATAATCATCCTCTAAACATGTCTGAAATTCAAAATCAAGTTTGGAGTCATGTGTTCTTCGCGAAGTCTATTACAGCCAAAATATTCTCTTCTGTTTTGATAAATCAATTCATTCAGGTCGTTCTATTTTAATCACAAACCTTAATTCAAATCTTGAACTTGTTGAAGTGGTGGCTAAGTACTCTGGTCAATTTCGATGTTGTGAGGAAGAAGAAGAAATAAGAACAATAAGATACGGGTTATAAGTAAATGGGTTGAGTTTAATTCCAGAAAACAGAATTAGATGGATGGTTAGGATGGTGTTTAGGTTAACGAGAGGTCGGGTGTTCAAGCCCAGGCATGGGCTGTTTTTTTGGAATTCATTCATTTGAGGTAGTCTTTATTTATTTATTTATTTATTTTTTATTACTTATTAATATTAATTATTGTTATTATTATTATTATTATTATTATTATTATTATTATTATTATTATGATTATTATTATGATTATTATTGTTGTTGTTATTAATTTTAGTATTATAATTAATATTGTTATTAATATTACTAATATAAGTAGTAATGATTATTATTACTAGGTAATAGTAATATTATAATTATTATTATTATCATTTTACTATTAAGTAACATCATTAAGTATTATTAATGTTATTATTAGTATTATTAATACCGATATAAATATTATTATGATTAGGATTATTATTATTATTGTTATTATGAAAATAATACAAACTATTATTACTATGATTAATATTAGTATTAGTATCATTGTAGACTTATTATTATTATTATTATTATTATTATTATTATTATTATTATTATTATTATTATTATTATTATTATTATTATTATTATTATTATTATTATTATTATTATTAACAAAAGTATTATTATTAAGATTACCATTAGTAATAAGATTGTTATAATTATTATTATTATCAAGTATTATTACAAAAGTTATTACCATTATCATTAAATTATTTATTTTAAAAAAAATACTGTTATTATCATTATTATGAGATTTATTATTAAAAATTATCATTAATATTCGTATTAATAAAATTATAAATAATATCATCATATTTATTAGTATTATCACTACTAATATTTCAAATATTATCTTAGTATTACTAAAATACTGTTTTAACAAACACATAATATATATATATATATATATATATATATATATATATATATATATATATATATATATATATATATATATAATACATATAACGTAACAAAATTTAATATTTTTATATATAAAATAAATATATGAAACATATATGTATTATTAATATAAAAATGATATAACTAATACATTTATATATATATGTGTTCAATTACAACTATGTATATTAATAAATATACAAATGATATAGGTTCGTGAATCCGAGGCCAACCTTGCACTCGTTCAATGACGACATATGTATTTTTACTACGAAATACAGTATTGTGAGTTTCATTACTCCCTTTTTATATATATTTTTTGGACTGAGAATACATGCGCTGATTTTACTAATGTTTTACGAAATAGACACAAGTGATCAAAAACTACATTCTATGGCTGGATTATGAATATTGAATATCACCCATTTTTAGCTTGGTAACCTAATAATTAGGAAACAGGTATGGCCCATAATTGACGCGAATCCTAAAGATAGATCTATGGACCTCGACAAGTCCCATCCGGGGTACGGATGCTTTAGTACTTCGAGATTATTATTATTATACAGACGAGAGGTTCTGTTTGGGGATATTCTATGCATTAAAGTTAAGTCGGTTATCAAGCGTTCACCATATGAATGATTTTTAATTCGCGAGTTATGAGTGTTATTTTGTACTCAGGTTACGTGTACAATTAAATATATGAAATCTTGTGGTCTATTAAAATGATGGAAATGAATGTTTATGATAAACTAATGAACTCACCAACCTTTTGGTTGACACTTGAAAGCATGTTTATTCTCAGGTTTGAAAGAAATCTTCCGCTGTGCACTTGCTCATTTAGAGATATTATTCGGAGTCATTCATGACATATTTCAAAAGACGTTGCATTCGAGTCATTGAGTTTAACAAGATTACTACTAAGTCATTTATAGTTTGGATATATTATGAAAGGGTATGCATGCCTGTCAACTTTTGATGTAATGAAAGTTTGTATTTTAAAAACAAATGCAATGTTTGTAAAATGTATCATATAGAGGTCAAGTACCTCGCGATGTAACCAAATGTAATGTATTCGTCCAGATGGGTTAGGACGGGTCATCACATTGGTCAATACATGTCTAACAAGCTAGGTCGGGTCATAGTGTATCACAATCTTAATGCTCGAGACCGACATACAAAAGTTAACAAAAGTCATCTCAAAAGTTAACCTGACCCAATATGATCTTTAAATCTCTATATGTTTATTAACATAGTATAAGTCTTGATAATTGAACGAATTTATAGTTTATCAAACTCAAAATATTATTTATTTCAGGAGCTGTATTATATTTGAATTATCATAACAATAGAAAATATTTTATTATTTCACATAGTTTTCCAATACTTGTAAAATCAGATTATAGTGTTTATAAAGCTTTAAAACATGATAAGACAGTAAACCTTGACAATTGTTCAACAAAACGAGACGTGCTTTATATAGAAATTCATTTACTCGATTATTAATATTTGAAAATCCAATTTATCAATCTCATAGACAAGTTGTTTAAATATTAATTTACATTTTCAAACACAATTTCAATTAACGTTAACCATAATTCAGTTGACCATATCTTTTAATCCGTTCATCGAAATCACGCGATTTCTAAATGAAAAGTTAATAATTTTTCGCCAACTTTCCAAAAACATGCATATCATATACTTTATATCAGTAGCATATGTATCAAATTCGCGATTCATCATAAACTATCTAACGACAAATTAAAGCATACAAGCATGCATAAACATATATACTTGAGCACTAGACATGGATACACTATTAATATATAAAAGATAAGATGTGAATGCTCACGTATCAATATTGTGATTCAATATTGTAGGAAAGTACGTAGACGCAACGGAGATGATAAATGTGACGACCCGGAAATTTCCGACCAAATTTAAACTTAATCTTTATATGATTTCGACACGATAAGCAAAGTCTGAAAAGTTGAAACTCAAAAATTTTAAACTATTAATATGGATTTAGTTAACCGTTGACTACTCCCGACGATTCACGAACAACTCGGTATAATTAAAAATGTAAGTATATAAATATTTTTTAAAATAAATAAAAATACACTTTAAACCATTTGAATTAAAAATGTAAAATAATAAACAGAATAATTAAGTATTATCATTTAGAATCATTATTATTATTATATATTACCATTATTATTATTAATATAAAAATAATACCACTTTATATTATTATCATTTATCATCTTTATAGTTATTATTAATTATTAAACTTAGTATTTTTTTTATTTTATTATCATTATCCTTGTTATTTGTATTATTATTATTACTTATATTATTATTAATAATATTAGAAATACTAATATTATTAATGTATTTATATTTATTAATAATTGATATTAATTATATATATATAAATCAACCAGACAAATCCAAAAGTAGGTTCAAGGCTTTTTCCTCACTTTTGATTTTCGTTTTCCAGCTCAAATCATGTCCTATTCTGATTACTTAAACCATATATAAACAAATTCATTTAAATATCACATTTAGATAAATACAAAGAAGAAAGTTAGAATTATTCCATTCAGATAGAATTCACGGATCTTGCTATTGTGAAATTTTGTTTCTTGTCTTCAAATTATTGTACCTTACATTTGCTTTCTGTTAGCTGTCTAATCTAACTAGACTATCTATTCAAAATGCGTACCTATCTAATTCTATATATGTAAACACATATGTGTTTCGAATTATACAGATACACACAATTCATAAACATCACCATGAACTTCAAACCAAACCAACATCACCTTTATTATTTCTACTAATCAATCCAAACTTCTACTCTTCTTCTTTCTTTTATTTGAATCAAGAACTCACCATCGTCAAACTAAAAGCAATTAACCGCTACTAAACCATTACCTTCTAACACCATTCATCGCCACTGCTATAGCAGTCATCTTTCTGCTATTATTTCGCCACCAAAACAGCCACGAACCACCACCTTGAACCACAACGAAGCTACAAATCATCATCACCGACAAATATCAAACCACTTGAATTTAGTTGATATAATTAAATACACAAACATGAACCAAGGTACCCATCTGCTCACTTTCTTTTTGTTTCAGACAATTATAAAGCACCCAACACGAAACCCATCTCTAATATTTTCTATTTTTTTGTCCATTCGAAATCATCCACAACTGCAACTCACTTTTTGCGGCTGCTGTTTGTTTGTATTGTATCGCCACCATACGACACCCTCACAAACCATCACTCTTAAACTGTCACTGCAGCTGCTACCTCTGTGTTATTCTATTTGTTATTCGAAACCTACGTTTCTGCTCGATGTTTTGGTTATAACAAAGTTAAAAATAATAAAGATGAACGTGAATATGATAGATGGTTATGTGAGTCACGGTTTATATATACTCACAATTAAAGTTGTCACTTTGAATGTATTAAAGTCCTTATAAAACACATTATCGAAAAGTAGGGACAGTTTGAATCGTTGGCCGACAAATTGAGTGAATTAATGGAGATGACACGGCTGTATCTACTTTAGATATGTCTGTTTCTGTTTTAGAACCCCACTCAAAAACGGGTATAATGTTACAGAGTTTTTTTTCCTTGGGCCATCGATTATCTGTTTTCTCATTGGGCCGTCATCTGTTTTTACATATTGGGCCATGACCTAACAACTGATTTTCTTTTAGGCTGAAACGAGGACAGTAGTTGATGCCACTCGATGCATTTTTTTTCTGTTTTATTGATAGTGAAGGAGATGGTTATAATAATGGGGAAGATTATGATAATGATGATGGTTATAATAACCATGAACGTGGTAATAATAGAGTTAATGATATCGATAATGATTACGATAATTGATACGGCATATGGGAAGACGATGATGAACATTGAATATATAGTGATGATGTATGTGAAGTCAATAAACAGTTTAGAATGATGATAGATGGATTCATTGATGGAGGGGTATGAAGCATGCAAGCATATTCGATTTTATTTGTTTTTATTTGCCATCGGATGACATGATGATGACATCGATGGGAAGGGATGATTATGATAACAAATTCATGATGTCATGATAATGGTTATGGGTGCGGGTATAATGAAGATAATTACGTATGGTATATGATTCGATGATGATATATTAAGATAATATTGATTAGGAAAAAGATGAGGAAGTTATGATAGTAGTGAACGATGATGCTGTTGGTCGTGATTATGATGATGGTTAGGATGTTAGTAATTTGGATGATGATCAATTAAGGTGATGTCGATACGTACGATGATGATGATGATGCTAATGTCGATAATAATGATAGTGTTCATGATGGTGATGTTGATACATCCGATGATGAGGTATAAACATAAACTTTAAGATTTAAAATATGCTAATTATATTATAATTAAATTGTGATTATAATAGGGTTACAAACATAAACACTTATATAATAATAACACTCTAAAAGAATGTGGTTATAATTATGAACTAATGTCGAGATATTAAGATATGGATAATGATAGCATGAAAATAAAATATGATCATATATATATATATATATATATATATATATATATATATATATATATATATATATATATATATATATATATATATATATATATATATATATATATATATATATATATATATATATATATGATCATATTTTATTTTCATGCTATCATTATCCATATCTTAATATCTCGACATTAGTTCATAATTATAACCATATATATATATCACTATGATTAAGATTATGATTATGATAATAATAATATGGTTAAGGATATTATCGGGTTAGCGGGAGGTCGCGGGTTCAAACCCGGACTTAATTTTTTTTTTTTTTTAAGGACTACTTCTTTGAGGTAGTTTACTTATTACTCATTATTATTATTACTATTATTATCATTAAACATGATTTTATTATTATTATTATTATTCTTATTATTATTATTATTATTATTATTATTATTCTCACCTCTAGTAACATTATTACTAAAATTATCATTTTATCATTATTAATATTATCATTTTATCATTATTGTAGTATTACTATAATTATTATTTTAACAAAGAAACTATATTTTTATAAAAATATAGTTAAAACATATAACCTAACTACATTGATTTTATATTAAGTAATTATAAAGTAAATATAGTTAATTAGTTAATAAAACATGTAATTCATTAAAATAACAAATATATCATTAATAATAATAGTATATAAATTTGTTCAATTATGTGTGTTAATATATATATAAATGATATAGGTTCGTGAATCCGAGGCCAACCTTGCATTGTTCAATTCCGTCGTATGCATATTTTTCCTACAAAATATCGTATAGTGAGTTTCATTTGCTCCCTTTTTAAATGCTTTTGCAATATATATTTTTGGGACTGAGAATACATGCACTGCTTTTATAAATGTTTTACGAAATAGACACAAGTAATCGAAATTACATTCTATGGTTGGATTATCGAAATCCAATATCACCCCTTTATCTTAGTAACCTAAGAATTAGGGAACAGTACCCCTAATTGACGCCAATCCTAAAGATAGATCTATGGGCCTAATAAACCCCATCCGAGGTACGGATGCTTTAGTACTTCGACTTATTATTATACAGACGAGAGGATTCTGTTTTGGGGATATTCTATATGCATCTTGTTAATGTCGGTTACCAGGTGTTCACCATATGAATGATTTTTATCTCTATGCAGTTTGCGAAATGCCTGATATGAGATGGATGTTTATGGAAAATGAAAATCTTGTGGTCTGTTAAAATTATGGAAATGATCGATTATGATAAACTAATGAACTCACCAACCGTTTGGTTGACACTTTAAAGCATGTTTATTCTCAGGTATGAAAGAAATCTTCCGCTGTGCATTTGCTCATTTTAAAGATATTACTTGGAGTCATTCATGGCATATTTCAAAAGACGTTGCATTCAAGTCGTTGAGTTCAATAGAGATTATTATTAAGTAAATGATAGATTAGGTCAATTATAAGTTGGATATTATGAAATGGTATGCATGCCTGTCAACTTTCGATGTAATGAAAGGTTGTCTTTTAAAAACGAATGCAATGTTTGTAAAATATATCATATATAGGTCAAATACCTCGCGATGTAATCATTTGTTATTGTATTCGTCCTTATGGATTAGGACGGGTCCCTTCAATAAACATTAGTTTGATCTCACGAGCAATACCCCCGAACCATACCCATCACCTCTTTAGCTATAACCCATAATTTCCTTAGTTCTATCCCGCTCGAAAAAAACCCGTTTTGAAATAATACGCTCATGACCTCGTCGTAGTATTTTATGTATAATACTAATAGTAACGGTAACGATATCTGATAATACTAATACTAATACTAATAATAATAAGATTAATATTATTAATCTTAATATTAATAATAATAATAATAATAATAATAATAATAATAATAATAATAATAATAATAATAATAATAATAATAATAATAATAATAATAATATAAATAATAACAATACAAAGAGAATGAGATAAGAATATGTGTGTGTGCCTGCAACCAGAAATCGACGAGCTTTATAGACTTGTCCTGAAAATCAACCCCATGCGATCGCATGGGTTTCACGCCCATTTGCCATGCAATCGTATGGCCAGCTGGTACGCAACCAATATGTTTTGTTTTCTTATTTGTCGACATATATTTTCACTGTAGCAATAGTGTTTACTGTAGCAAATAGTGTTCACTGCAGCAAATAGGGTTTACTGTAGTAAATAGTGTTTTATTGTAGCAAAGTGGTTTACTGTAGCAAATAGTGATTTTCGAAAACACTGTAGCAAAATGATTTTTACTGTAGCAAATAGTGATTTTCGAAAACACTGTAGCTTTTCAGGTACTGTAGCAATTCGAAAATACTGTAGTAAATTAGTGTTTTACTTGTTCATCTTAAACGTTTTAGTTAACTTATTTAAATATCAATCGAATCAATAAACGAATGTTACTATCGTTTACTAAATAACTTGAAATTATATATATGTATATATCTTTGTTTAATATACATAAATCAGTTTTTAAATACACATTGCAAGTTATTTATGAATAATTAATATTCCAACTTATTGTGTGTGTATATATATATATATATATATATATATATATATATATATATATATATATATATATATTTACAAATAGATGTTCGTGAATCGTCGGTCAATAGTCAAAGGTTAACTGAATATATAACATTAGTTCAAAAAGTTTGAGAATCAATATTACAGACTTTCCTTATCGTGTCGGAAACATATAAAGGTTAAGTTTAAATTTGGTCGGAAATTTCCGGGTTGTCACAGCTGGCCCGTCAGACCATTTGGATGGCGTCCAAAATGGCTGGACGGCGTCCAAATGAACTGGGACTGAAAGTGAAACTTGTTTTGGTCGTAACTTTCAAACCGTAACTCTGTTTTCGATGAATCAAATATCGTTGGAAATGTAATGAGGTGTACTATCCAATGGTAAGGTTTTAGAACATCAAATCAAACTTTATTTGGGATCCAAATATACGCTTACATGCCTCGTAATTCGAAAGATGTCCAAAATAACGCGTAACTGAAAAACAGGATGTTACAACTCTCCCCCACTTAAATTGGATCACGTCCTCGTGATTCGCACCTACACTAGAAGTTAAGCACTTCTCCCTCTACATTTCCGCTTCCAACGCGGAGTCACACATGTAGTAATCACGCATCTGAAATCTCGCTTCGTACACTAACGCATCGTATTACAACAATCGTACTCCACACTTCCATTCGACCAAACTTTCCACCACTCACTCGGAAGTACACAGTGAAAATTTCATAATATTCTTCCAATGGCCTTATCATTCCGTCATTTTCAACGATATCGGGTAATCAACCCACGAGTCAAAACAACCGCAACCGTTTCTCCTACGCCGAGTATCCAAGCTCATACCATACACTTACAATCGTCCTAAAAGTAGAACAATTCACCGACAATCATTGTCGTCACGCCTCACGACCTTACGAAACACAACCAAGCCCGACATCCATAACATCTTTCGTGAATTCTATGATCTCATCACACGCTAATAATCACTAGCGTGCACTACCGCAACAAGCAATATCTCATATACTCAACGTCCAGAATTCCCATTTAGGAAATACGAAAAACACCACATATCTCTTCAAGTTCTCTCTACTACTCGCAACAAGCTACATCCCTAACTCTATCACCCAACGCAATCTACTAAGCCCACTACGTCGTGAACCATGTCTTGCATTAATCCAAATCAAGAAGGATTCATGCTTCCTTAAAACTTCGTACTCCATTGGTTCATAAACGTACTACTCAACCGGTCATTCATGAATATTCTCTAGACCAAGAACCAACTTCCTCCGGCTCCATACCCGGGTCATTCTTCAACGAAGAAATTTTTGTAACCCCAAAATAAACACATTAGGAACACCACTTTCCCACCGATCAATCCGCACACGACTATCCGTCACTGGATTAATCCAAGATGACAATAGTACACCGCGAGTTAAACAAAACATCAACACATCGTCATAGGGTTTCTCCCCTAAACCTCACAACACATTCATACACTACGGCTTTATAGTACTAGCATGAAACTATTCATGTACTAGAATCCCGCCAACCACGAATTACCGTCACAACAATTTGCAATTCATCACGCGACCCACATAATATCCACCTACGCCGAGTAAATCTTCCTACCTAGACTGTCCGTTAAGGATGGCCTCAGCATTTCAATGCAACCTACGGGTAACATTACTAGGGAACACACTTTCATAAACAAACAACAACTGCGTGCCTCGATGTGAGACAATCGAACCCGACACTCCCCGTCTCACAGTCGTCCATAAAGTGAAATAATCCACTGAAAATTTCCACGATTTCTCGACAGGGAAAATACATCAATCACCACAATATCTAACTTGTACCCACCCAATAGTACCATCCGAGTTTCATAGAAACCCAGATTTTACATTATGAGAGCACCTGCAACAACAACTCCATTCTCTCACCTCCGATGATCTCCAACTTCGCACTTGGTCTCATACCGCACTTTGGTACTACACGACCACCTTACATAAGAAGTCTTACACTTCGCTTGATCTAGCACCACTAGAGCTTCCTCATAAGGCGGTAAAAACTCCCCCACTTAGGATTCAGCTCCATATTCTTACCGCCAAGATGATGACATCCCACGGAATTTTCATTCCACGACACACATGATCAACCTCATCATTTGTCATAAACATCAAATCATCACGAACTCACTTCGGGCTCTCAGAGCCGACATACACATTGACTTGAAACGTCGTAAATGCGAAGACATTGCACTGTAACATCCCAACCCGTAATCAACCGAATAATTTTTTTTTTAAAGTTAATAAACCATTAACGCCCAATTAAATGGTTACATAATGTAAACCGTTTCATACCACCCCTTTAAACATACAACAAGTTTAACGTTTACAATAAGAGGCACAAAAGGCCTTTAATCAAATGGTTACAAGTTCGACCCATTAAAATGATAGTTTTAATCTAAACAACACTCGAGCATGGTTTGAGGCTAAACTACCCAAAACACTAGGTCGACTTCCAAAAGCTTCAACAAGCATCCAATAAGGGGAATCCAGTGCCCAACATCCCCTTCCCCTTCTTCGCACCTGCATCTAAAAAGTAAACAACGAGAGGGGTAAGCTAACACTTAGTGAATGCAATAATTATACATATACATATATAATCTATTTACTTGCAATCACTAATACAATACCGCATGCAAGCTAGCAATTCAATTAGCATACCAAACTCAAGTATAATGCTACTAACCTCTGACAACAAAAGCTAGCATAACAATAGCATATAACACGAACAATGTAATATGCTACACTACAACACACAACCATGGTTAACCAATCGTACAAAGGAATGGTACTCGAATTTCCCATCGGTGTTCATAACAACCGTTAGAGTACTTAACACGTCGTACACTAACCCAACGGGTGGCATCTTAACATGTCGATACTTCACCCCGGGTGGTGTCTTAACACGTCGACACTTCACCCCGAGTGGCGTCTTAACACGTTGACACTTCACTCGTTATATTACTTGGAGTGGCATGTTAACACATCGATACTTCACCTTGGGTGGTGTCTTAACATGTCGACACTTCACCCCGAGTGGCGTCTTAACACGTCGACACTTCACTCATTATATTACTTGGAGTGGCATCTTAACACGTCGATACTTCACTCCGAGTGGTGTCTTAACACGTCGACACTTCACTCATCATGTGAAACGTGGTGTCTTAACACGTCGACACTTCACATCTCACGCTACACAAATAAATACATTATATAAGTACACACATAATTATTCCACTCACCTTATCACGTCGGTGATGATTAAGCACTTCCGTAAGCTTCAAAGCAAAGCATCTAATACGTTAAGTACACATTCAATACACAACTAGTGGAACTAACCACCAACACTTAACTCTTGAGCATTTAATGACCTGATTGCATTAAATGACCCATTTACACCAAAACCGCCCATTAATGGCCAAGACTCATCATAAATCACTAAAAGCTAGTGATTATAGTCCAATAACAATAACTAACACCGTTTAGGGTATTTTCATACCCATCTTACCCAACTAGGTCAACTATTACCCATTTGACCCATTTAAACATCTAGACTCGTAAAATTGGTCAAACTTGCACCCATTAATGATCTTTCACTAACTCACAAGCATAATAGTATTAACAACACAATTAACACTTTCAAACCCCAATTTACATGACCAAACCCTAGATTAAAACCATTAGGGTTTACATACACCAATTTAACCCAAGTTAACCCATTTAACCCCCAAATGGGTCTTACAAGTCCCAAATGAACAAACCCTATCCATAAATCAATTAAAACTCAAAATACGGAGTTAAGACTTACCAACACTATCAAGACGTAGCTAGAAACGTAGGGAACAACTTTAAAACTTGGGCTCGGGCGAGATTTGGTCTCCTTCTTCCTCAAAGTGAGCTTTCTCTCACCAAAACTCAATCTCTCTCTCTAAATTGAATGTGTGCAGGTGTGAAAGTGTTAAATGAGTTTAGGATAAGCTTTGATTAGTTTTCAAGCTCTCCAAACCGTCCAACATGTGAAAAAACCATTTAGCCCCTTAAAAACCCCAAATTTAAGGTTAAATTCGTAACCTGTCAACACCAAATATTGTGGCCGTAATCCACAAAATTGCGGCCGTAATCTCCAATATTGCGACCATAACTTTGGCTGTTTTCAGAAACATGTCTCCCTGCCCAAAAGTTGCGGTCGTAAGGCCATAAATTGCGGCCTTAATTTTTTGTTTCCAGGCCCTTTTTCATTTTATGACTAGATTAAACAAACGTGGCTAAAGTCAAACACAATAAAGATCGAATACGCACCTTTGGACTTCATACGTTGACCAAAGCAACATGCCAAAGGAAAAACGGGGTGTTACATGCACCTTCATACTACAATCTCAAGTAACAACCCTTCATCGTTCACAATGCGAACTCCACCAAAATCCCACATACGCCTCTATGACTAGGCATGTTCCACTCCGCTTAATCAGTCGTGCATCTCAGTCGAGATCACCCGACCCTTCACACAACGAACCTTTATCAATAATTGTTCACTCTCATGGAGAAGAGTGACCAATCCGACACAATAATTGCATCGACCGCAATATCAACGCTTCATCATAACCTTTAGACTAACCGCCCATCGAACTCTATCACCGGCTCACCGGTCATCTTCACCCATCTATCACTTAAGAGTAACAAGATGCGCTCATTCGCCACTTCATAAGAAGTATTTACCGCAATGCCCTTAAACTTCAACTTCCGTAACCATCGAATTACTATCACCCATCGATCACTATTACAATCTCCGCTGCTTCCACGGGTATCTCACGGGAACCCTAAGCACAAAACGATCACACCATCACCGGAGTTGAACATTACACTAGCAGGTATAAGAAGGCACCTGACGCCGTGTCATGCAAATTCCCTCCATAAACTGCCGAATCCTTGAAACTCGGTCTTTGGGTCTCAAACACCCTATGTCACTTACCTCTCTACAATCATGACCTGAAGTCATACCTTCCTGAAAAACCTTACGATTTATTGTCTTATCGAAAGTTTCTACCGATCACACGCTACCCGCAATTTTCCACAAGGCCAAATGATATAGCCTACGAAACCTTCCGTCTAACGTTAAGAGTGCTAGGAACACCAAGTCTTACACCCTTCTAAAATTCGACACAACCACTACAACGAGGGATATTCTGTTAGGAATGTTACCCTATAAACCATCACACTAACGCGACCATTGTCACATGGATCTCACTCCCATGAGTTTAATGACCCGAAGACTCCTCGATTCGCAAATTCCAAGACGACTCATAACTAAAATCCTTACGCGATTCTCTAACCACACACTCTACTGAGTGTTACCCAATTCTACAATCATTGGACTTGCTACGTCCCATTACAGGATTCAAGTCTTCGTCGTACACACACTCGCTAATCGGTCATCCTAGTTACGATGAGTAACTACAACGAATGACAAATTTCAATAATGCACCCACTACTTAGGGTGACTAAGTACGCGCCGAACTCGTGAGTTGGCTCACTCACTTAACTAACTGTACCCACCGTAACACTTCCCGATTTGCAATGAACCCGATGTGACTACAAGCATATCACCCGAGGCAACTATATCCTAGGAACTAATAAAAGATTCCTTATTCATCCCGAATCTACCCCAACCATGCCACTTTTCCTCCATTCAGTACTCGTCATGTCATGCTTGGTGTCAAGATACACTTTCGTAATAATGGTGATCAATCACTATTACAAATGCGTACCTTACCATTTTCACATAGTCACGCAAATTACTTTACTCAGACTGACTCAACATTCCCAACAATTATCACGCGATAACTCCTAGTACCCGAATGACCAAAGTCCTTACCGTGAACTTGATCACTCAAAACCGCCAAACATTCGAATCTCTCCAATAGATTCATCCCTAGGACACCGCACCAAATAGATACATGTATAAATACACGTATATACAATATAATAATATATGTACACAAGTACACCGCAATAACAAGTTAACCTACAACCTAGGTGACTATCACTAAAACAACGTCCAGGTTCACCTACTTACATTAGGCACTTTCAAATCTCAGTCTGACCCGTATTCCTACAAGTCCCGCATATAATGCATAACCGGCAATAAGTCTAAGACTAGGCACCTATTCCAAGGTCACCTAATTCCCTTAGACTATGCTCTAATACCACTTGTAACGACCCAACTTCGTTTTACCAAAAACACGACAAACTTTTTTTTATATGCCAAACCATCTGGACGGCGTCCAGGCCTCTGGACGGTGTCCAGTTACAAAAGATAGGACGGCGTCCCAAATATTGGACGACGTCCAATTCAACTAAAATGTTCTGTGCCAGAAAATCCCAACCCACGTTATACTGGACGGTGTCCAAGAATCTTGGACGGCGTCCAACACACCTGATCAGTCCCACTCCATTTCAAAACATGTTTTAACACTTCAAACCCACACCTAAATGCTTTGTAACAACCAAATCAAGTTTTACATCAACAAAACGTTAAATAAAAGTGTTTACACCACTAACTACGGATTAAGACTCAGTAACCCAACCCAATACCAAGAGCATAATCCTGGGGACTACCAAATCCCCAATCCGCATCCAAACATCCAAAAGCTACCCCATCGAGCCCAAGCGCTCCTGCGCATCTAGCCTAACAACTAGCTAGCTTCATAGCACAATACCTATAAAAAAGGTAAACAACGAGAGTGGTAAGCATAAAGCTTAGTGAATGCAATAATTATACATATACATATACATATATAATCTACTTACTTGCAAACACTTACACAATTACCACATACACGCTAGCAATTTAAATAGCATACCATCGCAACGTATAACGCTAAATCACCATTACCACAAGCTAGCATAAACAATAGCATATATAACTCGAACAATATAATACACTAAACTATAACACATAACCATGGTTAACCAATAGTACAAGGGAATGTTACTCGAATTTCCCATCGGTGTTCATAACAACCATTAGAGTACTTAACACGTCGTACACTAACCCCACGGGTGGCATCTTAACACGTCGATACTTCACCCCGGGTGGTGTCTTAACACGTCGATACTTCACCCGTGACATTTCTTGGAGTGGCATCTTAACACGTCGATACTTCACTCCGAGTGGTGTCTTAATACGTCGACACTTCACTTTTCATATTACTTGGGGTGGCATCTTAACACGTCGATACTTCACCCCGGGTGGTGTCTTAACATGTCGACACTTCACCCGTGACATTTCTTGGAGTGGCATCTTAACACGTCGATACTTCACTTCGAGTGGTGTCTTAACACGTCGACACTTCACCCTTGACATTTTTTGGAGTGGCATCTTAACACGTCGATACTTTACTCCGAGTGGTGTCTTAACACATCGACACTTCACCCGTGACATTTCTTGGAGTGGCATCTTAACACGTTGATACTTCACTCCGAGTGATGTCTTAACACGTTGACACTTCACTCGTCACGTGAAACGTGGTGTCTTAACACGTCGACACTTCACATCTCACGCTACACAAATAAATACATTATATACGTACATGCATAATTATTCCACTCACCTCGAGATGCCCGCACAAGTCATGTATGTAAATCGCTTCCAAACGCAACCGAGCAAGCTTTTACCTATAATACGCATATAGATTTACACACAATCAACATACATTCTCTACAAGAGAATTCGACGCCCAATGCCCTTAACCAAGGGATTATACCTACATCCACAATCCGCTCATTTAGACACCTAAAGTGGACTTCACCAATTACCACTACGTGTGGTAATTCTGACCCATTCAAATAAATACAATTTAACCTAAATTATACTTAACACCATTTATGTAACAACCCTGCTTTTTTCGTTACTTTCGTTAACCTTCCGTTAGTTTATTTAACGGCGATTATTTGACTTTTATTGTGTTTATGTGTAATAAATGCATACTTGATCTTTGGAGGGTTGCAATAATTAATATGGGTTGATATTAATTCAAATAAATATTTCGGATAATGAAATACGATAAAAATGATACGATTTTGATAACTGCTTTTTGAGTAACGAAACGCTCGGGTTTAATTTAATAATTAATTTATTAATTGTTAACTTTTTAAAAATAATTAATTTATTGGGTTTTTAATAAATTAACGTTTGGTTGCGTTTAACGATTGGTTTAGCGTTCCGGGCCTTCGGTACGACTAAACGGCACTTGAAACGGACCACGATTACACGGAATTGAAAAACACGAGCCCGGGAGTACCCCATGGGGCCCATTCAGCAGAACACCCCCCCCTCCCCACCCTTTTATGTTTAATTTTTGCAACTTGGAGGACTTAGGTGCAATTTATAAAGACTTAAGTGATAACCTAAACACTGTGAACCCTCACAATTACACATACCAGTCAATTTTTTTGGTCCATCTCTCCCTTTGGCTGCCGTCGATCACCATCACTAATACCACCATCAATTTTCAATTTTTGCTCAAGCCTTGAACACGAAAAGTGTAATTCTCGATCTCCTCTACGTATTGGTGTGCTTTAATTGTTGATCTAAGGTATAAACACATGAACCCTAATATTAAAAATCTGATTTTTATTAAAATTTCATAGTTATGTTGTCAATTGCCCAAGTCTATACGCGTACGTGTTAATTGTAATCGTTATATTGATTGTTTGATGCGTTAGGGTTTAAAACCGATTTTGTTTATGCATGATCAGAAAAATTAAACTTTTCAAATGTTAATTATTATGTTATATTCAGATTCCTTGCGAAAAACTATTGAGTTTAGGCTTTGGATTCGCTTGATTTCGTTTCCGGATGATCAAGTTATGGCCAATTGAAATTAACGTTGTGTTTTTGTGTGTGATCAGAAATCTGGGTTTGATAGACCACGAATTGGCATGTGAAACTTAGACCACTGGAAATATAATTTAAAAACACACAATTTAGACTAGGATATCATGTCGTTTGCTTATGTAAAACCCAAGATATGCTTGAATTAGTGTAAAAGTAGTTTTATACAGCACTTGCATGAAAATAACCTTGTATGATAAAATGTGTTAACTTATGTGATTAAATATTTGCATATTTGAAATGTACACAAAAGTTACTTCACCTTTCATGTAGATATCATAGGCTAATTATATCTAGATCTTCGGATAATCGAGTACGAATATGACTAGCTAAACTAGAATCGAATCTGTAAATTGCTCTCTGTTTTATACTCTGTGGATTGTGTTTATTGAATGAGCATGTAAGCTTCTGGAATATGAATTTTAACATGATATTTGACTTATTTTTAGTTTATTTCAATCTCTGAAACCTTATGCATTGGGCACAATAGAGCCGTACTTTATGTAAATTCTGATTTGAGCTGAAAACTGAATATTCAACTTGCACGAATAAACTGTACAAATTGGCTAAACAAAAATTGCTCGATTTTTGATATGTGTTATTTTGACTTGTCCTTGAACTATGGCCACTGGTCTTGTATCAATTTCATGTTCCTAACTCCGGTTATAGCCAAAACGAAATCAGTGCGCGGTCAGAAACTGACTTGGCAAACCCCAAATGTACCCTTCTGAATCCTGACTTTCAATTATCGTATGAGACTCTGGCCAAACTTTTTCGAATCTATTTTAAGTATATTTATGATCTGGAGTTTCTCATATTTACGTGAATTTTGTACTATGAGATAATGTGCTAAGTATGCTACGTGTTCATGAACTTTGTGCACAACGATAAACTGAAATTGTGAAAATGATCATTCATGACCTGAAACGTATTGTTTGATTTAGGTTTGACATGTTGACCAACATTTGACATGAACCTACTGATTTTGACTTTAGTTGACTACTTTGACCAAGTTTGACTTTTGGTTTGACTTCGGTTGATTTTGTTTGACTTGCATGATATAGTTGACTTTTACTTTGAAACGCGTCGAGTCGAGCAATAAGACAACTTGTACTATGAAACCACACTTGTTTAAGATACATATATTGACCAAACTAAATACGTATACTTAGGTTGCATTACTCAGCTGTAAACCGTACAAGTTTTGTCTGTCATCCAAGCTTATCCAAAGGTGAGTCTACTGTCCGACTTTTTACATGTTTTCAGGGATGAGAATACACGCTGTTATACTTACATTTTCAAATGCTTTTGTATTGACACAAGTACTATATATGCATATTGAGTGTGTTCAAAAAGCCTCTAGCTTGAATACTTTTAATACCATCGGTGTAAGCACAATTTAGATGCACGGATCCGTTAGGTTGACAACCTCACCCTGCAATATTAACTGTGGTGCATTTATTTGGAACATTAGATACACTCGAACAAGTGTATAACATTTTAGAAGGTAAAGGCGGGTATAGTGGTTTCTATACTCGGGTCATTGCTAGTATTCAGGTGCTCATATATTATGCAAACGTTTTGCAACTTGGTGTTGTATGTGATGACCCGAGAATTTCCGACCAAATTTAAACTTGAATCTTATATGGTTTCGACACGATAAGCAAAGTCTATTTAATTGAATCTCAATAGTTGAGAATTATATTCATGAAGTCATTTGACCTTTGTCTATTCTCGACGATTCACGAACAATTTTTTTTTTGTAAATAAATAAATATATAAATATAAATGTAAGTAGTGAATATAATAAAATACAATTTAATCATTAGAACTAAAAACATAAAATAGCATACAAGATAAAAGTTGATATTAAAAATGAAACTATATATATATATATATATATATATATATATATATATATATATATATATATATATTACGATGTATTTCGAATGTATAGATAATACTTATTCAATAAAAGTTAATATATATATTACATAAGTAATGATACATATATATATATATATATATATATATATATATATATATATATATATATATATATATATATATATATATAATACAAATATAAATATAGTCTATATAATAATATTATTATCACTTCCAATAGTGATATCAATATCAATGTTATTAATAATTTATAGTTATGAACTTAATATATATAGATTGATAAAGTATTATTATTATTGATAGTATTGATTTTAGCATTATTAGTATTATTATTAACAATATTATGGTTATGCATTTTATGGTAGTTATTATCGCGATCATTAGAAACATTTATTATTATAAATTGTCTTATTTTAATATTAAGAGTATTATTATTAGAACTAGAATTAATATTAAGATTAATTATAATCTATAAAGAAAATAAATAAATATAATAGATGTACAAATACTGAGGTATATATATATATATATATATATATATATATATATTAAGAAATCAGTGTTGCTATTAGTTATTATTATTATTATTTTATAATTAACAGCATTATATGATTAATAACATATTTATACTTTTATATATAATTGTAATACTGAAACATTAAAACAGATAAAAACAAATATGTTCAGGGTCTCCATCAATTCTCTCGTTTTTTCTTCTTTTCCTGTATACCCGTGATTGAGTGTAGATACCCAAATGTTATAACCAATTATTCAGTTGTTGAGATAAAGAAAAAACAGATACATTTTTTTTTATCTATTTCTTTTATTTTCTTCTGCTCGTACTCCTGTTCGTGCAACCTTGTTACCAAAAATTAAGTTCGTAATGTTTTTCAAAATGTAAAAATACAAGGTTGTTAGGAATGTTGTACTCAAGCTTTCTTCAAAATCTCAAGTCTCAATTCGTTATATCGATCAAGAATTTCGAAGTCAAAGCTTTTCAAGTCAAAAGTCAACAGTTTGGTTCTTGGCCAAATTCGTGTTTGTTGTTATGTTTTAGGATAAATTGATGATTCCTAGAGTTTCAAGGAACGATTAAAGATATAATTCATGTAGAAACTTTTGTATAAAACAGCCTAAAAATCGAAAACATATATTTTTTTAAAAAAAAAACTGCGACAGCAGCTATATTTTTTTTTCTGTTTCTATATTTTTTTTTTGTTGTTGTTGTTGTTATTTGTTTGATATTATAGAAAAACCCAACACTGGTTAATTAATCTTAGGTCCTAAATTAACTTTGAAATTCGTTATAGTGTTGGGTTTGAGCTGAATTCGTTTAGTTGAAGGAAGAAGCAGAAAAGAGAACAAATTAAATTCGGGTTATAAAAAAAATAGAGAGGGTTATATTTCAGAAAAATGGAGACGGTCCAATGGTTTATGAGTGTTTGGTGGGAAGGAGAGGTCTCGGGTTCGAGTCCCTCTTGTGGTAGTGTATTTTTTTTTGTCCAATTTCTTTGAAGGTAGCCTTTTACTACTTCTATTATTATTATTATTATTATTATTATTATTATTATTATTATTATTGTTATTATTATTATTATTATTATTATTATTATTATTATTATTATTATTATTATTGTTATTATTATTGTTATGTATTATTAATTATGGTTATTAATTCAGGTATTAGTGTTATTATTATTATTAGCATTATTATTTAGAAATTATTAGTACTAACATTATTATTATTAAAAGTATTATTATTATTGTTAATATTAGTTATTATTATTATCATTATCACTAGCATTATTATTAAGTAATAATATTATTAATATTATCATTTGTATTGCTATAAGTAATATTAATATTATTAATCGTATGATTTTAGTATTATTATAAATATTATGATTATGATTAACATTGGAAATATTATTATAAAAATGATACGATTTATTAGTACTTTCATAAATATTAGTATTATTATCATTATAGTAGAACTATTATTATTAACATAAGTATATAATTAACGTTATTATCATTATTATTTTTTATCTTTACTAATACTAACTTAGTATAATTATAACTACGATTTTGATAAACAAATGAAATATATATACATAAATATATTTAACATACACAACATAACAAAGTATATTTCTTTTTTATATAAAACGAATATATGAAACCTAAATATATTACTAACATAAAAATGATATAATTAATAAATTATATATATATAAACTTATTCGATTACGATTATGAGTATTGATAAATATACAAATGATATAGGTTCGTGAATCCGAGGCCAACCCTACACTTGTTCAATGACGTCATATGTATTTTTACTACAAAATACATTATTGTGAGTTTCATTTTCTCCCTTTTTAAATGCTTTTGCAATATATATTTTTGGGACTGAGAATACATGCAAATGTTTTAATAACTGTTTTTACAATATTTATATGTGTGAGTTTCATTTGCTCCCTTTTTAAATGCTTTTGCAATATATATTTTTGGGACTGAGAATACATGCAAATGTTTTAATAACTGTTTTTACAATATTTATATGTGTGAGTTTCATTTGCCTTTTTTACCCTTTATATTTTTGGGCTGAGAATACATGCGCTGCTTTTATAACTGTTTTACGAAATAGACACAAGTACGTGAAACTACATTCTATGGTTGAATTATCAAAATCGAATATGCCCCTTTTTATTTAGTCTGGTAATCTAAGAATTAGGGAACAGACACCCTAATTGACGCGAATCCTAAAGATAGATCTATCGGGCCCAACAAGCCCCATCCAAAGTACCGAATGCTTTAGTACTTCGAAATTTATATCATGTCCGAAGGAGGATCCCGAAATGATGGGGATATTCTTATATGCATATTGTGAATGTCGGTTACCAGGTGTTCAATCCATATGAATGATATTTTTGTCTCTATGCATGGGACGTATGTTTACGAGAAATGAAAATATGAAATCTTGTGGTCTATTAAAATTATGAAATGATTATTTATGTTAAACTAATGAACTCACCAACCTTTTGGTTGACACTTGAAAGCATGTTTATTCTCAGGTATGAAAGAAATCTTCCGCTGTGCATTTGCTCATTTTAAAGATATTACTTGGAGTCATTCATGACATATTTCAAAAGATGTTGCATTTGAGTCATCGAGTTCATCAAGATCATTATTAAGTCAATTATAATTGGTTGTATTATGAAACGATATGCATGCTGTCAACTTTCGATGTAATGAAAGATTGTCTTTTCAAAAACGAATGCAATGTTTGTAAAATGTATCATATAGAGGTCAAGTACCTCGCGATGTAATCAACTATTGTGAATCGTTTATAATCGATGTGGACTTTGTCCGGATGGATTAGGACGGGTCTTTACATTGTACTTGTAAAATCTCGTGGTCAAGGAAACTAAACTATTTTTCTGATAACTGTTTTTCAGATACTGTTACTTAACTTTAAACATGTAGATTCACCAATATTATTTGTTGACCTGTTTTTGCGTATTTTTATTCTCAGGTCCTTAAGAGGTAGACTTCCCTGTGTTTGCTGCATGTCTGGCCGTGGAGTCAGCTTTTGTTTTAATGAACATTATTTACTTTCGCATTTAAAACTTTTATAACTGTTTAAATACTATTGGCTTGTGGTTACGATCACAACAGTGTTTCTATTTTGGGATTATTGACTTATGTTTTTGAAAGTCAACTTTTAATAAAATTAAATGTGATTGCTTTAAACGTCTCATATTGAGGGCGTAACTGTTAACTATGGGACCTGAATTAACGCGCCGTCAGATGGAAATTTGGCGGGGTGTTAAAGTTGGTATCAGAGCTAACGGTTCGTAGGGAAACTAGGACTTGCATTAATGTGTCTGATATGGTCATTAGGACACCTTGATGAGTCTGGACTACGATCAGGACTTAGTCATTACATGAGTACTTTGTGACTAACATTATTTACCTGACTAATCTGTTCGTATGTGTTCTTGCATTGTGAGCTAGATGTCACAGGATTCAGGAAACAGTAGCAACGACTCGAGTGTGGCTGAGGTGAATGCTCCTGCTCCTGCCCCAGCACCGGCACCTGCTCCGCATCAGATACCTAACCATCCCGTGAACCTTTATGCATTGAATTTGATTCATACTAACCGTAACAGGGATGTAGTTGATCGTGTTAACGCTTTGAGTGATATTGCTAGGACATTCCCGCACCCCAATGATCTTGATAGGTTGGATGCAAGGGTCACAGGTATAAATACTTATATGTATGAGGCTGACTCGAGGTTCGTTGAGATGACGAGATTGATAGCAACCTTGACTGCCAGGGTTGCTGCGTTGGAGGCGGAACGTAATAGGCCGAGGAATGATGGACCTGCCTCCCGTACCCGACAGAAGAGAAAGTGAAGGGTCATTGACCATGAGCTTCTTTTACTTTTCATCCACCATCCTTTCTTTAATTGGTTATATAAAACTTACCGGGTGTTATAAACCGGGCTACTAGCACATTATGTTTATTATTTGGGTTACTACTTTTGGAATTTGGTTTATCACTTTTAGATTTTATTTATAATAATGGTGGATTATGCTATTAATAACTATTATCTTTTATTGCATGCGGTATTATTCTATAATTAGTAACCTTGTATAATAGTAATACTTGTGTTAATGGATACTACTACTATTGCCATTAATGTTACTACTTAGTGCTACTACCACTGCTATCACTACATAACACTAGTACCACTGCTACTACCACTAGTGTCACTACTACCACTACTATCACTGGTGACGCTACTAACACTACTATCACTACTTACGCTACTTCTCGCTACTAACGAATCTTTTCGTACTATTATTATTTACTAGTCTTCAACACTCGTTGCTAGTATATTTTTATATAGCGTTGTTTTGACACTGAACAAGTGTGTTTTTCTGTGTTGAAGATGCCTCTGAAGGAATCAACCACCGCCCAGATCAGGAGAATAGTCGTCGAAGGAATCGCGGCCGAAAGGGCTGAACTACTGAGAGAATTCAACAACAGTCGTAACAACAATGATTGAGGTGGTTCAAGCCATACTAATGGAAACGGAACAAAATGCCGCAATGGATGTTCTTACAAATCATTCACTAGTTGCAACCCGCATCCTTTTAATGAAACTGAGGGACCCGTTGGTCTCATTCGTTGGTTTGAAAAACTTGAGTCGGTTTTCCGCATTAGTGGGTGTAATGATGATGACAGGGTAGGTTTTGCTACGGGCACACTGGCGGACAGTGCGCTCACCTGGTGGAACAACTATGCTCAATCCCTGGGTCATGACCAAGCTTATGCCCTACCTTGGGAAACCCTGAAGCAAAGAATGATCGAGGAGTATTGTTCGAGGAACGAGATTAAGAAAATGGAACGCGAGTTTCGAGAGCTGAAGTTAGTAGGCAACGATCTCACCACCTATAACAAGAGGTTCTTTGAGCTGGCATTAATGTGTCCTGAAATGGTTACTCCAAAAAGACGTACGGTGGAACTGTACATCGAAGGTCTGAGTGAGAATATTCAAGGCGGGGTCACTACCTCTAAACCCGCAAACGTGCAAGAAGCTATTGACATGGCTAGTTTGCTATTGGATCAGATTGCCCAGAGAGGGAAGGGCACTGCAGTGAATGAGAATAAGTCCAACGATGGTAAGAGGAAGTGGAACGGTGGTCAGGACAAGAATTTTAATCAGCAGCCGTTCAAGAAGCAAGATTCTTACCGCAACGACACTGGGGTCACAGGAACTAACTCCGGGTAAAAGGGCAAAAAGCCACAATGTCACAAGTGTGGCAAGCATCACACTGGAAACTGTTCTATTCTAAATTGTGACCGTTGTAAGAAGTTTGGCCATTTGGCAAAAGATTACAAGGTTAATCTCAACGGTAACAACAACAACACTGCAAGCAACGCGAACAATGCTAATAATGGTAAGAACTGTTATGGTTGTGGACAGCCGGGTCATTTCAAGAAGGACTGTCCTAAGAACAACAATGGGAATGCTCGAGGCAGGGCGTTCAACATCAATTCTGTGGAAGCTCGTGATGATCTGAAGCTAGTCACTGGTATGTTTTCACTCGATGATCAACTTGTTTATGTTTTGTTTGATACTGGCGTTGATAGAAGCTTTATATCTAAGGATATTTGTCACAATGTTAAGAACTCTATTTCTTTCTTAGATAACATGTATTCTATAGAACTAGGGAATGGTAACTTGATGAGAGCTGATAAGATTTATCGTGATTGTACCTTGATGTTAGAAAGTAAGACTTTTAACATTGATGTGATACCTATTAAACTGGGAAGTTTTGACCTTGTGGTTGGAATAGACTGGTTAGCTGATAACAAAGCCGAGGTGGTCTGTGACCTAAAGGCTATTCGTATTCCTATTGCTGACGGTGAGCCTATGATGATTTATGGTGAAAAGAATGGCTCACAATTCATTAACTGCTTGAAAGTTCAGAAGTATGTGAGAAAGGGATGTATCGCGTTTATGGCTCACGTAAGCCAGATTGTACCTGAAGAAAGGAGACCCGAAGACATTCCTGTACTTAAGGAATTTCTTGAAGTTTTTCTGGAGGAATTACCTGGTCTTCCACTGCATCGAGAAGTTGAGTTTCAGATAGACTTAGTGCCAGGAGCGGCACCGGTGGCTCGCGCACCGTACAGACTTGCACCCCCAGAGCTTCAAGAGTTGTTAAACAAGGGATTTATTTGACCGATTTCTTCACCTTGGGGAGCTCAAGTCTTGTTTGTTAAAAAGAAAGATGGGTCGATGAGATTATGTATCGTTTACAGAGAATTGAACAAGTTGACAATCAAGAATCGGTATCCGCTACCGAGGATTGATGACTTATTTGATCAACTACAAGGATCGAGTTGTTATTCCAAGATTGATTTGAGATCCGGGTATCACCAATTGAGAGTCAAAGAAGCTGATGTTCCGAAGACAGTGTTTAGAACACGTTATGGACATTATGAGTTTACAGTGATGCCGTTTGGTTTGACGAACGCACCAGCAGTGTTCATGGATCTCATGAACCGTGTGTGTAAGTCATACCTAGATAAATTCGTCATTGTGTTTATTGATGATATATTGGTGTACTCCAAGAACAAGGAAGAGCACGAACAACATCTACGTTCGATATTGACTATGCTTAGAAAAGAGCAGTTGTATGCGAAATTCTCTAAGTGTGACTTTTGGTTACCAGAGGTACAATTTCTTGGCTATGTTGTAGGGGCCAATGGAATACAGTTCGATCCAGCAAAGATTGAGTCGGTTAACAATTGGGAAACTCCAAGCAATTTTTGGGTCTAGCTGGTTACTACCGGAGATTCATCGAAGGATTCTCTAAGATCGTCCGACCATTGACCACGTTGACTCATAAGGGCAAGAAGTATGAGTGGTCATAACCGCAAGAGTCCGCATTTCAGTTGTTGAAAGAGAAGTTAACAACTGCACCAGTATTGTCTCTACCCGAGGGAAGTGAAGATTTTGTTGTTTATTGTGATGCCTCATGTCAAGGAATGGGTTGCGTGCTTATGCAATGAAATAAGGTTATTGCTTATGGATCGCGTCAGTTAAAGATTCACGAGCAGAACTACACTACGCATGACCTTGAACTAGGAGCTGTTGTCTTTGCACTTAAAATGTGGAGACACTACCTGTATGGAACCAAGTTTAATATATTCACTGACCATAAGAGTTTACTGCACATATTCGATCGGAAACAGCTCAACATGAGACGACAACGTTGGATGGAACTACTTAACGATTATAACTGTGAACTTCAATACCATCCGGGCAAGGCGAATGTTGTGGTGGATGCTTTAAGCAGAAAAGAGCGAGAGAGACCTCTTAGGGTTAAAGCTCTTAACATAGTTGTCCATACGAATCTCACATCACAAATCCGCGAAGCACAACAAGAAGCCGTGAAACAAGAAAATGTCGATGTTGAATTTCTCAGAGGAATGGATAAGAAATTTGACATCAAAGAGGACGGAACACGATACTTTGCTAATCGAATCTGGGTACCAAAGTTTGGTGGATTGAGAGAACTAATGTTGGAGGAAGCACATAAGTCAAGGTACTCAATTCATCCGGGATCAGATAAAATGTACCAGGATTTGAAGGCATTCTATTGGTGGCCAAATTTGAAAGATGACATTGCTACCTTTGTCAGAAAGTGCTTGACTTGTGCTAAAGTCAAGGCTGAGCATCAGAAGCCATCAGGATTATTAACTCAACCAGAGATTCCCCAATGGAAGTGGGAAGGTATTACCATGGACTTCATCACGAAACTACCGAGAACGGTGGGAGGTCACGATACTATTTGGGTTATCGTGGATCATCTCACTAAGTCTGCACACTTCCTACCAATAAGAAAAACTGACAAAATGGAGAAGTTGGCTCAGATCTACATTAAAGAAGTCATCTCTAGGCATGGGGTGCCTATATCTATTATATCCGATCGCGACAGCAGATTTACTTCCAGGTTTTGGCAATAATTACAGAAAGCAATGGGGACCCATTTAGATATGAGTACAGCATATCACCCCTAGACAGATGGCCAGAGCGAACGAACTATGTAGACTTTTGAGGACATGTTTCGAGCATGTGTCATTGATTTCGAAAACGGGTGGGATAAATATTTACCACTAGCTGAGTTCTTATACAATAACAGCTACCATGCGAGCATTAAGGCTGTACCTTTCGAAGCATTGTACGGAAGGAAGTGTAGATCTCCCGTTTGTTGGAGCGAGTTGGGGGATAGTCAGTTTACAGGCCCTGAAATTATTCAGGAGACAACTGAGAAAGTTCTACAGATTCAGGAATGATTGAGAACGGCTCGAATTCATCAAAAGAGTTACGTCGATGTTAGACGGAAGGATATAGAGTTCCAAGTTGGTGACAAAGTTATGCTTAAAGTATCACCTTGGAAGGGTGTTGTACGATTTGGGAAACGAGGTAAACTGAGTCTTAGATATGTTGTACCGTTCGAGATAACTGAAAGAGTTGGACCGGTAGCTTACAGATTGGAACTGCCACAAGCACTCAGCGGTATACACGACATTTTCATGTATCCAATCTAAAGAAGTGCCTAGCCGATGATAATTTGATTATTCCTTTAGAGGAACTGCGTATCGACGAAAAACTTCATTTCATTGAGGAACCTGTCAAAATTTTGGGCCGTGAGGTCAAACAATTGAAACAAAGCAGAATTCCTATCGTTAAAGTTCGGTGGAACGCGAGAAGAGGACCAGAGTTCACGTAGGAGCATGAGGACCAGATGAGACTGAAATACCCGCAACTGTTTCCCCAGGAAACTACTTCAGCGGACGTTCACTAAAATTTCGGGACGAAATTTTCAATAACAGGTGGGTAATGTAACAACCCTGCTTTTTCAGTTACTTCCGTTAACCTTCCCTTAGTTTATTTAACGGCGATTATTTGACTTTTATTGTGTATATGTGTAATAAATGCATACTTGATCTTTGGAGGGTTGCAATAATTAATATGGGTTGATATTAATTCAAATAAATATTTCTGATATTGAAATACGATAAAAACGATACGATTTTGATAACTGCTTTTTGAGCAACGAAACGCTCGGGTTTATTTTAATAATTAATTTATTAATTGTTAACTTTTTAAAAATAATTAATTTATTGGGTTTTTAATAAATTAACGTTTGGTTGCGTTTAACGATCGGTTTAGCGTTCCGGGCCTTCGGTACGACTAAACGGCACTTGAAACGGACCACGATTACACGGAATTACAAAACACGAGCCCGGGAGTACCCCATGGGGCCCATTCAGCCGAACACCCCCTCCCCACCCTTTTATGTTTAATTTTTGCAACTTGGAGGACTTAGGTGCAATTTAAGAGAACTAAGGCTAGTATAAAGGCTTAAGTGATAACCTAAACACTGTAAACCCTCACAATTACACATACCAGTCGATTAATTTGTTCCCTCCCTCCCTTTGGCTGCCGTCGATCACCATCACCAATACCACCATCAATTTTCAATTTTTTGCTCAAGCCTTGAACACGAAAAGTGTAATTCTCGATCTCCTCTACGTATTGGTGTGCTTTAATTGTTGATCTAAGGTATAAACACACGAACCCTAATATTAAAAATCTGATTTTTATTAAAGTTTCATAGTTATGTTGTCAATTGCTCAAGTCTATACGCGTACGTGTTAATTGTAATCGTTATATTGATTGTTTGATGCGTTAGGGTTTAAAACCGAATTTGTTTATGGATGATCAGAAAAATTAAGTTTTTCAAATGTTAATTATTATATTATATTCAGATTCCTTGCGAAAAACTATTGAGTTTAGGCTTTGGATTCGCTTGATTTCGTTTCCGGATGATCAAGTTATGGCCAATTGAAATTAACGTTGTGTTTTTGTGTGTAATCAGAAAATGGGTTTGATAGACCACGAATTGGCATGTGAAACTTATACCACTGGAAATATAATTTAAAAACACACAATTTATACTAGTATATCATGTCGTTTGCTTATGTAAAACCCGAGATATGCTTGAATTAGTATAAAAGTAGTTTTATACAGCACTCGCATGAAAATAACCTTGTATGATAAAATGTGTTAACTTATGTGATTAAATATTTGCATATTTGAAATTTACACAAAAATTAATTCACCTTTCATGTAGATATCATAGGCTAATTGTATCTATATCTTCGGATAATCGCGTACGAATGTGACTAGCTAAACTAGAATCGAATCTGTAAATGGCTCTCTGTTTTATACTCTGTGGATTGTGTATATTGAATGAGCATGTAAGCTTCTGGAATATGAATTTTAACATGATATGTGACTTATTATTAGTTTATGTCAATCTCTGAAACCTTATGCATTGGGCACAATAGAGCCGTACTTTATGTAAATTCTGATTTGAGCTGAAAACTGAATATTCAACTTGCACGAATAAACTGTACAAATTGGCTAAACAAAAATTTCTCAATTTTTGATATGTGTTAGTTTGACTTGTCCTTGAACTATGGACACTAGTCTTGTATCAATTTCATGTTCCTAACTCTGGTTATATCCAAAACGAAATCAGTGCGCGGTCAGAAACTGACTTGGCAAACCCCAAATGTACCCCTTCTAATTCCTGACTTTTAATTATCGCATGAGACCCTGGCCGGACTTTTTGGAATATATTTTAAGTATATTTATGATCTGTAGTTTTCCATGTTTACATGAATTTTTTACTATGAGATAATGTGCTAAGTATTCTACGTGTTCATGAACTTTGTGCATAACGATAAACTGAAATTGTGAAAATGATCATTCATGACCTGAAACGTATTGTTTGACTTAGGTTTGACATGTTGACCAACATTTGACATGAACCTACTGATGTTGAATTTAGTTGACTACTTTGACCAAGTTTGACTTTCGGTTTGACTTCGGTTGATTTTGTTTGACTTGCATGATATAGTTGACTTTTACTTTGAAACGCGTCGAGTCGAGCAATAAGACAGCTTATACTATGAAACCACACTTGTTTAAGATACATATATTGACCAACCTAAATACGTATACTTAGGTTGCATTACTCAGCTGTAAACCGTACAAGTTTTGTCTGTCATCCAAGCTTATCCAAAGGTGAGTCTACAGTCCCGCTTTTTACATATTTTCAGGGATGAGAATACACGCTGTTATACTTACATTTTCAAATGTTTTTGTATTGACACAAGTACTATATATGCATATTGAGTTTGTTCAAAAAGCCTCTAGCTTGAATACTTTTAATACTATCAGTGTAAGCACAATTTAGATGCACGGATCCGTTAGGTTGACAAACTCACCCTGCAATATTAACTGTTGTGCATTTATTTTGAACATTAGATACACTCGAACAAGTGTATAAAATTTTAGGAGGTAAAGGCGGGTATAGTGGTTTCTATACTCGGGTCATTGCTAGTATTCAGGTGCTCATATATTATGCAAACGTTTTGCAACTTGGTGTTGTACTTGTAAAATCTCGTGGTCAAGGAAACTAAACTATTTTTCTGATAACTGTTTTTCAGATACTGTTACTTAACTTTAAACATGTAGATTCACCAACATTATTTGTTGACCTGTTTTTGCGTGTTTTTATTCTCAGGTCCTTAAGAGGTAGACTTCCGCTGTGTTTGCTGCATGTCTGGCCGTGGAGTCAGCATTTGATTTAATGAACATTATTTACTTTCGCATTTAAAACTTTTATAGCTGTTTAAATACTGTTGGCTTGTGGTTACGATCACAACAGTGTTTCTATTTTAGGATTATTGACTTATGTTTTTGAAAGTCAACTTTTAATAAAATTAAATGCGATTGCTTTAAACGTCTCATATAGAGGGCGTAACTGTTAACTGTGGGACCTGGATTAACGCGCCGTCAGATGAAAATTTGGCGGGGTGTTAAAATTTAAACCAACCTAAGTCTTAACACTAAATTACTACTTAGGTAATAATCATTTCAAACGTCATTTAACACTTAACAAAAGTGCTTATCATCCAATTAATTCAAACTTAGTGTCATTACCAACTTTGACCCAAATCAATTTACCCATTTTGACATAAGTCCCGAAAACGTCCAAAATCACTAACGACTAGTGATTATATTTTCAAAACACCTTTTAACGCATGAACCAAGCATTTACATACTTGATTCTTCAAATCTTGATTCAAAATTTAGTTTGACAACAATTTGAGGTTAACACCCATTTTAACCAACTAACATGTTCTTATGAACATCTAATCACCAACACACATACAATCTAGTGATTAACACCCAAACCAATGAAAAATACTTAAAATCGTCATCAAACCCTAACCCACCAATAATCGGGTTCACTTACACTAACAATGCCCAAAACCCCCAAATTTCACCATGAATGGAGTTTATAACCCTAACTAGCACAAACCCTAACCCCAAATCAAAATCAAAGTAATTAAATCGAATCTAGGGTTTACCTCAACTCCAAAACCGAGCTAGTAACAGGAAACATCAAGGAGAACCAAACCCGCTTTCAATTTGGGCAAAAATCACCATCTTCATCACTAACCCAAGCTTCCTCTCTCTAGAAACTCCTCTCTCTCTCTCTCTCTCTAGGGTTTGGTTGGTGGAAAAGAGGATAAGAGTGAGTTCTAGATCAGTTTTGGGGTATAAAACCCGTCCACAATTGAAAAGACCAAAGTACCCCTTTTAATTAAAACAAATTACAACAGCTGGCTCGTCAGACCATTTGGACGGCGTCCAAAATGGCTGGACGGCGTCCAAATGAACTGGGACTGAAACTGAATCTTGTTTTACTCGTAACTTTCAAACAGTAACTCCGTTTTCGATGAATCAAATACCGTTGAAAACGTAATGAGGTGTACTATCCAATGGTAAGGTTTTAGAACATTAACTCAAACTTTATTTGGGATCCAAATATACGCTTACATGCCTCGTAATTCGAATGACGTCCAAAATAAAGCGTAACTGAAAAACGGGATGTTACACCATCGCTGCCCGGGATGAAACCTTGAAACCGATCCAAGGACACGGGGGGTCGAACTCCTGACCTCCCCTAAAGGAGGCAGGCCACCAACCGCTGGACCACATCACAACTTCTTGACATTTAATTTTTGGGTGAATTTAATTACAATAATTATAATTAATTAATACTTATTTTTTAATTGTAGTATAGCTTAGACATTCCGTAAATGAGAGCTCGTATGGCCGGTATAATATACAGTTGATCGAGTAACACTTATTTTTTACTTTTAGTTTACATTTCTACAAAGATTTAGTCATTAACCTACTTTTATCTTTTAAGTCAAGATTAATCAGTTAAAGACACACCTCTAATCCTCTTTATATTATCTAGAATTGTACTGACTGCATAGTCATATACTTTGAAAATTTGTCATGCTTTAATTGGCTTAATTAGGCACTCTATTCTCACATATTATCTAGAATTTTCAAACTTAGGTGTATATGATGTCTAATTTGATTGGGTAAAAAGTAGTTAAATTATTGTAGATAAAATAAACACTAGTGAAACTATTATGATCTCCATAATCAAAGATATAAAGATACTTTGCAATAATTAATGCTAATATTATATATTTTACCACCTTGCACGGCACGTCTCTCCCCTTTGGCAATTAATTAATTAATTAAGTATAAATATAATTTTTTTTTTTTATAAGTAAGGAAACTCTACTATGAACGATCACATCGACTTTCCATAGAAGGTCAAAACTCGGGTAATCAAGCCCCCGAGCACGAGACCTGGTACCGGGTGAATTGCGTATTATGCGCACCCTTTCGTCACACTCCCTTTTTGAACAATTTGGCATAGCCAGAAATTGAACCCGGGTAGTGTGCTTCATTGGACAACTCGGTGGCCACTGAGTGAAGCCTGCGTGGTTATATAAATTTAATTTAATATACGCATGAAATTGTAATATTGAAAGTTATTACTCCGTAGGAGATTAAATTAGATTGAATTAGATTTCTTATAGTTTTAAGTGACCCAACAAAATATTTGTGCATGAAACTAATGTGATATGTATCGACCATGAAATAACGACTTATATTGTTAGAGAGAACACAATTTATGAAAATGATGTTAAGATATGTTTTTTAGAATGCCATTTTAAGAACGTGTTCCCAAACACGTCTTGTCTATAGACATGTATACTTCTCTTATTTAACGTTTTAGACAAACTAATAAAATTTTATAAACATATGCGTTAATAGAAAAAAATACTCCGTAATAATTTAATTGTAGTTGTAGTTAAAAGTCAAAGCATATTAATATTATAGAGTGATGATGATTAATGAATTAAACCACCTTTTTATGTCTTTAGTTAAGGCGATAATTGATGTTCGTGGGTTATTATTTTAATGCATCCCATAATCATCCCATACTTAGTCAGACATCTATCATGTATGGTTAAGAAGCTACAATTAAAACCATAACATGTAAGGTTATATATAATATATAATAGTAATTATAAAAATTATAAAATGTAAGGATATCTAATGAAGCTGTAAGTTTCAGGTTCAATCCTTAAAAATGTTCTCTTGAACTTAATTAGAAATTCACAGTGAAATGTGTTATATCTGGCATCACGATGATGTCTAGGTTCTCGATGTCCGAGATTCACTTGCTATATATAAATGAGTCAATGTGCTCATTCATAAAGGATTTTCTCGTTACAAATCTAATAAAAATAAAAATTAATTATTAATTATTAATTAAAAATATAATAATAATAATAATTTAAAATAATAATATGAATAATGATAATAATAATAATAATAATAATAATAATAATAATAATAATAATAATAATAATAATAATAATAATAATAATAATAATAATAATAATATCAATATTTAATATATAATATTTGATATCAGCTAGTATTATAATTATAATTATTATAAAAAAATATTGTACAATTCATCATATGAATAAGTTTGTTAATAAGTTGGTTGGATGAAGTTGACCCCCTTAAATTTACTATTTGATCCGAGGTAATTCATTCATTCATCACTTAAACAAATCAAAACCAATATACTCCATACTGTTGTAATTTAGTTGTTTATAACAACATTGGTAGCCTAAACTTACTACAAAATTCTAGTAATGAAGGAGTAGAATACCAATGAGAGAAATGAGAAAAATGATTCTTGTAAGTATAATGGAGGGTGCAAGTTTTTTAGCTTGCATACATGGGTATTTATAGTACAAAAAAAAATACTATACAAGAGGTATCCAATATTGACTATGATTTGTACAAAATTAACTATCCATTAAAGCCTAATATTATAACACTCCCCCTTGGATACCAATTTTGTTTTGTTTGAGATCAACTATAAGTTACTGCCTCGTTAAAAACCTTGGCCAAAGAAAAATCCAGTGGGATAAAAACTTTAGCTAAGGGAAAAAGAGTGCAGCATATAGTTGACTCCCCCTCAAGTAGACATTGCTGAGCTGTTACATCTTTTGAACTTGCCTCATGCCAATATTGTGAACATGCGTTCTGAAAGTAGCAGTTGAAAGTGCTTTGGTGAAAAGATCAGCAGAGTTTTTGATGGATTGAACATATCTCATTTCAATCTTGTTGTCCTTAATGAGGTCTTGAGTGTATGAGAAGAATCTAGGAGGTATATGTTTTGTTCGATCACTTTTGATATATCCTTCCTTCATCTGTGCTATGCAAGCTGCATCATCTTCATAGATAGTTGTTGGACTTTTATCACGTTCTAGTCCACAAGAATCAGTAATGAGTTGTGTCATTGATCTCAACCAAAAATATTTCCGAGTAGCTTCATGTAATGCAATCACTTCGGCATGATTTGATGATGTTGCAACAAGTGTTTGTTTTTGAGAACGCCATGATATTGCAGTACCTCCATTTAGGAATATATATCCAGTTTGAGATTTAGCTTTATGTGGATCAGATAAATAACCTGCATCTGCATAACCAACCAAATCTTGTTTTGATTCGTTAGAATAAAATAATCCTAAATCAGTAGTTCTTCGAAGGTATCGAAATATGTGTTTGATCCCATTCCAGTGTCTTTTGGTAGGAGCTGAGTTGAACCTTGTTAACAAATTAACTGCAAAAGAAAAGTCAGGTCTTGTACAATTTGTAAGATACATAAGAGCTCCAATGATCTTCACAGTGATAAAATGGATCAGTGTCAATATTGAGTGATCTAACAACCAATGGTTTTGTCTTTAAAAATGTTTTAAAATCTTTTCGGTATAAGTTGTTTGATGTACAAGTAAACCATTAGGCATATGCTCAATTTGTAATCCAAGGCAATACTGATCTCTTTATTTGTTCATATGATGTTATATTGATTGACATAAACAACTTACAATCACATATCCGGACATTGTTTTCTTAATAAGGACACATGTGCAAATAAGATTATTTGTCCCCTTTTCTTATCAAGTAATCACTTAATCGGGTATACCATATGCGATCCGATTGTTTCAACTCATATAAAGACCTTTGTAATTTAATTGAGTACATTTCTTTGTGTTTTGCATTTGATGCTTCTGATACCTTAAATCCTTCAGGTATCTTCATATATATATATATCACTATCAAGTGATCCATAAAGATCAGCAGTAATAACATCCATGAGATGCATTTCTAGATTTTTAGAAACTGACAGGCTGATTAAGTATCTAAAAGTAAATGCATCCATAACAGGGGAATAAGTTTCATCATAATCAATTCTCGGTCTTTGAGAAAAATCTTGAGTTACAAGTCTTGCTTTATACCTTGTAACTTCATTTTTCTCATTTCATTTTCGCATAAATATACATCTATACTCCACATTTTTAACATCTTTAGGTGTGACAACAATAGATCCGAAAACTTTTCTTTTATTGAGCGATTCAAATTCAGCTCGTATTGCTCTTTTCCAATGATCCCAATCGTGTCTATTTTTCCACGACAGATTTTGGTTCTTGGATCATCATCATCATTCATGATTTCATATGCAATATTATATGAAAATATCTCATCAAGATTTTTCATGTCATTTCGGTTTCATAATATTTTTTTTGAATGTGCATAATTGATTGTAATTTCCGTATTGACATCATCAATCTCCTCTGCAGAAGGAGTATTGATTTGTGGTTCTTCTTGAACACTTTCTTTTACCTCATTATCAGCTGATTTTCTTTTTCGAGGATTTTTATCTTTGGAACCAATTGGTCTCCCACGTTTCTGGCGTGGCAAAGACTCATGAGTGACATTATTGGCAGCTTTTAGAATTTCAATTCTAGCTGAAGCATTTACTGCTAGTATATATGATTTAGTCACTCCTTTTTGTATCTGTAAGTACATCAGGTAATTTATTTGCAAGTTCTTGCATATGTATTATTTTTAAACTTTCTTTTCGCATTCTTTTGTGCGATGATCAAGATACATTAATTTATGTTCACATCATGAAACATCTTTTTCTTTATTTTTTATTTCTCCCCCTAATATAGGGAACAATTTTTCATTATAATGACAATCAGCAAAATGTGCTGTAAAAACATCACCCGTCATGGTTCAATATATCTTATAATTGAATATGTTTCATATCCAACATATATTCTCATCCTCCTTTGAGGACCCATTTTAGTGCGTTGTGATGGTGTGATAGGAACATAAACCGCACAACCAAATGTTTTAAGATGGAAAATATTTGGCTCTTGACCAAAATTAAGTTGGTAATGGAGAATATTTATGGCTTGCACTTGGTTTAATGCGAATTAATATCGCATCATGTAAATTTACATGTTCCCATTTAAATATTAAGAGTTTTGTACTCATTACCAATTATCTAGTTATTAGCTGCAAGCGTTTATCTATTGATTCAGGTAAACCAATTTTGTGTATGCACATGAGCAACTGGATGTTCAACAACAATCCCTGTAGACATATAATAATCATTAAATGCTTGAGATGTTAACTCACCAGCATTATCAAGTCTCATCCTTTTAATGGTGTAATCAGAATAATGTGTTCTCAATTTAATAATTTGTGCAAGAAACTTTGCAAATGCCATATTATGGCTTGATAACACACAAACATGAGACCATTCGCTAGATGCGTCTATTAGAACCATGAAATATCAAAATGGTCTACATGATGGATGAATTGGTCCATATATATAACCTTAAATTCTTTCAAGAAACATTGGTGATTCTTTCTCAATATTCTTTTCATTAATTACCATATGTGCTTTTCATTAATCACCGTATGTGCTTTTCATTAATCACCATATGTGCTTTCATGACCCGTCCTAATCCATCTGGACGAATACATTACATTTGGTTACATCGCGAGGTACTTGACCTCTATATGATACATTTTACAAACATTGCATTCGTTTTTAAAAGACAAACTTTCATTATATCGAAAATTGACGGCATGCCTACCATTTCATAATATATCCAACTATAATTGACTTAGTAATAATCTTGATGAACTCGACGACTCGAATGCAACGTCTTTTGAAATATGTCATGAATGAATCCAAGTAATATCTCTAATATGAGCAAATACACAGCGGAAGATTTCTTTCATACCTGAGAATAAACATGCTTAAAAGTGTCAACCAAAAGGTTGGTGAGTTCATTAGTTTATCATAAACAATCTTTTCCATCATTTTAATAGACCACAAGATTTCATTCAATAATCATACACTCGCAAGTGTTTAAAATTCATTAATATATATTGAACACCTGGTAACCGACCTTAACAAATGCATCTAGAATATCCCCAAAAAAATAAAGTCGAAGTACTAAAGCAGTTCAAATTCTCTGACTGGGGCTTGTCAATGGCCCATAGATCTATCTTTAGGATTCGCGTCAATTGGTGGCAATTATAATAAACACCAATTCTTAGGTTACCAAGTTCAACAAGGGTGATATCTGGTATAACGATTCAACCATAGAATGTAGTTTCGATTACTTGTTTAAATATATAACACGTCTTATTATATCGTAAGTCGTTTACATATTTAATTCAATTAATTGAATCTTATTTTACAATATTATATATATATATATATATATATATATATATATATATATATATATATATTTATTTATTTTTATATACCTATTTACATCTATATACAAATAATCGTTCGTGAATCGCCGGGAATAGTCGAAGGTCAAATGAATTCATGAAACAGTTCAAAAAATTTTGAGATTCTACATTACAGACCTTGCTTATCGTGTCGAAATCATATAGATATTGAGTTTAAATTTGGTCGGAAATTTCCGGGTCATCACAGTACCTACCCGTTAAAGAAATTTCGTCCCGAAATTTGAGTGAGGTGGTCATGGCTAACAATAAATATGTTTTCATGACAGATATAAATTGATAAATAAAGTTTTATCATTACTGAGTAATATGAATAAGACAATTCGATTATTCGGAGAGCACGAGTGAAGCTATCACAAAAGAGTGAAGTGATTAAATGTAAGTTCGTCTTAACCGGTGATGTAGTCACGGTTGATCTTAGAAAATAAGGTGCGTCTTAACTTTTGACGTAGTCTGGTTTGAATTCCGGAATTCAAGGGATTAAAGAAAATCTTCGAAATCTAAAAGATTTCATTCTTCGGCGAATAAGGAAACTAAGATCTCTATAATTAATTACGGTGATCTACCTCGATTACTCTGTCTGATATTTCCATTATAAATTAAACTCTTTCGTTCCATTATTCTCACCATTCCTATACTTTCTTTCTTAGTTCATAGATCCACAAGATTATGAAAATGTTTGATCCAGCTCTAATCCTTGATATTTTTCTAATTATTATTTCTGTCATCCTTCTTTTCAATCTTCCGCCAGAAAAATCTGTTTACTTCTACTATTACCTTGGGTGATACTATTCTTAATTATACCGTGTCTTTATATTGCTATTCTTATTAATATCCATGGTTTGTGACCTCCGTGTTGTTTTTGGGCTTTATATTTTCTCTTATATTTTGGATCTCTTTGCCTTTTTATTATCCTCTCGACCTCTAGTAAAGCGAGTAACGGTCCAGAATTCGTAAGTATGGAATTTCGAATGAACTTAATGTTCTAAACAAGAAAGAACAGAATCGCATGATTTGATTTGTCAAATTACCTGAATCACTGAGAATAGAACTATCAATAATATACCTTCTTGATATGTTCAGAAGTTAAGCAGAATGAAAGAGTTATGTAACATGGCACATAATGACATTATGATCTGTAAATCATTACGTCCCATTAGAAACTCAGCATGACTTACTGTAATATAATCACGTTGATCAAGTGTTAATATATTATACTAATTCATGCATCAATTTCTTTACATTTCTCCAGAATTCATTCATAAATTAAACTTAGATTTTACAGAAGTTTTCAATATAATGAAACACAGGAAGCACGAAGAGGTATATAATTTCGGATGAGAATATTTATGAAAATATCCTCAGAAATATCGAATATATTTATGATGATATTTTGGAATTTTCAAGTTCGAAGGTTGATGAAGAAAAATTTTCCGCAAGATTTTAACATGACTTCGGAGCAAGATATTCTCTAAAGATTTCAACGAATCTAGAATTACCTGGATTCTTTGAATATAGGGTATGGTTCTTGTATTTGTCCTTGGTCTCCTTCGTAGTTAGCTCAATCCGTTTTCCAGATCCAACTTTTCTGAGCTTTACTAACATACTATTCTTTCTCATCAAACTTTCGATGATTAAGGTCGTTTACGGTTGTCTACGGTTTCTGCTGCTTCATTCAGCTTTTTCAACATTCAGAGTATTGATTTGTAGACTGAGTGCTTTTCTAAATTTCAGAATGAAAGATCATAATTCTAAGAGATAAATGTTATACGTATACATATAACTGTTGATATAGAAACACTGCGAGATGTCGAAATACTGATTGCTGATTCTCGGTAATTGGTATGGCAATTCTCATTACAAGATGCGGATGAGTATGTGATAGAGTTATAATAAGGTTACTCCGGATGAAAAGTTAAAATTGTCTTGGTGGAGCTGTGACAAAATTGGCTAATTTGAAAAGAAATTGCGTTGTTATTTTCAGAAATAACAATGCCAAAGAAGCTAGCACAGATACGTGTTAAACATTTACACAGGTTCCGAGAGTTTTTCAGGTGCGTAACTATATGCATAAATCTTTTTTTCCGTAGATGAAGTGCGGTTGATTCATCCTCTCGATTGAGGTGTTTTCAAGAATCAAGAAATGTTTGAACGCAGATTGTAATCGTCAAGATACAAACGAGGTTTAAGATGAAATCAAGTGGCAAACTTGAAGAAATGTTTAGTTTCATATGTTATTATCAATATTTTAATTCATTTTATTTGTCCAATGTTATTAGTCCACAGTCGATAGTCCATAGTTAACAGTCCAATAATTCTGTCATAACCCGACCTTAACCATAAGGATGAATACAATAACATATGATTTCATCGCGAGGTATTGACCTCTATATGCGACATTTTTCAAAAACTGCATTCGTTTTTACAATACAAACCATAGCTTTTATTACAAATACAAGGTTTAAACAACTTAATAATGATTATCGTTTAGCGATAATCTTAGACTTACAAACTTTACATGTGATAATAACAATACGACTTCCAACATATTTTACATTACAAATCCTCTGATATGCAGTTTTATTTTTGACACAAATATGCATACTCAAGATCTTGCTTAAATTCAACATGTTGCAGCGGAAGCTTTTAGTTATCACCTGAGAATAAACATGCTTAAAACGTCAACATAAAGTTGGTGAGATATAGGTTTAATGCCGGCAGCGTTATAAATATAGACCACAAGATTTCATATATAAACGTTCTAATAAAAATATTCTAAGTTGTTGAGCACTTGATAACCATACTTAACATTTAATCAACGTCGCATATTCCCTTTATTATGAAATCTTACTACACCGTACCAAGTGTAGTCACCAAAACGAAGTACTGTGCAACCGTTGAATACTGGTCGTCCAGTCCGGTTGGGGTTGTCAAGCCCGATAGATCTATCAACAGGATTCGCGTTTACAATACCGCATGTAAATAGTAGTTACCAAGTTACAGGGAGATATGCCAGTGGTACAACTCAACGTAGAATATATAATTTTAATCACTTGTGTCCATAACGTAAATCATAAAATGCATGTATTCTCATCCCGAAATATTTAGAGTTTAAAAGTGGGACTATATACTCACCTTTTCCTTGAAGGTATTTAAATCGACTTGGTCTCCGATAGATATCACGAACCTAACCATATATATAATATATCAACATATTTTTTTTTTAAGTAATCATTACATATATATATACTTTTAATACTTTTAATATTTTCTTAGTCCGTAGTTAGCAGTCCGATGTTAGTGGTCCACAATTAGTTGCTTAAATAAAATAAATAAAGACCCCATCGTATTCGTATTGATCAGAATTAATCTCGACCCATGGTACCATGTTGTCAAATGACGTGTTGCGTACATAAAGTACCGTGTTGCCAAATGACGTGTTGCGTACAATCATGAGGTCTTATGATTAATCTTCTCGTGTTGTTTACGGGTGGTCCTGAAATATATAAAATCAAATCATAAGTAATTATATATAAAATATCATATTAATTAGAAAAGATATGATTAATTTACTTTTTCTCCAAATATTTTCGTAGCTAAACTAGCTTCGGATACTCAATCTTGTTTTAGTCGTAGTTTCTTCATTACAACTCCGTTTTTGTTGGTTCAACTTGCCACTTCCTTGGATCGAGTCAAATTTTAAGAATATGAACTGAAAATACCTTAGGTTGTATTCGAAATCACAGGTTATAGGTCAAACTTTGATGAAACTTATGAAAGTGATCATTTTCCATCATAAAAACAACATTTAATGATCATTTTTTTAAAAATACTTACACTTTGAGTTAAACCATGAAATTTTTATGTGTTAACATATTAATAAAAAATATTATTTTTCCAGAACATAAACTTCCAATTCAAAGTTTAAGATGGTTTTTAATTATCCAACCCAAGACAGTCCCGGTTGCACTCCAACGATGTAGATTCAGTTTTAAGGTGTTCTTTGTAAAATCAAGTTGTATCTTGTTAAGTTAGCATATCCATATGATATATTACAGGTCTTGAAGTGTTTTAAAAGTTAAGTTAGAAGGATCTATTTAGTTTGCAAACAAGTTTGAAATCATTCAAACTATGTTCTTGTTGTTAAAATTTTACAACACAAAATAAGATAGCTATATAAATATGAATCAAATAAGGTTATGAATAAGGTTACTACCTCAAGTTACTTGGACAAAGCTACTGGAAAAGATGAGAAAAATCTTGGAATCAAAAGAGTGGTGGAGTGGGATTGAAAGGTTAGAAGTAAACTTGTATTTTTGGAAGGATTATTGAAGTGTTCTTGTATGGTTTTTTTATGATGATTAAGGGTTGTTTTTGAAGCTAAATGATGGGGAAAATGCTTGGAGATGATCAAGTATGAAGTTAAGAGTATTTTGAGAGAGAAATGGGAGTGTAAGTATGAGAAAATGGGGTGAAGAAATGGTGTTCATTCATAAAAACGTTTTTAGTTTATAAAGAAAGAAAAGATTCCTAATTTTGTTATTTTGTATAAAAATCTATGCTAGCTTCCAATTCTAATTACCTCTCCTTGAGGGCATGAACAAGGGCTGATTAGGTGTTGATTAGAATGTTGATTTGATGTGTATAAACCAATAATAAATACGTATAGAAGCTGGGTATGATACGGGTACATATACCCTAGATGTACGTATAGAAATCTTGAGAAAACGGAACGAGGATTCAAAAATAGCTATCTTTTGTAAATATACTTATATTGTTTTATGTATGTAAGCCCTTTAAAAGTGATTAAATACATATCTATACGATACATGTATAAGCATTATAAGTTTTAAGTATTTATGTCGAAGAACGTTACGTATAGTTATCGTTTGAAAACTTAAGTTAGTAGTTTCAAAATATACTTATAACTCATTGTTATTAGTACACAATGAGATGTTAAAACATTCTTAGATCATGTTAAATATATATAAATACATATATATACACAAACGTATAATTATCGTATGTTATATAGTTCGTGATATCATCGGTCAATTTGGACGGTCAAACATTGTGTAAAACTCTTTTCAAAAACATAAGTCTCAACAATTTAGATTGCTTATCATGTTGGTAAGGTTTAATTTATGTAAATATTAATCTCATAAGTATAAAACGATCGGAAAAATCCGGGTCGTTACAGTACCTACCCGTTAAATAAATTTCGTCCCGAAATTTTAAAATTGTACCTATTTTGCGTTCTCGGGAAACAAATGTGGGTACTTTTGTTTCATCTGATCCTCTCGTTCCCAAGTAAACTCGGGACCTCTTCGAGCATTCCAACGAACCTTGACGATTGGTATGTTGCTCTACTTGAGTTGTTTAACTTCACGGTCCATGATGTCGACTGGTTCTTCTATGAATTGTAGTTTCTCGTCGACTTGGATTTCTTCAAGAGGAATGGTGAGATCTTCCTTTGCAAGACATTTCTTGAGGTTTGAGACGTGAAATGAATTATGTACCCCGGCAAGTTGTTGTGGTAACTCGAGTCGATAAGCTACCGGTCCGATGCGTTCGATGATCTTGAACGGGCCTACATACCTTGGGTTCAGTTTACCCCTTTTTCCAAAACGTATTACACCTTTCCAATGTGACACCTTTAACATAACCATGTCACCGATCTAAAACTCTAATGGTTTCCTTCGGACATCGGCGTAGCTCTTTTGGCGACTACGGGCTGTTTTCAATCTCTCCTTGATTTGTACTATCTTCTCAGTCGTTTCGTGTATGATCTCGGGACTAGTTAATTATCGATCTCCTACTTCATTCCAACAGATAGGGGATCTACACTTCCTTCCATACAGTGCTTCAAATGGTGCAGCTTTAATGCTCGCATGATAACTGTTATTATACGAGAATTCTGCTAATGGTAGATATTTATCCCATCCGTTTCCAAAATCGATCACACATGCCCTGAGCATGTCTTCAAGAGTCTGAATTGTTCTTTCACTCTGCCCGTCAGTTTGTGGATGATATGCGGTGCTCATATCCAAACGAGTTCCCAGGGCCTCCTGTAGTGATTGCCAAAACTTTGATGTAAATCTACTATCACGATCGGATATAATGGAAATAGGTATTCCATGCCTTGAAATAATTTCCTTTATGTATAATCGTAATAGTTTCTCCATTCTATCCGTTTCCTTTATAGGCAAGAAATGTACAGATTTGGTGAGACGATCAACTATTACCCAAATGGTGTCATAACCCCAGGCAGTCTTAGGTAATTTTGTGATGAAATCCATAGTAATACCGTCCCATTTCCATTCTGGGATTTCTGATTGTTGAAGTAATCCTGACGGCTTCTGGTGTTCTGCTTTGACTTTGGAACAAGTTAAACATTCCCCAACATATGTTGCAACGTCTGTCTTCAAATTAGGCTACCAATAATGCGTCTTAAGATCTTGATACATCTTTCCAACTCCAGGATGTATCGAGTATCTTGTCTTATGTGCCTCATTCAATATCAACTTCCTTAATCCACCCAACTTTGGTACCCAAATACGGTTTGCAAAATATCGAATTCCATCTTCCCGTATAACGAGTTGTTTCCCATACTTCTTCATTATTTCATTTCCTATGTTTTCTTTAGTAAGAGCTTCTCGTTGAGCCTCTTTGATTTGTGAGTTGAGATTCATGCGAATTTTTATGTTCATTGCTCGTACTCGAATTGGTTCTCGTTCCTTTCTGCTTAGAGCGTCGGCCACTACATTCGCTTTCCCAGGATGATAGCGAATCTCACAATCATAGTCGTTTATCAGCTCGACCCACCTACGTTGCCTCATGTTCAGCTGTTTCTGATCGAAGATATGTTGAAGGCTTTTATGATCGGTAAACACAGTGCATTTAACCCCATATAAGTAGTGTCTCCATATCTTCAATGCAAACACTACTGCTCCCAGTTCTAAATCATGTGTCGTATAATTCCGCTCATGAATCTTCAATTGTCGGGATGCGTATGCTATAACTTTCTTCCGTTGCATAAGGACGCAACCAAAACCTTGTCGTGAAGCGTCACAATATATCTCAAAATCATCGTTCCCTTCATGTAACGATAAAATAGGTGCTGTAGTCAACTTCTTCTTCAGTAATTGAAATGCACTCTCCTGCTCATAAGTCCATTCGTACTTCTTCCCTTTTTGTGTTAACGCTGTTAATGGTTTAGCTATTCGGGAAAAATCTTGAATAAACCTTCTATAATAACCAGCTAAACCCAAAAATTGGCGTATCTGCGTTGGTGTCTTAGGAGTCTCCCATTTTTCAATGGCCTCAATTTTAGCTGGGTCAACCTGAATTCCTTTGCTACTAATAACATGGCCAAGAAATTGCACTTCTTTCAACCAAAACGCACACTTAGAAAATTTGGCGTATAATTGTTCTTTTCTTAACAATTCTAATACCAATCTTAAATGCTGCTCATGCTCTTGCTCACTCTTGGAATAGATAAGAATATCGTCAATGAAAACGATAACAAACTTATCTAAATACGGACTACAAACTCGATTCATGAGGTCCATGAATACAACTAGTGCATTCGTTAATCCAAACGGCATGACCAAAAATTCATAATGACCGTAGCGTGTCCGAAAAGCAGTTTTCGGAATATCTTCTTCTTTGACGCGTAGTTGATGATAGCCCGACCTTAGGTCAATTTTTGAGTAAACACATGATCCTTGCAATTGATCAAATAAGTCATCAATTCTCGGTAGTGGATACCGATTCTTGATAGTTAACTTATTTAAATCACGATAATCTATACACATTCGGAAAGATCCGTCTTTCTTCTTGACGAATAAAATCGGAGCTCCCCACGGTGAAGTGCTCGGTCGAATGAAACCACGGTCCAGTAATTCTTGTAACTGGCTTTGTAATTCTTTCATCTCAGATGGTGCAAGTCTATATGGAGCACGAGCCACTGGTGCAGCTCCTGGTACTAGATCTATTTGAAATTCTACAAATCTAAATGGAGGTAATCCCGGCAACTCTTCCGGAAATACTTCAGGAAAATCTCTTGCCACAGGCACGTCGTTTATGTTCTTCACTTTTTCCTTCGTTTCGACTTTATTAACATGTGCTAGGATAGCATAGCACCCTTTCTTCAAGCACTTTTGAGCTTTCAAACAACTAGTGAGTTTTAGCTTTGAGTTACCCTTCTCTCCATAAATCATTAATGGCGTTCTATCCTTACGAAGAATGCGAATTGCCGTCTTGGCGCACACAACTTCAGCTCCTATTTTGGACATCCAGTCCATGCCGACTATTACATCAAAACTTCCTAATTCTACGGGTATCAAATCAATCTTAAATGTTTCTCCGGCTAAATTTATTTTACAATCACGGCAAATTTTATCGGCTTTAATTAGTTTACCATTAGCTAACTCAATCATGTACTTAGCATCTAGAGGTAATGATGAACAATTCAATTTAGCGTGAAAGTCTCTACACACGTAACTTCTATCGGCACCAGTATCAAATATAATAGATGCGGATAAGTTATTAATGGTAAACGTACCCGTAACAAGCTCCGAGTCTTCATACGCCTCTCTAGCATTAATAACAAATGCTCTTCCACGTGCAGATCCGTTATTCTTCTCTGGATTCGGGCACTGACTCTTATAATGACCCTGTTTCCCACACCCATAACAAGTAACAGTGGCCAAGGCAGTTCTATTTGCATTGGTGGCAGGAGTCTTGGTACCGTTTGTATTTGTAGCGGGAACCCTACAATCTTCAGCAAGATGACCTTTTCGATTACATTTGTTGCACACCACATTACAATAACCAGAGTGATGTTTGTGGCATCTGTTACATAAAGGATTTCGTCCTTTGTAACCTGAGTTTGAACCGCTACCCGCACCTTGCGTGGTTTCTTGTTTCTTGTTGGATTGTTGATGATTACCTTCCCACTTTCTTTTATTTCCCGATGTCTTGACATCGGTGTTCTTATCCAGAATAATCTGGTCCATCAACTCGTTCGCCATGGTGATAGCTTCATGAATAGTCTTGGGTTTGGATGCTGTAACATTTGCCTTGACCTTTTTAGGCAAACCGTCTTTGTATAGTTCAATCTTCCGTTCTTCGGTTGGTACCAATTCGGGACATAGCAAAGCTAATTCCATGAATAGCTGATTATAGTTGGTGAGTTCAGTACCAACAACTTTCAGGCTTCGTAATTCAGCTTCCAACTTCCTAACCTCGTTCCTTGGACAATATTCGTTGATTAGCATTGTTTTGAATTCTTCCCAAGGAGTATCATAAGCTACATCTCCTCCTACGGCCTTCACATAGTTTTTCCACCACGTGAGAGCACTATCTTGTAGGGTGCACAATGCATACTTGGTCATGTCCTTCTCAATACAACCACTGATTTTAAACACAGACTCAATCTTTTCGATCCACCGGGTTAAACCAACCGGTCCTTCTGTTCCACTGAATGATGAGGGCTTGCAACCTTGAAAAGTTTTGTAAGTGCACCCCACACGAGGATTTGGGTTAACTGCAGCACCTCTTGCAGCCTCGACCCATAACATTCTGTCGTTCACTCGCTGATTGATGAGTTCCTGGATTTCTTGTTCCGTCATTCGGTTCAATCGCGCCATAATCTTCAACAAGAATGAAAAATAATAATTATTCACATGGAATATTATAGATGTAGTATGTATTTACAGTACATCATAGCTTATTAATAATATGAACCAGTTATTATTATAAAAGCCTTTTCTTCTTATTAGCATTTTATAATTATATCTAGGGTAGTACCTACCCGTTAAAGTTCATACTTAATAGCTTAGTACAAAAATCAATTACTACCACCCAAATAATACTTAACCATGGAAAATTATTGCATTTCACACTTCACCATTTTACATATGCTTATCTTACATCAAACATTAAGCAAACCACACTAGTAATATTATACAAAACATTATATGATCCCATGGTTTAAAACAACAGCGCATCATTTAACCCAAAGCGTTTGTGTTCAAAGAAATCGCTTAAAGGTTATCTTGGTTGTCTCCCTACGTTTTGGCTGAGGAACTGAAGAACTGGATGTCGGGGTAGGACTAATAGGAATAGCGGGAATAGGTGTGGAAGTATCTGGTGGAGTTGGTGCCACAACATCCTCTCTAGACTCGGGATTTGGATTTTCCATTTCAGTAGCCTTTCGTTTCTTTCCTCGTTCGAACTTGTCTTTCGTAATTTCCTGTATTTCATCCTCCTCGGGATCACTTTCTGGTTCCTCTTCAATTGATTCATCCGGAACTTGTGAGTCTTCCCCAAAGGTGTCGTTTTCATCATCGGATAGGTTAATGACTGGAACACCATCTGAAGATTCTGGTTCGGAGTCACTGAATGTGATAATAAGTTCTAAGCCAGATATCTATCACATAACAACTAGCACGTTAATACCACATAATATTTACATATTAATTTTTAACCAACAAGGATAAGCAATAGTTTTCGAAATCAAACACGGTCAAAGTCCAGACTCACTAATGCATCCTAACAAACTCGATAAGACACACTAATGCAAATTTTCTGGTTCTCTAAGACCAACGCTCTGATACCACATGTCATAACCCGACCTTAACCATAAGGATGAATACAATAACATATGATTTCATCGCGAGGTATTGACCTCTATATGCGACATTTTTCAAAAACTGCATTCGTTTTTACAATACAAACCATAGCTTTTATTACAAATACAAGGTTTAAACAACTTAATAATGATTATCGTTTAGCGATAATCTTAGACTTACAAACTTTACATGTGATAATAACAATACGACTTCCAACATATTTTACATTACAAATCCTCCGATATGCAGTTTTATTTTTGACACAAATATGCATACTCAAGATCTTGCTTAAATTCAACATGTTGCAGCGGAAGCTTTTAGTTATCACCTGAGAATAAACATGCTTAAAACGTCAACATAAAGTTGGTGAGATATAGGTTTAATGCCGGCAGCGTTATAAATATAGACCACAAGATTTCATATATAAACGTTCTAATAAAAATATTCTAAGTTGTTGAGCACTTGATAACCATACTTAACATTTAATCAACGTCGCATATTCCCTTTATTATGAAATCTTACTACACCGTACCAAGTGTAGTCACCAAAACGAAGTACTGTGCAACCGTTGAATATTGGTCGTCCAGTCTGATTGGGGTTGTCAGGCCCGATAGATCTATCAACAGGATTCGCGTTTACAATACCGCATGTAAATAGTAGTTACCAAGTTACAGGGAGATATGCCAGTGGTACAACTCAACGTAGAATATATAATTTTAATCACTTGTGTCCATAACGTAAATCATAAAATGCATGTATTCTCATCCCGAAATATTTAGAGTTTAAAAGTGGGACTATATACTCACCTTTTCCTTGAAGGTATTTAAATCGACTTGGTCTCCGATAGATATCATGAACCTAACCATATATATAATATATCAACATATTTTCTTTTTAAGTAATCGTTACATATATATATACTTTTAATACTTTTAATATTTTCTTAGTCCGTAGTTAGCAGTCCGATGTTAGTGGTCCACAATTAGTTGCTTAAATAAAATAAATAAAGACCCCATCATATTCGTATTGATCAGAATTAATCTCGACCCATGGTACCATGTTGTCAAATGACGTGTTGCGTACATAAAGTACCGTGTTGCCAAATGACGTGTTGCGTACAATCATGAGGTCTTATGATTAATCTTCTCGTGTTGTTTACGGGTGGTCCTGAAATATATAAAATCAAATCATAAGTAATTATATATAAAATATCATATTAATTAGAAAAGATATGATTAATTTACTTTTTCTCCAAATATTTTCGTAGCTAAACTAGCTTCGGATACTCAATCTTGTTTTAGTCGTAGTTTCTTCATTACAACTCCGTTTTTGTTGGTTCAACTTGCCACTTCCTTGGATCGAGTCAAATTTTAAGAATATGAACTGAAAATACCTTAGGTTGTATTCGAAATCACAGGTTATAGGTCAAACTTTGATGAAACTTATGAAAGTGATCATTTTCCATCATAAAAACAACATTTAATGATCATTTTTTTAAAAATACTTACACTTTGAGTTAAACCATGAAATTTTTATGTGTTAACATATTAATAAAAAATATTATTTTTCCAGAACATAAACTTCCAATTCAAAGTTTAAGATGGTTTTTAATTATCCAACCCAAAACAGTCCCGGTTGCACTCCAACGATGTAGATTCAGTTTTAAGGTGTTCTTTGTAAAATCAAGTTGTATCTTGTTAAGTTAGCATATCCATATGATATATTATAGGTCTTGAAGTGTTTTAAAAGTTAAGTTAGAAGGATCTATTTAGTTTGCAAACAAGTTTGAAATCATTCAAACTATGTTCTTGTTGTTAAAATTTTACAACACAAAATAAGATAGCTATATAAATATGAATCAAATAAGGTTATGAATAAGGTTACTACCTCAAGTTACTTGGACAAAGCTACTGGAAAAGATGAGAAAAATCTTGGAATCAAAAGAGTGGTGGAGTGGGATTGAAAGGTTAGAAGTAAACTTGTATTTTTGGAAGGATTATTGAAGTGTTCTTGTATGGTTTTTCTTATGATGATTAAGGGTTGTTTTTGAAGCTAAATGATGGGGAAAATGCTTGGAGATGATCAAGTATGAAGTTAAGAGTATTTTGAGAGAGAAATGGGAGTGTAAGTATGAGAAAATGGGGTGAAGAAATGGTGTTCATTCATAAAAACATTTTTAGTTTATAAAGAAAGAAAAGATTCCTAATTTTGTTATTTTGTATAAAAATCTATGCTAGCTTCCAATTCTAATTACCTCTCCTTGAGGGCATGAACAAGGGCTGATTAGGTGTTGATTAGAATGTTGATTTGATGTGTATAAACTAATAATAAATACGTATAGAAGCTGGGTATGATACGGGTACATATACCCTAGATGTACGTATAGAAATCTTGAGAAAACGGAACGAGGATTCAAAAATAGCTATCTTTTGTAAATATACTTATATTGTTTTATGTATGTAAGCCCTTTAAAAGTGATTAAATACATATCTATACGATACATGTATAAGCATTATAAGTTTTAAGTATTTATGTCGAAGAACGTTACGTATAGTTATCGTTTTGAAAACTTAAGTTAGTAGTTTCAAAATATACTTATAACTCATTGTTATTAGTACACAATGAGATGTTAAAACATTCTTAGATTATGTTAAATATATATAAATACATATATATACACAAACGTATAATTATCGTATGTTATATAGTTCGTGATATCATCGGTCAATTTGGACGGTCAAACATTGTGTAAAACTCTTTCCAAAAACATAAGTCTCAACAATTTAGATTGCTTATCATATTGGTAAGGTTTAATTTATGTAAATATTAATCTCATAAGTATAAAACGATCGGAAAAATCCGGGTCGTTACAAATTCATATATAGTTTAATATATAATATTCGAATTAATTAATACGTATCGTGACCCGTGTACATGTCTCAGACTCGATCACAACTCAAAGTATATATATTATTTAAGAATCAACCCCAACCCTGTATAGCTAACTCAAACATTACTGCGTATAGAGTGTCTATGGTTATTCCAAATAATATATATAGATGCGTCGATATGATATGTCAAAACCTTGTATACGTGTCCCGATATTTAAAGAGCATAAAATAAATAACAGAAATTAAATGACGATAAATAAAATTGCGATAATTAAATTGCGATAATTAAATGTAATCAGTTAGCTAGGAACAGTTAGCGTGAATTCTTAACAAAATTTTTTTATAGTTAATTTGTTTGTTTCTAACAAATTTTATTTTGTCCCATGTTTTCTTCATTATGCCACTTGTTGGATTCTGATAGGTCAAAATCCAAATATGAAAATGGTTATTCTGCGGTGAACGAATACATATATCGGTGGATGTAAGTAGGATAATAAATGACCGTTGAATCAGATTTGAGGAATGTACAATGTAACTTATTAATGTGAAATCTAAATATTCCTCGGGTATTACCTATCCGTTAAAATATTTTCACCATTAACAGTTTGTACAAAAGAACTTTTAATTACAATCTTTATGAAAATATACTTGCATATATATTTTCTTCAGATGTAATCATGGATTTATAGATATCGATTGTTAAATCGTTGATGAAAAATGTGAATGATAACATATGTGAATTAATTATGATAGAAGCCCTTTTAAAGCTTCTTTTATTTTTCTCGGGTATTATCTACCCGTTAAAAAAATTCACACGTCATAGTTAATATGAAAAGAATTTTTAATTACGATCTCGAGATATACATAAATATATATATATATATATATATATATATATATACATATATCTTTTAATCGTGAACAGAAAGTAATGAATTAATATTTCATGATTCATCATTCCCGGTACTCTTCGATGTCTGTGGTGCTTACGGAGCTTGTGGTGATGGAAATGATGCTGGTGCTGGTGCTGGTGGTGTTGCTGTTGGTGTTGGTACTGCTTGTGGTACCTGCATAGTAGATGCGAGCCTAGCTTCCAAATCGAACACCGTCACCTCCAAGGTTTCTACTTTACGCTCGAGTCTATGAATTAGTTCTACCCATTCTTCCGTAAGGTTTGTCAATTCTTGATATTTAGTTCGAAGTCTTCTAACTTCTTCTAATAATCCTATCTGATTAGAATTCGGGAGTAGAGGACGAATACTATCTTTAATGACATCGAGTCGACCTTCGAGGCAGAAAATCCGTGCTAAAAGAGTGAAAACGGTATTGCGAACAGGTTCGCCGGTAAGCGGATCGAGCACTCCGACGTTAGGTGGTAAGTTCGGTTCGTGATATGGAGTACCTTCTTCATTTCTCCATAGGGTAAGTATTTCGCGAACCCATCCCCACTTTCTAAAGAAGTCACGGTAGTTGATCGGTTGGTGCGCTCCCGTCACGCTGTCTTCAGAGTCAGAGGAACTTGGTCGATTCGTAGAGACCATCTTATGCGATCCCGGAAAGATTTTTGGTATGAAAAGTTTAGTGACAGTAATTAATAGTTGGATGGTATTCTCAATGCATAATATGCATAGATATATATAGTACCAGGATCCCTTAAATTACGGAGAAATTTACGGGAGATATCAGGCAAAGTTTACCGTAATAGATACGTTAACATATGAATTTGTCTATACATTATCTATGCAATTAAGGCAGTAGGACGTGTCTAGACTTAGGAATGATAAGCAGGTAATTTCCTACGGATGATAAGTAGATGATTTCCGACTAGAAATGATAAGCAAAACTTTTGACATGCAGACATGGTCGAAGTCCAGACTCATTAATACATCCTAACAACTATCAGTTAGACACACTAATGCAAGACCTGGTTCTCTAAGACCACTGCTCTGATACCAACTTTCATGACCCATCCTAATCCATCTGGATGAATACATCACATTTGGTTACATCGCGAGGTACTTGACCTCTATATGATACATTTTACAAACATTGCATTCGTTTTTAAAAGACAAACTTTCATTATATCGAAAATTGACGGCATGCCTACCATTTCATAATATATCCAACTATAATTGACTTAGTAATAATCTTGATGAACTCGATGACTCGAATGCAACGTCTTTTGAAATATGTCATGAATGACTCCAAGTAATATCTCTAATATGAGCAAATGCACAGCGGAAGATTTCTTTCATACCTGAGAATAAACATGCTTAAAAGTGTCAACCAAAAGGTTGGTGAGTTCATTAGTTTATCATAAACAATCTTTTCCATCATTTTAATAGACCACAAGATTTCATTCAATAATCATACACTCGCAAGTGTTTAAAATTCATTCATATGGATTGAACACCTGGTAACCGACCTTAACAAATGCATCTAGAATATCCCCAAAAAAATAAAGTCAAAGTACTAAAGCAGTTCAAATTCTCTGACTGGGGCTTGTCAATGGCCCATAGATCTATCTTTAGGATTCGCGTCAATTGGTGGCAATTATGATAAACACCAATTCTTAGGTTACCAAGTTCAACAAGGGTGATATCCAGTATAACGATTCAACCATAGAATGTAGTTTCGATTACTTGTCTAAATATATAACACGTTTTATTATATCGTAAGTCGTTTACATATTTAATTCTATTAATTGAATCTTATTTTACAATATTATATATATATATATATATATATATATATATATATATATATATATATATATATATATATATATATATATATATATATATATATATATATATATATATATATATATATATATATATTTATTTATTTATTTATTTTATATACCTATTTACATCTATATACAAATAATCGTTCGTGAATCGTCAGGAATAGTCGAAGGTCAAATAAATTCATGAAACAGTTCAAAAATTTTTGAGATTCTACATTACAGACCTTGCTTATCGTGTCGAAATCATATAGAGATTGAGTTTAAATTTGGTCTGAAATTTCTGGGTCATCACATGTGCTTTTTCATTAATCACCATATGCGCTTTTAATCATATATCTTTTTCACCATATGCGCTTTTAATCATATGCGCTGTGTTTTTCATCATATGAACTTTTCATCATATGCGCTTTTAATCATATGCGCTGCGCTTTTCATCATATGCGTCTTTCATCATATGCTCTTTTAACCATATATCCTTTTCACCATATGCGATTTTAATCATATGCGCTGTGCTTTTCATCATATGCACTTTTCATTATATGCGCTTTTAATCATATGCGATGCGCTTTTAAACATATGCGCTTTTCATCATATGCACTTTTTATCATATGCGCTTTTAATCATATGCGCTGCGCTTTTTATCATATGCGCTTTTCGGTGCTACATAGATATTTCTCATTTTCGGCTATCATTGACTGATAATCATATCCATTATGATATATATCAGAGAAACTTAACAAATTTCTCTTTGATTTGGGAGAAAACAAGGCATTGTTTATCAGAAAATTCGTACCATTTGGTAATATAAATTTTTGCCTTTTTCGTTCCTTATATCAAGTTTGCAAGACCTGATATAGTATTTATAATTCCTTCATTTAATTTAAATCAATGAAATATTTCTTAGATTTGATCATAGTGTGTATGTTACCACTATATGCAATACATAGGTCTTTACCATTTAATTGATGTTGTATTTCAGCAGAATTCATACTAAAACTTCAAATAAGATAAGCAAATAATGAGTTATATTTCAGGAAGATAATCAAATTATATTACATGCAAACAAGTTACAATCTGAAGTACATAAAAGATAACACTTAATAAACATATGCGTTATGGTCTAAAACCATTTATTTATGAGTGATACATAACAAGCTAGGCATCATAGAAAATTCAAACCATTCAAGTTTCAAGGTAGCTCAGGGTTTATTTAATCAAGAATTTTTCAACAGATTCACTCTTGTTTTCTTTTCTTTTAGGACTTATTTGTAGAGCTAAACAAGATGTTCATGTATTCAAGAAATACTAAACTGATAATCCATGTTACCATATCATTAATAAGAATCTCTGGGATTCTTATAGGCGCGTCTACTAACATCTTCAATTTTATTTCTTCATAGATCACGATTGTTTCTAAATAATTAATATCATATCTATCTTTGAGCTTTTTCCACAATACACTTGAATCTTTAATCATATATGTATGATTAAGAAGTTTGGTTTGATTATAATAATTTTCTAAAATATACAAGTAGCTAGCTAGCTTGTAATTGTTGATTACTCGTTTATATTTTGTATATAAAATAATCGTACGTGGATTGATTAAAGTTAGTACTGGGAGCTAGTGCTTTAATTAGTTTAATACTTTATTTGGGAAATGTCTATAAGAAGTTGTTATTCTATAAAATATGTTTTAATCTAGTAGAAATCATTACTAAAAGCTTTTATAAACAAATCAACTTCAAGTAGTACTACTCATTGATATTAAGTGAGGCGTTGAAATTGAAAGTTAAATAGAAAACTCTGCGCAATATGCTTCTTATAAACTCACCTCTTTTACATAAAATGAACATTGTTATTTTCATTCAGGGTTTCTAAAATACCGATTGATTCGAGATATTTTTCTACATTCATAACCCATGTTAAGTAATTGTTCTCACTTGATTTTAAAGGAGCAAATTTAAACTTTTTCGAATTCGACATTTTCTATTATCAAAAAGATGAACAACATAAATCATAATCATAATCAACTTTTATTCATAGACAAATAATAAAATGAAATTAGAATCATTTTAAATTCATAAGTAGCAAACAACAGAATAATGGCATGATTACAAATGATAAAACCACAAGAGCAGTATAGAATATAGATTCACCCGGTGGTATATTAGCAACAATGATGATAGTTAGTATGACCAATACAATAGGAAAAATCATCCTTGTGTGAATCATCTTTACAAAAAAAAACTTTTTGAGAGTGGTAATATGAGAAAATGAAGATTGATTTGTGAAAATGTGAAAATGTGAAAACGGAGATGTTTATTTTATATTTGAAAAATATAGTCGTTGTAACGTCGTCAGTTAACGTTAACAACCGTTATGTATATATGACTGTTGTAACGTCGTTAGTTGACATTAACGACTGTTATGTACTCGTTGTATTAATAATAATTTTAATAAAAGAATTTTATTAGTACAAATACGATTACTATAAATACATTTAGTACAAATACGTTTAGTATAAATACGAAGATTAAGAGAATAAACATATTATGCATAAATAATAAATTTTAAGAATAAACATTAGTATGCATGAAATAAATAATGATTAATTGCATAAGTAATCATAAATGTTAGATAACATAAATATAAATGTTCGTGAAGTTAATAAGAGTTAGATTACTGAAATATAATTCAGGCGGTATAACCGACCATATATAACTTAAATAACATAAATATAAATGTTAGTGAAGTTAATAAAAGTTAGATTACATAAATATAATTCAGGCGGTATAACCGACCATATATAACTTAAATAACATAAATATAAATGTTAGTGAAGTTAATAAAAGTTAGATTACAGAAATATAATTTTACTTATGATGATAATAATATTTACCTTACTAATAAATAATAGAAGATATCGTTAAAGAATTTCTTACCTTGATTAGTGACTTGTGCTTGCTTATATAAACCTTGATTATACGGAGCACTTCGTGCTTATAACGTGTTGTAATTTAGTTGTTTATAACAACATTGGTAACCTAAACTTACTACAAAATTCTAGTAATGAAGGAGTAGAATACTAATGAGAGAAATGATTCTTGTAAGTATAATGGAGGGTGCAAGTTTTTTAGCTTGCATGCATGTGTATTTATAGTACAAAAAAATACTATACAAGAGGTATCCAATATTGACTATGATTTGTACAAAATTGACTATCCATTAAAGCCTAATATTATAACACATACAATATTTATGATGCAGTAATATTTTCATATGATACAGTATTTTTTTTTTTTTTTTGGAAAGATCAATATTTTATTAGAATATGATAAAACAACTTAAAGCAGGATACCTAGATCTCGAAACTATAGTACATAGCATAATATAAAAGGCATATAAAAAAAGGAAATACATATGAAACTAGGACACAAGAATGACTGATTAGAAGGAAAAACCTCTCATACTCAATCTGCATAATGGTGGAGATGAAACTTGAAAACACAAGCTAGTATGACTACGATGTACAGTGCTGACAATACAGCTACAAAGTGCATCGAGGCCACACCAATTATTCACTAGCCAAAGTTCAAACGAGTAGAGAAGTAAAAAAACCTGCTGACTTTAGCTTATGCCTTCTTTGGAAGCTACATTGACATAGAAGCTCATGGGATTGGTTAACCAAGTTTGCCAATCTAGATTGAAGCTCTTTCCTCGACAGTTAATCCACTCGAAACATCTAGATTGGATAGTTGAGACAATCTTAGGGTTGCTTTCTTTGTTGTTTCCAAAGAAAAAACCATTGCGGCTTTTTCTAATAAAATAGCACGAAACCCACACCCCAGCTTGCCAGATTGATGATCATGTATGTGTGCTGAAGCTTGAGTTATTTCTTTTGGTAAGGTCCGAAACATCTAGAATTTATGGATGATTGAGTTTCCACCAATTAAAGATTCTATTCCATATATCCACAACTTTGTTGCAAGTTAATAATGTGTGGTGGATCGTTTCTACGCCCTCGTCACAGATCGGGCACTTAGTGGAGTGAAGATCAATGCCCCTAGCATCGAGTTCTATTCGTACAGGTAATTTATTTTGGGAGGCTCGCTATATAAATATCCTAATCTTTTGTGGCAATAAGGAATTTAATTGGGTTGGAGGAATTATAAAGCGTTGTTGGGCAGTGTATTCATTAATACATTAATATTTTACTGATCTCCATACAATCTATAGCTGCAACGAGCCAGTCTTGTTTTTGTATAATTATTGTTATATTACGTAATATTGTGAAGTTTAAAACAACATAATAAAAGGAAAAATGACACTGCACGATTGATTAACTAGTGAAGATTAAATAAAAATGAGTCAGGTGTTATTTGTCGTTTGAGATTGAATATGGATTTATTAGACTACTTGGAAAGGTGGCATGAAACGCCACCGTGTGGTGATTTGGAGGGAAATAACGTCACAAAATGAAGTATTCGTGTGTCTCTTTGAGGCATTTCTTAGGCATGCGTTCGATTCCAACGGATGAAGAAACATGTGTTTCTTGTTTTTTTTATTTTTTTTATTAATTTAAAAATATTGTTTTTATCTCTTTTTAATACTTAACTCAATTATATTTTAACACATCGTCACAATACTCTTAACCAACACCAAAAACTAACACCACCACTATTTCACCCAAATAAAAAATATGTTTTATCATCAAAAAAGTGCAAAAAAACAAGAAAAATGAAAGGAAAAAAAACACCTATCAATGTTACAAATGGTCTTAACATGGAACTTTTATTGTTTACAAATGTAACCTATTATGATTAAAATAAATAATAGGTAGCTAGTAAAATTACCTAGCAGATTTTTGATCGACACGATTGAGGCTTATCTTATTGGTCTAATCGCATATAAAGCCCATCACGCCTATAACAAACGACTTGACCGTTGAAGTGATAATTAGAGCAAATAAAATAAATCACATATACATAGGGTTTCTTTACCTAGCTCTTGTCTCTTATAATCGAGAGTTGTTATAATCGAGAGTGATTTTAGTGTGATTGTTGGTTTGGCTTATATAAGTTGTCTTTTTTGCTTAATATTTTGTGATGTTACTAAAATTTTATGGGGCGAATATATACCGTTTATTTAAAAAGGATGAGTTTATTTTAAGTAGTTTTTTTTTTTTTTTAATAGATTTACAGAAATGGTAAATTAAAAAAATATATAAATCTAGTATAACCTGCCTTGAGAATGCCGGTTTCTCCATATGACGAATTCGGTCAGCAAAAAAATTGCACTTTTAATATGAAAAGATATGAATGTATGGAAACCGACTTTCTCAATGACGGTTTTTGTACTGTTTCCGACTCTTCTGAAACCGGTCTTCCCAAGGACGTTTTCATTTTATTATTTGATTGAAACCCTATCTTGATATGATCAGTTTTAATGATAGCCGTTTACTATTATTTATTCCGTCATCTAACTTGAATTCAATTATCATTAACAACACAACTGCATTCCACACACATCAAATTGAGGTTTGTTTATACATCAACAAAATCAATACATTTAAACATCAGAAAACCCTATTCTCACAACATTAGATTTTTACATTTCGTCCATTTATGGTTCATTTTATTTGGGTTGACAAATTTACATTTTAAAATGGTTAGCTTACGGGTGATGACACAACATTAAGAACGAGTTATCCATTGTATAACAAGGTTAATTGTATGAAGTTAAACGAAATGGTTTATAATTATGTAGGGGCCGATCAAAGATAATATACGTTGAAAATGATCTTGTGGAATGTTTTCATGGGCAATGTATGCAGAACTGAACCTACCGACGATAATACTTTAGAAACAATTTATTATCTGGCTTATAATGAAAAAGATTATCAAGCTCAAATTGAAATTCAATTTGATCAAATCCTTACAACACAAGAATCAGGTTTTGTGAATCAGTTGCAAACTATTATTCAATATGTGGATGGTGGTCCATCAACATCTCGCAGTCACAAATGTTATAGTTTCAGATAAAACAAAATCCACAAAACATTGTTCAAATAGGGGATTTGAAAATTTAAGGTTTTTTAAAAATCGGCCTTCCCAAGGCCGATTTTTGCCTAAGGTTACAAAAAACCGGCCTTGACAACGCCAATTTCTATAACTGGACAACTGACATCTGAAAAAATGCACTCTTTTGCAAACTGGATACAAACGTGTAGAAACCGGCCTTGGGAAGGCCGGTTATACTGTGACGACCCGGGAATTTCCGACCAAATTTACACTTAATCTTTATATGTTTTCGACATGATAAGCAAGGTCTGTATGGTTATATCTCAAAATTTTTGAACTACTTTTATGTATTTAATTAACCCTCGACTGTCCTCGACGATTCACGAACCTTTAATGTATATATAAATGTTTATGTATGTAAATAGTAATATATAATAAGTTATATATGTTACTGAACTATTGTAAGGTAACTTAAAATCACCAAAACTTGTTATTTGAATATATCGAGTATATTGACTATAATTGATTTCGAATATGCTTTGTCAACAATTAAATGTATATCTTAAATTATTTGTTTCAAAATAAATTATTAATATATTTAACTAAGTAACAAAACTTAATATTTAAAACAATATTATATATAAATGTTGATTATATGTTTATTGTAATATATTAAAATATATAAATATTAAATATTAAATACATGTTATTATATATAATATAACTATTAAATATTATATAATTAATAAAATGTGAAAATAATATAGCTACAAATTAAGACGTAGATGTTGTTGTAATATTATTATCACTTTCGGTATTAATATTTATATTATTATTAATTGTAAAATTAGGATTGTTTAAAAAAAATATTTTATTAAAAGTATAATTTAGTTACAATTTAAATGTCATTAGTTATTATTATTATTATTAGAAATTTCATTGTTTAGATTATTAATAATGCTCATTATCTTTGTTATTAATACGATTACTATTATTAGTATTATTTTGATATTATTAGTTACTATCTTTATTATTTATTCTATTATTATTATTATTATTTATTCAACAATATTGTAGGTATTAAAAATTAATCACTAAAAATTAAAATATATAGAATCAAAGGAGGATCCATTACACTTGCCCATCTCTATCAACTTGATTTAAAATTTGTTCCTGTCTGATTTCTCTTCATATACGTCGAAGACAGCTATCAGTGCAAAACAAAAATCTGTGGAGTGTAACATCTATTTTTTTTTTCTTATTTTTTTTATTTTTTTCCTGATTAAATATGTTGATCCAATCCTTCTATCTAATCATCGATGAATTCAAGCTTATAGGTATTTTCATTTAATCTTTCACTATCTCTATAAATTTAAAACCGTTCCTAACGTCAATCAATTGAAGAATTTAAACTGAAATTATATATTTTTTTTCTTCAGCTCGATACACTGTCTTTACAACTTTTATTTAATATTTCGAATCCAACTCAATTTTAAAAATCCAATAATGCAGATGTGTTAGGATACTTATGGTCGAGATATCTGCAAATTTTCATACTCAAATTCTTCCATTTGATTGCAAATTTCGAAGTCAAAGTATATGAATAAAAAGTCAACCGAATTTTAATTGAACAAATTCGTAAATTTTAGGACGGTTTATGTTTAATTGGTGATGCTAGTGTATTCCATTGATCATTTGGGAAATATTTCATGAAGATAGCAGGGTCTCAAAACGTTCCAAAATCAAAATCACTTTTTTTGTGTTCTTCATTTTTTTTCGAGCAGAAGCAGCACTGTTATACTATATATATTTTTTTCCTTCGATTCAATTAATCACTTAATAATTGTTCTGTCTCAATTCCTAAAATATTACAAACCGTAAAACTCGTTTTTGTTGGTTTTGAACCCTAGTCGATTTAGTATTTGGAAAAGGGAAGAAACAGGATTAAATGGGAGTAGATTTATAAATAACTGGGTGATGTTTAAGTCAGAAAAACTGTGGCAGAAGAGTGGTTATGGGTGTGAGCGGGTTATCGAGAGGTCTCGGGTTCAATCCTTACTTGGTGCAATTTTTTTTAAAACAAGCTTTGGAGGTAGTTTTCATTTATTTTATTTATTTGCTGTTATTATTAGTATTATTATTATTGTTAAGGTTATTGAGATTATTAGTAATATAATTATTATTATCTTTACAAATACAAGTATTAGGATAAAATTATCATTTATTATTATTATGATAACAACTAATATTATTATTATTATTATGAAAATAATAAAATTATTTTTTTTTCATTAACACTAGTATTATGAAAATAAGTATTATGATAAAATTTTCATGTATTATGATTGTAACTATAAGTATGAAATTTATTATTAATATCACTAATAGATGTGTTGGTACTATTATCATGATAGGATTATGATTATTATTATTATTATTATTAATATTAATAAATCATTATTATTACCAAAAACTATTATTTTAAAACAAACAAATATTTTGTACATAAAATATAATTGTTATATATACTATAATTTTATTTAAAATTTTACATAACTATATATATCAGACATATTAATATTATTTATATAAATACATACAAATAACAAACTATCAATTTTAATATATAACATTAATCAATTATGTATATAAATATGGATATATTAATCTAACTATATAAATATTAACCATTATGAACATAGACACAAATTAAACATATATAATATATAAACTAAAGATATAATAAATAAATGTGTTCAGTTACGATTATACGTTTTAATATATAAATGAATGATATAGGTTCGTGAATCCGAGGCCAACCCTGCATTTGTTCAGTTGTTTAATGTCGTTATATGTATTTTTACTACAAAATACATTAGGTGAGTTTCATTATTCCCTTTTTAAATGCTTTTGCAATATATATTTTTGGGACTGAGAATACATGCGCTGCTTTTATAAATGCTTTACGAAATAGACACAAGTGATCGAAACTACATTCTATGGTTGGATTATTAAATCGAATATGCCCCTTTTTATTAAGTCTGGTAATCTAAGAATTAGGGAACAGACACCCTAATTGACGCGAACTCTAAAGATAGATCTATCGGGCTCAACAAGCCCCATCCAAAGTACCAGATGCTTTAGTACTTCAAAATTTATATCATGTCCGAAGGAGGATCCCGGAATGATGGGGATATTCTTATATGCATATTGAAAATGTCGGTTACCAGGTGTTCAATCCATATGAATGATATTTTTGTCTCTATGCATGGGACGTATGTTTATGAGAAATGGAAATATGAAATCTTGTGGTCTATTAAAATTATGAAACGATTATTTATGTTAAACTAATGAACTCACCAACCTTTTGGTTGACACTTTAAAGCATGTTTATTCTCAGGTACGAAAGAAATCTTCCGCTGCGCATTTGCTCATCTTAGAGATATTATTTGGAGTCATTCATGACATATTTCAAAAGACATTGCATTCGAGTCGTTGAATTCATCAAGATTATTATTAAGTCAATTATAGTAAGAAATATTACGAAATGGTATGCATGTTGTCAACTTTCGATGTAATGAAAGATTGTCTTTTCAAAAACGAATGCAATGTTTGTAAAATGTATCATATAGAGGTCAAGTACCTCGCGATGTAATCAACTCTTGTGAATCGTTAATAATCAATATGGACTTCGTCCGGATGGATTAGGACGGGTCTCTACAGTTGGTATCAGAGCGGTGGTCTTAGCGAACCATGTCTGCACTAGTGTGTCTAACTGATAAGTCGTTAGGATGCATTAGTAAGTCTGGACTTCGACCGTGTCTGCATGTCAAAAGTTTTGCTTATCATTTTATGTCAAAAAATACCTACTTATCATTCTTAGAGAATCACTTGATTATCATTCTTAGTCTAGACACGTTTTACTGCATTGACTGCATGAATAGTGTATAGACAAAATTCATATCTTAGCGTATCTGCTACTTCATATCTTAGCGTATCTGTTACTGTAACTTTACCTGACAACTTCAGTAGATTCCTCCGTAACTTATGGGATTTTAGTATTATATATGCATATGTAAATTATGTATTGCAGGGTACTAATCTACATCCTATAATCTATTTCTTATCGAAAATCCTTCATCTGATCGTACGAGATGAATACTGCAACCAGTTCGAGTCCCTCAGATTACAATAGCTATTCCGGTAGTTATTCCGACAGCTATTCCGACATAGATGTTCACCTAAGCTCCGAAAACAGCGTCATCGGCATGAATCAACCAATCAGCCTTTATCAATTCAGCTGATGGGTTCGTAGTCGACTTAATTAATGGAAACGCGCAGAAGGTAATCCCTTCCACCAACCGAATTCACCTCTTGACAATGAACCTGAAGCGTTTACCGGCGAACCTATTCGAAACACCATTTTCAGTCTCATTTCCAGGGTAACTCGACAAGATTATATTCTATCCACAATTTTGAACCTTATTCATCCGCTCGTTCTAACCGACAATCATCCTAGAGTAATAAGTCAACGAACTTCGCGCTCGAATAATCAATTCGGAGAATATGGTGCAAAATGTACCAGCTTCAGCAACATCACTGGCACCAACAGTACCATCAATAACAGCACCAGTACCATCAACAATCCATGCTTCAATATCATCATCTGTACTTTGAGTATGATCTTCGTTCTACGTATCGTTCTACCTCATTTATCTTCATTCGACATGGCGAATATGTAATCTCTAAAGTTTTAGAGATTATTTATTCTAGTTCCAACCGAAAAGCAAATGAGTTTAATATCATATTAACTCATTAAATTCATGAATACATCTGAAGAAAATATATATGTATATATGTTTTCATAAAGATTGTAATTAAAAATTCTCTTGTACAAACTGTTAATGGTGAAAATATTTTAACGGGTAGGTAATACCCGAGGAATATTTAAATTTCATATTAATTAGTTACATTGTGCGTTCTTCGAATCTGTTTCAACAGTCATATACTATCCTACTTACATCCACCGATATACAAATCCGTTCACCACAGAATAACCATATTCATCCAATTTCATATTTGGATTTTGATTTATCAGAATCCAACAAGTGGCATAATGAAGAAAACATTTGACAAAATAAAATTTGTTAGAAACAAACAAATTAACTATGAGAAATTTTGTTAAGAATCCACGCTAACTGTTCCTAGCTAATTGTTCCTAGCTAACTGATTACATTTTATTTATCGCAATTTAATTATCGCAATTTACATTCTCGCAATTTTATTTATCGTCATTTAATTTCTGTTATTTACTTTACGCACTTTATTTATCGTCATTTAAATTTCTGTTATTTATTTTTACGCACTTTAAATATCGGGACACGTATACAAGGTTTTGACATATCATATCGACACATCTATATATATTATTTGGAATCACCATAGACACTCTATATGCAGTAATGATCGAGTTCTCTATACAGAGTTGAGGTTGATTCTCAAATAATATATATACTTTGAGTTGTGATCGAGTCTGAGACGTATACGGGTCACGATACGTATTAATTAATTCGAATATTATATATTAAACTATATATGAATTATTGGACTGTTACTGTGGACTATCGACTGTGGACTATCAAGATTGGACAATATAAAATGAATTAAAATATTGATTATAACATATGAAACTAAACAACTCTTCAAGTTTGCCACTTGATTTCATCTTAAACGCTATTTGTATCTTGACAATTCTAATCTGCGTTCAAACCTTTCATGATTTTTAAAAACACCTCAATTGAAAGGATGAACCAACCGCACTTCATCTATGGAAGAAAAGATTGACGCATATAGTTATGCACCTGAAAAATTCTCAGAACCTGTATAAACGTTTAACACGTATCTGTGCTAGCTCCTTTGGCGTTGTTATCACCGAAAATAGCTTTGCAATTCCTTTCCAAATTAGCCAATTTTGTCACAACTTCAGCAATTCAACTTCGGCTTTTCATTCGAAGTAACCTTACTATAAATCCTGATATATACGATTACCCTTTTAATACCGGAGAATTCTTTTATATTCCACCATATTACCAGCAGACGTACCAACAACCTCGTTGCTTCTTGACTTAAATCTCTCTGACAAATAATTATATTTATTCATTGAAACCCCATCATATACTCATCCGCATCTGGTAACGAGAACTGCCATAACAGTTACCGAGAATCAGCAATCAGTACTTTGAAAGCTCACAGCATATCTACATCAACAGTTATATGTACGACATTTATCTCTTAGAATGATGATCTCTTATTCTGAAATTCAGAAAAGCACTCAGTCACAAATCAATACTCTGAATGTTGAAAAAGCTGAATGAAGCAGCAGAAACCATAGACAACCGTAAAACAACCTTAATCATCGAAAGTTTGATGATAAGGAATAGTATGTTGGAAAAGCTCAGAAAAATTGGAACTGGAAAACGGATTGAGCTAACCACGAAGAAGACCAAGGACAAATACAAGGACCATACCCAGTATTCAAAGAATCCAGATAATTCTGAATCCGTTGAAAATCCTTAGAGAATATCTTGCTCCGAAGTCATGTTAAAATCTTGCGGAAAATCTTTCCCCATCAACCATCGAACTTAGAAATTCCAAAATATCATCATCAATATCTTCGATATTTCTGAGGATATTTTCATAAATATTCTCGTCCGAAATTATATACCTCTTCATGCTTCCTGTGTATCATTATATTGGAAACATTCAATAGAAAATTTAGTACCGAAAAGCAGATTATGCGAAACTATGAAGAAAGCCGTGGACAAATCACAAAGAATAAGTTTGACTTCAAAGAATCCAAATGATTCAATGTCTGCTAAGGTCTTTAGTGAATATCTTGCTCCTTACTCTAAACCCTTGCAGACAATAGTTTCTATCATCCTCTGATCTTAGATATTCCGAAATATTATCGTATCTTTCATTATAAATATCCTCCATACTTCTGGAGATATTTTCATAAATATTCTTATCCGAATTCATTAATCTCTTCGTGCTATCAGTGTTACATCATATAGAAACTGTTAGTTTCTATATTCTGTAAACTTTCGAGCTTAAATTATGAATGTTATTGAAGTAATGTTGGGAACTGATGCATGAGTTAGTATAATATAATGACACTTGATCAACGTGATTATATTACAGTAAGTCATGTTGAGTTTCTAATGGAACGTGATGATTCTCAGTACCATCATCTTGTGCCATGTTACATGACTCTTACATTTTATCTGATATATAAACATATCAAAAACATATTTTCTTGATAGTTCTATCTTTCCCGGGTATTCTGGTAATTTGACGAATCAAGATCGTGTTATTACCATTTCTTTCTTAGAACATTAACTATGTTCATTTCGAAAATTCATATCTATGAGTTCTGGACCGTTGCTCGCTTTAATAGAGTTTGAGAGGATAATAAAAAGGCAAAGAGATCTAAGATATAAGAGAAAATATAAAGCCCAATGACAACACCGAAATTACAAATCGTAGATATCAGTACGTATAGCAATATAAAGACACGGGAGGATTATAAATACAATAATCCCTAGAGCATAATAGAAATAAACAGATTCTTCAGGTGGGAGTTGGAAAAGAAGAACGATCATTGCGATAGTTAGAATAAGAACAAGGATCAGAACAGGGTTAAGCATTTTCATAAATCTTTTGAATTTGGGAATTGAGTATAGAAGTGGTGAAAACAAATGGAACAGAAAAGGTAAATTTATAAAGGAAATATCAGACGTAGTAACCGGCGCAAATCACCTTATTTAATTAGAGAGATCCTAATTTCCTTATTCACCGAAGAATCAAATCTTATAAATTTCAAAGATTTTCTTTAAACCCCTTGAATTCCGGAATTCAATCTAAAAAACGTCAAAAGTTAAGACGAACCTTATTTTCCTAAAATTCAAACGTGACCACGTCAAAGGTTAAGACGCACCCTATTTTCTAAATTCAACCATGACTACGTCACAAGTTAAAACGAAACTTCATTTATTCGTTTCATTCTTTTATAATAGCTTCATTCGTGCTTTTCGAAAAATCGAATTATTTTATCTGTATTATTCACTAATGATAAAACTCTATTTATCAGCTCATATTCGTCATGAAAACATTTTTATTGTTAGCCATGACCACCTCACTCAAATTTCGGGACGAAATTTCTTTAACGGGTAGGTACTGTGACGACCCGGGAATTTCTGACCAAATTTACACTTAATCTTTATATGTTTTCGACATGATAAGCAAAGTCTGTATAGTTATATCTCAAAATTTTTGAACTACTTTTATGTATTTAATTAACCCTCGACTGTCCTCGACGATTCACGAACCTTTAATGTATATATAAATGTTTATGTATGTATATAGTAATATATAATAAGTTATATATGTTACTGAACTATTGTAAGGTAACTTAAAATCACCAAAACTTGTTATTTGAATATATAGAGTATATTGACTATAATTGATTTCGAATATGCTTTGTCAACAATTAAATGTATATCTTAAATTATTTGTTTCAAAATAAATTATTAATATATTTAACTAAGTAACAAAACTTAATATTTAAAACAATATTATATATAATAGTTGAAAATATATGATTGCTATATATAAATGTTGATTATATGTTTATTGTAATATATTAAAATATATAAATATTAAATATTAAATACATGTTATTATATATAATATAACTATTAAATATTATATAATTAATAAAATGTGAAAATAATATAGCTACAAATTAAGACGTAGATGTTGTTGTAATATTATTATCACTTTCGGTATTAATATTTATATTATTATTAATTGTAAAATTAGGATTTTTTAAAAAAAAAGATTTTATTAAAAGTATAATTTAGTTACAATTTAAATGTCATTAGTTATTATTATTATTAGAAATTTCATTGTTTAGATTATTAATAATGCTCATTATCTTTGTTATTAATACGATTACTATTATTAGTATTATTTTGATATTATTAGTTACTATCTTTATTATTTATTCTATTATTATTATTATTTATTCAACAATATTGTAGGTATTAAAAATTAATCACTAAAAATTAAAATATATAGAATCCAATGAGGATCCATTACACTTGCCCATCTCTATCAACTTGATTTAAAATTTATTCCTGTCTGATTTCTCTTCATATACGTCGAAGACAGCTATCAGTGCAAAACAAAAATCTGTGGAGTGTAACATCTATATTTTTTTTTTCTTATTTTTTTTTATTTTTTTTTCCTGATTAAATATGTTGATCCAATCCTTCTATCTAATCATCGATGAATTCAAGCATATAGGTATTTTCGTTTAATCTTTCACTATCTCTATAAATTTAAAACCGTTCCTAACTTCAATCAATTGAAGAATTTAAACTGAAATTATATTTTTTTTTCTTCAGCTCGATACACTGTCTTTACAACTTTTATTTAATATTTCGAATCCAACTCAATTTTAAAAATCCAATAATGCAGATGTGTTAGGATACTTATGGCCGAGATATCTGCAAATTTTCATACTCAAATTCTTCCATTTGATTGCAAATTTCGAAGTCAAAGTATATGAATAAAAAGTCAACCAAATTTTAATTGAACAAATTCGTAAATTTTAGGACGGTTTATGTTCAATTGGTGATGCTAGTGTATTCCATTGATCATTTGGAAAATATTTCATGAAGATAGCAGGGTCTCAAAACGTTCCAAAATAAAAATCACTTTTTTTGTGTTCTTCATTTTTTTTCGAGCAGAAGCAGCACTGTTATACTATATATATATATTTTTTTTCCTTCGATTCAATTAATCACTTAATAATTGTTCTGTCTCAATTCCTAAAATATTACAAACTGTAAAACTCGTTTTTGTTGGTTTTGAACCCTAGTCGATTTAGTATTTGGAAAGGGGAAGAAACAAGATTAAATGGGAGTAGATTTATAAATAACTGGGTGATGTTTAAGTCAGAAAAACTGTGGCAGAAGAGTGGTTATGGGTGTGAGCGAGTTATCGAGAGGTCTCGGGTTCAATCCTTACTTGGTGCAATTTTTTTTAAAACAAGCTTTTGAGGTAGTTTTCATTTATTTTATTTATTTGCTGTTATTATTAGTATTATTATTATTGTTAATGTTATTGAGATTATTAGTAATATAATTATTATTATCTTTACAAATACAAGTATTAGGATAAAATTATCATTTATTATTATTATGATAACAACTAATATTATTATTATTATTATGAAAATAATAAAAAAAAAAATTTTTCATTAACACTAGTATTATGAAAATAAGTATTATGATAAAATTTTCATGTATTACGATTGTAACTATAAGTATGAAATTTATTATTAATATCACTAATAGATGTGTTGGTACTATTATCATGATAGGATTATGATTATTATTATAATAATTATTATTATTATTATTATTATTAATATTAGTAAATCATTATTATTACCAAAAACTATTATTTTAAAACAAACAAATATTTTGTACATAAAATATAATTGTTATATATACTATAATTTTATTTAAAATTTTACATAACTATATATATCAGACATATTAATATTATTTATATAAATACATACAAATAACAAACTATTAATTTTAATATATAACATTAATCAATTATGTATATAAATATGGATATATTAAACTAACTATATAAATATTAACCATTATGAACATAGACACAAATTAAACATATATAATATATAAACTAAAGATATAATAAATAAATGTGTTCAGTTACGATTATACGTTTTAATATATAAATGAATGATATAGGTTCGTGAATCCGATGCCAACCCTGCATTTGTTCAGTTGTTTAATGTCGTTATATGTATTTTTACTACAAAATACATTAGGTGAGTTTCATTATTCCCTTTTTAAATGCTTTTGCAATATATATTTTTGGGACTGAGAATACATGCGCTGCTTTTATAAATGCTTTACGAAATAGACACAAGTGATCGAAACTACATTCTATGGTTGGATTATTAAACCGAATATGCCCCTTTTTATTAAGTCTGGTAATCTAAGAATTAGGGAACAGACACCCTAATTGACGCGAACTCTAAAGATAGATCTATCGGGCTCAACAAGCCCCATCCAAAGTACCGGATGCTTTAGTACTTCGAAATTTATATCATGTCCGAAGGAGGATCCCGGAATGATGGGGATATTCTTATATGCATATTGTGAATGTCGGTTACCAGGTGTTCAATCCATATGAATGATATTTTTGTCTCTATGCATGGGACGTATGTTTATGAGAAATGGAAATATGAAATCTTGTGGTCTATTAAAATTATGAAACGATTATTTATGTTAAACTAATGAACTCACCAACCTTTTGGTTGACACTTTAAAGCATGTTTATTCTCAGGTACGAAAGAAATCTTCCGCTGCGCATTTGCTCATCTTAGAGATATTATTTGGAGTCATTCATGACATATTTCAAAAGACGTTGCATTCGAGTCGTTGAATTCATCAAGATTATTATTAAGTCAATTATAGTAAGAAATATTACGAAATGGTATGCATGTTGTCAACTTTCGATGTAATGAAAGATTGTCTTTTCAAAAACGAATGCAATGTTTGTAAAATGTATCATATAGAGGTCAAGTACCTCGCGATGTAATCAACTCTTGTGAATCGTTTATAATCGATATGGACTTCGTCCGAATGGATTAGGACGGGTCTCTACATATACTAGACTTTTAATTTCTTTTAACACTAATTCTGTAAAGTTGTTTTAAAAAAATGGTTAAAAATAACTAAAAAAAGTAATCTATCTAGACCTTGCATTAATAACTGGACTAAATTAAACGTAGTTGTAATTGATTATATTAGGGAGAATAATTCTCATATTTCCATCTTCTATAGACTATTCATATATTATATCATATTCTCCAACTCTCTCGAATTAATAGTCATGTGGTGACTTTTATTCAAAAAATTAACTATAAATAATCTTTTTGTTATATAATAGTGATAACGTTATACCAATTAAAAGCACATATAAAACTTGATTTATTCATTTAAATTTCATCATGCATTATATAATCAAAAAAAAAACTTCTATTTAAAATCAAAGTTAAAAAAAAAAAAATCAACACATGATTACTAAATTGAGACGAAAGGAATACCATATATCATTATCATTTATTGTACACATATCATGTGAAAAAAATAATATCAAATAGTATATGTTTTAAAGGCGATTGATTTATCAGTACTGATATATCTCTCTAACAAAGAAGTTATTTGTTCAAAGTTAAATGATAGACAGTATGTATAAACTGGCTTTTATGGAGGAAAAATTTAATTTCTTAAGTCAAAAACGTTTAATCGAAAAAAATAAAAAAGAAACATTGCACTCCTTTTGATGAGACATGTTGCCGACAAAAGTTTCGATCAATGTAGAGAAGAAAACATGCCTTAAACCTAGGCCAGTTCATAAGGAAGAACTCAAAAATTCTTCCAAAGGCACTCAATGACATTCACATTTATGTTAATATATGTCTAGAAGTATACTATATAACTCGAAATTTTGAGGGGTCGATACTCTCCCCTGTCCAAGAAGATTCATCGATGACGATGAACACAACTAGGTGAATAATTGACTCTTATTCATTGAATGAAGTTGTAAGGTATTTTTTGTTCGGGTTATTCGGGAAGAGCGAGTAATCCGACCTCATACTCTAGTGTACACAACCCATCAGGAATACTACGTGGCTGTTTCCAAGTTCCAACTTATTCATGATCACCCCAAGATTCGAACATGAAATCTCTTGCAAAGATGTCAGAGGCCTAACTACTGGGCTACCATGGGATGGATGTCTTGTACATTGAATAAAATATAATTTTAGAATTCAAATCACTAATTAATGGCCTTTTTATTTTCTCGTAAATGAGTCAAGCATTAAACTTAGTATGCTCATGTCAATTGTGACATCTTGGGAGAATCTATGACTGCATCTTTGAGGCATCGCTAATACTAATACATATGCGCAAGAATTATTGTAGTGAGATAACTATTAGGAGGATTTAAAAGGCATTATGATATCCAAATTTCGAATGAAAAAATGGAAACAAGGCCAGATATAATTATGGCCTCACAACGTCACTCAAAATCTCAACGCAATCTAATAATTCTTCAAACAATAATTGATAAAATTATTACAAGTACGAAAAAGGGCTCAAACCTTAATTTTTATTTTTGCCTAATAAAAATTAAACTTTCAAAATGGTGCAATTATAGTAATCTTTTTATTATATTATAATTATAATAACAAAAGTAAAAATAGATCATCTAAAAATCCAACCACTAATCTAGCCTTTCATTGTCATTAATAACATTAATCTTAACCATTCAATTTTCCTAATCAAGATTATGACCTCATAATCACCTAGCTTAATTGTTTGATTACTTTATTACCCCCTAATAATATAATACGGGCATCAATTAAAAAGGCTAGGGTTTCTTTTCATCGATCAATTCTCTATTCACCTGGCTTCATAATAATAACTAAGGTTAGGGTTTCACCGTTCTTAATCACTTTTTGTTCACTTTTTGTTAGATTGGAGTGTAATTTGATTTTAATTGGTTTTTTCTGATAGTTTCTATATTATGCTTTAGTCACATGTGATTTCAATTGTGGTAATTACTTGCTGTTCTATCATGTAATAGTAAATAGTAAATAAAATTATTTAGGAGTTTTCTATCTTGCAAATTGAATTTTGCTTAACGGTTCTCTGTTTCGAGCTTTGGCAAAAAATTGGTGCTCATTGAAGGTACACACTGTTTATTTATTTATTTATTTATTTTATTTTAATGTTTTATACATCCTATCATGATTTTATTATTTTAGTTTGGTTGGTTGATTTTTTGTAGGTTCTTTCGATTATTACGATGGGTGTAAAGAAGGAGATGCAAAATTAAGAGGTAATTGTTAGCTTCATGTCTTTTAGTGGTGTGAAAATATAAATGATATGTATTTGTATTTCATACCAATGAAAATGATTTGTGTTGCACAGCTAATGTTCGATGAAATGCCTCAATGGTTTTGTTTGAATTTTACAGGTGTGGATTCTCAAGAATAGATAAAATAAAGTTCTTCTGATTATTTAATAGAATTGGCATAGGCTAATATCTTCTTTTTGTTAGATTTTTCTTCCAAAATACAAGATGAGAGAGAGAGTGAGAGAATACGCAAGAGAGAGAAACTTTAGATTTGAAAATGGGGGCACGACTAGGGCAGAGAGAAAATACAATGGTGACTATAGGAATCGGTTTTCATGGTCAAACGGATACCACTTGATCTCGTTCATGTTTTTTAACTTTCCCGAATGGTTTAAGGTGACTGATATGTGGAGGTTGTTCAAGAAGCACGGTTCGGTAAGAGATGGTTTCATTTCGTAAAAAAGGTTGAAGAACGGACAAAGATTTGCCTTTGTTCGTTTTGGGGAGGTGAAAGATGAACTCAGACTGAAGAAGATGTTAGCAGATATCATCATAGATGGCAGACAGCTTAAGGTTTTCAAAGCGTTTGATAGAAACAAGGAGCAGAATATGGGGAGGAAAAAGGAAGAACAGAAGAGAAAAAACAACAATGGTGAGAATGAGAATGGTGAGAATGAGAATTACAGGAAATGGAATTCATTCCGTGACGAAAGAAACTTCAGTGAGGCATTGGGTAAAGGGAGTCTGGGCAGGAACTTCTCATGTACGAAGCAAGAAGATTTAAGGAACAAATTGTCAAGAAAGACGGAGGAGGACCTTGGAAATAAGATACCAAAGAAGAAATATAACAAAGAGGAGATCGAAGAGAAAAGAATAATCAAAATCAATGAAAGTGATATGAATAAAGGTTTACTTATGAGAGCGGTCATAGGAGATGTCAAGGATCTGGAGCTTTTAGATCAAATCGAAAGTATATGTCATGAAACGGGTCTGCAAAATTTTGTTGTAAAATACCTAGGAGGCTATGAGGTGATGGTGATTTTTGAAAATGAAGAGACAGTCTCAAATATCTTATTGAACCAGCATCATCCTGTAGTAAAATAGTTTGATAGACTTAGAAGATGGGATGAACGTTACTCTTCACCGAGAAGGATTGCTTGGTTAAATGTCACCGGAGTCCCTGTCACGTGTTGGAAGGAAGAAGTATTTAAAAGGATTGCTATGAATTGGGGGTCAGTTATTGATACAGATAATTGCTCTATTCAGGAGGACAGAAATCAAAATCTTATTGTAGGGAGGGTATTAACAAAATTAGGGCATGTTGCGGTTATTGATGATGATGTAGTTCTAGATCTCAAAGCTGGCACCTTGTTTGTCCACGTAAAAGAAGATGTTAATGGGATCTTAGAGTTAGAGGTTGAAGATGAGTTGTCTAGTGTTTGGATGTCAGAAGAGGATAATTCTGACGGAGAATTGGAAGATGATCCTCCGATGGAAGATTTCGGCGATGAGCTTGAACGGAAAGCTGAGGAAGAAGATGAAAGTTTGGTGGGCAATTCAAAATTGGAAGATAAACAATCGGGTTGCATCGGGGAGAATGAAGTTTGCAGTAAAGGTGAAACTGAACCGTTGGAAGAGGATAGTGGGGACAACAAATCTTCTTGGGAAAAGTGTAATGGCGGCTGTGGGAGAAATACCGAGGAAATTAACTCAATGGGTGAGGGCTATAATGATGGAATGCGTGAACCGATAAATGCTAACATACATTTAGACGAAGTGGGCCTCAATGGGGTAAGTGGATCACAAAATGAGTCGGTTGGGCCTAATGAGGACTTCACCCCATTAAGCCCAAGGTCAGTTGCAATGGGAATGAAGCATGGCAGCCACTCAAAGAATGAGAATCCATCGCCTGATTTGGGCCCTTTGGAAGAAAACTCGACTGAAGTAATTACCCGGTAAGAGATACCTTTGGGCCACAAAGCCCAATTATAAATAGTCCTATAAATAACATAGGAGTTAGTCCAGTAGGGGATTCATTCGGGCAAATGAGTCCAAATCAAAGCAGACGAATTTTTAAAGAGGTAGAAGGGGACGACCTGATTTCGAACAAAATCAAAACTAGGGCAAAGACAGAGAGAGGTGAAAGAAACAAAAGGAAGAGCTCCAATAACATTAACACATCGACTCGAACAAGGAGAGGGTTCTGTTGGAAATCAAGTTGCAATTGGCGAGCATCATCACGCCTACGATACTGTAAATCGTTAGCACGCACCCAAGATCAAAGCAATTTTATAAGTTGCAGTACTTGTGGGAATCTGAAGGAAAATGACACGGATAAGTCAAAGGTGTGATGACCCGAGAATTTCTGACCAAATTTAAACCTGAATCTTATTTGATTTCGATACGATAAGCAAAGTCTGTTATGTTGAATCTCAAAAACTTTGAAAACTATGTTCATGTGTTCAAATAACCTTTGACCATTCTCGACGATTCACGAACAATGGTGTATAAATAAATATATAAATATATTTATATATATGTGTACAGATAATATTTTAAATTAATAAAGTACGTTTAATCAATTGATATTAAAAATGTAGAATAATAATTAGAATAATAAAGATATTATTATAATGGATATATATAAATATATATGATATTATATAAATCTATATATAAATTTTATTAGTAATCATTATATGGTAACGTTTATAAAATATATAAATATTAACTATTCAATAGATGTATTCATATAATAAATGATATAATTATTAAATATTATATAATTAATAAATGTAATTACAAGTTTAAGTATAGTTGTTATATTATTATTATTATTATTAATAAACCAGTATCATTAATATTATTATGTAACTCATAAATATGAAATTTGATACATTTGATTTGTTATATTGTTATTAATATTATTGCTATCATTACTAATATCATCATAACTAGTAATAAAATTATAATGTTAGAAATTATTATTACCATTATCATTAAGAATTATTATTGTTATTATTATAAATTATTACTAATACTATTATTATTATAGTTATTAGAGAATAATAATATTTATGATTATTATCATTAATAATGTTATTATTACAAATCTATTTACCATTATTATTATCTCTTAGTATTATTATTATAATTATTATTAATGTGTATTATTACTAATATTAATATAAGTAAAAAAAAGATTTTATTTATAAAAATCAGATAAATAAAAACTAATCAGATACACATCACAATCAAATATCTTCCTTTTTCTTCATTCTTTATTTTCCTGTCGACCAAAATTTCGCTACAAATCAAATGGTACCAGTTATTAAATGAATTCATTCTACCTACTATCATCAATCATCAACCACGACTGTTACTAGTTATTAAGATAGGATAAATTTCATAAAATTTTTATTTAACAGCTCGATGGTTCTGTTTGAACGACTTTTCAGTCATAATTCGATTTCAATTGAATCTTCAAAATATAATATTGCAGTTTTGATAGGAAACCTTTAAACGTATCATCTGTAAAATTTCAGTTTTTAATTCTTTAATTTGAGTTCCAATTGTGGAGTCAAAGTTTGAGTTTTAAAAAGTCAACTGCTGTTCTTCATTCAAATTCGATTTCTATGTTGTGATTTGAATTAAATTAATGGTTCCTATAGTTTATAGTAGAGATTATAAATATATTTCATGTACAAAGTTTTTGTTAAAACTTTATAAATCACGAAATCATTTTTTTTTTTTGATATATGCTGTCGACGAGCAGAAGCACTGCTTCTTTTTTTTTAATTTTTTTTTTGTTGTTTAATCAAAAGATCACTAGTACATGTTTTTATGCTGAATATTAATTCCTAAAACTAAATTAGTAAACTTATTATGGATTGGGATTGGAGCTGTGGTCGATGGGTATAGAGAAGAAGAAGAGGTTGAAGAAAATAGAACACAAATAGATCAGAGTTAAATACATATGGATTCGGTTCTAAAACAGAAAACAGGCGTTAGAGCCATTGTTTAGAGTTATTCGGTTATGCGAGAGGTCGGGGGTTCGAACCTGGGGGGCGACAGTTTTTTTTTAGGAAGCCTATTTTAAAGGTATCCATTTTATTATTATTATTTCTATTATTATTATGGTTATTATTATTATTATTATTATTATCATTTTCATTATGATTATTATTGTTATTGTTATTGTCATTATATATTGTTATTATTATGTTAAAATTTATAATATGATTATTATTATTATCATGTTAGCAAATAATAAGTAATACCACTAATTATTTTTAGTATCATTATTAAATAATGGTATTATTATTATTTGTATTACCATTATTATGTATCATGAATATCATTTATTATTATTACTATCAATATTACTATTGTTATTATTAGTATCATAATTATTCTAGAACTGTTATCATAACTATCAATTTTACTATTGTTATCATTAAATTACCAGTGACTACTAATAGTAATATCAATATCTTTATTATTAAAAGTATTATGATTATAAAAATTATCAATATGAAAATAATATAAATTATTATTATTTTCGTAAATATTAGTATTAGTAACTCTGTACAAATAATAGAATTGTTAATATTACCATAAGTATTATTATTGTCACGAGTATTATTATTATGTAATTACTAAAATCAACATCATTAAATATTGTTAACAGTAAAATTAACATTTTTACAAGTATTATCATTAATCTCATTGTTATTATCACTAATAGGGTTATTATTAACATAAATATATTATTAATGTTATTATCATTTTTTTTCTTTCTAATATTAATTTATTATAATTAGAACTACTGTTTTGATAGATAAACGAAATACATAAATATATATACTTAACACATATAACATAACAAAATATTTTTATTATATAAAAAGAATATATGAAATATGAATATATTATTAATATAAAAATAACATCATTAATAGGTTATATATATAAACTTATTCGATTACGATTATGTGTTTTAATAAATATATATATATATATATATATATATATATATATATATATATATATATATATATATATATATATATATATATATATATATATATATATATATATATGAATTATATAGGTTCGTGAATCCAAGGCCATCCCTACATTGTTTAGTTATTCAATGTCGTCATATGTATTTTTACTACAAAATACAATACTGTGAGTTTCATTTTCCCTTTTTACTTATTACATTTTTGGGCTGAGAATACATGCAATGTTTTAATAACTGTTTTGCAATATTTATATGTGTGAGTTTCATTATTCTCTTTTTATATATATTTTTGGGCTGAGAATACATGCAAATGCTTTATTAACTGTTTTACAATAATTATATGCGTGAGTTTCATTTGCTCCTTTTTACTCTTTACATATTTTTGGGCAGAGAATACATGCAGATGCTTTATTAACTGTTTTACAATAATTATATGCGTGAGTTTCATTTGCTCCCTTTTTACTCATTATATTTTTGGGCTGAGAATACATGCAAATGCTTTATTATCTGTTTTACAATATTTATATGCGTGAGTTTCATTAATCCCTTTTTAAATGCTTTTGCAATATATATTTTGGGACTGAGAATACATGCGTTGCTTTTATAAATGCTTTACGAAATAGACACAAGTGATCGAAACTACATTATATGGTTGAATTATCGAAATCGAATATGCCCCTTTTTATTAAGTCTGGTAATCTAAGAATTAGGGAACAGACACCCTAATTGACGCGAATCCTAAAGATAGATCTATCGGGCCCAACAAGCCCCATCCAAAGTACCGGATGCTTTAGTACTTCGAAATTTATATCATGTCTGAAGGAGGATCCCGGAATGATGGAGATATTCTTATATGCATATTGTTAATGTCGGTTACCAGGTGTTCAATCCATATGAATGATATTTTTGTCTCTATGCATGGGACGTATGTTTATGAGAAATGGAAATATGAAATCTTGTGGTCTATTAAAATTATGAAATGATTATTTATGTTAAACTAATGAACTCACCAACCTTTTGGTTGACACTTGAAAGCATGTTTATTCTCAGGTACGAAAGAATTCTTCCGCTGTGTATTTGCTAGATATTACTTGGAGTCATTCATGACATATTTCAAAAGACGTTGCATTCGAGTCGTCGAGTTCATCAAGATTATTATTAAGTCAATTATAGTTAGATATATTATGAAATGGTATGCCTGCCGTCAACTTTTGATGTAATGAAAGATTGTCTTTTCAAAAACGAATGCAATGTTTGTAAAATGTATCATATAGAGGTCAAGTACCTCGCGATGTAATCAACTGTTGTGAATCGTTTATAATCGATATGGACTTTGTCCGGATGGATTAGGACGCGTCCTTTCAGTTGGTATCAGAGCGGTGGTTGTAGCGAACCAGGTCTGCATTAGTGTGTCTAACTGATAAGTCGTTAGGAGGCATTAGTGAGACTGGACTTCGACCGTGTCTGCATGTCATAAGTTTTGCTTATCATTTCTAGTCAGAAATCATTTGCTTATCATCCTTAGTAAATTACCTGCTCATTATTCTTTGTCTAGACACATCTTATTGCATTGACTGCATGAAAAGTGTATAGACAAAATTCGTATCTTAGTATATCTGCTAATTCATATCTTAGGGTATCTGTTACTGTAGACTTTGCCTGACAACTTCCGTAGATTCCTCCATAACTTATGGGATTTTAGTATTATATATGCATATGTAAATTATGTATTGCAGGGTACTAATCTACATCCTATAATCTATTTCTTATCGAAAATCCTTCATCTGATCGTATGAGATGAATCCTGCAACCAGTTCGAGTCCCTCAGATTCCGATAGCTATTCCGATAGTTATTCCGACAGCTATTCTGACATATATGTTCACCTAAGCTCCAAAAACAGCGTCACCAGCATGAATCAACCAATCATTATCAAATTCATCTGATGGGTTCGTAGTCGACTTAATTAATGGAAACGCGCAGAAGGCAATCCCTTCCACCAACCGAATTCACCTCTTGACAATGAACCTGAAGCGTTTACCGGCGAACCTATTCGAGACACCATTTTCAGTCTCATTTCCGGGGTAACTTGACAAGATTATATTCTATCCACAATTCTGAACCTTATTCATCCGCTCGTTCCGACCGACAATCATCCTGGAGTAATAAGTCAACGAACTTCGCGCTCGAGTAATCAATTTGGAAAATGTAGTGCAAAATGTACCAGCTTCAGCAACATCATCGGCACCAACAGTACCATCAGTAACAGCACCAGTACCATCAACATCACATGCCTCAACATCACAATCTATATCTCGAGCATAATCTTCGTTCTACATTTTGTTCTACATCGGTTATTTTTGTTCTTCATGATGATGATGTAATCTCTAATATTTTAGAGATTATATATTCTTATTCTAACGGTAAATCAAATGAGTTTAATATCACATTGACTCATTAAATCCTTGATTACATCTGAAGAAAATATATATGTATATATGTTTTCATAAAGATTGTAATTAAAAATTCTTTTGTATAAACTGTTAATGGTGAAAATATTTTAACGGGTAGGTAATACCTGAGGAATATTTAGATTTCACATTAATAAGTTACATTGTACATTCTTCGAATCTGATTCAACAAGTTATTTACTATCCTACTTACAACCACCAATATACGTATCCGTTCACCGCAAAATAACCCTTTTCATTCAATTTCATATTTGGATTTTGATCTATCAGAATCCAACAAGTGGCATAATGAAGAAAACATTGGACAAAATAAAATTTGTTAGAAACAAACAAATTAACTATGAGAGAAATTTTGTTAAGAATCCACGCTAACTGTTCCTAGCTAACTGATTACATTTTATTTATCGCAGTTTATTTATCACAATTTAATTATCGCAATTTACATTCTCGCAATTTACATTCTCGCAATTTTATTTATCGTTATTTAATTTCTGTTATTTATTTTACGCACTTTATTTATCGTCATTCTGTTATTTACGCATTTTAAATATCGGGACACGTATACAATGTTTTGACATATCATATCGACCCATCTATATATATATATATATATATATATATATATATATATATATATATATATATATATATATATATATATATATATATATATATATATATATATATATATATATATATATATATATATATATATAGTTTGAGTTGTGATCGAGTCTGAGACATGTACACGGGTCACGATACGTATTAATTAATTCAAATATTATATATTAAATTATATATGAATTATTGGATTGTTAACTGTGGATTATCGACTGTGGACTAATAACATTGGACAATTAAAATGAATTAAAATATTGAATATAACATATGAAACTAAACATTTCTTCAAGTTTCCACTTGATTTCATCTTAAACCTCACTTGTATCTTGACGATTACAATCTGCGTTCAAACCTTTCATGATTCTTGAAAACACCTCAATCGTTAGGATGAATCAACCGCACTTCATTAACGGAAGGAAAGATTTATGCATATAGTTATGCACCTGAGAAACTCTCGGCAACTGAGTAAAAGTTTAACACGTAGCCGCGTCAGATCCTTTGACATTTATTAGCAAAAATAACTTTGCGATTCCTTTTTAAAGTAGCCAATTTTGTCACAGCTCTACCAAGTCAACTTAGACTTTTTATTCGAAGTAGCCTTACTATAATCCTGATATATACAATTACCCTTTTGATACTGGAGAATTCTTTTATATTCCACCATATTACCAGCAGACGTACCAGCAACCTCGTTGCTTTTTGGCTTAAATCTCTCTGATAAATCATTATATTTATTCATTGAAACTCTATCATATACTCATCCGCATCTTATAACGAGAACTGCCATAACAATTACCGGGAATCAGCAATCAGTACTTTGAAAACTCACAACATATCTACATCAACAGTTATATATATGACATTTATCTCTTAGAATTATGATCTCTCATTCTGAAATTTTGAAAAGCACTCAGTCACAAATCAATACTCTGAATGTTGAAAAAGCTGAATGAAGCAGCAGAAACTGTAGATAATCGTAAACGACCATAATCATCGAAAGTTTGATGATAAAGATTAGTATGTTGGAAAAGCTCAGAAAAGCTGGAACTGGAAAGCGGATTAAGCTAACCATAAAGGAAACCAAGGAGAAATACAAGTAACATACCCTAAATTCATAGAACCCAGATAAATCTAGATCCGTTGAAATCTTTAGAGAATATCTTGCTCCGAAGTCATGTTAAAATCTTGCGGAAAATCTTTCTCCATCAACCATTGAACTTAGAAATTCCAAAATATCATCATCAATATCTTCGATATTTCTGAGGATATTTTCATAAATATTCTCGTCCGAAATTATATACCTCTTCGTGCTTCTTGTGTATCATTATATTGGAAACATTCAATAGAAAATTTAGTACCGAAAAGCAGATTATGCGAAACTATGAAGGACGCCGTGGACAAATCGCAAAGAATAAGTTTGACTTCAAAGAATCCAAATGATTCTGTTTCTGATGAAATCTATAGCGACTACCTTGCTTCCGAATCTAAACCTTTACGGATAAATCTTCATCATCATCCATCGATGTTAGAAATTCCAAGATATCATCGTATCTTTCATTATAAATATCCTTCATATTTCTGAAGATATTTTCATAACTATTCTTATCTGAAATCATTAATCTCTTCGTGCTATCAGTGTTACATCATATAGAAACTGTTAGTTTCTATATTCTATAAACTTTCAAGCTTAAAATATGAATGTTATTGAAGTAGTGGTGGGAACTGATGCATGAGTTAGTATAATATAATGACACTTGATCAACGTGATTATATTACAGTAAGTTATGCTGAGCTTCTATTGGAACGTGATGATTCACTGATCATAACGTCATCATGTGCCATGTTATATAACTCTTTCATTCTACTTAACTCCTGAACAAATCAAGAAACTGTATTCTTGATGGTTCTATCTTCCGTGATGTTGATAAATTTGAAAATCAAATCGTGCTATCACATTCCTTCCTGCTTAGAACATTATAATCATTCGAAACACTATATCTACGAATTATGGACCATTATTCGCTTGACTTGAAGTCGGGAAGAGAAAAACAAAAGCATAGAGCTTTGAAATATAAGGGAGAATATAAATCCCAATGACAACACCGAAATTACAAACCGTGGATATCAGTACGTATAGCAATATAAAGACACGGGAGGATTATAAATACAATAATCCCTAGAGCATAATAGAAATAAACAGATTCTTCAGGTGGGAGTTGGAAAAGGAGAATGAATGTTAAGATAGTAAGAAAAAGGACAAGGATCAGAGCCGGATTAAGCATTTTTCATAAAGTTTTGAATTTGGGAATTGGGTATAGGAATGGTAAAAGTAACAGAATGGAAGAAGTTAATTTATAGTGACATATCTGATAGAAAAATCAAGGCAGATCTCTGCATTTAATTAAAGAATCCTAATTTTCTTACTCGCCGAAGAATCAAATCTTTTAGATTTTGAAGAGTATCTTTAAATCCCTTGAATTCCGGAATTCAACCAATACAACATCAATAGTTAAGACGCACCTTATTTTCTAAATTCAATCCTGTCTACGTCAAAAGATATGACGAATCTATATTTACTCATTTCACTCTTTCATGATAGATTCATTCGTACCCTTCGTAAAAATGAAATGTTTTATCCATATTACTCGATGATGATAAAACTCTATTTATCAACTCAATTTTCGTCATGAAAACATTTTTATTGTTAACCATGACGACCTTACTCAAATTTCGGGATGAAATTTCTTTAACGGGTAGGTACTGTGATGACCCGGGAATTTCTGACCAAATTTAAACCTGAATCTTATTTGATTTCGATACGATAAGCAAAGTCTGTTATGGTGAATCTCAAAAACTTTGAAAACTATGTTCATGTGTTCAAATAACCTTTGACCATTCCCGACGATTCACGAACAATGGTGTATAAATAAATATATAAATATATTTATATATATGTGTACAGATAATATTTTAAATTAATAAAGTACGTTTAATCAACTGATATTAAAAATGTAGAATAATAATTAGAATAATAAAGATATTATTATAATGGATATATATAAATATATATGATATTATATAAATCTATATATAAATTTTATTAGTAATCATTATATGGTAACGTTTATAAAATATATAAATATTAACTATTCAATAGATGTATTCATATAATAAATGATATAATTATTAAATATTATATAATTAATAAATGTAATTACAAGTTTAAGTATAGTTGTTATATTATTATTATTATTAATAAACCAGTATCATTAATATTATTATGTAACTCATAAATATGAAATTTGATACATTTGATTTGTTATATTGTTATTAATATTATTGCTATCATTACTAATATCATTATAACTAGTAATAAAATTATAATGTTAGAAATTATTATTACCATTATCATTAAGAATTATTATTGTTATTATTATAAATTATTACTAATACTATTATTATTATAGTTATTAGAGAATAATAATATTTATGATTATTATCATTAATAATGTTATTATTACAAATCTATTTACCATTATTATTATCTCTTAGTATTATTATTATAATTATTATTAATGTGTATTATTACTAATATTAATATAAGTAAAAAAAAAGATTTTATTTATAAAAATCAGATAAATAAAAACTAATCAGATACACATCACAATCAAATATCTTCCTTTTTCTTCATTCTTTATTTTCCTGTCGACCAAAATTTCGCTAGAAATCAAACGGTACCAGTTATTAAATGAATTCATTCTACCTACTATCATCAATCATCAACCACGACTGTTACTAGTTATTAAGATAGGATAAATTTCATAAAATTTTTATTTAACAGCTCGATGGTTCTGTTTGAACGACTTTTCAGTCATAATTCGATTTCAATTGAATCTTCAAAATCTAATATTGCAGTTTTGATAGGAAACCTTTAAACGTATCATCTGTAAAATTTCAGTTTTTAACTCTTTAATTTGAGTTCCAATTGTGGAGTCAAAGTTTAAGTTTTAAAAAGTCAACTGCTGTTCTTCATTCAAATTCGATTTCTATGTTGTGATTTGAATTAAATTAATGGTTCCTATAGTTTATAGTAGAGATTATAAATATATTTCATGTACAAAGTTTTTGTTAAAACTTTATAAATCACGAAATCATTTTTTTTTTTTTTTGATATATGCTGTCGACGAGCAGAAGCACTGCTTCTTTTTTTTTTAATTTTTTTTTGTTGTTTAATCAAAAGATCACTAGTACATGTTTTTATGCTGAATATTAATTCCTAAAACTAAATTAGTAAACTTATTATGGATTGGGATTGGAGCTGTGGTCGATAGGTATAAAGAAGAAGAAGAGGTTGAAGAAAATAGAACACAAATAGATCAGAGTTAAATACATATGGATTCGGTTCTAAAACAGAAAACAGGCGCTAGAGCCATGGTTTAGAGTTATTCGGTTATGCGAGAGGTCGGGGGTTCGAACCTGGGGGGCGACAGTTTTTTTTTAGGAAGCCTATTTTAAAGGTATCCATTTTATTATTATTATTTCTATTATTATTATGGTTATTATTATTATTATCATTTTCATTATGATTATTATTGTTATTGTTATTGTCATTATATATTGTTATTATTATGTTAAAATTTATAATATGATTATTATTATTATCATGTTAGCAAATAATAAGTAATACCACTAATTATTTTTAGTATCATTATTAAATAATGGTATTATTATTATTTGTATTACCATTATTATGTATCATGAATATCATTTATTATTATTACTATCAATATTACTATTGTTATTATTAGTATCATAATTATTCTAGAACTGTTATCATAACTATCAATTTTACTATTGTTATCATTAAATTACCAGTGACTACTAATAGTAATATCAATATCTTTATTATTAAAAGTATTATGATTATAAAAATTATCAATATGAAAATAATATAAATTATTATTATTTTCGTAAATATTAGTATTAGTAACTCTGTACAAATAATAGAATTGTTAATATTACCATAAGTATTATTATTGTCACGAGTATTATTATTATGTAATTACTAAAATCAACATCATTAAATATTGTTAACAGTAAAATTAACATTTTTACAAGTATTATCATTAATCTCATTGTTATTATCACTAATAGGGTTATTATTAACATAAATATATTATTAATGTTATTATCATTTTTTTCTTTCTAATATTAATTTATTATAATTAGAACTACTGTTTGATAGACAAACGAAATACATAAATATATATACTTAACACATATAACATAACAAAATATTTTTATTATATAAAAAGAATATATGAAATTTGAATATATTATTAATATAAAAATAACATCATTAATAGGTTATATATATAAACTTATTCGATTACGATTATGTGTTTTAATAAATATATATATATATATATATATATATATATATATATATATATATAAATTATATAGGTTCGTGAATCCAAGGCCATCCCTACATTGTTTAGTTGTTCAATGTCGTCATATGTATTTTTACTACAAAATACAATACTGTGAGTTTCATTTTCCCTTTTTACTTATTACATTTTTGGGCTGAGAATACATGCAATGTTTTAATAACTGTTTTGCAATATTTATATGTGTGAGTTTCATTATTCTCTTTTTATATATATTTTTGGGCTGAGAATACATGCAAATGCTTTATTAACTGTTTTACAATAATTATATGCGTGAGTTTCATTTGCCCCTTTTTACTCTTTACATATTTTTGGGCTGAGAATACATGCAAATGCTTTATTAACTGTTTTACAATAATTATATGCGTGAGTTTCATTTGCTCCCTTTTTACTCATTATATTTTTGGGCTGAGAATACATGCAAATGCTTTATTATCTGTTTTACAATATTTATATGCGTGAGTTTCATTAATCCCTTTTTAAATGCTTTTGCAATATATATTTTGGGACTGAGAATACATGCGTTGCTTTTATAAATGCTTTACGAAATAGACACAAGTGATCGAAACTACATTATATGGTTGAATTATCGAAATCGAATATGCCCCTTTTTATTAAGTCTGGTAATCTAAGAATTAGGGAACAGACACCCTAATTGACGCGAATCCTAAAGATAGATCTATCGGGCCCAACAAGCCCCATCCAAAGTACCGGAAGCTTTAGTACTTCGAAATTTATATCATGTCTGAAGGAGGATCCCGGAATGATGGGGATATTCTTATATGCATATTGTTAATGTCGGTTACCAGGTGTTCAATCCATATGAATGATATTTTTGTCTCTATGCATGGGACGTATGTTTATGAGAAATGGAAATATGAAATCTTGTGGTCTATTAAAATTATGAAATGATTATTTATGTTAAACTAATGAACTCACCAACCTTTTGGTTGACACTTGAAAGCATGTTTATTCTCAGGTACGAAAGAAATCTTCCGCTGTGTATTTGCTAGATATTACTTGGAGTCATTCATGACATATTTCAAAAGACGTTGCATTCGAGTCGTCGAGTTCATCAAGATTATTTTTAAGTCAATTATAGTTAGATATATTATGAAATGGTATGCCTGCCGTCAACTTTTGATGTAATGAAAGATTGTCTTTTCAAAAACGAATGCAATGTTTGTAAAATGTATCATATAGAGGTCAAGTACCTCGCGATGTAATCAACTGTTGTGAATCGTTTATAATCGATATGGACTTTGTCCGGATGGATTAGGACGGGTCCTTTCAAAAGGAAGTCTCAAAAAAGAAGGGGGTTTCAATTTCGTCGAATTCAAGTGCGAGTGTGGGGTTGCAGGAGTTTGGTGAACGAATTGGCCTTGTATGCTCCAATTCCAACCGAATGTAAGTGGTTCTTTTCTGTTCGTGCGTTTTATTATAGATATGAAGATTATCTCGCTGAATGTTTGTGGCTTTGGCCAAGAGGGTAAGTTTGGGGGGGTTAAATCGCTATGTTTAATGCAAGAAACAAAAAGTAGGACATTGAGTGAAAATTGGATTCGATCAATTTGGCATTCAAGTAAATTCGGGTTTATACAAAAGGAAGTGGTAGGGCAGTCCGGTGGGCTTTTAATTATTTGGGACGCCGAGTGTTTTGAAATAGAAGACTCAACAGACTGTGAGTTTTTTATTGCCATCAGTGGGAAGTGGATTAGGTTGGGACAGAAATTGTATGTTGTCAACGTCTATGGACCGCATACGGATGAAGGGAAAATCAGAATGTGGGAGAAACTTGATCAGCTTATCTTCGATATCGATCTACATTGGGTAATATGCGGAGACTTCAATGAAGTTAGGGAGCAATCTGAAAGAAAGAATTGTAGGTTTATTGAGAGTAGGGCAAAGAGGTTTAACGATTTTATTAACAAAAATTGTCTCATAGATGTTCCTTTGAGTGGTCGGAAATTCACGAAAATTAGTGGAAACGGGCTAAAGTTCAGCAAACTCGATCGGTTCTTAGTCTCTCAAAACAATTTTCAGTCGTGGGAGAATATTTCGGCCTTGGTTCTAGATCGCAATATCTCGGACCATTGTCCAATAGTTCTAAAGAATGGCCAAAGTGATTTCGGACTGAAACCAATTAGAGTTTTCAACGAATGGCTCGAAATAGAAGGTGTAGACCAGATCATTAAACAGGAATGTCTTTAGGAGGTTAATGAACGTAGGAAAGACAAAGTGTTTTTACAGAAGCTTAAGCGAATCAAAGTGGCATTGAAACAATTAAGTTATGCCAAATTAGGAAACCTGGATTCGGGAATCAAGCAGCTTCAAATCGAGGTCAGTCTTTGGGAACACCTTGCTGAGGAGAGAAATTTAAGCGATGAGGAAACGAGTAAATGGCTACAAGCTAGAAAAGAAATATTTGAAAAAGAAAAGATAAAGAGAGGAATATTAAAGCAAAAGGCGAGAATCCAATGGGCAACCGATGGAGATGAAAATTCTAAATACTTTCACTCGGTAATTAAAAGGAATAATAATAAATGTAATATCAAAGGTCTTACAATCGATGGAGTTTGGAATGAAAACCCGGAGGATATCAAGAAGGCAGCTTGGTCTCACTTTAAAAAACTATTCGAGCAGACGCAGCAAGATAGACCAAGCTTAGCTAACTTAAGATACAACGTGTTGTCTAATGAAGAGTCTTGTAAACTGGAGGAAAAATTCACGGAGATGGAAATATGGATGGCTGTAAAGGAATCTGCAAACGACAAATCCCCAGGTCCGGGTTTTAATTTTCTTTTCTATAAAAAGTATTGGAATTTGATAAAAATGGACCTGATAGGGGCGGTTGACGAGTTTTGGAGGACTGGTGAAATAACAGCAGGATGCAATGCATCTTTTGTCTCACTGATCCCAAAGAAAACAAACCCGAATGGGTTACCCGATTACCGACCCATTAGTCTGATAGGGAGTTTTTATAAAGTTATTGCAAAAGTGTTGTCTATCCGTCTTAGACAGGTAGTTCCAAAGCTAGTGGGCGACGAGCAAAGTGCATTCCTCAAAAAGAGGTTTATTTTAGATGGGGTGTTAATAGCGAATGAGACTATCAGCTACTTGAAAAACAAATGGTTTAAGAGTTTTATTTTCATGGCGGATTTCGAAAAGGAGTTCGATAGCCTTAATTGATCGTTTTTAATGGAGGTAATGTCAAGCATGGGATTCGGTGAAAAATGGAGGAATTGGATTTTTTCGTGTCTTAAGTCGGCAACGATTTCAGTTTTGATTAATGGATCCCCGACGAAGGAATTCAAGCTAGGGAGAGGGGTTCGTCAAGGAGACCCTCTTTCTCTGTTTTTATTTATCCTAGCATCGGAGGGTCTAAATATCCTAATGAAGGCGGCTTTTGAATGGGGTTACTACAAGGGTGTTAAAGTGGGCAAAGACTCAATCAATGTTACGCACTTACAATATGCAGATGATGCAATGTTTTTTGGGAGTTGGAGCAAAGGAAATGTAAAAAACTTAATGAAAATATTATTGTGCTTTGAAAGTGCGTCAGGACTTCGGGTTAATTTTCAAAAAAGCTTGATTTATGGAGTGGGTGTTCATGAGCAGGAAGTCCAACATGTGGCGGCTAGGTTCAATTGTCAAATGGGAAAATTGCCTTTTATGTATCTCGGACTTACAATTGGATCTAATATGAAAAAATTAATTGATTGGAAGTCGGTGATCGAAAAATTCAACTCGAAACTATAGGAATGGAAAGCAAGGGCAATTTCTTTTGGTGGAAGGTTGACTTTGGTTAAATCGGTTTTGAATAGTCTTCCATTGTATTATTTCTCAATCTATCGTGCCCCGTCGTGTGTCATTAAAGAATTAGAGCGTGTGAGGAGAAATTTTTTCTGGGGCGGGAATAATAATGACAATAAGATGTCATGGGTAAAGTGGGATAACGTTGTGCTACCTTTTGATGCGGGTGGCCTAAACATCGGGTCACTTTCTTGTAAAAAAATCTTGCGTTGTTAGGGAAATGGAGATGGCGGTTTCATATCGAACCTCACTCTCTTTGGGCCAAAGTTATCAAAAGCTTGTATGGTTCAAGTGGTGGGTTTGATGTTGAACCTTCCCATAGACTTTTCCCCTACTCTTGTGCGTGGAAGGATATCATTTTTGCAGGTAAACATATGGACAGCTTGGGTGTTCCCTTCAGCTCTTCATTCGTAAAAGTGGTGGGAAACGGATCGAGTGTTTCTTTTTGGGACGAAAGGTGGATAGGAGATGGAAGACTACGAGACAAATTCAGCAGGCTTTATTAACTAGAAGAAGTAAAATCAGCTTCGGTCTAAGATAGGGTGCTGAGATGCGGGTCAGAGGCATTCGGGCAGTGGAATTGGATTAGACCAGTCATCGGACGCGCTTTGGGTGAGTTGGAAACTTTAACAAATCTGATAAAAGTTTTTGAGTTTGGAAAGAGGGCGATGACTCGTGGAAGTGGACTATGGCTTCGAGTGGGAGATTCTCTACAAAGGAGTTGCATTCGAAAATCAAAGACAAAGTGAATGAAGGCATTTCAGCTCATGTCGAGACGTTAAACAACAATTTAGTACCAAAGAAAATTGAGGTTTTTGTTTGGCGAGCACGGTTGAAGAGACTTGCGGTTCGAATGGAATTAGATAAGCAGGGAGTGGATCTACACTCAATTCTATGTCCATTATGCAATGATGAGGTCGAATCGGTAGAACATACTCTAATTTTGTGCAAGCACGCAATGGAAGTATGGGAAAGAGTGTATCGGTGGTGGGGGTTTGCAAATGTATTGAACTTAAGTGTTACTGAAGCCTTTCTTGGAAATTCACCTAATTCGATTACGCCTCTTCAAGCAAAAGCATGGCAAGCGGTGGAATGGGTTAGTGGATATCTCATTTGGAAAAATCGAAACTAAAAGGTGTTCAAAAACGTTTCATGGAGTGGACCTACGGCTCTAAATGAGATCCAAGTCAAAACATTCGAGTGGGTATCGAGAAGGTTTAAAAGGAAGAAGATCGATTGGCTACTTTGGTTGACAAATCCATTATCGTGTTTTTCTTAAATAACTTGTACCTTCATGAGTGTATCATTTGTAATTCTGATGGATGTTGCCTTAGCATCCTCTTCGTGTGTTCTGTAACATATTGGATTGTGGTATGGCCTTCATGGCCTCTTGTGTTGTGTTTTAATGTTTAATATAATATTGCTTTTCAAAAAAAAAAGTTCTGATTATTTCGTGTTTGGAATATATAATTATTTAGCACATCTTAGAAAAAGAAGTGTAACTTACCATTCTCCTATATTAGAACTATTTGCATTAGTTAGTAAAACTTACATCTTCAAGTTACATGATTGATAGTAATGAATATCAAGTTACCGAGTCATTCAAGATAATGTTTATTATTTGTTTAAGTTTATTATTTTTGGTTGATATGTAGTTTTTTACAGATTTGAAGAACGAGAGATCATTGCAGAATTATGTAGGTTTTAAAAAATCACAGCTCATTGGAAAAATCGTTGATTTTGTTTTTTCAACTATATATGCTTATTCAAAGTGATTCATATGTAGTCGATGATACCCCCTGCCGTTTTTTCTTGCTTAGAAATAGATGATTGTTCAGTATTAATCTCAAGTTCAGTTGCAGAATCTCAATGTTCAGCTGGAGAGGCTATGGAAGGTAGTATCCACACTAAATCGAAGTAGCACAGGTGCAATTTGGGTTATGCATACCAATACGAATGGCATGAGTTAGAAATTGGTATGAGCTTTTTAATATCATGTTTCCACTAAATCAAAGAACCATAAATTACACATGTGTCTTTTTTTGAATTCTTTGTTTGATATATTGAGTGGTGTGCTTCTGAATGTGTTTCAACTTGAATTACTTTCATGGAAAAAGTTTTTTTTTTCAGGAGATGACAACCTGAAGACAAGAGAAGTTACTCTTATTCTCTCTCTTATTTTTGTACCCATGAAAAGTACTTTTATTTGTTACAAGACAAGAGAAGTTCAATACCGATCTTCAAGTAAGGTTTTTTACAAACAAAATTTTCTTTTTGTCAATTGATCATATGTAAATTCTGGTCATGTAAAGGTTGTGGCTGATGAATTGGGGAAAAAGGTTCACGTTTGTTTTTGATAATAAACATACATCTCAAGATCGATTGACACCACTATAATCTATTCAAGGTTTTAGCCTTTTCTTTTTGCTCATATTCATGATGTATTTGTGTGTGAGGATTAGTAAAATATTCTTTTTTCCTTAAGTGACTTCTAATGTTATATTTTTAATCATTTTAATGCTTTATCTTTTAAATTTTTTTGCATTCTAATGGTTCTATATCCTTTCATCAAAAGATGAGGTATGTAACAAATTTTGATTTTAGTTTTCAGTTAATTTGACCCATTTGTAGATACATTTTGTTAGTAATGTAATTTATATTGATTCAACTTTGAAGATTTGATCACATAACATTTGATGAGTGTTTATAAGCAAATCAAGTAGTTCTTGCATAACCAGTTATCCTATACTTTTGATGATAAAGTGGATTTGCCCATATTTGTTTGATGTTTAGGAGTAGCAATTTTTTACTATCACGGGTGACAAAATTCCCTAGATTCAAGTATCATATGTATGTAATTGGTTGAAGTGTTCAATTTGGTATAAGTAAAACAATAGGAAAAATCGGTGCTTTAAGTTTCATTTATATAGACAGAATACAAAGCACTAATATTAGTGATATATATGCTTTATTATGTTACAGGTTTTATCATCCATGTTCAACAGGCCATGCATTAGTGTTGTTCTATACAATATTTATCTACATATTATTTAATATTCATTTGGCAAATTTCATGACCATGTCTGTCTAAAAGACATGAAATCAGATTGGTAATCTTGCCTTGATAATAAAGTTGGATTCACGGTGAACCAAACTTCATATACACCTGCACCAAATTTGAACAGTGTGTGAAAACACATTCTATACATATTGACACATTGAGGGCTTTGTGAATGTAAATAACATTTTATTTTGATGTACATTTTTAGGTACCGTCCTTTATAGAAGTATAAGGATAATTTTCGACAGAAGGTGTGTCGGATTGAGCTACCCATTTTGACCCTTACCAAACTTGTGATGGTGTTTCTCAACAAACTGTCAATTCCAACGAGTTGACCGTATTTTTGGGTCAAACTGGTGCGCTATGATTCATGGATTAATGTCATTTAGATAAACTCGTGAATTCACGGGTCTTTTAATTAGAAAGAAAAAACCCCTATTTTCTCTGAAGATCACTTCGCCCTTTTGTTCTACAGTCATCATTCTTCATTCACAATCATCAACATCAAAGATCACTTCTTCATTCATCTACATCGATTTCGCCCTTTTTAATAGCACAAGAATAAATGCCTTGACCTGGAAAACATATCTTTTGGAAATAATATATTTGGCGGAAAAAGATTTGATTGTTGAGCAAATATCGATCCACCAATTCGACTATTACGTTAATGGAATGGTTTTGTTCTACAACCCCAAATTATATACTAAGGTAATCATATATCTATTTCAATTAATTTAAATTATTATTGTATTCATTGGTTTATCTGAATACATTGGTTTGAATATGGGGATTTATAATTCGATTCATTGATTGAGCAAATTTTGATCCACCAAACCTATCTAATAATCTTCTGGAGTTGACATCTATTCAAGTCTTTACTGAATTTGATACTATTACGTTAATGGCATGGTATACTTTCAATTACTTTGAATTATTGAATTCATATCGAGTCACAGAGTATGTTTATGAATGTTTAATCGTATATGATTTAGCCATATTAAGATGTTACTTAAAATCTTGAATGATGATGTTGATTAACATTAAAAACTGTGCTGATCCATAATCGAATAGTGTTTATCATTGGTTGTTGTGAATTGTATAATATGAAAGAATGTCTGGAGATCTTAAAATATAAAGTATGCATATAGATATTATCTATCAATGGATGCAGACTTAAATAATTTTATATGAATTTCTGCTTGAATCTAATTATATTATATGAATCCTTTACTTAAGTTTTGGCATAAATCCCCAAATACATAAACGAATCATTCTAATCACTGGATGAATGTTGCTAAACTATCATTCAGGTTTACAATCAAATTTACGTTACAAAATACTCAGAAGCCTGTACTATGAACAAACTTTGTTGTTGCACTGGAACAAAAAATGCAGATCGTCTAATACATTCATAGTCAATCACTTTGATGTAGGTTGGTATTTGTATAATAAAATTCACTATTGTATGAGCTCAAAAGATACTTGGTAGTGATAAATGATGATAATTATCAAGTTTAGTTGTTCATGACATATTGTATGTAATGATTATTAAGTATTACAAGTATAGATACGATTCATCAATGTATAAGATTCATAAATGTATTTAATCTTATATGAATGTTTAATTATTTAGTTTTACATGTAAGATGTTTAAAAGTGCAGCATACTTTTTGCCTATTCATTTAGTATATTATGAATCAAGAAGGTCAAATTATCAAAATCAATTTGCTGATTAATTGATTTGCTTGCCTATAATAAAATGTTTGAATGGAAGATATTGTGATGACCCGGAAATTTCTGACCAAAATTAAACTTAATCTTTGTATGATTAACATTTCCGACACGATAAGCAAAGTCTGTAAAACTGAATCTCAAAATTTTTGAACTACTCAAATACCTTTCGGTTGTTCTTGATGATTCGCGAACAATTATATATATATATATATATATATATATATATATATATATATATATATATATATATATATATATATATATATATATATACTATAACTTGAAAACGTAACAATGTATTAATTGTTTGATACCGTAGATTAAACTTATTGATTTAAATATTTATTTGAATATATATAATAAGTTGGAATTGTATAATAACTTGCGACATATATTTAAAACGTGTTTATGAATGTTGAAAATATATATTAACTTGGTCATAAAACGATTTGTTATTATATATATATCAACAAATAGCGAGATAATGATTTATAGAAGTAAATGACCAAAACACTCGAAAGTTTAAGATACACTTTGAATGATATAGTTTATTGATAATTTAAGACTATATTTTGACAAAGGTACGAGTCACAAAACGTAAATTGCGAGTTTTCTAAGCGTACGAAAATGCGTTCAAGAAACCGGAACCGGGACATAAGTCGAGTGACAACGTACGAGTCATCGGAACGAAAATTACAAGTCAACTTTGCACATGAATTTAATATAATATATAATTAATTATTTAAATTATATATATTATATATATTATATTTTAATATGTCGACAAACAAGAAAACAAAAAATATGTGAGCTGGATCTGACGGTCATGCGATCGCATAGAAAATAGGCATAAAACCCATGCGAGTGCATGAGCTCATGCAACTGCATGAGATTTGCACTAAAATCCCATGCACTCGCATGGGCATCAGAATCAGGCCACATTATAAAGCTCAATCATTCGGTTCAGTTTTGCACACACAATTCACTTCTCTCGATCTCTCAAGCATATAAATACAAAAAATATTTATTATTAATTTTATTATTATTATTATTATTATTATTATTATTATTATTATTATTATTATTATTATTAATATTAATTATTATTATTATTAGTATTAGTATTATTATTATTTATACATAAAATACTACGACGAGGTTCTGCTTGCATGTTTTCAAAATGAATTTTTTGAGAGGGATAGAATTAAGGAAATTATGGTTTATAGCTATGGAGGTTATGGGTATGGATCGGGGTATAGCTCGTGAGGTCAATCTAGTGTTTATCATCTCCGTTGCGTCTACGTACTTTCCTACAATATTGAATCACAATATTGATACGTAAGCATTTATATCTTATCTATTAAATATTAATAGTGTATCCCTGACTAGTGCTCGAGTATATAGGATTATGCATGCTAGTACGGTTAATTTTGTCGTTAAATAGTTTATGATAGATCAGGAATTTGATACGTATGTTATTGATAAAAGGTATATGATATGCATGTTTTTAGAAAGCTGGCGAAAAATCAATAACTTTTCATTTAGAGATCGCGTAATTTCGATGAACGAGCGCGTAATTTCGATGAACGAATTAAAAGACATGGACAACTGAATTATGATTAACGTTAATTGAAATTGTGTTTGAAACTGTAAATTAATATTTAAACAACTTGTCTATGAGATTGATAAAATGGATTTTTAGATATTACTAATCGAGTAAATGAATTTCCGTATAAGGCACGTCTCGTTTTGTTGACCAATTGTCAAGTTGACTGTCTTATCATGTTTTAAAGCTTTATAAATACTAAATCTGGTTTTACAAGTATTAGGAAACTATATGAAATGTTAAAATATATCCAATTACCATGATCATTCAAACTATAGTATAGATTTTAAAAGTTACTACTGAGTCAGGTTGACTTTTTGAAATGACTTTTGATAACTTTTGTATGTCAATCTCGAGCATTAGGATTGTGATACACTATGACCCAACCTAGCTTATTAGATATGTATTGACCAACATATGTTCTCTAGGTTGAGATCTATAATTAATTTTGCATTCCGATTTTCGGTCACTTTTTGGTGAATGACCTTATGTGCTGCTAAGGTGAGTTTCATATGCTCCCTTTTTAATTGCTTTTGCAATCTATATTTTTGGGCTGAGAATACATGCACTTTATTTTAAACGCAATGGATACAAGTATATACTTAATTCTACACCGAGCTTGAACCGAAAATCCCTTAGCTTTGGTAACTAGTAACTACCGGTTATAAGAACTGGTGGGCGGGAGTAGTAGTATATGGATCCATAGGGCTTGACATCCCCGTCCGAGCTAGAGCACTAGCCTTTTAACGGACGTATGCTATTTGAGAAGCGTATACATTGGTTTGCGTGTATTATTAAGATTATTATACAAAGGGTACTTATTATATAGACGTTAAAGTTTAGTTACCAGGGTGCTCTGTTACGTAGAATCTTTTGATAAACGTTTCTGGATGAAACAACTGAAATCTTGTGATCCACCTTTATATACAGATTATGCGCAACATTAAAACTATGAACTCACCAACCTTTGTTTTGACACTTTTAAACATGTTTATTCTCAGGTTCCTAGAAGTCTTCCACTGTTTGCTTATACGTTATACAAGCTATGTGCATGGAGTCATACATGCTTTATTCAAGAAAACTTTGCATTCACAAAATCATCACCGTGTATCTTATTTTGACTGCTTTATCAACGGACGTAGTATTGTAAACTATTATATACGGTAATTGTCTATACGTGGAAATTATCAGACGTTGAAAACCTTAGATTTATATATTCATTTATGGTGTGCCTTTTTAAAAGAATGCAATGTTTACAAAACGTATCATATAGAGGTCAAAACCTCACTATGAAATCAATGAATGATGTATTCGTCTAAAGGGATTTGGAAGGATCGTCACAGTTGGTATCAGAGCTTGAGTTCATAGGGAACCAGAATTTGCATTAGTTTGTTTAACTGGTAATTGTTAGGATGCATTAGTGAGTCTGGACTATGACCGTATCTATTTTTACCGAGTTTTGCTTATCAATTCTTGTCAGAAATTACATGCTTATTTAGACACATTTTCCTGCATTTATTGCACAGATAATGTATTGACAAAATTCATATCTTAGCGTATCTGTTACTGTAAACTTTACTTGACATCTTCCAAAAATTCCTCCGTGATTTATGGAATTTTGGTATTATATATACATATGTAAATTATGTATTGAAGAGTACCAATCTAAATTCTATAATCTATTTCATATCAAAAATCATCTCGCTAATTATACAAGATGGATCGTGTATCTAGTTCAAATTCCTTAAACTCTGACAGCTATTCCGATATGGATATTCACCTGAACTCCGAAGACAGTGTAACCGAAATGGATCAACCAATTAGTCATCATCTATTCTGGATGAATTGGGGATGGGTTCGTAGCTTACTTAGTTATTGGAGACAAGAAGAAGGCAATCCCTTCCATCCACCACATTGCCCTATTGGCAAAGAACCTGAAGTACTTACCGGCGAACCTGTTCGTAATACCATTTTCTCTCTCATTTCCAGAGTATCTAGTCATGATTATATACTATCTCACATTCTAAATCTTATTCGTTCACTCGTTCGAACCGACAATCATCCCGGTTTAGTAGAAGAAGTCAACGAGCTTCGTGCTCGAGTGGTGACTTTAGAGAATATGGTACAAAGGTTACAAGCACCAGCAACATCAACAGTACCACCATCATCAATGCCAACAGTATCATTACCACTACCAATAACAACATCCGCATCACACACCTCAACATCACAATCTGTACCTCGAACATCAACGTCATACGCACCATAGATACCAAGGAATACCAACAACAACAAACGATGAAGTATTGATTCATAACTTCATCAAAGAAATATTCTGCAGAGAATATGTAGTTTCTAAAAGTTTTAGAGATTATATATTCTAGTACTAGTCAAAAACCAGATGAGATTAATATTATGTTAACTCATTAAATCCATGATTACATCTAAAGAAAATATATATGTAGGTATATTTTCATAAAGATTGTAATTAAGAAAATTCTTTTGTACAAACTGTTAATGGTGAGAATATTTTAACGGGTAGGTAATACCCGAGAGATATATAAATTCACAATTAATATGTTACATTCTTCAATTCTGATTCAACAAATCATCAACTATACTCACTACTTTCACACAATATATATTCTTTTATAAAAATCAAAACAACCATCCTCATCCAAATTTGATAACATATTCTGATTTTGAAAAAAAAAAAATTTAGAATCCAAGACAAGATTTAACAAAAGACATCATTCTTAGATTCCTAAATCTTTCAAAGCTATACTTTGACTTCAAAACTATGCTAGAACATTATATGTATATTAACGATTACAATCTGTGTTCAAACCCTTCGAAAATTCCTGAAGACACTTCAAATAATGAATCATCGAGATGATGATCCAACCACATGTTAACCGTAGTCTTATACCTGAAAAACCCTCAAAACTAAAGTCATAGATTAACATATATCCGTGTCAGACCTTTGGCATTTATTAGCTAAAATAACTTTTCAATCCATTTTCAAAATAGACAGTTTTGTCACTACTCCAGCAAATCACCTTCAATTGTTCATTCGAATAAGCCTTATTATAACGATTACCCCTTCATCATTTTTACTGGAGAACCTTTCATATTCCACCACATTAGCAGTAAACTTATCAGCAACCATAATGATCTGGGATTTTCTGAAAAATTGTTATATTTATCAGAACCCTATCATTTACTCATCCGCATCTTGTAACGAGAATTGCCATACGACTCATCGGGAATTAGCAGTCAGTATTTTGAATCTCGTAGCAATTTTATGCCAACAGTTATATATACATATGAAGTCTACCTCCAAGACTTACAGACTTTGAATGTGAGGTTTCAGAAAAACACCTTAAACCGCGAACTAGTTCTCGAAACTTTGAAAAGTACTGATGAAGCAGCAAAAACTGTAAACGACCTTAACAGTAAAAAGTTTGATGATAAAGAATAGTGTGTTGGAAAAGCTCAGAAAAAGAAAAGGTTTGAAACTGGAAAACGGATTGAGCAAAGTATGAAGGAGGCTGTGGATAAATCACAAGGACGAAACCTGTCTTCAAAGAATCAAAATGATTCAGTATCTGCTGAAGCCATTAACGAATACCTTGCTTCCGAATCTAAACCCTTGCGAACAATATTCTTCATCATCCTATGATATTAGAAATTCTAAGATATCATCGTATCTTTCATTATAAATATCCTCCATATTTCTGGAGATAATTCCATAATCATTCTTATCGGAAATCAATTTTCTCCTTGCGATATCTGTGTTACATCATAAAAGAAACTATTTTAGTTTCTAAATTCTGAAACCTTCGAGTTTAAAATATGAATATTTTTGAAGTGGTGTCGGGAGCTGAAGCATGAGTTAGTATAATATAATGACACTTGATCAACGTAATTATATTACAGTAAGTCATGCTGAGTTTCTAAATGGAACGTGATGATTCACAGATCATAACGTCATCATGTGCTATGTCATACGACTCTTGTATTCTAGTTAATCATTAAAATATCAAGAAAATATTTCGTGATGATTCTGTCTTTTCCAGGGTATTCTGGTAATTTAACAAATCAAGATCATGCCATTACCATTTTATTCTTAGAACATTAACAATGTTCATTCCGAAATTCATATCTACGAATTCTGGACCATTACAAGCAATGCTTAGTCACAAGAAGAAGAAACGAAGGGACAAAACTCCGAAATAGAAATGGGGGTATAAATCGCAGCAAATAAAAGAAAGCATTAACTGGGGATGACAATAATTATAGAAGACAGAAGCAGGAACTTTGAAATATAAGGGAGAATATAAAGCCCGATAACAACACATAAATTACAAACCGTGTATATCAATGTTTATCGCAACATAAAGACACGGGAGAATTAAAAGCACTATAACCCCAAGGGCAAAGGAGAAGTAAGCAGATTCCTCGAGTGGTAGATGAAAAAGAAGAATGACAGATATGAAAGTTAGGAGTATATCAAGAATCAGAACTGGATGAAGCATTTTTTACAATCTTTTGAAAATTGGAAATGAGGAAGAAGATGTAAGAGTGATGAAAATAATGAAAAGGAAGAGGTCAATTTATAGCGAAATATAAAACATAGCAATCGAGGCAAATTACGCATTTAAATCAAAAGAAATCTTAATTTTCTTAAATTCCGAAGAATCAAATCTTATTTAGATTATGAAGATTTTCTATTCCTTAAATTACGGAAATCAATCGTTAATACGTCAAGAGTTAAGACGAATCTCTATTCTTCATTTCACTCTTTTACGATAACTTCTCTCATATGCTTCGAATAATCGGATTGTTTTATCCATATTATTCCACGGTGATAAAACTCTATTTATCAACACATATATGTCATGAAAACATTTTTATTGTTAGTCATGACAACCTCACTCAAATTTTGGGACAAAATTTCTTTAACGGGTAGGTACTGTGATGACCCGGAAATTTCTGACCAAATTTAAACTTAATCTTTGTATGATTAATATTTCCGACACGATAAGCAAAGTCTGTAAAACTGAATCTCAAAATTTTTGAACTAATCAAATACCTTTCGGTTGTTCTTGACGATTCGCGAACAATTATATGTATATAGATACATATATATATATATATACTATAACTTGAAAACGTAACAATGTATTAATTGTGAAATGTCCCGTTCTTATTGATTAAAAACGTTCCATATTAATTGATTTCGTTGCGAGGTTTTGACCTCTATATGAGACGTTTTTCAAAGACTGCATTCATTTTTAAAACAAACCATAACCTTTATTTCATAAATAAAGGTTTAAAAAGCTTTACGTAGATTATCAAATAATGATAATCTAAAATATCCTGTTTATACACGACCATTACATAATGGTTTACAATACAAATATGTTACATCGAAATCAGTTTCTTGAATGCAGTTTTTACACAATATCATACAAACATGGACTCCAAATCTTGTCCTTATTTTAGTATGCAACAGCGGAAGCTCTTAGTATTCACCTGAGAATAAACATGCTTTAAACGTCAACAAAAATGTTGGTGAGTTATAAGTTTAACCTATATATATCAAATCGTAACAATAGACCACAAGATTTCATATTTCAATACACATCCCATACATAGAGATAAAAATCATTCATATGGTGAACACCTGGTAACCGACATTAACAAGATGCATATATAAGAATATCCCCATCATTTCGGGATCCTCCTTCGGACATGATATAAATTTCGAAGTACTAAAGCATCCGGTACTTTGGATGGGGCTTGTTGGGCCCAATAGATCTATCTTTAGGATTCGCGTCAATTAGGGTGTCTGTTCCCTAATTCTTAGATTACCAGACTTAATAAAAAGGGGCATATTCGATTTCGATAATTCAACCATAGAATGTAGTTTCACGTACTTGTGTCTATTTTGTAAATCATTTATAAAACCTGCATGTATTCTCATCCCAAAAATATTAGATTTTAAAAGTGGGACTATAACTCACTTTCACAGATTTTTACTTCGTCAGGAAGTAAGACTTGGTCACTGGTTGATTCACGAACCTATAACAATATATACATATATATCAAAGTATGTTCAAAATATATTTACAACACTTTTAATATATTTTGATGTTTTAAGTTTATTAAGTCAGCTGTCCTCGTTAGTAACCTACAACTAGTTGTCCACAGTTAGATGTACAGAAATAAATCGATAAATATTATCTTGAATCAATCCACAACCCAGTGTATACGTATCTCAGTATTGATCATAACTCAAACTATATATATTTTGGAATCAACCTCAACCCTGTATAGCTAACTCCAACATTCACATATAGAGTGTCTATGGTTGTTCCGAAATATATATAGATGTGTCGACATGATAGGTCGAAACATTGTATACATGTCTATGATATCTCAAGATTACATAATATACAATACAAGTTGATTAAGTTATGGTTGGAATAGATTTGTTACCAATTTTCAGGTAGCTAAAATGAGAAAAATTATCCAATCTTGTTTTACCCATAACTTCTTCATTTTAAATCCATTTTGAGTGATTCCAGTGGCCACAGTTTCGTATTGAACTTAACTTTATGAATTTAAACAGAAAAAGTATAAGTTTATAGTCAGAAATACAAGTTACAAGTCGTTTTTGAAAGAGGTAGTCATTTCCGTCGAAAGAACGACATCTTGATTACCATTTTGAAAAACATACTTTCACTTTGAGTTTAACCATGATTTTTGGATATAGTTTCATGTTCATAAGAAAAATCATTTTTCCAGAAGTATAGCTTTTAAATCAAAGTTCTTCTTAGCTTTTAATTATCCCAACCAAAACAGCCCCTGGTTTTACTACGACGGCGTATATCCAGTTTTATGGTGTTTATCGTGTTTCCGGGTTTTAAATCATTAAGTTAGCATATCATATAGATATAGAACATGTGCTTAGTTGATTTTAAAAGTCTAGTTAGAAGGATTAACTTTATTTGCGAACAAGTTTAGAATTAACTAAACTATGTTCTAGTGATTACAAGTTTATAACGTTGAATAAGATAGCTTTTTATGTATGAATCGAATGATGTTATGAACATCATTACTACCTCAAGTTTCTTGGATAAACCTACTGGAAATTAGAAAAATGGATCTAGCTTCAAAGGATCCTTGGATGGCTTGAAAGTTCTTGAAGCAGAATCATGACACGAAAACAATTTAAAGTAAGATTTTCACTCGAAATAAGATTGTTATAGTTATAGAAATTGAATTAAAGTTTGAATATGATTATTACCTTGTATTAGAAAGATAACCTACTGTAAGTAACAAAGGTTTCTTGAGCTTGAATGATTACTTGGAATGGATTTAGAAAACTTGGAAGTAAACTTGCAATCTTGGAAGTATTCTTGATTTTATGAAACAAGAACTTTTGGAATTTATGAAGAACACTTAGAACTTGAAGATAGAACTTGAGAGAGATCAATTAGATGAAGAAAATTGAAGAATGAAAGTGTTTGTAGGTGTTTTTGGTCGTTGGTGTATGGATTAGATATAAAGGATATGTAATTTTGTTTTCATGTAAATAAGTCATGAATGATTACTCATATTTTTGTAATTTTATGAGATATTTCATACTAGTTGCCAAATGATGGTTCCCACATGTGTTAGGTGACTCACATGGTCTGCTAAAATCTGATCATTGGAGTGTATATACCAATAGTACATACATCTAAAAGCTGTGTATTGTACGAGTACGAATACGGGTGCATACGAGTAGAATTGTTGATGAAACTGAACGAGGATGTAATTGTAAGCATTTTTGTTAAGTATAAGTATTTTGATAAGTGTCTTGAAGTCTTTCAAAAGTGTATGAATACATATTAAAACACTACATGTATATACATTTTAACTGAGTCGTTAAGTCATCGTTAGTCGTTACATGTAAATGTTGTTTTGAAACCTTTAGGTTAACGATCTTGTTGAATGTTGTTAACCCATTATTTATTATAACAAATGAGATGTTAAATTGTTATATTATCATGATATTATGATATATAATATATCTTAGTATGATATATATACAGTTAAATGTCGTTACAACGATAATCGTTACATATATGTCTCGTTTCGAAATCATTAAGTTAGTAGTCTTATTTTTACATATGTATTTCATTGTTAATACACTTAATAATATATTTACTTATAATTTAACATAATTAACCAAGTATATCAATATCTTAATATGATTCATATGTACCTAGTAAGACGTTGTTATAACGATAATCGTTATATATATCGTTTTCGAGTTTCTTAAATAAATAGTCTCATTTTTATGTATATAACTCATTGTTAAAATACCTAATGAGATACATACTAATAATAAAATCATGTTAACTATATATATAACCATATATATGTCATCGTATAGTTTTTACAAGTTTTAACGTTCGTGAATCACCGGTCAACTTGGGTGGTCAATTGTCTATATGAAACCTATTTCAATTAATCAAGTCTTAACAAGTTTGATTGTTAACATGTTGGAAACACTTAATCATGTAAATAACAATTTCATTTAATATATATATAAACATGGAAAAGTTCGGGTCACTACAAATTGTTTGATACGGTACATTAAACTTATTGGTTTAAATAATTATTTGAATATATATAATAAGTTGGAATTGTATGAATAACTTGCGACATATATTTAAAACGTGTTTATGAATGTTGAAAATATATATTAACTTGGTCATAAAACGATTTGTTATTATATATATATCAACAAATAGCGAGACAATGATTTATAGAAGTAAATGACCAAAACACTCGAAAGTTTAAGATACACTTTGAATGATATAGTTTATTGATAATTTAAGACTATATTTTGACAAAGGTACGAGTCACAAAACGTAAATTGCGAGTTTTCTAAGCGTACAAAAATGCGTTCGAGAAACCAGAACCGGGACATAAGTCGAGTGACAATGTACGAGTCATCGGAACGAAAATTACAAGTCAACTTTGCACATGAATTTAATATAATATATAATTAATTATTTAAATTATATATATTATATTTAATTATGTCGACAAACAAGAAAACAAAAAATTTGTGAGCTGGATCTGACGGTCATGCGATCGCATGGGATATAGGCATAAAACCCATGCGAGTGCATGAGCTCATGCAACTGCATGAGATTTGCACTAAAATCCCATGCACTCGCATGGGCATCAGAATCAGGCTACATTATAAAGCTCAATCATTCGGTTCAGTTTTGCACACACAATTCACTTCTCTCGATCTCTCAAGCATATAAATACAAAAAATATTTATTATTAATTTTATTATTATTATTATTATTAATATTAATTATTATTATGATTAGTATTAGTATTATTATTATTTATACATAAAATACTACGACGAGGTTCTGCTTGCATGTTTTCAAAATGAATTTTTCGAGAGGGATAGAATTAAGGAAATTATGGGTTATAGCTATGGAGGTTATGGGTATGGATCGGGGTATAGCTCGTGAGGTCAATCTAGTGTTTATCATCTCCGTTGCGTCTACGTACTTTCCTACAATATTGAATCACAATATTGATACGTAAGCATTTATATCTTATATATTATATATTAATAGTGTATCCCTGACTAGTGCTCGAGTATATAGGATTATGCATGCTAGTACGATTAATTTTGTTGTTAAATAGTTTATGATAGATCAGGAATTTGATACATATGTTATTGATAAAAGGTATATGATATGCATGTTTTTAGAAAGTTGGCGAAAAATCAATAACTTTTCATTTAGAGATCGCGTAATTTCGATGAACGAATTAAAAGACATGGACAACTGAATTATGATTAACGTTAATTGAAATTGTGTTTGAAACTGTAAATTAATATTTAAACAACTTGTCTATGAGATTGATAAATTGGATTTTTAGATATTACTAATCGAGTAAATGAATTTCCATATAAGGCACGTCTCGTTTTGTTGACCAATTGTCAAGTTGACTGTCTTATCATGTTTTAAAGCTTTATAAATACTAAATCTGGTTTTACAAGTATTAGGAAACTATATGAAATGTTAAAATATATCCAATTACCATGATCATTCAAACTATAGTATAGATTTTAAAAGTTACTATTGAGTCAGGTTGACTTTTTGAAATGACTTTTGATAACTTTTGTATGTCAATCTCGAGCATTAGGATTGTGATACACTATGACCCAACCTAGCTTATTAGATATGTATTGACCAACATATGTTCTCTAGGTTGAGATCTACGGTTAATTTTGCATTCCGAGTTTCGGTCACTTTTTGGTGAATTACCTTATGTGCTGCTAAGGTGAGTTTCATATGCTCCCTTTTTAATTGCTTTTGCAATCTATATTTTTGGGCTGAGAATACATGCACTTTATTTTAAACGCAATGGATACAAGTACATACTTAATTCTACACTGAGCTTGAACCGAAAATCCCTTAGCTTTGGTAACTAGTAACTACCGGTTATAAGAACTGGTGGGCGGGAGTAGTAGTATATGGATCCATAGGGCTTGACATCCCAGTCCGAGCTAGAGCACTAGCCTTTTAACAGACGTATGCTATTTGAGAAGCGTATACGTTGGTTTGCGTGTATTATTAAGATTATTATACAAAGGGTACTTATTATATAGACGTTAAAGTTTAGTTACCAGGGTGCTCTGTTACGTAGAATCTTTTGATAAACGTTTCTGGATGAAACAACTGAAATCTTGTGATCCACCTTTATATACAGATTATGCGCAACATTAAAACTATGAACTCACCAACCTTTGTGTTGACACTTTTAAACATGTTTATTCTCAGGTTCCTAGAAGTCTTCCGTTGTTTGCTTATACGTTATACAAGCTATGTGCATGGAGTCATACATGCTTTATTCAAGAAAACTTTGCATTCACAAAATCATCACCGTGTATCTTATTTTGACTGCTTTGTCAACGGACGTAGTATTGTAAACTATTATATACGGTAATTGTCTATACGTGGAAATTATCAGACGTTGAAAATCTTGGATTTATATATTCATTTATGGTGTGCCTTTTTAAAAGAATGCAATGTTTACAAAACGTATCATATAGAGGTCAAAACCTCACTATGAAATCAATGAATGATGTATTCGTCCAAAGGGATTTGGAAGGATCGTCCCAGATATGTTGTTATGCATATATATTTTTAAATTTGGAAAATATGTGGTCTCTTAATTATGACAAATTATGGGATTCGGTTACACTTGTGAATACAAAAAGTCATCCCATAATCGTATCCTATTATTAATAAAAATATAGAATCAATCAAGATCATACTTCCTATTTATACCCACAAAATTCATAAATGCAAATCAATCATGGCAGAAGAATCCGCATTGTATGCTATTCTTATTACTCCCTCTGTCTCATTTCAATAGTCCACAGATAAAAAACACGCAGTTTTAGGAAATTCCACTAACTTTATTTCTCCACTAATGAAATATCTTCTCTCTCCAGATCTACCAATGAAATATCTTCTTTCCTTTGTATTTATGGAAGTGGACTATGGGACAGCCCAAAATGGAATACTGCCCTATTGGAATGAGACGGAGGTAGTACTATTTAATGGGCACAAAATAGAAAAGGTAAAAATGTCCAAGGAGGTTATGGTTCAGCTTCCCTCCTGACAGAGCAGGGGATATACCTAGCAGCATCTATAGACAGGGCCGGTCCTGATATAGGGCGGACCGTGCACCCGCACTGGGCAGCAGATGATGATGGGGCATCATCTAGCAGTTGATTCAACAGATATGTTATAGCTTTTCTGTTTCTTTAATGGTGAAAACAAATTGAAAAGGAGCAGGGGAAGTGAGGGGAAGTGATGAGGGAGAAGATAGGTGAACAGATAAAAGATAAGATTAAATTTACATTACAACCCTTGTAATATATTTCAAAACTCACATTTTGTACCTGTAATTGGAAGCGAGATTTGACTGATTTTATAATTCCCAAAGTTTACAAATCTAGTCCTCTTAAAATACGGAGTATTAGTTTTGTTGGTAGTTGAATTTTACTCCGTATATCCTTGCGGAGTAGTACTATTTTTGGTCTCTCACGTTAGTAAATAGTTCTCCGTATTTACATAACTTTGTATTTGTATGTGATAGTTTCATAAAAGTTACTGTGTTATATTTAAAGCCTAGAAGAATTTGATTATATAGTAATTTAACTTATGATATGTAATACGGAGTAGTTCTTTTGTTAAACAACTTAATTTGGTAAGGGCATCTTTCGACTATACTGCACTGGGCATCAAAATACTCAGGACAGGCCCTGTCTATAGACCGACCCGTTCTACAGGTCTTTACCCACTTCTGATTTGTTACATGTTATTTGTGGAGTGTATTATAGTATGACTTATTTGACTTTCGTACATCTACAGTTTAGATATAAAATTGCTTTAATGTTGCCTCAAAAAGGAAAACATAGTGACTTAATTAATACTTCACCTAGATATGAAAAGTAGTACTCTATGAGGTTTTCATTCAGCTTTTTGTCTTTAACTTTCCCAGCGACTTCGTTATTTGTATTGTACTAAAATCAACTGTGTTTCAAACTTTAACTTGATAGCCACTTAATCAGTTGATTGTGTATGGCTATTTTAATAAAAGAATTCAACTATTTCTCAAACTTTAGCTTCATAGCCACTTTATGTGTTGACTGTGTATGACTATTTTAATTAAAAAAATAAGTTTAAGCATTTGGCAATTATGTTTTGAATTCTTTATACATTGCATTTGACGTTTTAGTTATGTCCCCGAATACCGTTGTTTTCTAAAGGTTTTTTGTTTATATCATGTAGGCAAAACGACGTGTATTAGCTACTGATGAATGGCATACGACTATGTACCCCCTGATTGTGATTAAAAGTCATGTTTGTCTTTTACCTCTAACTTTGCTTGCATGGTCATTGAGTAAATATACAAGGCCCATTTGTGTTTATGTAATACAAGCACTTTTGGTAAATTTGATTTCATTGGAGGGGACACACACATTACTAAAACCCCCCTGGGATTAGATTTATGTTAGGTACATTGTTCAATGAATGTAATATCTTTTTTATGCAAAGTAACACTCCAAGGCTCTGAATGGTTGCTAAAAGTTATACTGAAAATTTGAATGGGTATGGTTGGTTGGCGAACCGGGTTAAACAAGTAATACCTATTGAATCGCTCATGGTGGATTTTTTTGATGGATTTTTAACATTTGTACGAAGATTATTAATGTTGGGTTTTTCACTGTTCTTTTTTGGTTGTTGTAGATGGAAACAAATGTGTATAAATTGATACTTATATATTTATACAATAATAACAACAACAATACCCAATCTCACATGTGTGGGGTATGGGGTATACTTATATATTTATATATAAACATATTTATGAATGTTTTTATTTTTAGAAAAGCAAGTATTCATACATATTTTTATATGTAAGTTCAAAAGATGTATTTATATGTTTCTCTTTCTCTTCCGGTCTAAAGTTAATTTAACACTCATGTAACAAAATAAAAAACTCATTTACTTCCTTATAATGTATTACTCCATCACGACAATTTTTCAAGTGTTATCTCGTGATTTCGCATGGTTTAAGCTAGACGCATATTCACGCTCTAAAAGTGAATTGATCAACGAAACAATGGGTTATGTGGTTTTCCATATGTTCCATATATCCATGTCAACTGCTCAACAAAAAAACGGGTTATATGGTATTCTGTTATTTATTTTTATTTTATTTTTCAGGTTATAACTTATTTGCTTTATGAACACTAATTCAACATTACTATTGAAACTATTTTAGTTTCTTAATAACTTAACAAATACGGAGTACTATATAAAATATAATTATTCTTACAATTAATTTTTTGATTCGTCCCTAAAATAACCCCGCGAGTTCGCGGGTCTTAAGCTAGTATTGTTTAACTCACAGCTACAATTTCACCACCTACATGCCCCATCATCTTCTTCTTTGTTTGACAAGTACAAAAATTATAATACCTTTATCGGTATATTATTTTTTTGATTTATTGGTCTATTTATCGTTTGGAAAATGAGAGAAAATGCACAATCAAAACTAATTACAGAATAGGAGTAAATAAAATACGGAGTAATAAATAACAATAATATACGGAGGTTTTACCAGATTCGTTCACGGACCTCTACCCAGAAACACCATCCGAATGGATGTGTTCCGGGGTATCGTCGATCGGGTTCGGGTTTCCGTCCGAACATGTGTGATACGTGCAAATGATGAGGGTCGTTAAAATAAATAATCTATTGATGTCAAAAAATGTTTGTGATGACCCGTCCAAATCCATTTGGACGAATACATCATTCATTGATTTCATAGTGAGGTTTTGACCTCTATATGATACGTTTTGTAAACATTGCATTCTTTTGAAAAGGTACACCATAAATTAATATATAAATCCAAGGTTTTCGACGTCTGATGATTTCTACGTATAGACAATCATCGTATATAATAGTTTCTAACAATACATCCGTTGACAATACACTCAAATAAGATACATGGTGATGATTTTGTGAATGCAAAGTTTTCTCGAATAAAGCATGTATGACTCCATGCACATAGCTTGTATAACGTATAAGCAAATAGCGGAAGACTTCTAGGAACATGAGAATAAACATGCTTAAAAGTGTCAATACAAAGGTTGGTGAGTTCATAGTTTTAATGTTGCGCATAATCTGTATATAAAGGTGGATCACAAGATTTCAGTTTTTTCATCCGAAACGTTTATCAAATTATTCTACAAGATTGAGCACCCTGGTAACAAAACTTTAACGTTATAATAAGTACCCGTGTTTTAACATACATGCAACCAACATGTACAATACACGCAATCCAACGTGTATTAACTCAAATAACATACGTCCGCTTTATAGTTCAGGCTAGGGTTTCTATACCTGGAGCGGACGGGGATGTCAAGCCCTACGGATCCATATACAACTACTCGCGCCCACCAGTTTTTATAACTGGCAGTTACTAGTTACCAAAGCTAAGGGATTTTCGGTTCAAACTCGGTGTAGAATTTAGTATGTACTTGTATCCATTGCGTTTAAAATAAATTGCATGTATTCTAAGCCCAAAAATATATATTGCAAAAGCAATTAAAAAGGGAGCAAATGAAACTCACCTCAGCAGCACATAAGGTCATTCATCGAAATGTGACCGAAACTCGGAGTGCAAAGTAATCATAGATTTCAACCTAGAGAACATATGTTGGTCAATAAATGTCTAACAGGCTAGGTCGGGTCATAGTGTATCACAATCCTAATGCTCGAGACCGACATGCAAAAGTTAACAAAAGTCATCTCAAAAGTCAACCTGACCCAATATGATCTTTAAATCTCTACATGTTTATTAACATAGTATAAGTCTTGATAATTGAACGAATTTATAGTTTATCAAACTCAAAATATTATTTATTTCAGGAGCTGTATTATATTTGAATTATCATGGCAATAGAAAATATTTTATTATTTCACATAGTTTTCCAATACTTGTAAAATCATATTATAGTGTTTATAAAGCTTTAAAACATGATAAGACAGTCAACCTTGACAATTGCTCAACAAGACGAGACGTGCCTTATATAGAAATTCATTTACTCGATTAGTAATATTTGAAAATTCAATTTATGAATCTCATAGAAAAGTTGTTCAAATATTAATTTACAGTTTCAAACAGAATTTCAATTAACGTTAACCATAATTCAGTTGACCATATCTTTTAATCCGTTCATCGAAATCACGCAATTTCTAAATGAAAAGTTAATAATTTTTCGCCAGCTTTCCAAAAACATGCATATCATATACTTTATATCAGTAGCATATGTATCAAATTCGTGATTCATCATAAACTATCTAACGACAAAATTAAAGCATACAAGCATGCATAAACATATATACTCGAGCACTAGACATGGATACACTATTAATATATAAAAGATAAGATATGAATGCTCACGTATCAATATTGTGATTCAATATTGTAGAAAAGTACGTAGACGCAACGAAGATGATAAACACTAGATTGACCTCACAAGCATACCCCCAAACATTACTCATAACCTCCATAGCTATAACCCGTAATTTCTTTAGCTCTAACCCATTTGAAAACCCAGTTCATAAACACGCGAGCAGAACCTCGTCGTAGTATTTTATGTATAAATAATAATAATAATAATACTCCTCACTATAAGATTAATATTAATCTTAATAATAATAATAATAATATTAATAATTTAAATAAAATAAATAACATACGGAGTAATATAGATAGAAATATATGTGTGTGTAACCAGTGCACGACTCCTCAATTTATAGATGTTTGCTGATTTCTTCACCCATGCGATCGCATGGGTTTCATGCACATTTGCCATGTGATCGCATGGCCAGCTGGTACGCACTTAATATGTTTTGTTTTCTTGTTTGTCGACATATCATTCACTGTAGCAAATAGTGTTTGCTGTAGCAAAATAGTGTTTACTGTAACAAATAGCATTTACTGTAGCAAAGTCGTTTTTACTGTAAACATACGCAAATAGTGTTTCACTGCAGCAAAGTCGTTTTACTGTAACAAATAGTGTTTTACTGTAGCAAGACGTTTTTACTGTAGCAAATAGTGATTGTCGAAAACATTGTAGCTTTTCGGGTACTGTAGCAATTCGAAAATACTGTAGTAAATTAGTGTTTTACTTGTTCATCTTAAAGGTTTTAGTTAACTTATCTAAATATCAATCGAATCAATAAACGAATGTTACTATCGTTTAATAAATAACTTGAAATTATAGACTTTTTTGCTCAGTTGGTCCCTCTATTATACCCCAAATCGCTGGTTTGGTCCCTCAGTTTTTAATTTGGCAATCAGAGTCCCTTTATTATTTTAATTTTGCAATTGGAGTCTTCCGTCTAACGGACATCCAAATCGAACGTTAACTCCCATCACGTGAGTTACACGTGATGGGTAATATCGGAATTAATTTTAATTCTTGGTACTGAATAAACCCAAACGGGTATGGTCCCCCACTATTATCCACCGATTTTCACACTCATCCCTCCAAATAGTGTTAACCACGAAGTAAAACCTAAAAGCAAAATTGATTATCAATGGATGATTCAATGGATGATTCATGGACTATTCGTACATCAGAAACTGATCAAAAGGCTATCGACCAATTATACGGTATGTTTTATGCACCCAAAGCTCATAATTCTGTGGAACCCTAAATATTATTAGGTAATTGTTTTGTTAACTTTAATTTTTTACACATTTTTCAGATGTATACCCTGATTTGTTCACGATTGTGTTACATCATGGTGGATATTTTAGAATGGGTAGTGAAGTTGTGTACACAGAAGGTAAAATTGATTACATTGATTGTTTTGACATTGAAAAGTTTTGTTTAGGACAACTGGATTCAGTCATGCAAGAATTAGGTTATGATCCCACCAGGTCTGTGGTATATCGTTTTCTTAAACCCAATACAAACATGGATACTGGGTTAAATCTTTTAAATGATAATGAACATAGGGACTATTTGCTTAGTTGTCTAGAAGATGGTGATGTGATTTATAGGCAAATTGATGTGTATGCTGAACATGAGGATATGAAAGGGAAGAGGTTATGGTCAGAACAAATTAATAATGATAACTTAGTAGTTGGTGGTGTTCACAGTGATGGGAGCTTAGTAGAGGGTGATAACAGTGAAGGTAGTGACTCTGAGGATAGTGATTACATTGTTGATGATGAAAATGAGATTTTGGATGTTCATGTAGAGATGAAAGATTTTAATTTTAACATTGATAAGAATGTAGAGTTTATGGGAAATGGCTGTAACTCATTTGAAGATGATGAGGTCAATATTGAGGGTACAGAATTGGAAGTGTTGAACAATGATGGTTTTGAAAGCTATGATTCTCAAAGTGATGAAGAAGGGGTAAGGAAGAAGAGAATTCGTAATCATAAAAAGGAGGTTGAAGGTAGTGTTCAAGTGGGAAAAACTATCTTCTATCTTGGACAAAAGTTTGAAAGTAAATCAGAGGTTAGGCAAGCTGTGAGAATGCATGCTATTGAAACTAGGAGAAAGCTAGTTATTGTTAAGAATGACAAAAGAAGAATTAGGGTTAAATGTGAAGGGTTGTGTATAAATTCAAAAGGTGGTGAGATAGTTAGTCAAAGTGATTTGTCAAAGAAGACAAAATGTGATGTGGGGCCCAGTAAATTAAGAGTTAAAGGTGGTGTAGTTGGGAAGAGTAAAGAGAAAGTGACTAGTCAAATTAAAAAAGCAGGGGAATCTTGTAGTGGGAAGACTAACAAATGGGCAAAAAGGGAATTACACATTGTTTGTGAGTGGGTGTTGTTGGTATCCAAAGAAAAAGATAGTGAAGAATGGGAGGTTAGAACCTACAGACACCAACATGAATGTCAACCTGCAAGAATACTAAAATTCTGCACTTACCAATTTTTATCAAATCGGTTGGTACCTCAAATTCAAAAGAATCCAAAGATACCAATTAAAGCTGTCAGATCATATTTGGAAACAGAAACTGAATTAATCATCAGTGAGCATAAAGCATATCGTGCTGTGAGAAAGGCAACAAAGATGATTCAAGGGGATTATAAATCTCAGTATGCTGAGCTCAGAGATTATGTTTGTGAATTAAAGAGAGGTAATGTTGATACTACTGTTAAGTTTGAGGTTGAGCCAGGAACCCTAAAGTCTGAAACTAGGGTTTTCAAGAGAATTTACATTTGTTTGGGACCATTGAAGAAGGGTTTTAAAGCAATAGGTAGAGATCTACTTGGGTTGGATGGTGCTTTTATGAAACAACCTGCAACTGGTTGTATTTTGAGTGCTGTAGGGGTTGATTCAAACAATGGCATATATCCTGTAGCATATGCCATTGTTGAACAAGAGTGTGGTTCATCCTGGACTTGGTTCTTAGAGTGCTTGGGTCAAGATCTTGACTTGTCTACCAATTCTAACTTTACTTTTATCAGTGACAGGCAAAAGGTAAAAATTACTTGTTTAATTCATATTTAATTTAATTACATTACATTTGTTAATGGTTAGTTACTTTAACTTTTATTGTTTTATGCTGTTAGGGTTTAATACAAGCTGTTACAAATGTGTTTCCTTGTGCTGAGCATAGACATTGCCTTAGACATATTCATGGGAATATGAAAGGGGATTTCAGGGGTGTTGCTTATAAGAATCACTTGTGGAGATGTGCTAGTGTAACAACAGTTCCTGAGTTTGAGCAGGCTATGCAACAATTGAAGGAGTTTGATAATGAAGCTTTTGTTTGGTTAGCTAAAATTCCTGCCCATCAGTGGGCAAGGAGTCATTTTACAGGAAGGGCTGTATCAGATGTGTTGCTCAGTAACATGTGTGAGTGTTTCAACAGATGGTTAGTTGATGCACGTGACAAACCCATAGTTACAGCTTTAGAATACATCCGAGAGTATTGCATGAAGAGAATTGTTAATGTAAAGAAAAACATTTCCAAGACTAATGGCCCTTTAACACCTGCAGCCACCAAATTGTTTGACAAAATCAAATCTGAGGCTCACCAGTGTACTGTCTTATGGGGTGGAGATCAAAGGTACCAAGTGAGTGGAAAAGTTAATCAATATGTTGTGGATATGGAGACTAGATCATGTGCTTGTAGAAAGTGGGAACTAACAGGGATACCTTGTAAGCATGCAATTGCAGTGTTTTATAACATGAGTGAAAATGGTTTGGAAACTGGTGAACCAGAAACATGGGTTCATCCAGTGTATTTGTTAGATACATGGATCAAAACTTACCAATACACCATTGAGCCATTGAATGGGAGAAGCTTATGGCCAAAGGCAGAAGGCATGTTCACTCTGGTATCACCAAAGACTATTTCCACACCTGGTCGTCCAAAAAAGAAAAGAAGGTTGTCCAAAAATGAAGTTGATGTCATTGGTGATAGTGGTAAACTTAGCTCAAAAGGTATGCTCATTTTATTTATTAATTACATCTAGTACCATTTCAATTAATATGGTATTTATTTTGTTAATATTTATAGGCAAGCTAAAGAAGTGTGGCACATGTGGTACTTATGGACACAATAAGAGTACTTGTACAGGTGAGAAGAAAAGAAGTGGGAATGTGGATAACAAGTGGACAAAAAAGACAGTGAAAGTTAAGCTATCTTCAAAGAAGACAATGGTAGTTGGAAAAGGGAAGAAGAAGAAGTGAATGTTGGTGGTGGTTTGTGTTTTAATCATGTGTTTTATGTCTACTTAAAACTTGTTATGTGACTTGGTACAATGTTTGTATTTTATTAAGGTGTGTTGTTGTCTTTTGGTAAGTTTAAGCACATTTGGTAACTGGTACTACGTACTTATGTTGACTTTTGGAATCTATGACATTTGGTAATGCTTGTATGTTTGTCATTTCACTTTAGTTACAATGTATTGTCTGTATGTTTGTCATTTCACTTTAGTTACAATGTATTGTCTTGTGTTTTTGGTTACACTGTATGACTTTGGTTACAATTTATTGTCTACACTTGGAGTCATTGTCTTGTGTTGTAAGGTTACTGATACACATATAAAACAGATGCAAAATTTAACAAAACAACCTTCATTCCATTACCATTACCATTTTACAAAGTACATCATACATACACCACAATTTCAATGACTAAAAAAATAAATACCAAACACAATCCAGCTAAATATACACATCATCTTCCAATTCGTCCCTCTTTTTTCTGCATCTTTGAGCTTTTCATCCACTTCCATTTTGGCATTCATAAGTGTAGCTAGGGCATTGATTGTATTTGGAGGATCATACCAAGCAAAGAAGTCGCACCTAGTGATCTGAGCAACAACATAAACAGGAAATGCTAACATCTTGTTAATTATTTCATAAAATTCGAAACAACATAAACAATCTTACCTTTTTTTCACATGTATAGAATCGACGTCCAGGGTTAGATTCAGTGCCAGATATTCGAATTACACAAGGTCGACCACACCAGCATTCCATTGTTATCGATTTGTAGCTCCAATTTCTGATTAATACGTTATGTAAATGAATTAGGGTTTCAAGTGAGAAGAGAGTGAAAAGCGGAGGATGAAAGTGGAGACCTTACCCGTTGGCGTTATTAAATACCAAAAAAAAAAAATTTAATTCCGATAATACCCATCACGTGTAACTCACATGATGATAGTTAACGTTCGATTTGGATGTCCAGTTGACGGAGGGACTCCAATTGCAAAATTAAAATAATAAAGGGACTCTGATTGCCAAATTAAAAACTGAGGGACCAAACCAGCGATTTGGGGTATAATAGAGGGACCAACTGAGCAAAAAAGTCGAAATTATATATATGTATTATGTATATATCTTTATTTAATATACATAAATCAGTTTTTAAATACACATTGCAAGTTATTTATGAATAATTAATATTCCAACTTATTATATATATATATATATATAGATGTACGTGAATCGTCGGTCAATAGTCAAAGGTTAACTGAATATATAACATTAGTTCAAAAAGTTTGAGAATCAATATTACAGACTTTGCTTATCGTGTCGGAAACATATAAAGATTAAGTTTAAATTTGGTCGGAAATTTCCGGATTGTCACATCGTTAAAAAAATATATATATATATAAATTACCTACTTATATTATACACAGTTTACCATTATACACGAAACTAATTACCATTGCATTTCAACCACCATATCACACGGGCATTTGCAAATTTTTTATACAACACATGTCACAATCACATTTCATGAATTTTATTATACATCACAAATTACAAATTTACCATTATTCAACATGACAACTTAAATGACGAAAGCTTGGCCAACTTGAAATTTCAATTTCAAAACAAATAAGACAAAACAATTATATACATATCCACAAAACGGATAAATTCAACAATATCCCATACATTATATAAATTCGAATTTTAGTCTTTTAAGTATGTGTGTATGTGACACACACTATTTTTGTCACTATTTTTGTGATTCTACATATCTGTTCCGATGTAGGGGCTTTATCTAGAGATGGCAATGGGCGAGAAAAAACCCGTAACCCGCGGGTACCCGATTCGTGATGGACGGGTAAAATCATTAAATCTTACCCGCAGGCACGGGTACGGGTAAAAATTTATACCCGCCGGCGGGTCGCGGGCGGGTGTCGCGGGTATATACTACCCGTCGCGAGTAAAACCCGACCCGTGAATACATGAAACTTTTCTTAATTTACTCACGAATTAATACTTATCATTATTAAATTTAAAAGCTATTTTACTAGTATTTGAATAATGATTAAAAATATCATATTATATAAAAGTAAAAAACTTAATTTTCATGTCATTATACATATAGCTTGTACATATCGTTTTATACTTAATAAAATTATTTGAATTTTCTAATAAAAAGTTGTATATTATTATTACCCTAACCCGCGGGTCACGGGCATGGGCGAAAAGTTTTTACCCGTGAACGGGTAACGGGTCTCAACGTGCACAAAAAAAAAAAAAACGACGGTCGTGTCGCGGGTATATAGAACCCGTCTCCGTTACCCGCGGGCGCCATCCCTAGCTTTATCATCCACTGATATTACTATTAGACCACTCCCTATGGTCAATTACCCGTTAGTTACCCGTCATTACCCGTAATGAACCATAGGCACGTAGTAGTTACCCGCTTTAGTTATCCGTCTTCTCCATGGATTTGGAGAATGCTATAAAGTAAAAGTGGGTCCCATTGCTGAAAAAGTGCATGTTTTAATTACAGATAGTTCTTGCTTGAATCAATTTCCAAATGGTTATATGCCAAATACAGTACTCGAACCAATTTCCAAAGTGCATGTTTTATTAATATTTTTATGTCATTTAGAATTTAAAATAAATATAAAAAGAAATAAATTAATGACGTGGCAGTTAAGAGGAAGATGTTTTAATCATGATATGCAGTGTTTAGTTATAGGATTTTATGGGTTAGTTATAGGATTTGGGTGCTGATGTGGCGCTGATGTGGCATGTTAAGAGGATGAATAGTTTAGTTACGATAGGGAGTGGCCTTAGACCACTCCCTATGGGAGCATTACCCGTCACCACCCGTAGCCACCCGTTCATTACCCGTATAATGCCATAGGCACGGCTTCATTATAGGTTTTAGTTATAAGCAATCTCTATGGATTTAACGGATGAATCTTTGCCAAAATAGGACCCACTCACAACCTTTTGTAAAAAAACACCCCTTTCACAAAATGTACAAACTTTAATGCAAAAGTTGCAACCTTTTTTAGCTATATTATATACAAGCATTATTTTTATGTGTGTTAAAATTAATATAAAAGGAAATTAATTAGTGATGTGGCAGTTAAGAGGAATATGTTTTAGCTACGATAGGCAGTGTTTAGTTATAGGATTTCATGGGCTAGTTATAGGATTTAGGTGCTGATGTGGCGCTGATGTGGCATGTTAAGAGGATGAATAGTTTAGTTACGATAGGGAGTGGCCTTACTACTTTTTACTAAGTAACAAAAAATATGAATAGTAGTCGGCTGACGTCATGCAATCACGCAGACATTATGCTTACGTCATCATTTTTTTCTACATTCAGTTTTTACCCACTTCAATTTATTTATTTTGCTTCTATTTTCCCCTTCTTCTAAAAAATTGATTTCACAAATGTTCTCGATCGCGAAGCGAGGTCGCCCTAACCCGTTTACTCTTTAACTTCATCAAATTATCCGAGTTTTTTATTTTACTTTCAATATTCAAAATATATAATTCATAAACACGGCGTAAATACTTTTTTAATAGATTTACAGTTTTCTTCATATTGCGGGATAACAAAAATTGAGAATGTCAGTGCTACTACGCAGCTTAGTGTACGATTCATCTAAAATTCTGATTTCTCCACTATTCAAGTTGGGAATGTTTGTCGTTTAATTTTCTAAGTTTGCATTACAATATGTTTGATATCGAACCTTTCGTTTTGTTTTTCATTAATCGCTTTTAATCTACCATGCTCGTTGAACGCGATGTAGTTATTTGAATTTCTTTATAAAACATCTATAAAGGTTAAAAACAACGATTATCAACAACAACCATGTTAAATCAATTAATCAAACACGATATTTTTAACTACTGATCATAATTATTTGTCAGTTTCGTATGGTCCTCTAATTCTTGAGTAGCTTCAATTGCCATCAAACACAGGTAATGTTTGTTCATACACCACATGAGGTGTCATTTTCTTTCAATTATTTTCCCAACTACCATATATGGTCCTTAACTATATCTTGGTTAAGATATGTTAAACATTTTCAGAATTTTTCTTGTTTAAAATATTGTCAAGTTGGTCATGTCGATAAAATCATAACCCAAAAATCATAATTTTTAATGTTTTCAAAACATTTTAAACTGTTAACAGCACTTTTATATTAGGGGATGATTCTCACACACAAATTTTTTTTATCCTCACACACCAATTGAGTATTATTAGAAGAGTAAAAGATTAAAATAGGTGTGTGAGAATCAAAAAAGTGTGTGTGAGAATCATCCCCCTTTTATATTATCATCATCATTAAATTAAATTAATTACCGTCACCTCGTCGTACGTACCATATTGCATGGCCACGTCGATAGTTTAAGAAAAGTACGTACACTTAATTAACCTCTATGTATCCCATCCAGTCGATTCTAAGTCGTCGTACTTCATGAAAAATTGAAAAGATAGTTGTACTTTATTAATTAAAAACAAATACAGTATAGTTGTAACAAAAAAGTAGATCGATATACATGTGTTAATGGCACGTACTATAAATATTTCGAATGACAAAAGTTTATTAACTGCTACAGTGGAACTATTTTCTCCCAAATGGTTGACCAAATGTTGCTTTAAATACCTACGCGTATATTCGTATAAAAAGTTATTTTCAAAAAATAAAAATAAAAAATAGTATAATAATCTTTATATTCATATACAGAAAGTTACCAAGGCTAATAGTATTATACTTTATACTGTTAAAAAAAAAAAGAGTGTTAGATTTGTTCAGCAATAACGTTTAATAGAGTACTACCAATGTGTTCTTATGTGTATGTATATACTTACAATATCATGTTTCAATGTACGGTTAAAACTTGATAGTGTACGAATGAATCTCCCACTAAAATGTTTTTTCTAGCTCGTAAGCTCGTTGACAAATAATAAATGTAATAACACCAAAAAAAAAGATGCTACTACTCCGTATTAAACTTGTACTATTTTACTCATTTATAGTTATTATGTTTAATGGAGTTACAACTTTTGGATTTAAACACATACACATCATTCTGAAATTATAGCCACATGCATGTTTCTATTTATTAGTTCAAGAGATATGGAATAATCACATAAAGTATTGATTACATTAACTAGTTTGTGTTTGAAACAATCTGGACCACTTCTATTTATTGAGGATGTCCATGTAGAGAGGGACATTGCTAATTGCTAATTCAAAACAAAATAATAAGTGTTTTATAGAAACGTTGCAAACTTAAATATTAAATTGTTAGATTTTTAACCGCTATACAATATTTATGTAAGTTAACGAAACTTGAAGGGTTGTCATTAGATTATTTCAAAATTGTTACGATACATTATATGACAAATGATTCAAAAAAATAACATAAGTTATACGATCTGTCAATAAAATTAATATGAGTTTTGCTGATGCCCGAAAAAGATTATATGTTTCAACTTTTGCCCAAAAAAGAGTATGATTCGAAAAAAATATGTGCAATTGAGGTAATATCATCAAATTCATTAACGAGTGTTAGTCAGATTTCGTAAAGTGCTCTTTAGGGGTAGATTAACTCTTATCAAGTCGGTCCTCTCAAGCCTACCGTTGTACTTTTTCTCACTTTTTCGTGCTCCTACAAGTGTCATCAACCTTCTCGAGAGTTTGAGGCGTAAGTTTTTTTGGGCGGGTCGGGTGAATACACCAAAATGGCTTGGATTAAATGGGATGATATACTTGTTCCATATGAGTCATGGGGATTAAATGTCGGGTCTTTAAAGGCTAAAAACTTAGCTTTAACTTGCAAATGGTAGTGGCGCTTTCGGGTAGAAAACGGGTCTTTTTGGGTCAACATTATCAAAAGTCTATATGGTCGGGAGGGCGGGTTGGGGATTAACTCTGTTTCAAATGGCGGGTCATTGTGGTCCTCTATTATTCGTTTACACAGTGATATTTCTTTGCTTGATTTGAATCTTAATTCTTCATTTGTGAAATCTATTGGTGATGGAGTTGATACTCTTTTTTGGGAAGACTTGTGGCATGGAAATGTTCGATTAAAAGAGAAATTTCCGAGACATTTTCTGTTAGAAACGTGCAAAACAGTCCGGGTTTGTGACAGAATCGTAAGCAGCAACAACAGGTCAGGAGGTTCCTTTTCATGGCAGTGGTCCAGACCACTCTTTGGCAGGTCAGCTTCGGAATGCTTGATGCTGGAATCTGAGCTTGAAAGTGTTCGTATTGACATCAACAACAAGGACAGGTGGACATGGAAGATGAACGACAAAGGGTTTTTTAAGACAAGCATTATGGCGGCTGAACAAGATGAAAACATCCTCCAAAGTGCTTTTCAATATAATGGTATAGTACGTAATAGCTTAGCTCCAAAAAAAGTAGAAATATTTGCGTGGAGATCGTTGAGAAGAAGTATTCCTACACGGGTCGAGTTAGATAAAAAGGGTATTGACCTTAACTCGGTAAGATGTCCTATGTGCGATGATAGTCTTGAAACGATTGATCATTCTATCATTTTTTTGTAAGTTCGCTATGGAAGTGTGGGTTCGAGTTTTCAATTGGTGGGGACTTGGAATGTATCCACCTTATCGATCGAGGAAGTCTTTCGAAACCATTCCCCTTTCGGAAACAATGCACTTTGGCAAGTGGTTAAATGGGTTAGTGGATATCAAATTTGGAAGTATTATTTTTTATTTTTTTATAAGGTTCAGGGACCAACCGTGTAATTTTGTCTCTCACGTGCCAAACACTTAACGAAATCTGACTAACGATTGTTAATGAATATGACGATATTACCTCAATTGCATATTTTTTCATATCATAATCTTTTCCGAGAAAAAAATTGAAACGCATAATCATTTTCGAGCGTCCACAATACCCATATTAACTTTGCAAGTCATATAACTTATATTTTTTTTTTTTGGACCATTTGCTCTATATTATATTGTTTTTTTCTAAAAAGATTTTATTAACTTAATTTCTTTAGCTAAAAAGAAACATTACACTAAAAACCATATTACATATAATACACTAATAATAATAATAAAGTCATACGAATTACTATAATAATAAAATAAAAAAACACATACTTTTTATGTAAAAGAATCCTCTTAATGGAAAGTAAAAAACCTTTAAAACACTTTAATTCTACTAACAAGAACAGTTACAGAGGAAATGCAATAACTTCTGTACTCCGTATTGTTTTTTTATAGCTTTTCGAAAGGCAAAAATATATAGAATTTTGGTGACAAAATTTCTAAAGGTTATGACAAAAATAAGCTTATAAAAATAAATTTGTTGAACTAGTTTATAAAAAAGCTATTAGCTTATAAAACGAAAAATTACATAATTACTCTTAATATAATTATTTATCGTATCTTTTATTGTATTTTTAAGTTCATTTATCACTGCTACATTTATCGTTATTTAGACCCTTATATTTTAGCGTGTTAATAAATTAACACGCGTAAATAAACAATCGGACACATCTAAATGATAAAAAGGGCGGAACACGTCTAAATATATCAATATTTAGACGTGTTAACACGTTTAATTGATCAAATTGGAGATAAAAAAGGTGGAACGTTCTCTCAATTATTTGATCTATTGTGATAAAAAAAAAAAGTGTTTCTCAAAAGGGCGAGTAATCCGACTCATACTCTGATGTACGTAACCCAACAAAATTACTCTCTGCCTGTTTCCAGCTCATCTCTGGCCACCATTAGATATTTGCCCTATACGAGATTAGAACCCGAAACCTCTTGCAAGGAACTTAGGGCCCCTAACCAATGAGCTCTCGAGTGGGTTACATAATATTTATAATCGAAAGATTTGTTTAAACTCGTGAGCGTGTTCAAGCTCCAGTACATTCAAGCTCAAGCTCAAACACAATTAAATTTGGTTAGAATTAAAGTTTTTGCAAGTCAAGCCCAGACCATTTGTAACGTGCGTGCTCGGTCTATATTTGAACCCAACACGTCACGAGCCCGCCAGTAACGTGACGTGATGGGCCTTTTTAGCGTGCTAGCTTCCTTCACACGACGTGTTTGCATATTTTATAATTATTTTAATATATATATATATATATATATATATATATATATATATATATATATATATATATATATATATATATATATATATATATATATATATATATATATATATATCTTTTTTCAATGGGGGATGATTCTCACACACACTTTTTTGATCCTCACACACCTATTTTAACATTTTACTCTTCTAATAATACTCAATTAGTGTGTGAGGATCAAAAAAGTGTGTGTGAGAATCATCCCCCTTTTTCAATCAACTTCAATTATATTATATTTTAACATATCACCTCATCAAATTATCTATTTGATCGTGCATATATTTTTCAAGAGGTTAATATGCATGTTCAATACGTTTAAAAGAGGTTTAAGGATCTTAGAACTTAGCTCTCCGGTCCGGCTACCGTGAATAACCCTGACCGACATGATGATGTCGGCGGGGTGGCTAGGTGATTAAGTCCACCTTCGATGACGGTCGTCGATCGAAGGCCCCATGTAAGGTTGTAGGTGCTAGTTAATAAGGAACTAACCTGTAAACCTTGAGAAGATGAAAGATGATGCTTGTTACGTGAGATGTGTAGCATACAATGGTTACGTAACATGATCGTGTCTAGAATGATAATTAGGGTTAGTATATATAGGCAAACCCTAATTCTAGAACCGTCTAAGATTGTGATAATCCTGTCCATAACAAACTCCCCAGAATCTCGGTTGTAATTATGGAAAAGATATCGACTTGATGACCAAGTAACCGCCGTACCGGGAACAAAGGCATTCGATACATCACCGCATGCCACATACCGCATACAAAGTACACGCATACGCATGCTAGCGAGCGCCCGCATACGTATAGAATGCGCATGCAGGTTGCGGTATCATTATGTCCCCCCAGTTTGATATTATATGACGCAAGACATATGATATTAAACTATTAAGCGAAAAAGAAAAACAAGAAAACGGCTAGCATTAAATTTTCCGAGTGCGTCTCGAGGTCATTAAATGCCTGTCACTGTCGCAGAAGCCCATTCGGCTGACAAGACATAAAGTGACAGTTGGCAGACGCGTGTGGGCCACGCGCTCAACATTGGGTACAACAAACAGAAAACCACGCGCATGCAACAATTATCGACCGTCGGTTGTGTAACACGCGTACGCTCCGGATTAAGTTTGACACCCCACGTTTGACTATAAATACACGCAAAAAACCCTCATTTCTACCTTTTACTGCCAAATCGTCTCCAAACGCTGCTTAAATCAATTCCGATCAGAAGAAGTTTATTTCCGGCCAGTCATAAAAGGTCAGTAACTCTCCGATCATCCTTATTAAATGACGAAGGCTAATGAAAGGTTTGTAGATAGTGTAGTATCTATTATTGAGCAGAAACATATAGATTCTTTAATTAAGCAATATCCGCCGTTAGCACAGTATAATTCGGTACCACCCCAATCCCACCAACGTGCCCATGAGCCATCGGAGAAGAAGGTGGCCATTTACGAACACGCGTTTAAGCACGGGAACTTTAGAGTTCCACCATCTGACTTTTTCCTAGGTGTGTTAGACCATTACCATGTAGGATTGGGGCAGTTACATCCATACGCGATAGGAAAGATAGTCCTGTTTGAAATGTGGTGTGCTGCGCTAAACAAGGTACCCATGGTCACGTGCTTTGCCATTTATACCGTCTTGCCACGCACCATAAATCTTGATTCACGTTTTTCGCACGCCAAAACTTCACAAAAACCCTCAAATCAAATGCCGGCCAATGGAAAGAAACCTTCTTTTATATTGACCAAACCGTCGTTGGCACGAGTTTCCCGCAAACCCTAGTTTGGTACGATGGGGTAACAAAAGATGTAAACAAAACCCCAAAGTTGGACGATGAAGAATCCAAGCTGCTCGTGGAGTGCGCAAACGCACAGCTTGTACACCTCGCCTACGGAAACGTCATGCTGCGTCTGGGGAAGATATATGCCCATTGGCCATGGGAGGATCTGCGACTAGCCATAGTCACACCGAATGGCAAGGGTAGGAATAGAAACGTGTATATTTATTTTACGCAGCCATATATGTCTGTGACTAACACTTGTTTATGTATGCAGAGATGAAGATGAAGAAGGTGTTAACCGCAGAGGAGATTGCGACGATCTCCTTTCGCAAACAGAAAATAAATGAGCCCCTTGAGCAGGAAAAATCAGGCGAGAATGAGGTTCTTGCCCCGCAAACATCGGGAAACAAACGCAAAATGATCGCAGACCCATCAGCTGCCGCATCCAAGAAGAAGAAACTGACTCCGAAACAAAGGGAGGATATGCGGAATGACAACTTCATTCCCGTCAAGCAGCCATCCACAAATCTTCCACCTCCAACCACGGGTGAGCATTACATTACCACTGCTTCTGTTAAGTTATGACGATATTGACTAACCGATGCACCTGCGCAGAGCATCTGGACGACACGCACCACACGCCGCCGCAGTCCAATCCAGACCTTGAAGCCACTGCCACATCAAGAGACAAAGCTATACACCTTGATTCCGATTCTACACCAACTCCACCAAGCGGTAGCTTCCGCCTTGCTAACCTGGCCCAGCTTACCCAATCCTCCGTAGAGAATGCCGTTGAACAGTCTGCTTTCCTGCAACAAATTTTCCCGGCCGAATTCCGCGAGCAACTAGCCGCACTGCCCTTCCACCAAGCGCACAACGCCTTTATCCAAAACGGCCTTGTGTTTTTTGGCATGTTCGCGGATGGGGTACGTCGTGCTACAAATTTGTACCAATTGGACGTGCGAAAAGAGACCGAGCTAGGCTTGCTACAAGCGGGTGTTGATCAGTTAAGGAACAATAAGAGAGACGCAGAGGAGGCACGCAAGGCTACCGCGGTGTCTGCGGATGAAATGAAAACTTCCTTGATTGCGGAAAGGAAGAAAAATCAAGAGCTGATGGGGGCCGTTGATTAGGCCAAGGGTGAAGCGGAACGTTTGCGGGCTGACCTAAACAGGGTCAGCCGAGAGAAGGATGACACAGTAACTGGCCGCAAGCTGGCCGAGGCGGACTTGTTGAAGCTTCGAACCTCCCTCCCCACCATTGCGCAAAAGGTAATGGACTCGAACCCCGTGTCTGTAAAGTTCAATGCCTATGTCGATGCGGTGAAGGAGCATGACCGCAATAAGGTGATGCTCGAGGTGATTAAAGGATGCAACCTTACGCTACCATACCCCCAGATTGTACAGAAATACTTGAAGGAAGGTACAGCTGAGGCGCTTCTTGAAGCTGAGCAGGCCATCCAGTCCATCCTGATCCCCTTAATAGACGCTTTCGCTGCGGATCCCAATTTGTCAGTTGATGGGTTTCTTAAGGAAGATTTTTAGGTTGAGCACTTAACCGTTTGCACCGTAAGTCCTATGCTTAGGCAGGCAATTGTAAGTACAATTTTTGAGCCCTAAGTCTCATGTTGGGCAGGCAGCTGAAACAATTAGTATTTGTAATAACTTAGTTGTATTATACATTTTTGTGTTATGCATGCATTATGTATTAATTGTTTATATATCGCGAATCAAAACAAAGGATGAACCACATGCCCATGCGCATAGTTAACCAAAACTCATGCGTATACGCAGGTACTGCGTAAAATAAACCAATACTTTAGCAATTTTACCTTTAACAGTTTAGACTCAAAAGCTACTGCGTTATTGCTTTATCATGTGCTAGAGGTGCACTTTAGCTGTATGGTAAGCAACGCAACTAAAAACAAACCAATGCTTTTATACTTAAGAGTTCCTCAAACAAACCAATGCGAGAGTAATTACGCACAAGCAAACCAATGCTTGTATTTTTAAGTCGACTTGGCAGCCATCTAGTCTGCGTGGTGCTTGGTTAGGGGAAAACCAATTCCCTTTACCTGCCGTTAATGTCTAGCCATGTAACCAAATATGCTTCTGCCGCACGGGGGCTAGAGGACACCCCTTAAGTAGGCAGAAACCGCATAAAAAAAAGAAAGATATATACAACAAATGTATGCGCGAGTAAATATTTTAATTGGCATTAATCATCATTACAACCGTGACACATCCAAATGGACGGAAATTACACAAAAATAATGTGCTAAAATGTTTGGAGAGATGTCCAACCAGCTATATGTAACATTTTTTTAACAACTTTGCGTGCCAAGTGCGTTTTACAGGTTTTCCATCTAATGTCACCAGATGGTATGCCCCGGTATTGCTTGCTCCCACTACCTTATATGGATCTTCCCAACGGGGGCCCAATTTTCCAGTATCTTCCGCATGACTTGCGTCATTCTGACGCCAAACTAGGTCCCCGCACTTATAAGAGCGCGAACGCACACGCTGATTGTAGTACTTTGCAATTTTCTGCTTATTATTGGCTTCGTTTATCGCTACAGAAAGTCTGCGTTCTTCCAACAAATTAAGATTTTCCCGCAAAGCTTCTGAGTTATTCTGCTCGTCGAAATTCTGTATGCGGAACATTGGTACCCCAATCTCTGCGGGTACAACAGCTTCTGACCCATAGACCAAACTAAACGGAGTCTCACCAGTGCTTGTTTTGGGTGTTGTTCTATGTGCCCATAAAACCTTTGGTAGTTCGTCCACCCAACCAATGCGACCATGACCCAATCTGGCTTTGATTCCAGCCACTATATCCCGGTTGGTGACTTCGCACTGGTCATTTGCCTACGGATGTGCAACGGATGTAAAAGTTTGCTTAATATTAAGCTCCACGCACCAACTGCGAAAAGGATCCCCGCCAAACTGCATACCGTTATCACTAACGATTTCGTTTGGTATGCCGAATCGACAAACAATGTCCTCCCATACAAAATTTTGCACTCTTTTTCCTGAAATTGTTGCTAGCGGTCGTGCTTCAACCCACTTTGTGAAATAGTCAATTGCAACAATCAAGAATTTGATGTTTCCTGCGTGTGCAGAGTATGCGTAAGATACTGATGTAAGTAGCATATGGTATAAAATAAATGATAATATTACCTCGACCTTTCGAAAATGGTCCGACTATGTCAATTGCCCATTTGCAGAATGGCCATGGTGATGAGACTGGGATCATTGGGTGCGCAGGTGCTCTGCTGATAGGTGCATGTATTTGGCAAGATTCGCATTGTTTAACTATCCGCGCAGTATCTGCATACATAGTGGGCCAATAATAACCTAGCCGCATAATTTTTGACACAATAGACCTGTGCCCCGAATGAAGAGCGCATGCACCCTCATGCACCTCGCGTATAACTTCCTCTGCCTCTTTTGGACAAATGCACCTTAAATGCGGCCCTAAATAATTTTTTCGATATAGGACCTCACCCTCAAGGGCGTCCAGTGGTGCCTTAGTACGGACTTTCTTTGCATCAACAGAATCCGCAGGTGAGGTGCCATCTCGCAGAAAAGCAATGATGGGTGTCATCCACGTCGAGCTGGATTCCTCAACAGGTGCCACTAAAGGCATCATAACGATAGACTTCGCATGTAGTTCTTCTATAAGAACTTTCTTCCCCAGATGAACAAAGGTCAAAGCAGCCAATTTGCTAAGCGCATCCGCCTTCTTATTTTGCCCCCGCATTACGTGGGAAATTTGAAAAGCCTCAAACTGGTCAGTGAGGTTATGAACAAGCGATAAATATTGCTGCATGGCTATGTCATGCACTTCAAAGTCTTCGCTGACTTGACTGTATACTAGCTTTGAATCCACATAAGCGTGCAAAATTTTAACATTTAATTTATGCGCAATACGCATACCTGCTAACAAAGCCTCATATTCTGCTTCGTTGTTCGTAACAGCGAAATTGAACCGCAACGCATATGTGTGCTCTTCGCCATCTGGGCCAGATAGAATTACACCTGCACCCGCGCCAGCTGCGCTGCAGGCACCATCGGTATATAACTCCCATGATGACAAGGGTGGTGCAGGCGCATCCTGCTGCTCAGCCGATGCCTCAACATCCGCAGGCAATTCTGCTAGGTAATCCGCAAGTATTTGACCCTTAACCGCACTTCGCGAAGAAAAATTTATTTCGTGTTCTTCTAACTCAACTACCCATTTAGCCATTCGGCTAGAAATTTCAGGCTTATATAGCACCTGAAAGAAAAATAATTGCGTTAGTCAATGCGGTAGCCCCGGACATTTCCGTAAATTAGGCATTTACCAACCTGCTTGATCGGTTGATCAGTTAGAACCACAATTGGATGTGCTTGAAAGTACCGGCGCAAACGCCGCGTCGTGTAGACTAGCGCATATACTAGCTTTTCTTATTGGTGAATAGTTTACTTCGCTTATTGTCAGCGTCTTGCTTACGAAGTAGACCGGCATTTGCGTCTGAGAAAACCTCAACGCTACTTGTCTACGAAATAAATAATTCATATAAGTAAAAGAGAATTGATTACCTTTCCGCGATCTGCGATAAGAACCGAGCTGATAGCTTCTTTCGATGTCGCAAGGTACAGCGTAAGCGTTTCTCCTAATACCGGCGCTGTGAGTGTTGGTAACTCAGCGAGCACCTTCTTCATCTCCTGAAAAGCTGATTCTGCTTCCTGAGTCCATACGAAATCTTTTTTCTTTAAACAATTCTTCAAAGTATTGAAGAATGGTAGCTGCCTTTCTGCAGCTTTCGACAGAAACCGCGTAATCGCCGCGAGTTTTCCGGTTAGACTCTGCACATCTTTCTTTGTTCTTGGAGATGGTAAACTAGCAATGGCCTCAATCTTTTTAGGATTCACCTTTATTCCCCGCGCCGTCACCACATGACCTAGAAACTTGCCTTCCTCTTCCCCAAAACTGCATTTGAGCGGGTTAAGCTTCATGTTAATCCTGCACAGAGACGCAAACGTTTCTAGGATGTCTGCTAGCATTTCTTCTTCGGTGTTACTTTTAATTACCAAGTCATCGACGTATGCTTCAAGATTTCTACCAATTTGGTGCTTGAAGGCTGCGTCAATTACGCGCTGATAGGTTGCGCCTGCGTTCTTTAATCCGAATGGCATCTTCGTATAACAATAAATACCCTGCGGCGTATGAAAAGCAGTTTTGTCCTCATCTTCCGCAGCCATTAAGATTTGGTGATAACCCTTATACGCATCCAGAAAACACTTGTACCGAAAACCTGATAATGATTCTACCTTCCAGTCTATCTCCGGGAGAGGGTAGTTGTCCTTGGGGCACGCGTTATTGATATCTTTAAAATCGACACACATCCGCCAATTGCCATCAGCCTTTTTCACCAACACGGGATTAGCAACCCATGTCTGATACCGCACTTCCCACAGAATGTTTGCTTTGACAAGGTTATCTACTTCTGCGCATAGCCAATCACTGCGCTCAAGAGCCATATGCCGCTTCTTTTGTCTAACGGGTGTGAGTGATGGATTAACATTCAACTTATGTTCCGCAATATCACTCGGAACCCCAGTCATGTCTGATTCTTGCCATGCAAAAACGTCTGCGTTTGCGGATAATATTCCATGCAACTTAGCCTTAGTTTCGGCTAACAAGCCTGCGCTGATTTTGATACGCTTATCCGGGTGCAAACGGTTAGCTGACCGTAATGCTTTCAAGTTGTTCTCCCATGCTGGGAATGTTTACAGGCACAACTGAACCACATAACTCGGTTGTTTGATGTGACACAATAGTGGCAATCCCTCCCATTGTAGGAAACTTAATCAAGCCATGCACTACCGATGGTATAATATTAAAATGTCGTATGAAATTTCTCCCTAGTAGCGCATTGTAACGCGAAGTCGAACGAACCACATAGAAGTCAACTAACTCGTGTCTGACTAACTGCGGATTCTTATCGTCCGCAAGCTCTATTATTAGCTCTATCCGGCCTAGTGGCCATGAGCTTTCTCCGGAGAACCCTGATAGCGTAATATCATGTTGGTGTAATTGCGCTTTAACTTCTGCAGGAAGGAAATGATAGCAATGCTCATACATAATGCAGACGCCACTCCCGGTGTCAACATGCATGCGTTTGATCTGTATTCCGCAATTAGGAATGCGACACTTGATGATAATGGGCTCGTTAACTGTGTCGATCGACATTACGGGAGGGAATGAAATTGAAATGAGCTCCTAATCCTGGTAGTCGTTGTATTTCCTTCGCTGGCCAACTTTGTCTGCGTCAACCATATTGATGGTTACATCGGCGCTTTTAGCTTTATCTGTTTTTTGCCATGCGAACGTTTTGGCTTTTGAACTCTCTTCCACGGCCTTTCCCTTATCTTTCTTTGGCGGCTTGAGATGATCTAATTTTCCTGCGCGTAGCGCTTTCAGCACTCGCTCCATTAAATTTTTACACCGATTGGTGTCATGGCCGTGATCGTCATGGAACTCGCAGTATTTTGTTTTATCCCGCTTGCCAAATTCTGTCAGCGGAGTTGGAACCGTAAAGGTTGCGCATACTGGTTCGGTTGCCAAAATTTCTTTTGGTGTTTTAGACAAGCTTTTGAGCAGCGCATAATTCTGATTATTAATACCGCGCTGATTATTGTTTCGAAAACCACCACTTGCTCGCCTTTTATCATTTCTTATAGGACCACCACTAGGATATCTTCTGCGAGAGCTGTTATCATGATTTTGAGCGCGATAACGATCATTGATAATGCTAAAAACGAACATATATTTCATAGCATTATTCCTCAAGAAAGACAAGCTTTTAGTTGCAATTGTTCTATTTACAAGTGATATTCGTTTAAATAATAAAAGGTGAAGACAAAAGACAGATTCGACGAATTGAAGACGCAAACGACCAAAAAGCTCAAAAGTACAAAATACAATCAAAGAGGTTCCAATTATTGATAAGAAACGTCTCGAAATTACAAGAGTACAAGATTCAAAACGCAAAGTACAAGATATTAAATTATACGCAAAGACGTTCGAAAATCCGGAACCGGGACATGAGTCAACTCTCAACGCTCGACGCAACGGACTAAAAATTACAAGTCAACTATGCACATAAATATAATATAATATTTAAATAATTCTTATAATTATTTAATATATTATATTATTTATAAAACCGTCGGCAGAAGAAAACAACCAAAAATGAGCCTCCCCAGCTGGCCATGCGATCGCATGACCTGGAAGGCATAAATCCATGCGATCGCATGAGCCCCAGTTCCAGCCCACATGCCTATAAAAATCGAGCTTTGGTGCACCAAAAATATCAATCTATCTTTCTTTCTCTCCATTCATACGATATATTTATATTTATAATTTATATTTTAATTTTAATTTTAATTATAATTCTAATAATAAGGGTATGTTAGCGAATATTGTAAGGGTGTAAGTCGAAATTCTGTCCGTGTAACGCTACGCTATTTTTAATCATTGTAAGTTATGTTCAACCTTTTTACATTAATGTCTCGTAGCTAAGTTATTATTATGCTTATTTAAAACGAAGTAATCATGATGTTGGGCTAATTACTAAAATTGGGTAATTAGGCTTTGTACCATAATTGGGGTTTGGACAAAAGAACGACACTTGTGGAAATTAGACTATGGGCTATTAATGGGCTTTATATTTGTTTAACTAAATGATAGTTTGTTAATGTTAATATAAAGATTTACAATTGGGCGTCCCTATAAATTACCATATACACTCAATCGGACACGATGGGCGGGGTATTTTTATGTACGAATAATCGTTCATTTAACCGGACACGGGAATGGATTAATAGTCACTAGAATAATTAAAACAGGGGTTAAATTATGTACAAGGACACTTGGTATAATTGATAACAAAATATTAAAACCTTGGGTTACACTCAGTCGACATCCTGGTGTAATTATTAAACAAAGTATTAAAATCTTGTTACAGTTTAAGTCCCCAATTAGTTGGAATATTTAACTTCGGGTATAAGGATAATTTGACGAGGACACTCACACTTTATATTTATGACTGATGGACTGTTATGGACAAAAACCAGACGGACATATTAAATAATCCAGGACAAAGGACAATTAACCCATGGGCATAAAACTAAAATCAACACGTCAAACATCATGATTACGGAAGTTTAAATAAGCATAATTCTTTTATTTCATATTTAATTTCCTTTATTTTATATTTAATTGCACTTCTAATTATCGCATTTTTATTGTTATTGTATTTAATTGCACTTTTAATTATCATACTTTTTAATTATCGCAAGTTTATTTTATCGCACTTTTATTATTCGCAATTTCATTATCGTTATTTACTTTATGCTTTAATTTAAGTCTTGTATTTATTTATTATTTTACATTTGGTTTTAACTGCGACTAAAGTTTTAAAATCGACAAACCGGTCATTAAACGGTAAAAACCCCCCTTTATAATAATAATATTACTTATATATATATATTTGTATTTTTATAAAAGTAAACTAATATAGCGTTAAGCTTTGTTTAAAGATTTCCATGTGGAACGAACCGGACTTACTAAAAACTACACTACTTTACGATTAGGTACACTGCCTATAAGTGTTGTAGCAAGGTTTAAGTATATCCATTCTATAAATAAATAAATATCTTGTGTAAAATTGTATCGTATTTAATAGTATTTCCTGCTAAAATTAATAACTATTTTATACCACTCCGCTACCACATCAAGTATTTTTGGCGCCGCTGCCGGGGACCTCTTAAACGCCGGAAGCGCAACGCTAATATAAAAAAAAAAGATTTTTAGTTTACTTTTATTAAAATTCGTTTTTATAAAAATACGTTTTAAATATTCGAAAATATAAAAAGAAAAACAAAAATATAAATATTTTTAGGAGTTTGATAAATATTTAAGTTTTATAAAGTTTCTTTATTTCCATTTTTTTTAGTTTGTAAAAATATAAGTTTTATTTAATTAATAAATATATTTTATATTTTACCAAAAAAAAAAAAATATTTATTCGGCCCGAACACTGTAGCAGCCCAGCTTTTGGCCCGAAACCCTAGCCCATGCGATCGCATGGCTGGGCAACTTAGGACTCATGCGATCGCATGAGCCCATCTGACACGCCAGACTGCAGCCTGCCTGCATTAATTACGGATAATAATAATAATTATTATATTTAAACCCTAATTAGGGTTATATATTATATATATTAATTTAGTTTTTATTATTAATTTGTATTTTTAGTTTAATTAGTTTATTTAAATTGTAAAATTAATAGTTTTATAAAATAAATAATATAAAAATAATATTTTTATAAAAATTGTACTTTTTACAACTTTTTGTATATTTTTATATTTTGTCCCTTTTTAATCGTTTTAGCGTAATATTTGTATTTTTCGCTCGTATTTAGTTTTAAGTCATAGTTTTTGCCATATTTATTTTTACTTCTAGATTTTTAGGATTTGCCGTAAAATCCCTTAAGTGCTTTTTCTTTAGACTAAGATTTAGGTACTTTAGAATTTTGCGACGCCTTTTTAAGTTTTAGTTTCTTTTTAAGTTATTTCCATTTGGGATTTAGTTTTTCCTGTAAGCTTTAATATTTTTAGACACCTTTTACTATGTATCAATTATCATTCCAATTAGTAATCTCAATTTGCGATTATAATTTTAAGTTAGTTGTAGTAATAAGGTTAGGTTAGTCAAGTATTTTTAATTTTTATAAGTTTCTTTTATTTTTCCGTCACCTTTTATTTTTCAACCATTTTTCTTTTTCAACCTTTTTCCGACGAACTCTTTTTCTTTCTTATTTCTCGCTATTCTAGTTTTAGGACATAGATTTTTAATCTACTTCTTATCTAAATTTCTTAAAATTACAAAAATTTATTTTAAGTGGTTAAATTAATAGACATCAAAATTTTCTGGTTCGTAGTAATAGTTGGATTTGTACGTGGACCGGGTTATTGGAGCCAAACAGTCCTCAATTATATTGAGACCAAACGAATCCTGCCCCTCTGCTGCATCTTTTGGCTATTCGAAACGTGGGCAAAATCAGAAAAGTCTATTGATTGGATAACTTATTATAATTTTTCTTTCCTTTTTAAAACTAATAGGATATTCAGTGAATGCACCGAGCAAGACGTTCACCACCTTTTGTACGTTCACCACCTGTAACTAGATCAAGACATTTAGCAAATATTACTGCCGTTAATTTTTCTTTAGAATCGTCATCCAGTCGACCAAGTATTTCAGTTCAAATTTCCGATAATCCATTTTTTGAACCCGACCTCACAATTGAGAATCCGGAGAATATTCAGGAACGGTTCGTAGATCCGGAACCACTAAACTTTCCTCCGGAACCACCAATCATTCAAACAGAGATTGTTGAGGAACGAACCATTAAATCAGAATCATCTAGTGATTCCGATTCAACAAATTCAATTATGGAGAATCTGGAACCTTTAAGTATGGAAGACCGAATGAGAGCTAAACGCACTAGCCAAGGTCACGCAATTACTCATCCAGACATTAATGCGCCAGATTATGAAATCAAAGGACAAATTCTACACATGGTGACTAATCAATGCCAATTTAGTGGTGCGCCGAAGGAAGATCCAAATGAACATCTACGTACCTTTAATAGGATCTGCACACTATTTAAAATCCGAGAAGTGCAGGATGAACAGATATATCTCATGTTATTTCCCTGGACTTTAAAGGGAGAAGCCAAAGATTGGTTGGAATCGTTACCTGAAGGGGCGATTGATACATGGGATGTTTTAGTTGACAAATTTCTTAAACAATTCTTTCCTGCATCTAAAGCCGTAAGACTTCAAGCAGAAATTGTTACGTTCACACAGAAACCGAATGAAACTCTATATCAGGCATGGACTAGATATGGAAAGTTGTTAAGAGGATGTCCGCAACATGGTTTAGACACCTGTCAAATAGTACAAATATTCTACCAAGGATGCGACATCACTACAAGAAAAGACATAGATATAGCAGCTGGTGGTTCTATTATGAAGAAAACCGAAACTGATGCTTACAAAATTATTGATAACACTGCTTCCCACTCACATGAGTGGCACCAAGAAAAAGATATCATTAGATCATCTAAAGCAGCTAGAGCCAATTCTAGCCATGACTTAGATTCCATTTCCGCAAAGATAGATGCTGTGGAGAGACGAATGGAAAAGATGACTAAAGATATTCACTCAATACGAATTAGTTGTGAGCAGTGTGGAGGACCACATTTGACAAAAGATTGTCTCAGTATTGAATTAACAATGGAACAAAGAGAGAATATTTCATACATAAACCAAAGGCCTGGAAATAATTATCAGAATAATTATCAACCACCAAGACCTATTTACAATCAAAACCAGAATTATAACCGAAATATTCCATACAACATCCAACAAGGTCCTAGCAATCAACAAGTATCCAATAATACTTACAATCAGCAAAGACCTAATTTTCAAAATAAACCACCACAACAAACCGATGATAAAAAGCCGAATTTAGAAGATATGATGACGAAGCTAGTTGAAACTCAAACGCAGTTTTTCACCTCTCAGAAACAAACCAATGAACAAAATGCTCAAGCATTTAGAAATCAACAAGCTTCTATTCAAAATCTGGAACAAGAAGTAAGTAACCTAGCAAGGTTAATAGGTGAAAGAAAACCGGGAAGTCTACCTAGTGATACAAATGCTAACCCCCGGAATGAAACAGCTAAAGCCATTACCACAAGAAGTGGTACAACACTTAAACCACCTGAAATACCTGTAACTTCTATTGAAGCTATTCCTACTCCACAAGAACCACAACCTAATCAAGATAAGGAAAAAGAACCGGTAGTTGAGAAGGTTAATGAAGATAACACAGTTAAGGATAAACCTTATGTTAAACCATACCAACCACCACTTCCTTACCCGAGTAAAATGAAGAAAGAGAAACTTGAAGCCGAGCAATCCAAATTCTTGGATATGTTTAAACAGATAAATGTAAATCTTCCTTTCATTGATGTGATTTCAGGAATGCCTAGATATGCTAAATTCTTGAAAGATCTAATCTCAAATAGAAAGAAAATGGAAGAACTCTCGGCTGTTACTATGAATGCTAATTGTTCAGCAGTGCTGTTGAATAAGATACCAGAAAAATTATCTGATCCAGGAAGTTTCACAATTCCATGTTTTCTGGGTAGTCTTAGTTCAATAGAAGCATTGGCAGACTTAGGTGCTAGTATAAATTTAATGCCGTATTCACTATACACTAAACTAGACCTTGGAGAATTGAAACCAACCAGAATAAGCATACAACTAGCCGATAGATCAATAAAATATCCTAGAGGGATAATGGAGAACATGCTAGTTAAAGTTGGTACTTTAGTATTTCCAGTAGATTTTGTTGTTTTGGACATGGAAGAAGATTCTCAAGTTCCTCTCATATTAGGAAGACCATTCTTAAACACGGCTAAAGCAATGATAGACGTGTTCGGTAAGAAATTGACCCTAAGTATAGAGGATGAGAGTGTTACCTTTTCAGTTGATAGAGCAATGCAACAACCACAATCTGCAGATGATACATGTTATTATATCCAAACTATAGATGCACATGCAGAATTATTAGAAGAATTTCCAGAATTACAAGGAACAGGAGAATGTTCTTTAGGAGAAGGTAATGAACCAATTGATGAAGCTGAAATGTTAGCTACACTTATAGCTAATGGATATGAACCAACAACAGAAGAAATTCAAATGCTAAAAGAAGAAGACAGATATCGATACAAATCATCGATAGAAGAACCTCCGAAATTAGAGTTAAAGCCACTTCCAAACCATTTGGAATACGCTTATTTACATGGTGAATCTGAATTACCTGTAATAATATCGTCTTCTCTTACTGAAAATGAGAAATCACAACTCATTTCTGTGTTGAAAGCTCATAAACCAGCCATTGCATGGAAGATTCATGATATTAAAGGAATAAGTCCTTCGTATTGCACACATAAAATCCTTATGGAAGAAGGTCATAAAACGTATGTGCAACGCCAACGAAGACTAAATCCTAATATGCAAGATGTAGTTAAGAAATAGATTATTAAACTGCTAGATGCAGGTCTAATTTATCCAATCTCTGATAGTCCATGGGTAAGCCCAGTTCAATGCGTACCTAAGAAGGGTGGCATGACTGTCATTACAAATGAGAAAAATGAGCTTATTCCTACTAGGACCGTAACAGGATGGCGTGTGTGTATTGATTATAGAAAATTAAATGATGCCACCAGAAAAGATCACTTTCCCTTACCTTTCATAGATCAAATGTTGGAAAGATTAGCCGGAAATAGTTACTATTGTTTTCTAGATGGATTTTTCGGATATTTTCAAATTCCAATAGCACCCGAAGATCAAGAGAAAACCACATTCACGTGCCCTTATGGTACTTTTGCTTACAAACGCATGCCATTTGGACTTTGTAACGCCCCTGCAACCTTTCAAAGGTGTATGATGGCGATTTTTCACGACATGATAGAAGAATGCATGGAAGTTTTCATGGATGACTTTTCAGTATTCGGTGATACATTTGAATCATGTCTAGTTAATCTGGAACGAATGCTCCTTAGATGCGAACAATCAAACCTAGTTCTTAATTGGGAGAAATGCCATTTCATGGTTAAAGAAGGCATCGTTCTTGGACATAAAATTTCAAAAGAAGGAATTGAAGTGGATAGAGCTAAAGTAGATGTAATTGCTAAACTTCCACATCCCACCAATGTTAGAGGAGTTAGGAGTTTTCTAGGGCATGCCGGTTTTTACCGACGTTTCATAAAAGATTTTTCTAAAATTGCCACTCCTATGAATAAACTCCTAGAAAAGGATGCGCCATTCATCTTTTCAGATGAGTGTATCAAATCTTTTAATATTCTTAAAGAAAAACTCACTAATGCGCCGATTATGATAACACCAAATTGGAAACTACCATTTGAACTAATGTGCGATGCAAGTGATTTTGCAATGGGAGCCGTTTTAGGACAAAGGATTGAAAAACGATTTCAACCTATATATTATGCTAGTAAGACGTTACAAGGAGCACAAACGAACTATACAACTACTGAAAAAGAACTCCTTGCTATTGTCTTTGCTTTTGACAAATTTCGATCATATCTAGTTCTAGCAAAAACGGTGGTCTATACCGACCATTCTGCTCTTAGATACCTATTTTCAAAACAAGATGTTAAACCAAGATTAATCCATTGGATCTTACTCTTACAAGAGTTTGATATTGAAATCCGAGATAAAAGAGGAGCAGAAAATCTCGCCGCTGATCATCTTTCTCGTCTTGAAAATCCCGAATTAGAAGTTCTAAATGAATCGGCCATACAAGACAACTTTCCTGATGAATATCTATTGAAGATAGATTATAAAGAAATCCCATGGTTTGCAGACTATGCAAATTATTTAGTATGTGGATTCCTTGAAAAAGGATTATCGTACCAAAAACGAAAGAAATTCTTCAGTGATATAAAACACTATTTCTGGGAAGATCCACATTTGTTTAAAAGTTGTCCAGATGGAATAATACGCCGATGTGTATTTGGAGATGAAGCTAGTAAAATATTAAACCATTGTCACACAGGACCAACAGGAGGGCATTATGGGCCTCAACTAACAGCAAGAAAAGTTTATGATGCTGGATTCTATTGGCCTACAATTTACAAAGACGCACACCTACTTTGCAAATCCTGTGATGCATGTCAAAGGGCCGGAAAAATAAGTCAACGTGATGAAATGCCACAAAATGTCATCCAAGTATGTGAAGTATTTGACATTTGGGGTATTGACTTTATGGGTCCATTTCCAAAATCTCATAATAATCTATATATACTCGTAGCCATTGATTATGTATCTAAATGGGCGGAAGCACAAGCTCTCCCAACTAACGATGCACGAGTTGTAATCAACTTTTTAAAACGTCTTTTTGCAAGGTTTGGAACACCGAAAGCTTTGATAAGTGATCGGGGTACTCATTTCTGTAATAATCAACTTGAGAAAGTTCTTAAAAGATATGGAGTAACTCATAAAATCTCCACCGCATATCATCCACAAACAAGTGGACAAGTTGAAAATACAAACCGAGCTTTAAAACGTATTCTAGAGAAAACCGTAGGATCAAATCCGAAGGAATGGTCCATTAAATTGGAGGATGCACTCTGGGCTTTTAGAACAGCCTACAAAACTCCAATTGGAACCACACCTTTTAGACTTGTTTATGGAAAAGCATGTCATCTTCCAGTAGAAATTGAACACAAAGCATTTTGGGCTTTGAAGACATGTAATCTTGATTTACATGAAGCCGGACGTCTACGATTAAGTCAACTAAATGAATTAGAAGAATTAAGACATGAAGCATACGAAAATTCGTTAATCTATAAGGAAAGAACGAAGAAATGGCATGATAAAAGAATCAGAAGTTCAAAAGAATTTAAAGAAGGAGACAGAGTTCTTCTTTTCAATTCACGATTCAAGCTATTTCCTGGAAAATTGAAATCAAGATGGTCTGGACCATTCATAGTCAAAAGAGTTTTCCCATACGGAACGATAGAATTAATAAATTCAAATGGGATTGAATTTAAAGTTAATGGTCACAGAGTTAAACATTACATACATGGTCCGATGGAAGTCGACAACGAAGTTAATCACAATTTCGACACCACAGCTAACTAAGTGTGGGGAGAATCAAGTCTTTAAAGGATAATATGTATTTCTGTTAGAGTTAGATTGTCTATTTTCGTGTAGTTCTCGAAAATGGAACCCGAATGGTCTTTCCCTAGCAGACCCTAAAGAACTAGTCTTCTCCCCCCATTCTGAATTTTTATTTTTTTTAGGTTTTTAGGAAATGAAGACTGCCTGTGAACTAAACCATGGTCTAATGCTACACGCTTTGATCACTAAACGTAATAATGACATACTACCGAGTGAATTAGTATCAGTAATCAGAGAAAGAATGGACGGAGTTAGAAAAGAATCCAGATGCGAAGATAATAAGTTACAATTTGGTAAAGGAAAATCAAAATCCGCAGCGAAAAGAAGAGCACGACACCTAGAAAGATGTCACAAATGCGGAAAATGGTCACATGGAGGTAAATGTTCAAATAATCAAACCTATTCAAATACCGAATTTGTTACTTTATGCAGAGACGGACCGTTCATATGTTTAGAAGAAAAGACACTGAATGCTCGAGGTTACGCCTATGTAGCTATGGAAAACCAATTAAACCGACTATCTTATGAATGGGATAGATCATATAAATAAGAAATCTATCTCACAGGTAAGTCTGTACAGTTTTTATTTTTTTATTTTTTTTTTTTAACCTTTTGATAATAAACGCTAATTTGTTCGCTATAAAGTATTAAATTGGTATTGAATAAAATTAGGTTTGGCGACCGAAATTATTGATATCATTCAAAAATTTATTACATCACTGCGAAATTTAACGTTTATTCTTAAGGTATAAATATCTTTAATCAATCAACACAAAATATTTCAAAAATTCGTCATGAGTTAAATTAGGTCTTGGAACCGAAATTACTTTACCGAAAAGAGGGGCGCATATTTTTGATAATATTTGATTGATTAAAGTGGGATAAAAAGCCAAAAAGATTTTTAATTTTATTTTTACCATGTTTTTAAAATTAATATTTAAAATCTTAAATTAGTATTGTAAACTTTGTAAAAACAATATATTTAAAATTGTAAATACTTGAAAAAATTAATATAAGTTTGATGAGAATTTATAATATGAATTTTTAAATTAAGTTTGGTGTGAATTTTTAATTTTTAAAATATGAATTTTTAATTTTATGCATTTCAAATTTTAAGTTTGGTGTGAATTTTTAATATTAATTTTGAATTTTATATTTAAGTTGTGTGAATTTAAAAACAAAAATTTACTTTATCTCATTAAGTTAAAAATATGATTTTTAAAATTCGTCGTAAGTTGAAGACTAGGTCTTTTAACCGAAATTGCTTTACCCGAGGGAGGGACGAGAACTTTTATTATCATTATTTTTAATCTTATTGAATTAAAGTATGCCAAAAACATTAAAAAACCCAAAAATCTTTACTTTAAAAAAAAAAAAAAACCGCGCTTTGATTTGACAAATTTTAAAATTTTGTCGAGGGACAGACTAGGACAACGATCCGAAACGCCCTCGCTCCTAAAGGAAAATAAAATTTTTAAAATTTAATTGATTATAAGTTTTATAAAGCATAAGGTTTTATATAAAAAAAAAAAAAAAAAAAAAAAAAAAAGCTGAAAACACTGTAGCCGGCACTCCATGCGATCGCATGGGGTTTGCACTTGGAACCCATGCGATCGCATGAGGACCAAGTGCAGGCCTGATACATACAGCAGCGAGTTCTGCTCTTCACCACAACACACACACATTCACGAACCAACTCCAAAAATTCACCAATTTTCGCCATTTTTCCACCATAATTCGTCATTTTTCTTGCTCTAATCATGCCTAGATTCTCATTCTTCAGCAAATTGGTAAAAATTACACCCCTAAACTCTATAAATTCCTAGTTTTTGTGATAATTACCTATTTTTTACCTAATGTAATTTTGTTAATTTCTAGTGTAATTAGTGTTAAATTGATAGTATTTTATGCATGTATAACCTAGATTGATGCTATTTAACATGATTTGAAGCCAAAAACTTCAAAATTTTTAGAAATCTAGGGTTTGTGTTCTTGAGAAATTTGGGGCTTTTTGATATAAACAGGTTATGGCCGATTTTTGTCATGAATTATTGCTAAATTGAGTAGTGTAACATGTTTAGATAGTTAAATGATCCAAACAATGATCCTAAACATGATTTTTGGAGATTAAAGTGGACTTTTTAAGTCCAAAATTCATGAACTTGATTAATTTGATATATTTGCCATTTGAGACTTGTTTAATTATCAGTAATGACTATTTTGACATGTTATTTGAGTTAAATGCTTATGAATTTTGTATACATTTTCATATGTGCTTATTTGAAAAATGTAGAATTGTGAAAAATTGTGAAAATGTGTATAAGTTTAGTTTTGATTTAACATGTTATAGTGATTGTTTTAAGTTGTTATTTTGCTAACACTAATGCATATTTGGATGCACAAATTTTGTGTTTAATGTGTTTTACAGAGAGCCGATACTGGAGGTTCAGGAGCATCATCATCTAGACGACCAGCACCAGCACCAGAACCAGAACCAGAAATGCAACACGAACAAGAACCACAACAGGAACAACAACAGCCTGATCAGCACATACCTTATTATGATCCGGTACAGTTTGTTGATGAATTCATAGTATTCCCAATGAGGCCGCCAGTAGAATTCCCAACGATTCCTGAGCACACTCTACATCCTAATCTGAGATTTGATAGAAGATGGAGAGATTACGAGACATATCAAAGGAACAAATTCAAATTGGTAACAAAAAATGTAGAGGTGCCAAGGGTAATTGATTGGGCCCCTTTGGAAACGGTCCATCTAGCTGACCGTGTTAGACAGCTTTTAGTTCAAAGGTATGGCAGTTCTTCTTTTACAGATTGGGAACGTCTTTTCACCATTCGTAGACCTGTATATAAGGAATGGTGTGTTGAGTTGATGAGTACTGTATCACTTGATACAAATATAGTTAGGATAGATGATAGAAGATTTCTTAGATTTATCCTTGGTGGTAGGATGTACAGAATGTCCATGCTGGACATGGCCAGGGCCTTACAGATATATACTCCTGGTGAGTTGCTATTACCCGATTGTACAAACTTGATTCATTATGGTGAACGGGTAGATAGTAACTTTGACGCTGACGCCATTTGGAGGCGTATGTCACATTTTGATGTTTTTACACGAGCAGGAGGACACTCCTATACACATATTGACAGAGCCGAGCTTCGTATTATTCATAGATTTTTGGCTAACTCGATTACACAAAGAGGTCATAATAAAGAAAAAATTACCTTATATGATTTATTCTACCTAAAGTGTATTCGGGATCCTAGAAGCTTTGTCAATATCCCTTACTGTGTTGCTTTTTATTTATCTAAAATGGTAGAGGGAATGCAGGACGGGAGTATAATAGGAGGAGGTATTTTTGTTACTCTCATTGGAGAGTATTTAGGTGTTGATAGGAACCAAGGGGGTCCATTACAGATTTGTAGAGAACAGGTTGAGCCCTTAGGATTGAAAGTTTATGTGGGTGCTAAGGTATTGAAAAGTAGACGTAACCAGGCAGTACCCTATGAGGGATCTCATCCTCAGGTAGAGAGAGGCTCAGACGAGGAAATGGAGGAGGTGGAAGACATTAGGGATGTCTTTCGAGATGCTATTCTTGACGTCCACGTTCGTATAGATGAGGAAGCAATGACGAACGCGGCAAGACATAGTATGTATGAGCAGTGGAACTCCGAGCGAGTATACAAGGATTATAGGCGACGCCAACACGATAGCTGGTTAGTTCATCAGCACCAAATCATGAGCCAGCTATCATATCAGGTACCAAATAACTATGTACCTACTCGACCTGCTCATTTTCCGCCACATAGCCCCGATATCCGACCACCCTTTAACCGGTATGACTATAACCAAGCCTATCAGAACACCTATAACCAACAATGGAACCCACCCGATGAGATGAACTGGAACCCCTATCCAGACTGATTTAGTTCCATTTTGTTATTTTTATGATTATTATGTTTTTATCTTTTGACTTTTTCATGTTTAAACTTATGTTATTGGATATATTTGTGTAATTTTTATTATTATTGTGTACTAATATTTCATATTTAGAATTTGAAAGTGGGATATTAAGTCCCATTTCAAATTGCCATGCATGATTATATTTGTATGTATGTATATTGTCGATTGTACAAAACAGGGTAAAACAGCGCATTTTCAAAGACTGGCATTAAGTTCAGCAAAAGCTACTAATTTTGACGACAAGATGACAAATAAATGTGATGTAACAACAGACGAAATGAACAAATGATATGCACCGTTTATCATTCAGCAAACAAATGCCAATATGTTTGGAAACTTTGGTAAAATTTAATCATTTCTACGCTAATCACCCTCAATAATTTAAATTGTACTGATTTCTTGCAAATGAGGACATTGCAAGATCTAAAGTGTGGGAAAGGGGTTAAAATTCTTTCGGATTTTTAAAAAATTTTATCTTTATACACTTGGTTACCATTAAAAATACTAGTAACGTAGTAGTTGTATTAGAATCTAGTGCTCTCTGATAATAAAGAACAGCCCTAGTCTTATATACTGACTACCCAATTCTAGTAAAATTTTTCAAAATTTTCAATTAAATGAACTCAAAATCATGTTTATACATATTTATGAACGATAAAACTAGGTGTTAACACCGAAATTATTATAACCTCGGAAAGGACATAAATTGAGAAACAAACCAAAATGTTGAAATTCATTTAAAATGGAATAGAGGACGATAAAAAGGAAAATAAAAGCCAAGTGTGGAAAAACTTACCAAGTTATCTTAAACATATGTCACATATATCTGTAACAAATAACTGAAAATACTTTTGCTTTGGACTAAACTAAACCATTTTACCCGATGAAAGAAAAGAAGAGATGGATCTACACGATGAATCAATTCCATCATTAAAAGGAAGTAAAGTCTTCCGAAAAAGACACGCGCTTCTTGATTTAGGTCAAGAAGTTGTTGTCCAGACCAGCTGTAGGTTGACGAAAAATCTAGAAAAGTCATCTCTAAAATCAGCAGGAAATCCACGGACCTCAGCATTAAACAGGGTCGCCAAGTGGTCAGATTTATCCTAACCATGAGAAGGATTTATCTCGTACAATGGGGAGGCACCGTGCAAATTAGCTTGATAAGACTAATGAATCAGATCTCCAAAAGGATAATCTCCTTAAAAGAAAAAAAAATCAGCTTTTAAGACTGATATTACTCAATCCTTGAGATTGACTTTAAAGATTGAGAATTACAAACTCATGGAATTCGATGATATCTAAACTCGAGCTTGAACGAGAAAATATTTTGATCAAATTAAAACCGATTTGTTTTCTAAAAACCCATTTTCAATGCGTTCATTACCATTGAACGTAAAATCCTAGGAATTCACCTGGAATTCATTAGGTCACCTGAACCAAATCGGGTGTCAACCGTAAGAACGGTGGTTGCATAGCATGGTCAAAGACAGGACCTTATGCCAGACCGAAAAATCATAAGGGTGAGCTTTACTATTGCTCCTACCAAATATAGTAATTGCTTCCAACACGTTATAGACCATAATTAAAAGCATGTCAGGGGACATTGCCTTAACAGTTGCTTGTTCAACGCTTTCCTTTACAACCGGACGGTAGTTTATCGAAAGGTAATATACGGGACAAGTAAACTGGACGTGTTGCTTTCCAAATACAAGGTTAGCAAGTGGGTGACACAAAACTGCAAGTTTTGAGCTAAAATTTTCAAATCTAAAACCCACCAAACCCACAAAAATATTTTGCAAACACCGGTAAAGGGTTATTCCGGAAAACTTATCTAGGGTAAAAGCTAGCTTGAATTTTCAAAAGATCAAATATTTTCATAAAGATCCAATTTCCTTAAGGATCTACATTTTCATAGTCATGTGGGACTGTAAACCGCCTTTCAAATGTGCACTTTGCTTTGGAAACCGAAAGTAAATCGGCTATTTGATTGCAAGTGTCGTTGACCTAAACCCGAGGCAACTGTGGATGACACACCCACCTTTAACCATGGTTCTATCGTTACTATCATTGTTTATACCGCCGTATAGAAATCACTGATGTACAAAGTGTGAAGAATAAAGAAGTGATTCTAGTATTTCAAGACGATATTGCTTGAGGACAAGCAACGCTCAAGTGTGGGAATATTTGATAATGCTAAAAACGAACATATATTTCATAGCATTATTCCTCAAGAAAGACAAGCTTTTAGTTGCAATTGTTCTATTTACAAGTGATATTCGTTTAAATAATAAAAGGTGAAGACAAAAGACAGATTCGACGAATTGAAGACGCAAACGACCAAAAAGCTCAAAAGTACAAAATACAATCAAAGAGGTTCCAATTATTGATAAGAAACGTCTCGAAATTACAAGAGTACAAGATTCAAAACGCAAAGTACAAGATATTAAATTATACGCAAAGACGTTCGAAAATCCGGAACCGGGACATGAGTCAACTCTCAACGCTCGACGCAACGGACTAAAAATTACAAGTCAACTATGCACATAAATATAATATAATATTTAAATAATTCTTATAATTATTTAATATATTATATTATTTATAAAACCGTCGGCAGAAGAAAACAACCAAAAATGAGCCTCCCCAGCTGGCCATGCGATCGCATGAGCCCCAGTTCCAGCCCACATGCCTATAAAAATCGAGCTTTGGTGCACCAAAAATATCAATCTATCTTTCTTTCTCTCCATTCATACGATATATTTATATTTATAATTTATATTTTAATTTTAATTTTAATTATAATTCTAATAATAAGGGTATGTTAGCGAATATTGTAAGGGTGTAAGTCAAAATTCTGTCCGTGTAACGCTACGCTATTTTTAATCATTGTAAGTTATGTTCAACCTTTTTACATTAATGTCTCGCAGCTAAGTTATTATTATGCTTATTTAAAAAGAAGTAATCATGATGTTGGGCTAATTACTAAAATTGGGTAATTAGGCTTTGTACCATAATTGGGGTTTGGACAAAAGAACGACACTTGTCGAAGTTAGACTATGGGCTATTAATGGGCTTTATATTTGTTTAACTAAATGATAGTTTGTTAATGTTAATATAAAGATTTACAATTGGGCGTCCCTATAAATTACCATATACACTCAATCGGACACGATGGGCGGGGTATTTTTATGTACGAATAATCGTTCATTTAACCGGATACGGGAATGGATTAATAGTCACTAGAATAATTAAAACAGGGGTTAAATTATGTACAAGGACACTTGGTATAATTGATAACAAAATATTAAAACCTTGGGTTACACTCAGTCGACATCCTGGTGTAATTATTAAACAAAGTATTAAAATCTTGTTACAGTTTAAGTCCCCAATTAGTTGGAATATTTAACTTCGGGTATAAGGATAATTTGACGAGGACACTCGCACTTTATATTTATGACTGATGGACTTTTATGGACAAAAACCAGACGGACATATTAAATAATCCAGGACAAAGGACAATTAACCCATGGGCATAAAACTAAAATCAACACGTCAAACATCATGATTACGGAAGTTTAAATAAGCATAATTCTTTTATTTCATATTTAATTTCCTTTATTTTATATTTAATTGCACTTCTAATTATCGCATTTTTATTGTTATTGTATTTAATTGCACTTTTAATTATCATACTTTTTAATTATCGCAAGTTTATTTTATCGCACTTTTATTATTCGCAATTTCATTATCGTTATTTACTTTATGCTTTAATTTAAGTCTTGTATTTATTTATTATTTTACATTTGGTTTTAACTGCGACTAAAGTTTTAAAATCGACAAACCGGTCATTAAACGGTAAAAACCCCCCTTTATAATAATAATATTACTTATATATATATTTGTATTTTTATAAAAGTAAACTAATATAGCGTTAAGCTTTGTTTAAAGATTTCCCTGTGGAACGAACCGGACTTACTAAAAACTACACTACTTTACGATTAGGTACATTGCCTATGAGTGTTGTAGCAAGGTTTAAGTATATCCATTCTATAAATAAATAAATATCTTGTGTAAAATTGTATCGTATTTAATAGTATTTCCTGCTAAAATTAATAACTATTTTATACCACTCCGCTACCACATCAATCATCATCGTCTTTCCTTTCGTTGTGTGAGCTAGCTGTTGGAATATCATTATCTTCGCCACTCCGCATATAATCATGGCATTCATTAAGCGCTTCAGCATAAGTTGTTGGCACTGTATGGCGCAGACGCCTTACCAGCGTTGGATGACACTCTGTACTTATACCATGTATCAGCTCAGAAATCTGCTATTCTGGCTTTAGGACCGGTATGCGCAAGCACTCATTAGAATATCTCGTGAGAAATTCTCCCAAAGATTCCTTGGGTTTCTGCACAATATCGCGACATTCAATGTGAGTGTGTTTGTGCGGCCTTTGATTTTGATACTGCAGCAAGAACTTCGTATGCAAATCCATGAACCCGGATATGCTACCTGCTGGAAGTTTATTGAACCATTCACGCGCAATGCCCTGCAACGTCATGGGAAATATCTGACATGCAAATGGATCAACCCACCCTTGGGTGCGCATCACGCCTTTGAAATGCTACAGGAAATCATCTGGGTCAGTCAAGCCATTGTAGGTACCTAACGTGTGAGGTATCTTTGGTGCTGATGGAAACGGATACGCGGTTATATGTGGAAGAAACTTGTCAAAAGTTGTTGGCAGCTAAAAGGGCGGTTTAACAGGATCCCATTTGAGTCCTGCGAAGAAACGCTTCATCATATCCTGAACAAAATCAGGTTGCAAAAATAAGTGGACCATGTCAGGAGGTGCCGCCTGCATAAATTGGCTTGCGAGATTCGCCTGCCCCTGAATATTTTGCCAAGGTTGCCCCGGCGTCTGCGGATATAGCCAAGTCTGCTGCGTTGAAAAAGAAGGCAGGCTTGATGGCGCAGAGTATACGGGTAGCTGAAAAGGTGCCGAAACCAGTGGCGCAGATGCCTGCGAGACTTGAGGATCTGCCGTTATAAGTACAACCGTATGTGCAGTACTTTGCTGTTCTGCGGTTATCGGCGTCCAATGAGAATTGGCGTCTGGAATGACACCGAACCCCCAACTATTAAGTAATGCCTGCGCATCCGCAGAGGGTTAGAAACTGTGAAATTGGGCACGGTGGCTGCCAAGGCTGCAGTGGTGTAAAAGACGAATTTTGCTGACAACCCTGCGTCTGCAGAGGGATTGAAACCGTGGTGCTATAAATAGGCACCTGGCCGCAGCATACTACATGCGGGCCAATAGTTTCGCCGCTAGTGCCTGCAAAGATAACTCTTGGATCCACTGCAGAAAAATCTAGCCGCGTGGTTGTGACCGGCAAGTTTGCCCTTGGCGGTGTAATTCCATCCGGGAATATCAGTTTATACCTTTGGAAAGGTTCACCGAACACGGGTGGAGGGTAAGGCGTGTATCCCGCCCCCGTAGTCATAGCTTGCGTTGGCTGATTACCAGACGGCGTGTTCTGGTTGACCGTTTGAGTACGTTCCGACGATTCCCCAGAAGTCATGATTCTGTAAACCTTGAGAAGATGAAAGATGATTGTGATGCCCCGTACAAAACCATCGTGTACGGATCATCAAAAACGAGATCATTACAAGGTCAAACACTATATGCTGTTTTAAAAGAAGTTTTGCATTCATAAGAAAAGGTGATGTTTTAACCAACATCAAATGTTTTACAACGAAAGTATGCTTATATGAATAGAAGCATTTAATAATAGTATGTGACCTAATGGTCGTTACTAATACATTGTTCAAAAGTAATAAAGTTTGTGAATGCAAGATAAACGTTTCATGCGAAGACATCTCTAACACAAGCAGCGGGTGTCTACAGCAAGACTACAATAGCGGAAGCAAACAAACCTTAAGCACCTGAGAAAAACATGCTTAAAAATGTCAACACAAAGATTGGTGAGCTATAGTTTAAGTATAACAGTAATGTAAGGTACGCCACGAGATTTCAGTAATTCAAAACAGTATGAAAAGTATATGTATAACCGTGGGCACTTGGTAACTAACTTAACGTAAATAACACCCCCTAAAAGTACACTTGGCGAGTGCGTAAGTTTACGAAGTATTAAACACCCGTTAAATGCTAGCGCTACTAGCCCGAGTGGGGATTTCAAACCCTATGGATCCATATCTAAGATTCGCGTTCACCGGTTCAAAGACCAATGACTAAACGTTACCGAGCTAAGGGGAAAGTTTATGCCGTTGTATAACCCACACATATATAAAGTTTAAGTACTCATGCCTAGTATGTAAAACGTAAAAATCGCATGTACTCTCAGTTTCCAAAATAGTTAAAGTAAAAAGGGATGCTATAACTCACAGTGGAAAGTAGTAAAAGTCGATACGCGGGAATAGTAAGCAAGTGGTTGGTCCGGAAGGTCCTCAACCTAAGTCAAAAGTTACTAAGTCAGTAAATCGTTCCTAAAGGTTTAAAAGTATGTAAATTAGGTCTTAAGTATCATCATCATTCATCATTAATCAAAAAGTGTAAAGTAAGTTTCAATCAAGAATAGAGTTTGAAATAAAGGTGACTTCGTTCAGTCGCCAAGACCTCTATACAAACTTAAATGAGGTGAGAATAGTGGCCATGGATCCGTATATGAGTCCCCTAGAGTCTGACCAATTTCCAGAATGAAACTCGTCTTCGTTTGACCGTGGTGACGGTTTAAGTGCGAGTAGGTCAGAAATTTCAGCACAACGTTAAAAGGGTGTAGTGACTTTCGGATGGCCATAAATCCTAAACCGTAACTCGGATTAAGATGAGATCTAAATGGAAAATCATCTACTCGAACCGAAATAGCTGGAAATCAACTTTTACAGTAGCCCAGGTTAATGATCAGACCCAGAAAACAGTAGGTAAGGTGCTCTGGTGGGTTCTTGGTGCTTGATGCTCATCACGGTTCTCATCCTTGATGCTTATAGCTTCAAGTGTACAACTCGTTGATGTGTTTGCATCATCTTAACCAAGTTTTGACCATCATAACACTAGTGTAAGTCTAAGATATGTAGCACAACTCAATTAAGGGTTGTAAGTAGTTTGATGAACCAAAGTTACATCAAGATCTTAGATCCGACACATACATGAGTTCTAATAGTAATATTAAGCTACAAACTTGAAAGTAAACTAAATAAACAAGATCTAAAGTTGTAGAACTTAGATCTTAGTTAGATCTTAAAGATCCTAGACTAGAAGTCTGGATCTAGTGTTCTTAAGTTAGATCCTAAGTTATAAGACTTGGATCTTTACTTTAATGAAACCATAAGTTATGAAACTTAGATTTTCATCTTGTAAAATGTATATAAGCTTATAAGCTCTTGTTTTAAACAAAATTAGAAGACCATAAGCTATAGAAACTTAGATATATCATAAGTATATAAAGTTATAACTAGAAAGTTATACTTCCATGTTCTTGAACTTACAAAGTTAACTTTAGTTTCAAGAAATATGAGATCAAGTTTAACTAGTAATACTTGACCAAATTAACAACACAACTTTAAAGTATTACAAAAGAAAGAATTAAACTAAAGTTACAAGTATTATGTTCATGTTTGTTTCATACTTAAGAAGATTCAAATCAAAGTTTGGATCTTAGGAAGGTAAACTTTAAGTCTACAAAACATGAACACAAGTATGATGATAAAGCTCATGAACTTTAAATCTTATAACATTTAAGTGTAGAATCATAAGTTATAGGAACTTAGATCCTTGTTCTTGGTTCTTCATCAAATAAAGATGGAAGTAACAAGATTACATGAAGATTCAAGCTAGATAACTTGATCTTTAACAACAACAAACAACAAGTAATCAAAACAAGTAAGATGATGATGAATTATTTCGGTTTTGTTAAAGGAAAAAGAAGAAGAAAACTAGAACATATTACTTACAAGAAAGGAGAGAAAAGTTGAGAGAAAAGTGTAAGTATGTGTGTGTAAAAATGAAATGAAGACTAGTGTATAAGTAACAAAATAAAATAAAAAATTTGAACTCCCTTTCTGTGACGATCGCACCAAATCCATATGGACGAACACGTCATTCATCGATTTCATTGCGAGGTATTTGACCTCTATATGATACATTTTGTAAACATTGCATTCTTTTGAAAAGGCACACCATAAATGAATATTTAAATCAAAGGTTTTCGACATCTGATGATTTCTACATACAGACAATCATCGTAAATAATAGTTTACAATAATACTTTCGTTGACAATGCAGTCAAAATAAGATACATGGTGATGATTTTGGTGAATGCAACGTTTCCTTGAAAAATATGTCATGTAAGACTCCATGAACATAGCTTGTCTAACATATAAGCAAACAGCGGAAGAGTTCTAGGAAACCTGAGAATAAACATGCTAACAAGTGTCAACACAAAGGTTGATGAGTTCATAGTTTTAGTGTTGCACATAATCTGTATATAAAGGTGGATCACAAGATTTCAGTTGTTTCATCCAGAAACGTTTATCAAAATATTCTACGAAATTGAGCACCCTGGTAACTAAACTTAACGTATATATAATTTATACCCTTTGTATAATCATCTTAATAATACACGCAAACCAACGTGTACGCTTCTCAAATAGCATACGTCCGTTAAAAGGCTAGTGCTCTAGCTCGGACGGGGATATCAAGCCCTATGGATCCATATACTACTACTCGCACCCACCAGTTCTTATAACCGGCAGTTACTAGTTACCAAAGCTAAGGGATTTTCGGTTCAAACTCAGTATAGAATTTAGTATGTACTTGTGTCCATTGTTTAAAATAAAGTGCATGTATTCTCAGCCCAAAAATATATATTGCAAAAGCATTTAAAAAGGGAGCAAATGAAACTCACCTTAGCAGCATATAAAGTCGTTCACCAAAATGTGACTGAAAATCGGATTACCAAATAACTGTAGATCTCAACCTAGAGAACATATGTTGGTCAATAAATGTCTATCAAGCTAGGTCAGGTCATAGTGTATCACAATCCTAATGCTCGAGATCAACATACAAAAGTTTATCAAAAGTCATTTCAAAAGTCAATCTGACTTAATACTATAGTTGAATGATCATGGCAATCGAAACATTTTAACATTTCACATAGTTTCCCAATTCTTGCAAAATTAGACTATAGTTTTTATAAGGCTTTTAAACATGATAAAACAGTCAATTTTGACAATTGTTCAACAAAACGAGACGTGCCTTATATAAGGATTCATTTACTCGGCTGGTAATATTCAAAAATCTAATTTATCAATCTTACAAACAAGTTGTTTAAATATCAATTGCAGATTCAAGAGCAATTTCAATTAATGTCAATCATAATTCAGTTGATCATATTTTTTAATTCGTTCACCGAAATTACGCGATTTCTAAATGAAAAGTTATTGATTTTTCGCCAGCTTTCCAAAAACATGCATATCATATACCTTTTATCAGTAATATATGTATTTAATTCGTGATTCATTATAAACAGTTTAACGGCGAAATTTAGCATACAAGCATGCATAAACATATATACTCGAGCACTAGACATGTATACACTATTAATATATAAAAGATAAGATATGAATGCTCACGTATCAATATTGTGATTCAATATTGCAGGAAAGTACGTAGACGCAATGGAGATGATAAATACTAGTTTGACTCACGAGCAAAACCCTTGAACAATACCCAAAACCTCCTTAGTAATAACCCATAGTTTTCTTAGCTCTATCCCGCTTGAAAACCCATTTTGAAAGTGACACGCTCATGACCTCGTCGTAGTATTTTAAGTGATATAATTAGTAATAATAATAATACTACTAATAATAATAAAATAAATAATAATAATCTTAATAATAATAATAATAATAATAATAATAATAATAATAATAATAATAATAATAATAATAATAATAATAATAATAATAATAATAATAATAATAATAATAATAATAATGATAATATTAATAATATTAATATAAATAATAAATAATAATAATATTACAGAGGGAGTAGTATATGTGTAAACAAAACTCGAGCAGAAACTGGCCTTTTATAGGCAACTTTTTGGAATCTGATGCCCATGCGATCGCATGGGTTTTTATTGTATTTTCCATGCGATCGCATGGCCACCTGATCCAGCTCAAAATGTTTTTGTTTTCTTGTTTGTCGACATATTATTATATAATATATATAATTTAAATAATTAATTATATATTATATTCAATTCATGTGCATAGTTGACTTGTAATTTTCGTTCCGATGACTCGTACGTTGTCACTCGACTTATGTCCCGGTTCCGGTTTCCCGAACGCATTTTTGTACGCTTAAAAAACTCGCAATTTACGTTTTGTGACTCGTACCTTTGTCAAAATATAGTCTTAAATTATCAATAAACTATATCATTCAAAGTGTATCTTAAACTTTCGAGTGTTTTGGTCATTTACTTCTATAAATCATTGTCTCGTGTGACGACCCGGAAATTTCTGACCAAATTTAAACTTTAATCTTTATATTATTCCGACATGATAAGCAAAGTTTGTTAAGTTAAATCTCAAGGATTTTAAACTATGTTTATACATTCATTTAAACCTCGACCAAATTCCAATGATTCACGAACCATTAAATGAACATATATGAATATGTATGTATATCTGTATATGTTATAAATTGAAAATGTCAACAAAGTATTTAAATGTATAATGCTTTATATGAACGTATTTGTTTCAATATGATTATCGACGAAATTAAAAAAAAATATATTAAATGATTGAATTATCAGAAACATTGAATTATGATTACAAGTCTCTGTTGAGAGGTCCACTATGATTTGAGAAAATCTATTCCTCTTAACGAAATTCGGAATAATTTGTAAAGCTATTTATAAATATAAATAAAAAGTGTCATTTACGAAAGTTAGACAAAAGCTAGTGGAAAATTGGTTTCCATAATATTCTATTAATCTATTTTCAAACGTACAAAAACATTTTTAGTTTAAAAAGAACTTTATTATTAAAACGTATATAACTTTTATAAATATCTAGAATCACTTTTGACAACTCATTACTTAACCAGTATAATAAATATAACGATATTTATATTTTATTTCATTAAATATATATAACGATTTAAATTAATATTATATATATTTATACGTGTATTATACATATATAGTTTTTATACTTTTACTATACTTTAACTTTACCTTTACTTTACTTTTACTTTACTTTAACTTTAATAATTCACTTTAATAATTCATATTTTAATAATTCACTTTAATAATTCATACTTTAATAATTCACTTTAATAATTCATACTTTAATAATTCACTTTAATAATTCATACTTTAATAATTCACTTTAATAATTCAAAAATCTATTATAAATAGAATTCAATAGGTTTCATTATTTCATAGAAACTTGAAAATATATTTCTCTAAACTCTCTCAATCGATTTACATATATATATATATATATATATATATATATATATATATATATATTTGCTCTGTATTATTTCAAGATATTATTAGTATACATAAAATATTACGACGGAGTGATGTCCGAGTGATTTCAAAATAGTTTTTTTGAATGAGTCTAAGCTAAGGAAATTATGGGTTATAGTTATGGAGGTGATGGGTATGGTTCATGGGTATGCTCGTGAGGTCAATCTAGTGTTTATCATCTCCGTTGCGTCTACGTACTGTCCTGCAATATTGAATCTCAATATTGATACGTGAGCACTCATAACTTAACTTTTATATATCAATAGTGTATCCCTGACTAGTGCTCGAGTATATAGGATTATGCATGCTTGTACATTCGATATTGTCCTTAGATAGGTTTGTTGAATCCTGAATTAGATACATATGCTACGGAGATAGGGTATATGATATGCATGTCATTGGAAAGCTAGCGAAAAATTAAGAACTTTTCATTTAGATATCGAATGGTTTCGATGAACGGATTAGAAGTTATAGTCAACTGAATTTTAGTATTATTGTTAAAATGATTATTATTACTATCGTCGTTATTATTTTAATAAAAATATCATTGTTATTATAAAATATCATTATTACTATTATGTTAGTATTATCATTTTATCATAATACTATTTTTAGTAAATATAAATATTGTTATAGAATAATAATAATTATTATTACAAAATAATACAACTTTTACTTATTATTATTATGATCAATATTATTTTATCAAATAAATAGGGGATACAAAGATATTTTTCACCACGCGTAATATAATTACAATAATAATACTTACCACTATAGTTTTACAATATTAAGTGAACTTTATAAATTTTACTACTTAAGATATATAAAAGTATATTTTATTATATATAAACGTTAATATAAATTTTTATTAATAAATGACTTTTATTATTATAAAATCTAATAAATATATTTAAATATATAAAACGACTATAGTTAAGTTATATAATAAACACGTATAAATTTTAGAAGTCATTTTGAGTCAAGTTGACTTTTGTTGACTTTTGCATATTAGTCTCGAGCATTAGGATTGTGGTACACTATGACTTGACCAAAAATTGTTAGACAAATATTGACCAACATATAAATATATATAATTAATATAGGTTCGTGAATCCGAGGCCAACCTTGCACTTGTTAAATGACGTTATATGTATTTTTACTACGAAATACAGTATGGTGAGTTTCATTTGCTCCCTTTTATATATATTTTTGGGACTGAGAATACATGCGCTGTTTTTATAAATATTTTACGAAATAGGAACAAGTACTAAAACTAATTCTACGTGGGTTTAAACCAGAAATATACCCTTAGCTTGGTAACATTAAACTACTTGTCTATGTACGGTAGGCGCGAATCCTAAAGATAGATCTATTGGGCCTAACAAACCCCATCCTCACTATGGGATGCTTTAGTACTTCGAGGTTATTTTAAACACACCTGATCTGGTGTACTTCAGAGGGTAAAACATGAACGTTAAGGCTTGTTACCGGGTGCCTACAACTTATAGAATACTTTTATACACTTGCGAGTGTACATATATTTATAAACGAAAATCTTGTGGTCTATTAATATATTGAAATGATTGTTATGATAAACCTATGAACTCACCAACCTTTTGGTTGACACTTTAAAGCATGTTTATTCTCAGGTATTAAAGAAATCTTCCGCTGTGCATTAGCTCATTTTAAGGATATTACTTGGAGTCATTCATGGCATATTTTGAAAGATGTTGCATTCGAGACATTGAGTTCATCAAGATTATTATTATGTCAATTATAGTTGGATGTATTATCAAATGGTGTGCATGCCGTCAACTTTCGTTGTAAAGAAAGTTTGTCTTTTAAAAACGAATGCAATGTTTGTAAAATGTATCATATAGAGGTCAAATACCTCGCGATGTAATCAACTATTATGAATCGTTTATAATATATATGAACGGGTCCTTTCAGTTGGTATCAGAGCGGTGGTCTTAGCGAACCAGGTCTGCATTACTGTGTCTAACTGATAGTCGTTAGGATGCATTAGTGAGCATGGACTTCGACCGTGTCTGCATGTCAAAATTTTTGCTTATCATTTTTGTCGGAATTGCCTGCTTATCATTCTTAGTCTAGACACGTCTTACTGCATTGATTGCATAAATAGTGTATAGATAAAATTCATATCTTAGCGTATCTGCTAATCCATATCTTAGCGTATCTGTTACTGTAAACTTTGCCTGACATATCACGTAAATTCCTCCGTAATTTATGGGATTTTGGTATTATATATACATATGTAAATTATGTATTGAAGAATACCAAATCTAAATTCTACAATCTATTTCATACCAAAAATTCTTTCCCTGATCATACAAGATGGATCCCTCAACCAGTTCGAGTTCCTCGGATTCCGACAGCTATGCCGATATGGATTTTCACATGAGCTCCGAAAGCAGCGTGACCGGAATGGATCAACCAATTAGCCATCATCTATTCTGGATGAATTGGGGATGGGTTCGTAATCTACTTAACCATTGGAGACAAGAAGAAGGTGATCCCTTTCATCCACCACATTGCCCTCTTGGCAATGAACCTGAAGCACTTACCGGCGAACCTGTCCGAAACACCATTTTCTCTCTCATTTCCAGAGTATCTCGTCATGATTATATACTATACCAAATTCTAGATCTTATTTATCCGCTCATCCGAACCGACAATCACCCCGGTGTAATAGAAGAAGTCAAGGAGCTTCGCGCTCGGGTAGTGGCTTTGGAGAATATGGTGCAAAGGTTACAAACACCAGCAGCAGCACCAGCAGCATAACTAGTACCACCATCAACAACATCAACAGTACCATTACCACCACCAACAACAACCGCATCGCAAACCTCAACTTCACAATCTGTCCCACGAGCATCGACGTCATACGCCATGCAGATACCAAGGAATACCACAATGATGAAGTATTGATTCATAACTTCATTGGAGAAACATTCTACGACGATTATGTAATTTCTAAAGTTTAGAAATTATCTATCCTAGCCTTAACCAAAAATCAAATGAGTTTAATTTAATATTAACTCATTAAATCAATATTACATCTGAAGAAATATACACATATATATTTCCATAAAGACTGTAATAAAATTCTTTTGTACAAAATATTAATTGTGAAATTTTTTTAACGGGTAGGTAATACCCGAGAGATATATAAATTCACAATTAATATGTTACATTCTTCGAATCTGATTCAGCAAATCATCCATTATACTCCCTATTTTCACAACAATATACATTCTTTTATAGAAATCAACACAACCATACTCATTCAAAATCTAATTACATATTCTAATTTTGAAATCTCATAATTCGATTCAAGATATAACCGAAATCATCACTCTTAGATTCCTACATCTTTCAAAACTATACTTTGACTTCAAAACTGTCCTAGAACCTCATTTCTATTCATGGAACTCACAAAAATATTTGTATCATTCAAAATCTTAGAACATCATATGTATATTAATAATTACAATATGTGTTCAAACACTTCAAAATTATTAAAGACATGCGAGATGATGATCCAACCACACATTACCCACTGCCATGCACCTGAAAAGCTCTCGAAACCAAAGTTATAGTATAACACGTATCCATGTCAGATCCTTTGATATTTATTACCAAATATAATTTTTCAATCTCTTTCCAAAATAGACAGTTTTGTCATAGCTTCAACAAATCATCTTCATTTGTTTATACGAATAAACCTTATTATAACAATTACCCCTTCATCATTGTTACCGGGGAACCTTTCATATCTCGCCACATTAGCAGTAAACTTATCAACAACTTCATTAACCTTCGACTTAAGCCTCTCCGAAAAGCCACTATACTTATTCATTAAAACCCCATCATGTACTCACCTACATCCTGTAACAATAATTATCACACCAACTACTGGGAATTAGCAATCAGTATTTTGAATTTCGCGACAATTTTACGTCAAAAGTTATATGTATACATATAACGTCTATCTCCTAGACTTACATACTTCGAATGTGAATTTTCTGAAAAACATCCCAAACTATGAACTAGTTCTCCGAAATTGAAAAAATGCTGATGAAGCAGCAAAAACTGTAAACGACTTTAACAGTCAAAAGTTTGATGATAAAGAATAGTATGGTGGTAAAGCTGAGAAAAAGAGAAGGTTTGAAACTGGAAAACGGATTGAGCAGACCATGAAGGAGGCTGTGGACAAATCACAAAGACTAAACCTGCCTTCAAAGGATCCAAATGATTCAGTGTCTACTGAAATAGTTAGCAAACACCTTACTTCTTATTCTAAACCTTCACAGACAAATCTTCTTCATCATCCATCTATGTTAAGAATTCTAAGATATTATCGTATATTTTATTATAAATATCTTCGATATTCCTGAAGATATTTTCACAACTATTCTTATCTGAAATCTTTTATCTCTTCGCAATATCTGCGTTACAACATAAAAAGAAACGGTGTTAGTTTCTAAATTCTAAAAAAAAATTTGAATTTAAAATCGGAATATTCTTGAAGAAGTGTTGGGAGCTGAAGCATGAGTTAGTATAATATAATGACACTTGATCAACGTGATTATATTACAGTAATTCATGCTGAGTTTCTAAATGGAACATGATGATTCACAGATTATAACGTCATCATGTGCTATGTTACACGACTCTTGTATTCTCTTTGATCTCTAAATATCAAGAAAATATTTCTTGATGATTCGGCCTTTTCCGAGGTATTCTGGTAATTTGACAAGTCAAGATCATGTCATTACAATTTTCTTCCTAGAACAATAACAATGTTCATTTCGAAATTTATATCTGCGAATTCTGGACTATTACAAGCGTTGCTTAATCGCAAGAAGAAGAAACGAAAGGACAAAGCTCCGAACTAGAAATGAGAGTATAAATCATAGCAAATAGAAGAGAGCATTAACTGTGGATGATAATGATTATAGAAGAAGCAAGGACTTTGAAATATAAGGGAAGATATAAAACCCAACAACAACCCAGAAATCACAAACCGTATATATCAATGCATATAGCAATATAAAGACACGGGAGAACTAAAAATACTATAAAACCAAGAGTATAGTAGAAGTAAATAGATTCTTCCGGAGGCAGATGAAAAAGAGGAGCGACAGATATGAAAGTGAGGAGTATATCAAGAATCAGCACTGGATGAAGCATATTGACAAATACTTTAAAATATGAGTTGAGAAGGTGTGAGTTGTAAGAAAACAAATGAGGTGGATTTATAGTGAAATATCCGACAGAGAAATCAAAATGGATTATCGCATTAATTCGAAGAGGATCATAATTTCCTTAATCGCCGAATAATCAAATCCAATATAGATTACACAGATTTTCATTTCGGAGATCAATCGTGATGACGTCAAAAGATACGACGAATCACTATTATCTTATTTCATTCATTTATGATAACTTCACTCACACGCTTTGAGTAATCAAATTATTTTATCCATTCTTCTTGAACATGATAAAACTCTATAATCGTTATAATAACATTCTCATTGTTAGTCATGACGACCTCTATCAAATTTCGGGGACGAAATTTCTTTAACGGGTAGGTACTGTGACGACCCAGAAATTTCTGACCAAATTTAAACTTTAATCTTTATATTATTCCGACATGATAAGCAAAGTTTGTTAAGTTAAATCTCAAGGATTTTAAACTATGTTTATACATTCATTTAAACCTCGACCAAATTCCAATGATTCACGAACCATTAAATGAACATATATGAATATGTATGTATATGTGTATATGTTATAAATTGAAAATGTCAACAAAGTATTTAAATGTATAATGCTTTATATGAACGTATTTGTTTCAATATGATTATCGACGAAATTAAAAAAAATATATTAAATGATTGAATTATCAGAAACATTGAATTATGATTACAAGTCTCTGTTGAGAGGTCCACTATGATTTGAGAAAATCTATTCCTCTTAACGATATTCGGAATAATTTGTAAAGCTATTTATAAATATAAATAAAAAGTGTCATTTACGAAAGTTAGACAAAAGCTAGTGGAAAATTGGTTTCCATAATATTCTATTAATCTATTTTCAAACGTACAAAAACATTTTCAGTTTAAAAAGAACTTTATTATTAAAACCTATATAACTTTTATAAATATCTAGAATCACTTTTGACAACTCATTACTTAACCAGTATAATAAATATAACGATATTTATATTTTATTTCATTAAATATATATAACGATTTAAATTAATATTATATATATTTATACGCGTATTATACATATATAGTTTTTATACTTTTACTATACTTTAACTTTACCTTTACTTTACTTTTACTTTACTTTAACTTTAATAATTCACTTTAATAATTCATACTTTAATAATTCACTTTAATAATTCAAAAATCTATTATAAATAGAATTCAATAGGTTTCATTATTTCATAGAAACTTGAAAATATATTTCTCTAAACTCTCTCAATCGATTTACATATATATATATATATATATATATATATATATATATATATATATATATATATATATATATATATATATATATATATATATTTGCTCTGTATTATTTCAAGATATTATTAGTATACATAAAATATTACGACGGAGTGATGTCCGAGTGATTTCAAAATAGTTTTTTTGAATGAGTCGAAGCTAAGGAAATTATGGGTTATAGCTATGGAGGTGATGGGTATGGTTCATGGGTATGCTCGTGAGGTCAATCTAGTGTTTATCATCTCCGTTGCGTCTACGTACTGTCCTGCAATATTGAATCTCAATATTGATACGTGAGCACTCATAACTTAACTTTTATATATCAATAGTGTATCCCTGACTAGTGCTCGAGTATATAGGATTATGCATGCTTGTACATTCGATATTGTCCTTAGATAGGTTTGTTGAATCCTGAATTAGATACATATGCTACTGAGATAGGGTATATGATATGCATGTCATTGGAAAGCTAGCGAAAAATTAAGAACTTTTCATTTAGATATCGAATGGTTTCGATGAACGGATTAGAAGTTATAGTCAACTGAATTTTAGTATTATTGTTAAAATGATTATTATTACTATCGTCGTTATTATTTTAATAAAAATATCATTGTTATTATAAAATATCATTATTACTATTATGTTAGTATTATCATTTTATCATAATACCATTTTTAGTAAATATAAATATTGTTATAGAATAATAATAATTATTATTACAAAATAATACAACTTTTACTTATTATTATTATGATCAATATTATTTTATCAAATAAATAGGGGATACAAAGATATTTTTCACCACGCGTAATATAATTACATTAATAATACTTACCACTATAGTTTTACGATATTAAGTGAACTTTATAAATTTTACTACTTAAGATATATAAAAGTATATTTTATTATATATAAACGTTAATATAAATTTTTATTAATAAATGACTTTTATTATTATAAAATCTAATAAATATATTTAAATATATAAAACGACTATAGTTAAGTTATATAATAAACACGTATAAATTTTAGAAGTCATTTTGAGTCAAGTTGACTTTTGTTGACTTTTGCATATTAGTCTCGAGCATTAGGATTGTGGTACACTATGACTTGACCAAAAATTGTTAGACAAATATTGACCAACATATAAATATATATAATTAATATAGGTTCGTGAATCCGAGGCCAACCTTGCACTTGTTAAATGACGTTATATGTATTTTTACTACGAAATACAGTATGGTGAGTTTCATTTGCTCCCTTTTATATATATTTTTGGGACTGAGAATACATGCGCTGTTTTTATAAATATTTTACGAAATAGGAACAAGTACTAAAACTAATTCTACGTGGGTTTAAACCAGAAATATACCCTTAGCTTGGTAACATTAAACTACTTGTCTATGTACGGTAGGCGCGAATCCTAAAGATAGATCTATTGGGCCTAACAAACCCCATCCTCACTATGGGATGCTTTAGTACTTCGAGGTTATTTTAAACACACCTGATCTGGTGTACTTCAGAGGGTAAAACATGAACGTTAAGGCTTGTTACCGGGTGCCTACAACTTATAGAATACTTTTATACACTTGCGAGTGTACATATATTTATAAACGAAAATCTTGTGGTCTATTAATATATTGAAATGATTGTTATGATAAACCTATGAACTCACCAACCTTTTGGTTGACACTTTAAAGCATGTTTATTCTCAGGTATTAAAGAAATCTTCCGCTGTGCATTAGCTCATTTTAAGGATATTACTTGGAGTCATTCATGGCATATTTTGAAAGACGTTGCATTCGAGACATTGAGTTCATCAAGATTATTATTATGTCAATTATAGTTGGATGTATTATCAAATGGTGTGCATGCCGTCAACTTTCGTTGTAAAGAAAGTTTGTCTTTTAAAAACGAATGCAATGTTTGTAAAATGTATCATATAGAGGTCAAATACCTCGCGATGTAATCAACTATTATGAATCGTTTATAATATATATGAACGGGTCCTTTCAGTTGGTATCAGAGCGGTGGTCTTAGCGAACCAGGTCTGCATTACTGTGTCTAACTGATAGTCGTTAGGATGCATTAGTGAGCATGGACTTCGACCGTGTCTGCATGTCAAAATTTTTGCTTATCATTTTTGTCGGAATTGCCTGCTTATCATTCTTAGTCTAGACACGTCTTACTGCATTGATTGCATAAATAGTGTATAGATAAAATTCATATCTTAGCGTATCTGCTAATCCATATCTTAGCGTATCTGTTACTGTAAACTTTGCCTGACATATCACGTAAATTCCTCCGTAATTTATGGGATTTTGGTATTATATATACATATGTAAATTATGTATTGAAGAATACCAAATCTAAATTCTACAATCTATTTCATACCAAAAATTCTTTCCCTGATCATACAAGATGGATCCCTCAACCAGTTCGAGTTCCTCGGATTCCGACAGCTATGCCGATATGGATTTTCACATGAGCTCCGAAAGCAGCGTGACCGGAATGGATCAACCAATTAGCCATCATCTATTCTGGATGAATTGGGGATGGGTTCGTAATCTACTTAACCATTGGAGACAAGAAGAAGGTGATCCCTTTCATCCACCACATTGCCCTCTTGGCAATGAACCTGAAGCACTTACCGGCGAACCTGTCCGAAACACCATTTTCTCTCTCATTTCCAGAGTATCTCGTCATGATTATATACTATACCAAATTCTAGATCTTATTTATCCGCTCATCCGAACCGACAATCACCCCGGTGTAATAGAAGAAGTCAAGGAGCTTCGCGCTCAGGTAGTGGCTTTGGAGAATATGGTGCAAAGGTTACAAACACCAGCAGCAGCACCAGCAGCATAACTAGTACCACCATCAACAACATCAACAGTACCATTACCACCACCAACAACAACCGCATCGCAAACCTCAACTTCACAATCTGTCCCACGAGCATCGACGTCATACGCCATGCAGATACCAAGGAATACCACAATGATGAAGTATTGATTCATAACTTCATTGGAGAAACATTCTACGACGATTATGTAATTTCTAAAGTTTAGAAATTATCTATCCTAGCCTTAACCAAAAATCAAATGAGTTTAATTTAATATTAACTCATTAAATCAATATTACATCTGAAGAAATATACACATATATATTTCCATAAAGACTGTAATAAAATTCTTTTGTACAAAATATTAATTGTGAAATTTTTTTAACGGGTAGGTAATACCCGAGAGATATATAAATTCACAATTAATATGTTACATTCTTCGAATCTGATTCAGCAAATCATCCATTATACTCCCTATTTTCACAACAATATACATTCTTTTATAGAAATCAACACAACCATACTCATTCAAAATCTAATTACATATTCTAATTTTGAAATCTCATAATTCGATTCAAGATATAACCGAAATCATCACTCTTAGATTCCTACATCTTTCAAAACTATACTTTGACTTCAAAACTGTCCTAGAACCTCATTTCTATTCATGGAACTCACAAAAATATTTGTATCATTCAAAATCTTAGAACATCATATGTATATTAATAATTACAATATGTGTTCAAACACTTCGAAATTATTAAAGACATGCGAGATGATGATCCAACCACACATTACCCACTGCCATGCACCTGAAAAGCTCTCGAAACCAAAGTTATAGTATAACACGTATCCGTGTCAGATCCTTTGATATTTATTACCAAATATAATTTTTCAATCTCTTTCCAAAATAGACAGTTTTGTCATAGCTTCAACAAATCATCTTCATTTGTTTATACGAATAAACCTTATTATAACAATTACCCCTTCATCATTGTTACCGGAGAACCTTTCATATCTCGCCACATTAGCAGTAAACTTATCAACAACTTCATTAACCTTCGACTTAAGCCTCTCCGAAAAGCCACTATACTTATTCATTAAAACCCCATCATGTACTCACCTACATCCTGTAACAATAATTATCACACCAACTACTGGGAATTAGCAATCAGTATTTTGAATTTCGCGACAATTTTACGTCAAAAGTTATATGTATACATATAACGTCTATCTCCTAGACTTACATACTTCGAATGTGAATTTTCTGAAAAACATCCCAAACTATGAACTAGTTCTCCGAAATTGAAAAAATGCTGATGAAGCAGCAAAAACTGTAAACGACTTTAACAGTCAAAAGTTTGATGATAAAGAATAGTATGGTGGTAAAGCTGAGAAAAAGAGAAGGTTTGAAACTGGAAAACGGATTGAGCAGACCATGAAGGAGGCTGTGGACAAATCACAAAGACTAAACCTGCCTTCAAAGGATCCAAATGATTCAGTGTCTACTGAAATAGTTAGCAAACACCTTACTTCTTATTCTAAACCTTCACAGACAAATCTTCTTCATCATCCATCTATGTTAAGAATTCTAAGATATTATCGTATATTTTATTATAAATATCTTCGATATTCCTGAAGATATTTTCACAACTATTCTTATCTGAAATCTTTTATCTCTTCGCAATATCTGCGTTACAACATAAAAAGAAACGGTGTTAGTTTCTAAATTCTAAAAAAAAAATTTGAATTTAAAATCGGAATATTCTTGAAGAAGTGTTGGGAGCTGAAGCATGAGTTAGTATAATATAATGACACTTGATCAACGTGATTATATTACAGTAATTCATGCTGAGTTTCTAAATGGAACATGATGATTCACAGATTATAACGTCATCATGTGCTATGTTACACGACTCTTGTATTCTCTTTGATCTCTAAATATCAAGAAAATATTTCTTGATGATTCGGCCTTTTCCGAGGTATTCTGGTAATTTGACAAGTCAAGATCGTGCCATTACAATTTTCTTCCTAGAACAATAACAATGTTCATTTCGAAATTTATATCTGCGAATTCTGGACTATTACAAGCGTTGCTTAATCGCAAGAAGAAGAAACGAAAGGACAAAGCTCCGAACTAGAAATGAGAGTATAAATCATAGCAAATAGAAGAGAGCATTAACTGTGGATGATAATGATTATAGAAGAAGCAAGGACTTTGAAATATAAGGGAAGATATAAAACCCAACAACAACCCAGAAATCACAAACCGTATATATCAATGCATATAGCAATATAAAGACACGGGAGAACTAAAAATACTATAAAACCAAGAGTATAGTAGAAGTAAATAGATTCTTCCGGAGGCAGATGAAAAAGAGGAGTGACAGATATGAAAGTGAGGAGTATATCAAGAATCAGCACTGGATGAAGCATATTGACAAATACTTTAAAATATGAGTTGAGAAGGTGTGAGTTGTAAGAAAACAAATGAGGTGGATTTATAGTGAAATATCCGACAGAGAAATCAAAATGGATTATCGCATTAATTCGAAGAGGATCATAATTTCCTTAATCGCCGAATAATCAAATCCAATATAGATTACAAAGATTTTCATTTCGGAGATCAATCGTGATGACGTCAAAAGATACGACGAATCACTATTATCTTATTTCATTCATTTATGATAACTTCACTCACACGCTTTGAGTAATCAAATTATTTTATCCATTCTTCTTGAACATGATAAAACTCTATAATCGTTATAATAACATTCTCATTGTTAGTCATGACGACCTCTATCAAATTTCGGGGACGGAATTTCTTTAACGGGTAGGTACTGTGACGACCCGGAAATTTCTGACCAAATTTAAACTTTAATCTTTATATTATTCCGACATGATAAGCAAAGTTTGTTAAGTTAAATCTCAAGGATTTTAAACTATGTTTATACATTCATTTAAACCTCGACCAAATTCCAATGATTCACGAACCATTAAATGAACATATATGAATATGTATGTATATATGTATATGTTATAAATTGAAAATGTCAACAAAGTATTTAAATGTATAATGCTTTATATGAACGTATTTGTTTCAATATGATTATCGACGAAATTAAAAAAAATATATTAAATGATTGAATTATCAGAAACATTGAATTATGATTACAAGTCTCTGTTGAGAGGTCCACTATGATTTGAGAAAATCTATTCCTCTTAACGATATTCGGAATAATTTGTAAAGCTATTTATAAATATAAATAAAAAGTGTCATTTACGAAAGTTAGACAAAAGCTAGTGGAAAATTGGTTTCCATAATATTCTATTAATCTATTTTCAAACGTACAAAAACATTTTCAGTTTAAAAAGAACTTTATTATTAAAACGTATATAACTTTTATAAATATCTAGAATCACTTTTGACAACTCATTACTTAACCAGTATAATAAATATAACGATATTTATATTTTATTTCATTAAATATATATAACGATTTAAATTAATATTATATATATTTATACGCGTATTATACATATATAGTTTTTATACTTTTACTATACTTTAACTTTACCTTTACTTTACTTTTACTTTACTTTAACTTTAATAATTCACTTTAATAATTCATACTTTAATAATTCACTTTAATAATTCAAAAATCTATTATAAATAGAATTCAATAGGTTTCATTATTTCATAGAAACTTGAAAATATATTTATCTAAACTCTCTCAATCGATTTACATATATATATATATATATATATATATATATATATATATATATATATATATATATATATATATATATATATATATATATATATATATATATATATATATATATATATATATATATATATATATATATATATATATATATATTTGCTCTGTATTATTTCAAGATATTATTAGTATACATAAAATATTACGACGGAGTGATGTCCGAGTGATTTCAAAATAGTTTTTTTGAATGAGTCGAAGCTAAGGAAATTATGGGTTATAGCTATGGAGGTGATGGGTATGGTTCATGGGTATGCTCGTGAGGTCAATCTAGTGTTTATCATCTCCGTTGCGTCTACGTACTGTCCTGCAATATTGAATCTCAATATTGATACGTGAGCACTCATAACTTAACTTTTATATATCAATAGTGTATCCCTGACTAGTGCTCGAGTATATAGGATTATGCATGCTTGTACATTCGATATTGTCCTTAGATAGGTTTGTTGAATCCTGAATTAGATACATATGCTACTGAGATAGGGTATATGATATGCATGTCATTGGAAAGCTAGCGAAAAATTAAGAACTTTTCATTTAGATATCGAATGGTTTCGATGAACGGATTAGAAGTTATAGTCAACTGAATTTTAGTATTATTGTTAAAATGATTATTATTACTATCGTCGTTATTATTTTAATAAAAATATCATTGTTATTATAAAATATCATTATTACTATTATGTTAGTATTATCATTTTATCATAATACCATTTTTAGTAAATATAAATATTGTTATAGAATAATAATAATTATTATTACAAAATAATACAACTTTTACTTATTATTATTATGATCAATATTATTTTATCAAATAAATAGGGGATACAAAGATATTTTTCACCACGCGTAATATAATTACATTAATAATACTTACCACTATAGTTTTACGATATTAAGTGAACTTTATAAATTTTACTACTTAAGATATATAAAAGTATATTTTATTATATATAAACGTTAATATAAATTTTTATTAATAAATGACTTTTATTATTATAAAATCTAATAAATATATTTAAATATATAAAACGACTATAGTTAAGTTATATAATAAACACGTATAAATTTTAGAAGTCATTTTGAGTCAAGTTGACTTTTGTTGACTTTTGCATATTAGTCTCGAGCATTAGGATTGTGGTACACTATGACTTGACCAAAAATTGTTAGACAAATATTGACCAACATATAAATATATATAATTAATATAGGTTCGTGAATCCGAGGCCAACCTTGCACTTGTTAAATGACGTTATATGTATTTTTACTACGAAATACAGTATGGTGAGTTTCATTTGCTCCCTTTTATATATATTTTTGGGACTGAGAATACATGCGCTGTTTTTATAAATATTTTACGAAATAGGAACAAGTACTAAAACTAATTCTACGTGGGTTTAAACCAGAAATATACCCTTAGCTTGGTAACATTAAACTACTTGTCTATGTACGGTAGGCGCTAATCCTAAAGATAGATCTATTGGGCCTAACAAACCCCATCCTCACTATGGGATGCTTTAGTACTTCGAGGTTATTTTAAACACACCTGATCTGGTGTACTTCAGAGGGTAAAACATGAACGTTAAGCCTTGTTACCGGGTGCCTACAACTTATAGAATACTTTTATACACTTGCGAGTGTACATATATTTATAAACGAAAATCTTGTGGTCTATTAATATATTGAAATGATTGTTATGATAAACCTATGAACACACCAACCTTTTGGTTGACACTTTAAAGCATGTTTATTCTCAGGTATTAAAGAAATCTTTCGCTGTGCATTAGCTCATTTTAAGGATATTACTTGGAGTCATTCATGGCATATTTTGAAAGACGTTGCATTCGAGACATTGAGTTCATCAAGATTATTATTATGTCAATTATAGTTGGATGTATTATCAAATGGTGTGCATGCCATCAACTTTCGTTGTAAAGAAAGTTTGTCTTTTAAAAACGAATGCAATGTTTGTAAAATGTATCATATAGAGGTCAAATACCTCGCGATGTAATCAACTATTATGAATCGTTTATAATATATATGAACGGGTCCTTTCATCTCGCTATTTGTTAATATATATATAATAACAAATCATTTTATGACTAAGTTAATATATATTTTCAACATTCATAAACACGTTTTAAATATACGTCACAAGTTATTCATATAATTAATATTCCAACTTATCATATATATTCAAATAAATATTTAAACTAATAAGTTTAATGTACGGTATCAAACAATTAATACATTGTTACGTTTTCAAGTTATAGTATATATATATATATATGTATCTATATATATATATAATTGTTCGTGAATCGTCAAGAACAACCGAAAGGTATTTGAATATATGAAAGTAGTTCAAAATTTTGAGATTCAGTTTTACAGACTTTGCTTATCGTGTCAGAAATGTTAATCATACAAAGATTAAGTTTAAATTTGGTCAGAAATTTTCGGGTCATCACAGTACCTACCCGTTAAAGAAATTTCGTCCCGAAATTTGAGTGAGGTCGTCATGACTAACAATAAAAATGTTTTCATGGCATATATGTGTTGATAAATAGAGTTTTATCACCGTTGAATAATATGGATAAAACAATCCGATTATTCGAAGCGTATGAGAGAAGTTATCGTAAATGAGTGAAATGAAGAATAGAGATTAGTCTTAACTCTTGACATGTTAACGATTGATTTCCGTAATTTAAGGAATAGAAAATCTTCATAATCTAAATAAGATTTGATTCTTCGGAAATTAAGGAGATTATGATCTTCTTTAATTAAATGCGTAATCTGCCTCGATTACTATGTCTGATATTTTACTATAAATTGACCTCTTCCATTTCATTTATTTTCACCACTCCTATAAGCTTCTTCCTTATTTCATACTTCCTAATAGATTTTGAAAATGCTTAATCCAGTTCTGATTCTTGATATTTTCTTGGCTATCGTATCCTTCATTCTTCTTTTTCATCTGCCACCAGAGGAGATTATTTTCTTCTACTATTACCTTGGGGTTATAGTGTTTTTCATTCTCCCGTATCTTTATATTGCTATACACATTGATATACACGGTTTGTAATTTCAGAGTTTTTATCGGACTTTTTATTCTCCATTATATTTCGGAGCTTCATGCTTTTATTTTTCCTTCCCGACTTCAAGTCAAGCGAATAATGGTCCAGAATTCGTAGGTATGGAGTTTTGGATGAATATAGTTAATGTTCTAAGAAGGTAATCGTAATGGCACGATCTTGATTTGTCAAATTACTAGAATATCCGGAAAGATAGAACTATCATGAAGATATGTTCTTAATATGTTTGGAGATTGGGTAGAATGTAAGAGTCGTGTAACATGGCACATGATGACGGTATGATCTGTGAACCTTTATCACGTTCCATTAGAAACTCAGCATGACTTACTGTAATATAATCACGTTGATCAAGTGTCATTATATTATACTAACTCACGCTTCAATTCCCAACATTACTTCAAACATCCATTTTTTTGAATTTTTCAGATTTTTGAAACTAAAATAGTTTCTTTCATGATGTAATACAGATAACGCAAAGAGATAAATGATTTCAGATAAGAATAGTTGTGAAAATATCTTCAGGAATATCGAAGATATTTATAATGAAAGATACGATGATATCTTAGAATTTCTATTATTGAAGGATGATGAAGAAGACTTGTTCATAAAGGTTTAGAGTCAGGAGCAAGGTATTCGTTAATGACTTCAGCAGACACTGAATCATTTGGATTCTTTGAAGGCAGGTTTAGTCTTTGTGATTTGTCCACAGCCTCCTTCATGGTTTGCTCAATTCGTTTTCCAGTACCAAATTTTCTCTTTTTCTGTGCTTTTCCAACACACTACTCTTTATCATCAAACTTTCGACTGTTAAAGTCGTTTACAGTTTTTGCTGCTTCATCAGTATTTTTCAAGATTTTGAGAACTAGTTTGTAGTTTAGGGTATTTTTCAGAAACTTCACATTCGAAGTCTGTAAGTCTTGAAGGTAAACGTTATATGTATATATATAACTGTTGGTGAAAAATTGCTACAAAATTCAAAATACTGATTTGCTAATTCCCAGTAGTTGGTATGATAATTGTTGTTACAAGTTGTATATGGGTACTTAATAGAGTTTCAATGAATAATTATCGTGATTTTTCGGAGAGGCTTAATGATCAATGTAGTTGTTGATAAGTTTACTGCTAATGTGGTGGAATATGAAAGGTTCCCCGGTAATAATAATGAAGGGGTAATCGTTATAATAAGGCTTATTCGAATGAACAATTGAAGGTGATTTGTCGGAGTGGTGACAAAACTGTCTATTTTGAAAAGGGATTGAAAAGTTATTTTAGCTAATAAATGCCAAAGGGTCTGACACGGATACATGTTAAACTATGACTTTGATTTCGAGGGTTTTTTCAGGTACAAGACTGCGGTAACATGTGGTTGGATCATCATCTTGATGATTCATTATTTGAAGTGTCTTCAGGAATTTCGAGGAATTTGAACATAGATTGTAATCGTTAATATTCATATGATGTTCTAGGAATTTGAATGATACAAATACTTTTCTGGGTTCTATGATGTTCTAGCACAGTTTTGAAGTCAAAGTATAGCTTCGAAAGATGTAGGAATCTAAGAATGATGTCTTTTGTTAAATCTTGACTTGGATTTTGATTTGTCAAAATCAAAATATGTAATTAAATTTAGATGAGGATGGTTGCTTTGATTTTTATAAAAGAATATATATTGTTGTGAAAGTAGTGAGTATAGTTGATGATTTGTTGAATCAGAATCGAAGAATGTAACATATTAATTGTGAATTTATATATCTCTCGGGTATTACCTACCCGTTAAAATATTCTCACCATTAACAGTTTGTACAAAAGAATTTTCTTAATTACAATCTTTATGAAAATATACCTACATATATATTTTCCTTAGATGTAATCATGGATTTAATGAGTTAACATAATATTAATCTCATCTGGTTTTCGACTAGGACTAGAATATATAATCTCTAAAACTTTTAGAAACTACATATTCTCTGCAAAATATTTCTTCAATGAAGTTATGAATCAATACTTCATCGTTTGTTGTTGTTGGTATTCCTTGGTATCTATGGTGCGTATGACGGTGATGTACGAGGTACAGATTGTGATGTTGAGGTGTGGGATGCGGATGTTGTTGTTGGTGGTGGTGATGGTACTGTTGGTGTTACTGATGGTGGTACTGTTGCTGTCGGTGCTGCTGCTGGTGCTTGTAACCTTTGCACCACATTCTCCAAAGCCACTACCCGAGCGCGAAGCTCGTTGACTTCTTCTATTACACCGGGGTGATTGTTGGTTCGGACGAGTGGACGAATAAGATCTAGAATTTGAGATGATATATAATCGTGACGAGACACTCTGAAAATGAGAGAGAAAATGGTGTCTCGAATAGGTTCGCCGGTAAGTGCTTCAGGTTCTTCGCCAAGAGGGCAATGTGGTGGATGGAAGGGATCACCCTCTTCTTGTCTCCAATGACTAAGCAGGCTACGAACCCATCCCCAATTCATCCAAAATAGGTGATGGCTGATTGGTTGATCCATTCCGGTTACACTGTCTTCGGAATTCAGGTGAATATCCATATCGGAATAGCTGTCGGAGTTTAAGAAATTTGAACTAGATACGGGATCCATCTTGTATAATTAGGGAGATGATTTTTGATATGAATTAGATTATAGAATTTAGTTTGGTATTCTTAAATACATAATTTACATATGTATATATAATACCAAATTCCATAAATCACGGAGAAATTTTCGGAAGGTGTCAGGAAAAGTTTACAGTAACAGATACGCTAAGATATGAATTTTTGTCTATACACTATTTATGCAATAAATGCAGGAAAACGTGTCAAGACTTAAGAATGATAAGCATATAATTTTCGACAAGAAATGATAAGCAAAACTTTTAACATGCAGACACGGTCGAAGTCCAGACTTACTAATGCATCTTAACAACTATCAGTTAGACACACTCATGCAAGAACTGGTTCGCTAGGACCAACGCTCTGATACCAACTGTGACGATCGCTCCAAATCCATATGGACGAACACATCATTCATCGATTTCATTGCGAGGTATTTGACCTCTAAATGATACATTTTGTAAACATTGCATTCTTTTGAAAAGGCACACCATAAATGAATATTTAAATCAAAGGTTTTCGATATCTGATGATTTCTACATATAGACAATCATCGTAAATAATAGTTTACAATAATACTTTCGTTGACAATGCAGTCAAAATAAGATACATGGTGATGATTTGGTGAATGCAACGTTTCCTTGAAAAATATGTCATGTAAGACTCCATGCACATAGCTTGTCTAACATATAAGCAAACAGCAGAAGAGTTCTAGGAAACCTGAGAATAAACATGCTAACAAGTGTCAACACAAAGGTTGGTGAGTTCATAGTTATAGTGTTGCACATAATCTGTATATAAAGGTGGATCACAAGATTTCAGTTGTTTCATCCAGAAACGTTTATCAAAATATTCTACGAAATTGAGTACCCTGGTAACTAAACTTAACGTATATATAATTTATACCCTTTGTATAATCATCTTAATAATACACGCAAACCAACGTGTACGCTTCTCAAATAGCATACGTCCGTTAAAAGGCTAGTGCTCTAGCTCGGACGGGGATATCAAGCCCTATGGATCCATATATTACTACTCGCACCCACCAGTTCTTATAACCGGCAGTTACTAGTTACCAAAGCTAAGGAATTTTCGGTTCAAACTCAGTATAGAATTTAGTATGTACTTGTGTCCATTGTTTAAAATAAAGTGCATGTATTCTCAGCCCAAAAATATATATTGCAAAAGCATTTAAAAAGGGAGCAAATGAAACTCACCTTAGCAGCATATAAAGTCGTTCACCAAAATGTGACTGAAAATCGAATTACCAAATAACCGTAGATCTCAACCTAGAGAACATATGTTGGTCAATAAATGTCTATCAAGCTAGGTCAGGTCATAGTGTATCACAATCCTAATGCTCGAGATCAACATACAAAAGTATATCAAAAGTCATTTCAAAAAGTCAATCTGACTTAATACTATAGTTGAATGATCATGGCAATCGAAACATTTTAACATTTCACATAGTTTCCCAATTCTTGTAAAATTAGACTATAGTTTTTATAAGGCTTTTAAACATGATAAAACAGTCAATTTTGACAATTGTTCAACAAAACGAGACGTGCCTTATTTAAGGATTCATTTACTCGGCCGGTAATATTTAAAAATCTAATTTATCAATCTTACAAACAAGTTGTTTAAATATCAATTGCAGATTCAAGAGCAATTTCAATTAATGTCAATCATAATTCAGTTGATCATATCTTTTAATTCGTTAACCGAAATTACGCGATTTCTAAATGAAAAGTTATTGATTTTTCGCCAGCTTTCTAAAAACATGCATATCATATACCTTTTATCAGTAATATATGTATTTAATTCGTGATTCATTATAAGCTGTTTAACGGCGAAATTTAGCATACAAGCATGCATAAACATATATACTCGAGCACTAGACATGTATACACTTTTAATATATAAAAGATAAGATATGAATGCTCACGTATCAATATTGTGATTCAATATTGCAGGAAAGTACGTAGACGCAACGGAGATGATAAATACTAGTTTGACTCACGAGCAAAACCCTTGAACAATACCCAAAACCTCCTTAGTAATAACCCATAGTTTTCTTAGCTCTATCCCGCTTGAAAACCCATTTTGAAAGTGACACGCTCATGACCTCGTCGTAGTATTTTAAGTGATATAATTAGTAATAATAATAATACTACTAATAATAATAAAATAAATAATAATAATCTTAATAATAATAATAATAATAATAATATTAATAATATTAATATAAATAATAAATAATAATAATATTACAGAGGGAATAGTATATGTGTAAACAAAACTCGAGCAGAAACTGGCCTTTTATAGGCAACTTTTTGGAATCTGATGCCCATGCGATCGCATGGGTTTTTAGTGTATTTTCCATGCGATCGCATGGCCGCCTGATCCAGCTCAAAATGTTTTTGTTTTCTTGTTTATCGACATATTATTATATAATATATATAATATATATAATTTAAATAATTAATTATGTATTATATTAAATTCATGTGCATAGTTGACTTGTAATTTTCGTTCCGATGACTCGTACGTTGTCACTCGACTTATGTCCCGGTTTCGGTTTCTCGAACGCATTTTCGTACGCTTAGAAAACTCGCAATTTACGTTTTGTGACTCGTACCTTTGTCAAAATATAGTCTTAAATTATCAATAAACTATATCATTCAAAGTGTATCTTAAACTTTCGAGTGTTTTGGTCATTTACTTCTATAAATCATTGTCTCGCTATTTGTTAATATATATATATATAATAACAAATCGTTTTATGACCAAGTTAATATATATTTTCAACATTCATAAACACGTTTTAAATATACATCGCAAGTTATTCATATAATTAATATTCCAACTTATCATATATATTCAAATAAATATTTAAACCAATAAGTTTAATGTACGGTATCAAACAATTAATACATTGTTACGTTTTCAAGTTATAGTATATATATATATATATATATATGTATCTATATACATATAATTGTTCGCGAATCGTCAAGAACAACCGAAAGGTATTTGAATATATGAAAGTAGTTCCAAAATTTTGAGATTCAGTTTTACAGACTTTGCTTATCGTGTCGGAAATGTTAATCATACAAAGATTAAGTTTAAATTTGGTCAGAAATTTCCGGGTCATCACACTTTCTCCCTACAAAGGCCGACGGTATCAAGTGCCAAAAGAGGAAAGCCAAAACTCAACTTTCAAATGTGGAGAATGGTGAAAGCTTAGAATGGATTAAAGTTAAATGTATGGGAAAGAGTTCTAGCATGCTTGTAGTATTTTGTCTCCAACTTAAGTTAATTAATCCATGTTTAACCTTAATGTAACACTAGCATAGAAGTGGGCTTGCTAGTCCATTAAGAAAGTAGGGTGGGCTTCCAAGTCCATGTCCATTAATAAAAGCCCAAGCCCAAGTAAGTATGCAACAATTAAATAAATAAAGCCCAAGTAATTAACTAGTAACATTAGTTAATTAAAAATGATTAATAATAATTAATCATGAACGTGAATAATATCCGAAATATTATTCGTGAAAAGCACGTGTGTCACAAAGACGAGCCGGGACAAAAAAGTCAATTACGATAACAAGTAAATGTATAAAAATACATTTATTAAAGCGCAAGCATTAATAATAAATATTATTAATAAAAGTTGGAAGATCCAGGGTCGTTACAGTACCCTCCTGTTAAAGAAAATTTTGTCCCGAATTTTTAAGCTGAGGGAGATGGAGGAGCTGGTAAAAGGTGAGGATACTTCTGCATCATTTGATCCTCTCGTTCCCAGGTAAACTCAGGTCCTCGTTTGGCATTCCATCGGACTCGGACGATTGGAATCTTGTTGTGTTTCAAAGTTTTGACCCCGCGGTCCATAATTTCGACAAGCTCTTCCACGAAGTGGAGTTTGTCATCAATTGTAAGTTCCTCCAATGGTATGACATGTTCCGGTTCAGCAAGACACTTCTTCAAATTCGATACATGAAAGTTAGAATGAACTAAGCTTAATTGAGTTGGAAGATCCAGACGGTAAGCAACGGGTCCAACACGATCCAAGATTTCAAAAGGACCAATGTATCGCGGGTTTAACTTTCCACGTTTTCCAAAACGGATTACACCTTTCCAAGGTGCGACTTTCAACATTACACGGTCACCCACGTTGAATTCGAAGTCTTTACGTTTAAGGTCGGCATAACTTTTTTGGCGATCGCGGGCCGTCTTGAGTCTCGCTTAAATTTGGACAATCTTCTCAGTTGTTTCATGGACTATCTCGGGTCCGGTTATTTGCGTTTCGCCTACCTCGGCCCAACAAATAGGAGATCGGCACTTGCGGCCATACAACGCTTCGAAAGGTGCAGCATTAATACTCGAATGATAACTGTTGTTGTAAGAGAATTTGGCTAGTGGAAAATGCCTTTCCCAAGCCTTTCTGAAATCAATGAGACACGCACGCAACATGTCTTCTAAAGTCTGAATCATGCATTCGCTTTGTCCGTCGATCTGCGGGTGATACGCAGTACTCATGTCGAGACGAGTCCCCAAGGCTTCTTGCAAAGAACGCCAAAATCTGGAAGCAAAACGGGGATCGCGATCTGAAATAATCGATAAGGGCACACCATGATGAGATACAACCTCTTTTATGTATAGTTGAGCGAGTCTCTCCATCGTATCCATTTCCTTCATGGCTAAGAAGTGTGCAGATTTGGTAAGACGGTCAACGATAACCCAGATGGTATCATATCCGCCCACCGTCTTTGGTAGTTTCGTAATGAAGTCCATTGTTATCCTTTTCCCACTTCTATTGCGGGATTTCCAGTTGTTGAAGTAACCCAGAAGGCCTCTGATGTTCGGCCTTAACTTACGAGCAAGTCAAACACTTCCCAACATAAGTTGCAACGTCCTTCTTAAGATTAGGCCAACAGTACTGTTCCTTAAGATCGTGGTACATTTTACCGGCTCCTGGGTGAATCGAATATCTCGACTTGTGGGCTTCATCTAGTATAAGGCTCCGTAGGTCTCCATAACGAGGTACGCAAATTCTTCCGGCATAGCATCGGAGTCCTGTCTCCTTAACTTCGAATCGAGAGACGAGAATGTTCAAATATTCATAAGATATATTCTCCTCCTTGAGAGCCTCATCTTGGGCTGCTCGGATCTGGCTATTGAGGTTCGAATGAATGGTGATGTTCAGTGCCCGAACACGAAGAGGTGCCATCCTCTCCTTTCGGCTCAAAGCGTCAGCTACAACATTGGCCTTGCCAGGGTGATAACGAAGTTCACAATCATAGTCGTTCAGTGTCTCGATCCATCGACGCTGTCTCATATTTAGTTGCTTCTGATCAAAGATGTGTTGGAGGCTTTTATGATCGGTGAAAATAGTGCTCTTTGTTCCATAAAGGTAGTGTCTCCACAGCTTTAATGCAAAGACAACGGCTCCAAGCTCAAGATCGTGAGTAGTGTAATTTCGCTCGTGAATCTTCAGTTGTCGGGAGGCGTAAGCGATAACCTTTGTGCGTTGCATCAGTACACAACCAAAACCACTTTTCGAAGCATCGCAATAAACGACGAAATTGTCACTGCCTTCAGGAAGTGATAAGATAGGTGCGGTGGTTAACTTCTTTTTCAAGGTTTGAAATGCTGATTCCTGTTCGGGTTCCCAAATGAACTTCTTCCCTTTGTGAGTCACCGCGGTCAAAGGACGCGTAATCAGAGAGAAACCTTCAATAAATCTTCGGTAGTAACCGGCGAGACCTAAAAATTGGCGGATATGAGTCAGAGTAGTGGGGGTTTCCCACTTGCTGATAGCTTCGATCTTTGCGGGATCAACTTTGATACCTTGATCGCTCACAATATGGCCCATAAATTGGACTTCCTTCAACCAAAACTCACACTTGGAGAATTTTGCATAAAGTTGCTCTTGTCTCAAGAGTTCCAACACTAGACGAAGATGTTGCTCGTGTTCTTCTTCGCTTTTGGAGTAGATGAGGATATCATCTATGAAGACGATAACGAACTTATCCAGGTATGGCTTGCATACACGATTCATGAGATCCATAAATACGGCAGGTGCGTTGGTTAAACCGAATGACATCACGAGAAACTCATAATGACCATAACAAGTTCTGAATGCAGTCTTCATCACGTCGCTCTCTTTCACCCTCAACTGGTGATAACCGGATCGCAAATCGATCTTAGAGTAAATGCTCGATCCTTGTAGTTGATCAAAAAGATCGTCAATTCGGGGAAGAGGATACTGATTCTTGATCGTCAATTTGTTGAGTTCACGGTAGTCGATACACATGCAGAATGATCCGTCCTTCTTCTTCACAAATAAAACAGGTGCGACCCAAGGCGAGAAACTTGGTTGGATAAATCCACGGTCAAGCAGTTCTTGTAATTGGCTCTGCAACTCTTGCATTTCAGAAGGTGCGAGTCGATAAGGTGCTCGAGCTACAGGTGCAGCCCCTGGCACTAAATCGATCTGAAACTCCACTGCTCTCGGTGGTGGTAATCCAGGCAATTCTTCCGGAAAGACATCGGAAAATTCGTTCACAATTCGTACGTCATCCACGCTCTTCACCTCGGTTTCTAACGTTTTCACATGTGCTAGAACAGCAAGACGTCCTTTCTTCATGATCTTTTGCGCTTTCATGCAACTAATGAGATTCAGTTTCGAGCTACATCTCTCTCCGTAAATAATAAGTGGCTCACCATCTCCGTGTGGTATACGAAGAGATTTATCTCCACAGATAATGTCAGCCCTTATCTTGGTCAACCAGTCCATACCGACAATAACATCAAAGCTTCTCAATTTAATGGGTATCAAGTCAATCTCAAAATCCACACCAGCTATGTTGATAATAGCTCCTCGGCCAATTTGGTCAACTTTCTCCAGTTTTCCATTGGCTACCCCGACAAGCATACTCTCCTTTAAAGGAACTAACGATCAATATATCTTAGAGCAAAAGTGTCTACATACATAACTCCTATCGGCACCCGTATCAAATAGGACAGAAGCTAATAGATTGTTGATAGTGAATATACCTGTAATGAAGTCGGGGTTCTCACGGGCATCCCTTGCGTTTACATTGAAAGCTTTGCCACGCGGTGGTCCATCGTCCTTTCGCTTGTTGGGACACTCATTTTTGAAGTGGCCCTGTTGTCCGCATTCATAGAACTTTCTCGGTCCAGTAGGGTTTGTCTTCACATTCAGGGTGGTGATCTTGCAGTCTTTGCCAATATGCCCAGTCCTTTTACATTTTTTGCAGACCACGTTGCAGTACCCGGTGTGATGCTTGTAGCATCTCTTGCACTGCGGCAGACTACCCTTGTAGTTAGAGTTCGAGCTAGTGTTCGGATTGGGGTTCCTCCCATCGTTGTGCCTCTTAGCAGGGTTTTGTTCAAAGACCCTCCCATTGTTGTTGTCCCACTTACGCTTCTCACTACTACCCAATTCGGATTTCCCCTTTTCTAGTTCTTTGCTTGTGATTTGGTTCATCAGGGTATGCGCCATGCGCATAGCTTCCGGGATGTCAGCTGGTTTTGAAGAGGTGACATTTTCTTGGATGGACTTGGGAAGTCCCCACAAATACAGTTCCATGCGCTTAAATTCCGGGGTAACCATCGTGGGACACATCAGAGCTAATTCCAGGTACCTACGGTTATAACCATCGAGATCGGTTCCCACAACCTTCAAATCCCAGAACTCAGCCTCCATTTTTTGTATCTCTATCCTGGGGCAATACTCTTCAATCATGGCCCCCTTAAATTCCTCCCACGGGGTAGCATACGCCTCATCAGTACCCTTAGCTTGAGCAAGTGTGTTCCACCAAGTTAGAGCGCCGTCCGATAGTGTACAGGAGGCATACTTAGTTTTGTTCATTTCTGAACAGTTGCTTACACGGAACACAGCTTCTAATTTGGGGCTTGCAGCTTTGGAATTCCTTGTATGTGCACCCGTTATGATTGTGCTAGATAACCGGTGGAGCTTGGGGGTTCATTTCCGCTATAGCTGAGGCTACCCGTTCGGTTATCATTTCTTCGATCTGTGCTGCTGTGGGCGTTGATCTTCCGTTGGCCATTGATCTTCTAAACAAAAATTTTGACTCAAGTCAAAATCCAGCATTCAAATAATAATAATACAGTATATGGTAACCAACATGGAATCAACACAACACATGCTAATTAAGTAACGCAAATAGATTCAGATACCACAAAATCATCATACAATAACATAAATGGAACATCTTACAAAAATTAAACAACCCAAATTTCCATTCATTAATAAAAAGTTGCATACATCCGCATAAGGTTCGTACAATACATTAGAAAAACATGAAACTACAAACGGGATTACATAAAGAAACCTAATACAAAAGCCCTATGGTGACGGTGGGTAAAGGATGTCCATTATGTGGGACATCTGGTCCTCGAGCTCAGTTATCTGAGCACGGAGGGTATCCACCTCCCTTGTCAGTTCCTCGACAGAGGGAGAGGCTGATGGAGCAGGCGGTGCTGATGGTGCAGGTGGTGCCAGTGGTGCAGATGATGCTGGTGGTGCAGACGGTCCAGCACCAGAAGTAGATGCTACGTAACGGGGAGCCTTACGTATGAATGGATCAGTAGGATACGGTACAAGTCGCTTACGGGCGGTAACTCTAACCTTCAGTCCATGTGCGTTAACGAACGACCTACCTCCGTTAACCCCTGGAGACTAGTGTATAAGTAACAAAATAAAATAAAAAATTTGAACTCCCTTTCTCCCTACAAAGGCCGACGGTATCAAGTGCCAAAAGAGGAAAGCCAAAACTCAACTTTCAAATGTGGGAGAATGGTGAAAGCTTAGAATGGATTAAAGTTAAATGTATGAGAAAGAGTTCTAGCATGCTTGTAGTATTTTGTCTCCAACTTAAGTTAATTAATCCATGTTTAATCTTAATGTAACACTAGCATAAAAGTGGGCTTACTAGTCCATTAAGAAAGTAGGGTGGGCTTCCAAGTCCATGTCCATTAATAAAAGCCCAAGCCCAAGTAAGTATGCAACAATTAAATAAATAAAGCCCAAGTAATTAACTAGTAACATTAGTTAATTAAAAATGATTAATAATAATTAATCATGAACGTGAATAATATCCGAAATATTATTCGTGAAAAACACGTGTGTCACAAAGACGAGTCGGGACATGTAAAGTCAATTACGATAACAAGTAAATGTATAAAAATACATTTATTAAAGCGCAAGCATTAATAATAAATATTATTAATAAAAGTTGGAAAATCCAGGGTCGTTACAATGATGCTTGTTACGTGAGATGTGTAGCATACAATGTATAGGCAAACCCTAATTCTAGAACCGTCTAAGATTGTGATAATCCTGTCCATAACAAACTACCCCGAATCTCGGTTGTAATTATGGAAAAGATATCGACTTGATGACCAAGTAACCGCCGTACCAGGAACAAAGGCATTCGATACATCACCGCATGCTGCATACCGCATACAAAGTACACGCATACGCATGCTAGCGAGCGCCCACATACGTATAGAATGCGCATGCGGGTTGCGGTATCATTACTATTTTTAATTACACTTGTTACGTCACTGACAATACCCCACCTCATCACTCAAAAGTTCTAAAAATGTCTTAACTACAACAAATTGTCTCAAGTAGCTCGATAATAGCTCGATTCATTTACACAAACTTTCATAAATATTACGTGGCATAAATAAGATGTAGTAACAAAAAGGCAATGGGTCCACACGGTCCCACATTTCTCCGTAGCTACCTTTTTTACATTTCTCACTCACCTCCTTCATACTTTCATTTTTTGAAAGTTCAAAATTACACACAAACACACACACACACACTCACTCTCTCTCTCTCTCTCTCTCTCTCTCTCTCTCTCTCTCTCTCTCTCTCTCTCTCTCTCTCTCTCTCTCTCTCAGACACACACACACAACACACACTCTGATACTGTAAACTCTCTGAGTCTCTGATCTGTAAAATTGTTCAGAGAACGTTCAATGTAAAACCCTCTCTCTTAGAACTTTTTTTTTTCTTTTTACATTTTCTCAATTTTTTATGAAATTAACCGTATACTTTATGTTTTTGCTCGATGTAGGTGAACTATAATGTATGTATACGTTGCTGCGAAGATGAAATGAGCTGAACAACACTAATTAATTATTTATTAGTTGAATTGAATTTTACAGTTCTTCCATTTCCCGAGCTTTAAAAACAGATAAAAAAAAAGTTTGTTCTGTTGAAAATGGAGATAGATAAGAGGGGAAAAAACAAATTACCTTGCCTTTTTGGAGGTCAATCTCTTTCTAAATATGTGTACGTATAGATTTATATATATGATTAATGTTTGTATATGTGTGTATCTCTGAGGTTTGTTAGGTTGTTGTGAAAATTTGAGCAGTTAAACTGAATAATTTGATGTTTATTTTAGGTGGAGATGAGAATATAATTGAGTAACAATATAAATATTAAATATAAATTTTTGAAAAATGAATTGTTAAAAATAAGTTAAATAACTCATACCAGAACAAGATTTAAACCCTATATCTTGCTCTGCTATCTTGTTTCTCATCAGTATATCTAATTAATTTATATCAGCTTAATTGAAGTGAGAATTAGGTTTTGATTATTCATAATTTCATGATTGAAATTATTTGATATGATTTATTTGAGTGAGTTGATTTGTTCAGTTTTATAAGGTATTGAATGTAAACATGATGAATATGCAGATTGAGCATGGTTTTAGCTAATCCAAATGTTTAAATTGTTGTTTGTGAAATTGTGAGTATTTAGCGTCTTCGATTTTGCCTTAGGGAAGGTTCTACTTTAGACTAAACTAGTTGCTTTTTTACTTAATGCTACCTACTTTTCTATTTGGATTCAATGCTTTTCTATTTGATGATAAATTGTGAGTTGTGCAGTTGAGCTAACTTCAACAACTTTTCAGGGAATGGAGAAAACGCAAATCGAAAAACTGTTCAACCGAGGTCTCCAAGTAATGGTTTCACTGAGCAGAAATTGGTGCATATCTAAGCTTTAACTTCATTTTAACATGCTTTCTATTAATGTCATCATATTATTCTACATTCTCTTATTATCTGCAATATCTTATTTATATAAGAAAAGTTAAGAGTGACGAAACCGATATGGTGATTGTAGTTCACAATTGAAGCCGGGCAAACGTCTTCCAAACAAGTTTACGGGATCCCAATAAAGGCGTTGTTAGCTAAAGAAATGTTGGATGAAACTTTAGCCAAAAAAGGGTCTCCGAGTCTTATAGCCAAGTTAATGGGTCTAGATGGACTGCCGTCCCCCCAGCCTGTACACAAGCAATATAAAAAGTCAGCAGTCAACTCTCACAAGAGCAATAGCAAAAGTAATGAGAGTTATCAGTTAGATATGAAGACGAGTATAGAGCAGCAAGATTTCAAAGATGTTTATGAAGATCCAGAAGCATCACATGTTGTAAATCATCTATATTCTTCACCTTCGTTCAGCGCAAGACGAAGATCCACGAAGCATGATTTAGGTTACATCCAAGAAAGATATGATGAGATTCTTTGTGAGTCCGTTGCAATTAAAACGAAACTTGAAAGGGTAGCCTCCAACTCGGACTTGATGTCGAGTTACCTGCACCAGGTTCAGCAAGATATTTCATTTGTTTCTCCCTACCAAATAACGATTTTAAAACCATCAAATTATGTTAGATACAGGCACCATGACAAAGGGTTGAAAGAGGATAAAGAAACCTCTAAGTTCCACGTTCACGTGTCTCATAAAAAAAATGAGAACGATCATTTAGGATATTCGTGTCACACTACTAGTAACACTCGTAGATCATCTAGATATCGTGTAGAAAGGAACAATAAAGTTGAAATTTCCCCAACAAGGATTGTAGTTCTTAAGCCAAATCTTGCAAAAATCTCCGGCGATCATTTTTTTGTACATTCTCCCGATGAACGTGGGAAGAATATAGAATCGCGTGAGGTTAAGTCATCTAGGCACAAGTCGAAAGAAGCTAGAGAGATTGCAAGGCAAATTACTAGTCAAATGAAAGAGAGATTTGCAAATGGGAATGTTAGCCTGTTTGGTTCGGGTTATAGTGAATCAGAAATGGAGGTTTCTTCCAGAAGTTCGTTTTACCGAGTTGACCGGCCCAGACGTTCGTCATCTAACATGTCTGAATCTGATGTGATTCGTGAAGCAAAGAAACGAATGTCACGTAGGTGGAAAACTCATGGATATAAAGATGTGGGAATGGTTGGCAAAAACAGCAGCACACTTGAAGAAATGCTTTCTGTACCTAACAATGTAGTGGGCCCGGTTCGGACCAACGATGAACATTTTAGAAGAACATCACGATCAACATCTCTCGCTCCATCCCTTCGGAACCTAAATCAAAAGGAAACTAACTACCAAGAAGCTCATGCTGATGAGAAGGTAATGATCGAGTCCCTACAACGAGGGAAGAATAAGGCGTTGAAGGGTAATTATGTTCAAAGAGAAGATTCAAGATCCAGAAATTCAAGATACAGTAAAAGATGTCAGTCCTCTCAATATTGCAATACATGTTGTAGTCCCGAGATCGATAATATCTTAAGAGAAAGACGTTCCAACTTAGTGGATCTTGATGAGCTACTGATTTCTGATGTTCATGCTGCTACCAAAAGTGCAGATTCTGTTGATGAAGATAGCTCAAATTCACAGGTTCACTAAATTAATACCCTGGATTTCTATAATTGCTATTAACTGTTGGTATTTCATTGTTTACAATTTATAATTGATACCACAGATGCTAAAAATGTATGAACATAATCGAATTTCAATTTGATGTGTGCTTATATGTGTGATTTTTGTTTTCCATTTCAAAAAGTTGAAGTCTTTTGGTGTTGTAGGAACAATCTACTGCAATCTCACAGGGTACTGTTTCCGTTCAGTTGTCTGGACCTGATCTTGAGCCTGAGTCGTCTGAAGGTTCGAAGGAGGTTGAGGTTGATCAACATGGTCGTATTTCGGTGTCGGAAATTTGTACTACAGAAGATGTATCATCTGGGTTTGATTGTCTTGATAGAGTCAGTTCTCAACTTCATGGTATGTAGTTTTAAACTTCTAATCTAATTCATATTTATAACACTGTAATTATTGTAATACTTTTTATATTCATCATGGTTGCAAACGCCGGTCGCGACGGCCGTTGTGGTGGTTTGTGACTAGCCCGTCCCGTTTCGCCTAAAAACATCTAATTAGTCGGTCAATGCTAAAAAGTCAAGTTAAAGTCGGTCAAAACTCGACTTTTTGTCTGGCCTTGTTCTAGTGTAAATGAAAATGCCAAGTCCACTTAAAAATTAGTTGAAAAACACCGACTTACATAGAGATAAATTTATAAATATACTTGCACTATAATTATAATTATAATTATTAAAATTAAAATAAAAATTATAGAAAACATTATAGAAACCTAGTATAAATTATTTAAACGAAGACCACATCATCTTATTTGTAAATCATATAAGACAAGATAGGTAGATATAAGACAAGATAGGTAGATAGTAAGAGGTAAGACCATCTTTATCCCTGAAGGGCGTTTTGGCGTGTTGCTGGGTGGGGGTGGGGTGCTTGATGAGCGTGCTGCCAGACCGGTGTGTAATGGGGTGGAGTGTTAAGTGGCGTGTTGGGTGATGTGTTAAAATCTGATTGGAAGTTGGGTGAAATAGTGGATAAAAAATAATAAACAAATAAAAACTGACCAATTAAAAACAAGCAAAAATGGAACATGCTGGTTTCCTTCCCGTGCACTTGGCACGCACGCCGTGTTAGGAATTTATGGACCCAACAACGATCACCAATCAATAGATTGTCATCCCACAAACGACAAACGGGCAAAATAAATGCAAGAAAAGTAAAAGACACAAGAATTTACGTGGTTATATGCAATCGGTATGATTGCTTTAGTCCACGGGCAACTAGAGAGCTTTTTTTTTTTTTTTTATTGATTTTCGTACATCGGGTTACAGAATACAAAGGGTATATTTATAGTGCTAATCAAAATTAAGAAACAAATCAAATAACTTGCTGGCCACGAACAATGTCGCGTTTCGCGACACCCCATCGCGTTACGCGATGAACTGCATCCACACGCGACAACCTTGATCAAAACGCGATAGTCATCAAGCCCTGATTACTGATTGATATGTCGCGTTCCAGCTCCACATGTCGCGTTCTAAACCGCCCCGTTTCGCGACAAACCATGCCCGAACGCGACCTGGTACCTGTTTCTCTGTTTTGATCTTCTTTGCACATCCAACAATCTCCCACTCAAAGGAGAGCAAAACCCAGAAATCTCGCCAACCCAAAAAAAACCAACCATTTCAACCAAGAACGTCGAACCACCTTTCATACCGCCAATCAAACATGGGACACGCAAACTCAACATCGCTGGAAGAGCAGACTTTCGATACAAGGTCTTCAACATTACTTGTCGAAATCAAAACCAATAACCCTTAGAGCTCTCTAGTTGCCGTCTTCTTTCATCAAGTAACAAGAAGACCAGTTGAAGCTATGCAAAGCTTCAACTTTCCGATCGTAACCACCTTAGTACACATATTAGCAGGATTCTCCGTACCAGGAATTTTCTTAACAACTAAAGTACCATCTTCAATAAGTTCACGAATTTTATGATACCTTAGCTTTATGTGTTTCGTACGACCATGAAACACCGGGTTCTTCACCAAATGAATAGCACTTTGATTATCACAGTGCAAGACATAGTCTTGTTGAACTCGTCCCAACTCAAACATAAAATTCTTCAGCCATACAAGTTCTTTGCATGCTTCTGCTGCTGCCATACACTCAGCCTCCGTTGTTGACAGCGCAACACAACTTTGAAGCTTGGACATCCAACTAACCGCCGTCTTACCAACCGTGAAAACATACCCCGTAGTGCTTCTTCCCGAATCGTCACAACCACCCAAATCAGCATCAACGTACCCTCTCAAAATGGAATCACTTTTAGTGAATTGCAACCCCATTTTAGAAGTACCTTTCAAGTAGCGCAAAAGCCACTTTATACCTTCCCAATGCTCTTTACCCGGATTCGACATAAAACGACTCACAACTCCCACTGCATAAGCTATGTCGGGTCTTGAACAAATCATTGCATACATAATACTACCTACTGCCGACGCATACGGAATTTGAGCCATCTCCTCTTTGTCTACTTCTGTTGTAGGTGCTTGACTTTTTGTTAACTTTAAGGTACCGCCTAAAGGCACGGATCTTGCCTTTGAATCACCCATGTTGAACCGCTCTAACACTTTCTCGATATTCTTGGTTTGAGACAAAGTTAAAGTACCTTCAACCCGATTCCTTTCAATACTCATCCCGAGTATCCATTTAGCAGCCCCTAAGTCTTTCATCTCGAATGCGTGAGACAACTTTCTCTTCAACCTGTTGATCTCTAACATGTCCGAACCTGCAATCAACATGTCATCAACATAAAGCAACAATATAATATAGGAGGACTTGAATTTCTTCAAGTAGCAACAATGATCCGACTCGCTCCTTGTAAAACCACTCCTTGTCATAAATTCATCAAACTTCAAGTACCATTGCCGTGGTGCTTGTTTTAACCCATACAGACTTTTCTTTAATTTGCAAACCCATCTCTCTTTACCAACTACCTCGAAGCCCTTTGGTTGCACCATATAAATCTCCTCTTTAAGATCCCCATGTAAAAATGCGGTCTTTACATCTAATTGTTCTAGATGTAAGTCATCAGCAGCAACAATACTCAAAACCAAGCGAATAGTAGTCATCTTCACAACCGGAGAAAAGATCTCATTATAATCAACTCCTTCTCTTTGTTGAAACCCCTTAACTACCAACCGAGCTTTGTACCGCTTTTTCCCGTTCAACTCATCTTTGACCCGAAAGACCCATTTACTGTGCAATGCCTTTTTCATTGGAGGTAATTTCACTAAAGACCATGTCTTATTCTTGATAAGTGACCCCATTTCTTCTTTCATAGCAAGCTCCCACTGTATGGATTCTTTAGATTGTCTTGCTTCAAAATAACTCTCGGGTTCACCATTTTTGGTATAGAGCAAATAGTTTGCCGATGGAGAAAACCTAACAGTAGGTTTGGGCGTTCTACTAGAGCGTCTCAATGGTGGAGTAACGGGTGGTGGTGATCGAGTTAAGTCACCATCGTCCCCACCAATAGAGCTCTCATCATTTTCGGAGCTAGCACCACTCTCCGAATCATCTCCATCACTTTGATCCTCACCGTCAATTGGCAATTCAATAGTTCCCGAACTCCCACTAGAATTCTGTATTCACATTAACAAACTTATTAAGCATAACCGGACTATGACTAGAATTAACCGTTACCTTGGTGTCATACAACGAGCTTTCATCAAAAGTAACATCTCTATTACGAATCACCTTCCTTGCCTCATTGTCCCAACAGCTATAACCCATGTCATCCAACCCATACCCGATAAAAGTACACTTTCTTGATTTTGCTTCAAGCTTGTCTTTGTCAATGTCTTTGGTTTTCACATACACATTACAACCGAAAACCCTTAAGTGAGCCAAACTCACCTTTTTACCGGTCCACTCTTCCTCTGGAATTCGAAACTCTAACGGTGTTGAGGGTCCCCTGTTAATCAAATAAGCTGCCGTGTTCACGGCATCTGCCCAAAACATCTTTGGTAGACCCGTATGTAACCGCATACTCCTAGCCCGCTCATTGAGCGTCCGGTTCATGCGTTCGGCAACCCCATTGTGCTGTGGTGTTTCCGGAACAGTTTTCAACATACGAATACTATGTTCCGCACAATAGTCTTTAAATTCTTTACTGCTGTATTCTCCTCCATTGTCAGATTTCAAGCACTTAACTTTCAAGTTAGTCTCGTTTTCAACAGCAGCTCTCCACACTTTAAAAGTAGAAAACACATCAGATTTAACTTTGAGAAAGTAAACCCATACCTTTCTTGTGGAGTCATCAATGAAGGTGACATAGTAGCGGGAACCACCATGCGACTCAACCGTTGTAGGTCCATAGACATCGGAATGAACAAGTTCAAGCTTCTCCTTCTTTGGCGCAATTCCTGATTTCCCGAATGATACCTTCTTTTGTTTCCCCATAGTACATGGCTCATAAAACCTGATATCCACTTTCTTCAAACCCGGAATCTTCCCATTAGAAACTAGCAACTTCATCCCCTTCTCACTCATATGCCCTAGTCTTCGGTGCCATAGAGTAGAATCGGCCCCTACATTACTCGTCACATTAACCTCATCATCATCGAACACCTCGACCATGTATAAAGTTCCCCTTTTATGTCCCGATGCCACGACTTGACCATCCTTTAGAACACGCCATTTGCGATCACCGAAGGTAGTATGATTACCTTCTTCATCCAAATGACCTATAGAGATAAGCTTCCTTTTCAAATCCGGAATATACCTCACATCTTTCAAAGTCCAATTGGAACCATTGGATGTCTTCAATATCACATCTCCAATGCCTCTTATGTCTAAGCGTTTGTCATCCGCCAATCTCACCTTCCCCCGATACGCCTTAAAATTCTTCATCATCTCCTTACTAGGATTAGCATGGAATGATGCACCTGAATCCATGATCCAAGCTTCAACCGAATTTTCAACACAACACACCAAGGCGTCATCCGTATCCTCGGAAGTGAAGTTCACCCTAGCTTTATCCACCTTTGGATTCTTACATTGAGTGCTAAAGTGACCCTTTTGATTGCAATTCCAACAAACCGCAGATTCTCGGTCCTTAGAGTTAAACCTCTTTTTGAATTTCTTACCCTTCTTCGTACCCTTATCGTTCTTCCTGCCCCTGTCGGTATTTAAGAGCGAACCCGATGATTCCCCGGAATTCCTCCTACGAGTTTCTTCCCCTAGAATCAAATCCTGGATCCCCTCAAGCTTGAGCTTAGTGGTTCCTGTGGAACTACTAACTGCGGTAACTGTACCCGACCAACTTTCAGGCAAAGACGAAAGCAAAATCAGTGCCTGAAGTTCATCATCAAACACAATCTCCACCGAGGCCAATCTTGTAATGAGATTGTTAAAATCATTGATATGATCTGCAGCACACGCACCTTCTTTCATCTTTTGGTTGAACAATTGACGCATGAGAAAAACCTTATTAGCGGCGTTAGGTTTTTCATACATGTTTGTAAGTGCCTTTAAGCACCCAAACGTAGTCTTCTTGTTAATAACGTTATATGCAACGTTTTTTGCAAGAGACATCCTAACCGCTCCTAAAGCTTGGCGATCTACGAGATCCCAATCTTCTTGTTTAACGCTATCCGGCTTCTTCTCTTCAAGTGGTAAGTGTAATTTTTTCTGGTACAAATAGTCTTCTATTTGCATCTTCCAAAATCCAAAATCTTTCCCATCGAACCGATCAATCCTAAACTTTCCTTCGTCCGCCATCGCGCCCAATACGAACCTTGTGCTCTAGATACCAGTTGTTAGGAATTTATGGACCCAACAACGATCACCAATCAATAGATTGTGATCCCACAAACGACAAACGGACAAAATAAATGCAAGAAAAGTAAAAGGCACAAGAATTTACGTGGTTATATGCAATCGGTATGATTGCTTTAGTCCACGGGCAACTAGAGAGCTTTTTTTTATATTGATTTTCGTACATCGGGTTACAGAATACAAAGAGTATATTTATAGTGCTAATCAAAATTAGGAAACAAATCAAATAACTTGCTGGCCACGAACAATGTCGCGTTTCGCGACACCCCATCGCGTTACGCGATGAACTGCATCCACACGCGACAACCTTGATCAAAACGCGATAGTCATCAAGCCCTGATTACTGATTGATATGTCGCGTTCCAGCTCCACATGTCGCGTTCCAAACCGTCGCGTTTCGCGACAAACCATGCCCGAACGCGACCTGGTACCTGTTTCTCTGTTTTGATCTTCTTTGCACATCCAACACGCCGCTAGCACACACTCCAACACGCCTCATACTCCATGTGTTGGAGGCGTGTTGGAGCACACACCCCTCAACACGCTTCCGTTAAAGTGGGTCTAAACTTTAAAGTTGATAAAAAGTTCAGTGTGATAATTAATGACGTTTCTTAAACTGCGTGTTTTTTTCTCTATAAACATTTAAATTGGGATGGAGTATATGTTTATTTAAAAGTCAATGTTAGTCAACATCCATAAAAAATGATTGTGTTTCTCTACATTTTCAGAGCTCAGAAAACAGCTATTTATGTTAAAGATGGAGTCAGTATCAACTTATGATAGCCCAAATGACGAAGAAAACGAACCAGGGTCATCCTTTACAGTAACCGAGTCAGACAACTGGGAATCTACTTACATAACCGATTTCCTACAAAATTCTGGTTTCTACAATTACGACCCGCATACATTCATGACTACATGGTATTCAGAATGTCCCAAAGATCCGTGGTTATTTGATCAACTTGAAAAGATATACTCGCAAGATTCAACTGTCTCAAGATCCGACAGACGGTTGTTTCATGATCGTATAAATGAGGCGTTATTTGCTATTTACAAGACCGTGTTATCTTGCCTGTGGGTCAATCCGGGTCAAAGAGGTATCCAGGTGGCGTTGACTGAGATTGGATTTGAAGGTCAGTTGCAGAAGGTGTTAGTGAAGCAAGAAAATGAAGCGAGCGAGGTTTTTGAGGAAATATATGTTGACCAGGATCTAGATTGGCTGCAACCAGTGAAAGAAATCGATGCTGTTGGTAATCAAATTGCGGACGAGATAGTTATTGAGTTAGTAGTAGAATTTGTAACTGGATAGTCTTAGGTTGTAAGCATATAATGGAGGGAAAATTGGGAACACTCGAATAAGTGATCCGTTACAAAATATTAACTTGATAATTTTGTAAGGATACTAAAATGCTTTGCTGTTTGTGAGTTGTGATCGAAGCATGCAACAAAGTATGTAAACAAGTGCAGCAAAAACAAATGAGGAATTTTAGTTGTTTTTATTTCTCTCTCTTTAAATGTATATTATTGGATACAAGAAAAGAGGCATATCCTCAAACTCTTTCATTCACTCCCTATTTATACAAGAAAGTTAATGAAGCCAAAATAACCCATGTGCCCACTACTGCCATGCACCAGAATGTGGGCAACGTCATTTTTTGTTTCAGTTGAGAAAATCATGCATGATCAAAAGATCCCTCTTGACTCTCCCAACTAGCCTTGATTCTCGGAGATGGGTAGCTGACCACGCTAACCGGATCAATAAGAAACCGAATTTAGTTGATAAACGAGTTTGGTGTTTATGTGGTTAAAAATTGTATGATGTCGTAACTGATTATCGTGATGCTATTTTGGGTTTCACATTTGATGATGATCATACTATACGATTTTGTAAAAGAAGCTAGCCTTTATGATTGAAGCTTGAGCTTGATTTTAGAGCTTAAAAAACATGGTCAGTCCATAAAGTGCATTCCTATACATTCATACGATCAGATCATTATCATAAATGTATAGTCCATTTTCTCTAAATCAAATCTTCAACATCACTCATTAGTAACCTCAGTTGAGTAGTTATTATCTTCTTGATTATAATTAAAATGAATAATATAGAAGGATATATAAATCATAGATCACAGTACTTAACAAACCGACCTTAGCTCAGTTGGTAGAGCGGAGGACTGTAGTGGTTCACAGATATCCTTAGGTCGCTGGTTCGAATCCGGCAGGTCGGAAATCTTTTTAATTTATACTTAAAAGGGTTTGGCTAAGAAATTTTAGTGGACGCTTTCCTTATTCATGAAATTTTCCCCTTTATAAGTATATTCATTTAAAGTCACGCTTTAACAAAACCTATAATATTAATAACAAGCTGGAAAAATGAAACAACGAATGAACGAATAGCATAGGTAGAGAAGGCCCAAGAAAACGCCCGTCTTTTGGCCCATTAAGCTAAAAATGAAATTATAATAAAATTATAATGTTACTAACGATTAAGTAACGAATGAATATGCTTATAGTATAAAAAGACTTGTCGGTGACATTAATTTAACTTGCAAAAATTAATCGAAGAGCAATAACGTAGTTGATGGTGTCGCTATGATCGACAAACTCGGTTTGTTGAAGATGTTGCTTAGGTCGTAAAAGTTGGTGATGTTGCGGATAAAAAGAGAGTCTCTTCGTCGTTGGGTCTTCTTTGGAGAATTTGTTTTCTTCAAGATCTGGCAAATCAATTAGTTTTGCTAAAAGCCTAAAATGAAGGGGAAGCTTATTAAACCTATTTCAAAAAATAAAAAAATAGTATCGCTATGTAGAAGTTTAGCTTGTATATAAATGGTTTCGGCGATGACGGCAATGCACACTCCGGTTTCACTGCTTTTGTTGATGCTCTTTGTTTGGTTCTCTTTGTTTTGATTTGGCGAGTGATTTTGATGAAAGTCCATATTTGTTTTTGATGAAAAAGTTCTAATGTTCTTTCTGTTCGAGTTATCGGGAAGAAAGTAATCCAAACTCATACTATTTTCCGTAAATACTTCTTTTTATTTTTAATATATTTTATTTTTTTAAAGGTAAAACACAAATTAGCCTATTCATACTACGATCATTGTAAAAACCACATTTTTTGGGAAGAGTAAATTTTATAGAATACCTAACAAACTATGGAGTATAGCCCGCAAATTAGAGTAAGAGCTTGATATATTGACCAATAATATGAATAATTGAACTAAATGTAGAACTTAACACACATCTCAAATAATCTGAATGAAAAACCTAATACATTTATTCATAGTTACATACATACTTACATACACTTCTTTTTCCTTAAAAAAGAAAAGTATTAAAGCAAGAATTGACTCTGACTTTGAAAAAAACAAAAATAAGAAAAAATTACGCCGTTGTTACCTGTGTTTTGTTTACATTTTTTTAACAACACCTAAACTTAATTTTTTTTGTATAGTTGGTACCTATTCTTTGCCTAATTTTCGTGATTGGTACCCCAACCTAACTTTCGTTAAGTTTAATGTTAACCCCTCACATGTGCCACACATGTGAGGGCATATTCGTCCCTTTAAATAAATTAGTCCATATAAAAATTATATGAATATGAATTGAAACCATCGTTCTAATAGTGTATGTAAAGGAACAATTCGTGATTGATTTATAATTTGTTAATTTACACAACACCAACTTCTAATAGAGTATGTAAACACATAATCAAAATAAACCAACTATATAAAAAAGGGTATAACTAATAACTTATATCACAGTTGATGGCAACTAAAACCCCATATATTGGAGTCGGTGTGTAGTTTGACACATGCTAAGGCTATTATCTGCTGAGAATTAAGAACATTCACAATCGCTACTAGAAATAAGCCCACTTTAACTACTGCACATAATCAATCAACAAAACCAGTTCTACAAAATTGAAGATTATGGCATATCGCCGACAACACCTTCAAAATATCACCAAGATCGAAAGCTTATATACTAAAAATCTAAAATAAATAAATAAATAAATAAATAAATAAAAACAAAAACAGAAAACCTACTAATTAGAATGTTAACATATACCCACAAGTCAAAAGACCATTATCTTCAATTAGAATAGATGACTGTTACCTCGAATTGTGAAGTAGGTTTCACACTTTTGAATCGTTGATGCTCCAAACCTAATATCTTCTGATGAGATGAGGCAAAACCGTCCACCTTCATAATGTTCCTTCGAAAATTTTGGTCAATAACTGTGCTCCACGTTCTGAACAAACCGCGCCCAAATTGAGTTTTCGTACCAAATTTTACCATCCCAACGTTTTCTGAAAAGTTCCAAGTTCAAGTCTTATTACCACTCAATTTGGTTTATAAACTTAATACTACGTAATAAACAGTTCTATATTTGATTTGATTCCAGATTGACCATTAAGTTGGTACCTGTGATCTGTTTAAATTATTTGAAGGGACAAATTTGCCCTCACATGCGTGGCACATGTGAGGAGTTAACATTAAAAATTTAACGGAGATTAGGTTTCGGTACCAACCACGAAAGTTATGCAAAGCATAGGTATCAACTATGCAAAGAATTAAGTTTAGGTGTTTTCAAGAAAATGTAAACAAACCACATGTACCAACGGCGTAATTTTTTCTAAAAATAATTCATTGGAGGAAATTTCCAGTTTCCCACACATATTTACAAAAGTCTAAAATTACAGATATTTTGTCTCACAATATATATATACCCCTTCCATATTCATATCTCACCACGTACTCCAAAATTAACCACACACTCAAAAATTATAAAATCCTTTCATTCTCAAATCATCACTTAATTTCTTATTTTCCTTAAAAAATGATTTCTTAATTATTTTATCATAATCAATCTACAATGAAGAAATTCGGATTGTCTCCTAAACGATCTTCATCATCTTTCATTGCTCCTTATCCATGTCCTTCGCGTTTCAGTAATATTTTAGCAACCCCGAGTCGAAGCTTAATCGACTCGATGATGGTTCAGACACTTGGAAATGCGGAGTCATTGATCGTTAAATGGGATCTAGAAACTTCTACTTACGCGAAGGTCACTTCGCCGTTTTACGAGAACCGTATGGAAGCTTTGGAGTTTATTAAGATAGTTAATAACCTTCATAAGCTATGCATTCATTAGCGGTCAGAAAATTCAAATTCCGAAATGCTTATTCGAGCTCAACATTGATCAATCCATAATTAATAAATTACCTAATTAAGGATTGAGTGCAATGAGATTGAGATGGAGGATGAGATGTTTGATGATTATTTTGGGCCCTGATGATCGTCTTTCACTTTAACAATCAAGTGATCAACCACCCCGACTCGGTCTTGATTGTTAATTAGCATGATTCACCTCGACACGATGTAAAAATTCCTTAGGCAAGATCACAAGAGAAAATTACAAAGGTTCGGGCAAATGGCAGATAATCAACAACCTATAAATGAGAGGCCAAGCTCCCTATTTATATGATTCGAAATATTCGCAGTTTGTGGATTGCTTAACTATCCGCGAAAACTTAGCGAAGTGACCCGCAGTCTTTCATTAGCGCGAAAACGGATCCGCTATCTTTATTTTCAGCGAATATTCTAAGCATTTCGAATATGCTTCGCGTAACTTCTGTTTTTAGCCTTTAGCAAATAAAATACACATATACAATGCTATGTATATGATCAAGTCCTCCCAGTTTATTATGATACATTTCGCGAAGTGATAATGCTAAAAACGAACATATATTTCATAGCATTATTCCTCAAGAAAGACAAGCTTTTAGTTGCAGTTGTCCTATTTACAAGTAATATTCGTTTAAATAATAAAAGGTGAAGACAAAAGACAGATTCGACGAATTGAAGACGCAAACGACCAAAAAGCTAAAAAGTACAAAGTACAATCAAAGAGGTTCCAATTATTGATAAGAAACGTCTCAAAATTACAAGAGTATAAGATTCGAAACACAAAATACAAGATATTAAATTGTACGCAAGGAAGTTCGAAAATCCAGAACTGGGACCAGAGTCATCTCTCAACGCTCGACGCAACGGACTAAAAATTACAAGTCAACTATGCACATGAATATAATATAATATATAATTAATTCTTAAAATTAATATATATATATTATATTATATTATATTATATAAACCGTCGGCAAGCTAGGAGCCAAGCTTGTGTGAGCTGGATTCGACAGCTCCGCACTCGTGGAGCTCTGAAGAGCAAAATCCACCGCACTCGCGGAGCCCAAAAAGTCAGAAATCCACCTTTAAAAGGCCGAGCATTCGGCCGAATTTTACACATCTTTTTCCTTCTTCATTCATCAACGTATTATATATATATATATATATATTATAATTTTAATTTTAATTTTAATTTTAATTCTAATAAAAAGGGTATGTTAGCGAATGTTGTAAGGGTGTAAGTCGAAATTCTGTCCGTGTAACGCTACGCTATTTTTAATCATTGTAAGTTATGTTCAACCTTTTTAATTTAATGTCTCGTAGCTAAGTTATTATTATGCTTATTTAATACCGAAGTAATCATGATGTTGGGCTAAAAATATTAAAATTGGGTAATTGGGCTTTGTACCATAATTGGAGTTTGGACAAAAGAACGACACTTGTGGAAATTAGACTATGGGCTATTAATGGGTTTTATATTAACTAAACAATACATTGTTAATTTAATATATAAACTTATAATTTGACGTATTTATATATAACCACATACGCTTGACTGGGTACGGTGGGCGGGATATCTATAAATACCAATAATTGTTCATTTTACCGGACACGGAACTGAATTAATAGTTAATAGACTTGTTGAAACAGGGGTGAATTACATTCAAGGGTAATTGGTGTAATTGTTAACAAAGTAGTAAAACCTTGGTTTACACGCAGTCGATAACCTGGTGTATTCATTAAACAAAGTATTAAAACCTTGTTACAATTCGAATTCCCAATTAGTTGGAATATTTGACTTCGGGAATAAGAATAATTTGACGAAGACTTTCGCACTTTATATTTATGACTGATGGACTATTATGGACAAATCCGTATGGACATATTAAATAATCCAGGATAAAGAACAATTAACCCATGGGCATAAAACTAAAATCAACACGTCAAACATCATGATTACGGAAGTTTAAATAAGCATAATTCCTTTATTTTCATATTTAATTGCACTTTTAATTATCGCACTTTTATTTATTGTTATTGTATTTAATTGCACTTTTAATTTTCGTACTCTTTAATTATCATAATTTTATTTTATCGCACTTTTATTTATTGTAATTTCATTATCGTTATTTATTTTACGCTTTAAACTAAGTCTTTTATTTATTTATTATTTTACATTAGGTTTTAACTGCGACTAAGTTTTAAAAATCGACAAACCGGTCATTAAACGGTAAAAACCCCCCTTTATAACAATAATATTACTTATATATATATATTTGTATTTTTTATAAATTAAAACTAATATAGCGTTAAGCTTTGTTTAAAAGATTTCCCTGTGGAACGAACCGGACTTACTAAAAACTACACTACTGTACGATTAGGTACACTGCCTATAAGTGTTGTAGCAAGGTTTAGGTATATCCATTCTATAAATACATAAATATCTTGTGTAAAATTGTATCGTATTTAATAGATTTTCCTAGTAAAATATAAGCTATTTCATATACACCTCGTGCAACATCAAGTATTTTTGGCGCCGCTGCCGGGGAACTTAAACGCCGAAAGCGCAACGCTAATGATATAAAAAAAATAATAATATAATTTTGTAAAAGTTTTTATTAAGTCCTTCGTATAAAAATATTAGTTTTTTTTTAAAATATAAAAATACAAAAAGAGTTTGTTAAAAAAATATATAAAGTTTAAAAAAAGTATTTTTACTTTTGAGTTTAAAAATAAGTATTTTATTGTTTTATAAAAATATTTAGTTATATTTATATTTTATATATATTTGATTAAAAAAAACTGAACCTGTAAAAAACGAACCCTTTCTCAGCTTATATTTAACCCTCCGCGACTCGCGGATGTTTTGAACTGCGACTATCCGCACTCGCGGAGGTCTTCTGACAGGCCACAGTCAACCCTAAAACAGCATTAATTACGGAGTATATATTATTATTATTAATTAAACCCTAATTAGGGTATTATTATTATTATATAATTTAGTTTTTATTATTATTTTGTATTATTTAGTTTAAATAATTTATAAAATTAATAGTTTTATAAAATAAATAATATAAAAATAATATTTTTATAAAAATTGTACTTTTTACAACTTTTAGTATATTTTTATATTTTGTCCCTTTTTAATTGTTTTAGCGAAATTTTTGTATTTTTCGCTCATTTTTAGTTTTAAGATATAGTTTTTGCCTTAGTTATTTTTATTTCTAGATTTTTAGGCTTTGCCGTAAAATCCCTTAAGTGCTTTTTCTTTAGACTAAGATTTAGGTGCTTTAGAATTTTGCGACGCCTTTTTAAGTTTTAGTACCTTTTTAAGATATTGCCATTTGGGATATAGAATTCCTTGTAAGCTTTAATATTTTTAGACGCAACTTTTAATTTTTAGATTTTAGTGCCTTTTTAAGTTACGACGCGCTACTTTCTTATTTTTATTTTTCGACGCATTTTACCTATGTATCAATTATCACTCCAATTAGTAATCTCAATTTGCAATTTTAATTTTAAGTTAGTGATAATAATAAGGTTGGGTTAGTCGAGTGTTTTAAAGTTTTATAAGTCACTCTATTTCTTTCTTATTTCTCCAATTTTAATACCGACGCGCTCTTTTTCTTTCTTATTTCTCGCCATTCTAGTTTTAGGACATAGATTTTTATTCTACTTCTTATCTAAATTTCTTAAAATTACGAAAATTTATTTTAAGTGGTTAAATTGATAGACATCAAAATTTTCTGGTTCGTAGTAATAGTTGGATTTGTACGTGGACCGGGTTATTGGAGCCAAACAGTACTCAATTATATTGAGACTAAACGAATCCTGCCCCTCTGCTGCATCTTTTGGCTATTCGAAACGTGGGCAAAATCAGAAAAGTCTATTAATTGGATAACTTATATAATTTTTCTTCATTTTTAAAAACTAATAGGATATTCAGTGAATGCACCGAGCAAAACGTTCACCACCTGTAACTCGATCAAGACATCTAGCTAATATTACCGCCGTTGATTTTTCTTTAGAATCATCATCCAGTCGACCAAGTACTCCAATTCAAATTTCCGATAATCCATTTTTTGAACCCGACCTCACAATTGAGAATCCGGAGAATATTCAAGGACGATTCATAGATCCTGAACCACTAATCTTTCCTCCGGAACCACCAATCATTCAAACAGAGATTGTTGAGGAACGATCCATTAAATCAGAATCCTCTAGTGATTCAGATTCAACAAATTCAATCATGGAAAATCTGGAACCTTTAAGTATGGAAGACCGAATGAGAGCTAAACGCACTGGCCAAGGTCACGCAATTACTTATCCAGACATAAATGCGCAAGATTATGAAATCAAAGGACAAATTCTACACATGGTAACTAATCAATGCCAATTTAGTGGTGCACCGAAGGAAGATCCAAATGAACATCTTCGTACCTTTAATAGGATCTGTACACTATTTAAAATCCGAGAAGTGAAGGATGAACAGATATATCTCATGTTATTTCCCTGGACTTTAAAGGGAGAAGCCAAAGATTGGTTGGAATCGTTACCTGAAGGGGCGATTGATACATGGGATGTTTTAGTTGAAAATTTTCTTAAACAATTCTTTCCGGCATCTAAAGCCGTAAGACTTCAAGGAGAAATTGTTACATTCACACAGAAATCAAATGAAACTCTATATGAGGCATGGACCAGATTTGGAAAGTTATTGAGAGGATGTCCGCAACATGGTTTAGACACTTGTCAAATAGTACAAATATTCTACCAAGGATGCGACATCACTACAAGGAAAGACATCGACATAGCAGCTGGTGGTTCCATTATGAAGAAAACAGAAACTGATGCTTACAAAATTATTGATAACACTGCTTCCCACTCACATGAGTGGCACCAAGAAAAAGATATCGTTAGATCATCTAAAGCAGCTAGAGCCGATTCTAGCTATGACTTAGATTCCATTTCCGCAAAGATAGATGCTGTCGAGAGACGAATGGAAAAGATGACTAAAGATATCCACTCAATACGAATTAGTTGTGAGCAGTGTGGAGGACCACATTTGACAAAAGATTGTCTCAGTATTGAACTAACAATGGAATAAAGAGAGAATGTTTCATACATAAACCAAAGGCCTAGAAATAATTATCAGAATAATTATCAACCGCCAAGACCGATTTACAATCAAAACCAAAATTATAACCGAAATATTCCATACAACAACCAACAAGGTCCTAGTAATCAACAAGTATCCAACAATACTTACAATCAGCAAAGACCTAATTTTCAAAACAAACCACCACAAATCGATGATAAAAAGCCGAATTTAGAAGATATGATGACAAAGCTAGTTGAATCTCAAACGCAATTTTTCACATCTTAGAAACAAACAAATGAACAAAATGCTCAAGCATTTAGAAATCAACAAGCTTCTATTCAAAATCTGGAACAAGAAGTAAGTAACCTAGCAAGGTTAATAGGTGAAAGAAAACCGGGAAGTTTACCTAGTGATACAAATGCTAACCCCCAGAATGAAATAGCTAAAGCTATTACCACAAGAAGTGGTACAACACTTAAACCACCTGAAATACCTATAATTTCCGATGAAGCTATTCCTACTCTACAAGAACCACAACCTGAACAAGATAAGGAAAAAGAACCGGTAGTTGAAAAGGTTAATGAAGATAACACAGTTAAAGCTAAACCTTATATTAAACCATACCAACCACCACTTCCTTACCCGAGTAAAATGAGAAAAGAGAGACTTGAAGCCGAGCAATCCAAATTCTTGGATATGTTTAAACAGATAAATGTAAAGCTTCCTTTCATTGATGTAATTTCAGGAATGCCTAGATATGCTAAATTTCTGAAAGATCTAATCTCGAATAGAAAGAAAATGGAAGAACTCTCTGCTGTTACTATGAATGCTAATTGTTCAGCAGTGCTGTTGAATAAGATACCAGAAAAACTATCAGATCCAGGAAGTTTCACAATTCCATGTTTTCTGGGTAGTCTTAGTTCAATAGAAGCATTGGCAGATTTAGGTGCTAGTATAAATCTAATGCCGTATTCACTATACACTAAACTAGACCTTGGAGAATTGAAACCAACAAGAATAAGCATACAACTAGCCGATAGATCAATAAAATATCCTAGAGGGATAATGGAGAACATGCTAGTTAAAGTTGGTACTTTAGTATTTCCAGTAGATTTTGTTGTTCTGGACATGGAAGAAGATTCTCAAGTTCCTCTCATATTAGGAAGACCATTCTTAAACACGGCTAAAGCAATGATAGACGTGTTTGGTAAGAAACTGACCCTAAGTATAGAGGACGAGAGTGTTACCTTTTCAGTTGATAAAGCAATGCAACAACCGCAATCTGCAGATGATGCATGCTATTATATTCAAACTATAGAATCACATGCAGAATTGTTAGAAGAATTTCCAGAATTACAAGGAACAGGAGAATGTTCTTTAGGAGAAGGTACTGAACCAATTGATGAAACTGAAATGTTAGCTACACTTATGGCTAATGGATATGAACCAACAACAGAAGAAATTCAAATGCTAAAAGAAGAAGACAGATATCGATACAAATCATCGATAGAAGAACCACCGACATTAGAGTTAAAGCCACTTCCAAACCATTTGGAATATGCTTATTTACATGGTGAATCTGAATTACCTGTAATAATATCGTCTTCTCTTACTAAAAATGAGAAATCACAACTCATTTCTGTGTTAAAAGCTCATAAACCAGCCATTGCATGGAAGATTCATGATATTAAAGGAATAAGTCCTTCGTATTGCACACATAAAATCCTTATGGAAAAAGGTCATAAAACGTATGTGCAACGCCAACGAAGACTAAATCCTAATATGCAAGATGTTGTTAAGAAAGAAATTATTAAACTGCTTGATGCAGGTTTAATTTATCTAATCTCTGATAGTCCATGGGTAAGCCCAGTTCAATGCGTACCTAAGAAGGGTGACATGACTGTCATCACAAATGAGAAAAATGAGCTTATTCCTACTAGGACTGTAACAATATGGCGTGTTTGTATTGATTATAGAAAATTGAATGACGCCACCAGAAAATATCACTTTCCCTTACCTTTCATTGATCAAATGTTGGAAAGATTAGCCGGAAATAGTTACTATTGTTTTCTTGATGGTTTTTCCGGATATTTTCAAATTCCAATAGCACCCGAAGACCAAGAGAAAACCACATTCACGTGCCCTTATGGTACTTTTGCTTACAAACGCATGCCATTTGGACTTTGCAACGCCCCTGCAACCTTTCAAAGGTGCATGATGGCGATTTTTCACGACATGATAGAAGAATGCATGGAAGTTTTCATGGATGACTTTTCAGTCTTCGGTGATACATTTGAATCATGTCTAGTTAATCTTGAACGAATGCTTATTAGATGTGAACAATCAAATCTAGTACTTAATTGGGAGAAATGCCATTTCATGGTTAAAGAAGGCATCGTTCTTGGTCATAAAATCTCAAAAGAAGGAATTGAAGTGGATAGAGCTAAGGTAGATGTAATTTCTAAACTTCCACATCCCATCAATGTTAGAGGAGTTAGGAGTTTTCTAGGGCATGCCGGTTTTTACCGACGTTTCATAAAAGATTTTTCTAAATTTGCCACTCCTATGAATAAACTCCTAGAAAAGGATGCTCCATTCATCTTTTCAGATGAATGCATCAAATCTTTTAATATTCTTAAAGAGAAACTCACTAATGCGCAGATCATGATAACACCAAATTGGAATCTACCGTTTGAACTTATGTGCGATGCAAGTGATTTTGCAATGGGAGCCGTTTTAGGACAAAGGATTGAAAAACGATTTCAACCTATATATTATGCTAGTAAGACGTTACAAGGAGCACAAACGAATTATACAACTACTGAAAAAAACTCCTTGCTATTGTCTTTGCTTTTGACAAATTTCGTTCATATCTCGTTCTAGCTAAAACGGTGGTCTATACCGACCATTCTGCTCTTAGATACCTATTTTTGAAACAAGATGCTAAACCAAGATTAATTCGTTGGATCTTACTCTTACAAGAGTTTGATATTGAAATCCGAGATAAAAGAGGAGCAGAAAATCTCGCCGCTGATCATCTTTCTCGTCTTGAAAATTCCGAATTAGAAGTTCTAAATGAATCGGCCATACAAGACAACTTTCCTGATTAATATCTATTGAAGATAGATTATAATGAAATTCTATGGTTTGCAGACTATGCAAACTACTTAGTATGTGGATTCCTTGAAAAAGGATTATCGTACCAAAAATGAAAGAAATTCTTTAGTGATATAAAACACTATTTCTGGGAAGATCCACATTTGTTTAAGAGTTGTCCCGATGGAATAATACGCCGATGTGTATTCGGGGAGGAAGCTAGTAAAATCTTAAACCATTGTCACACAGGACCAACGGGAGGGCATTATGGGCCTCAACTAACAGCAAGAAAAGTTTACGATGCTGGATTCTATTGGCCTACAATTTACAAAGACGCACACCTTCTTTGCAAATCTTGTGATGCTTGTCAAAGGGCCGGAAAAATAAGTCAACGTGATGAAATGCCACAAAATGTCATTCAAGTATGTGAAGTATTTGACATTTGGGGTATTGACTTTATGGGTCCATTTCCAAAATCTCATAATAATCTATATATTCTCGTAGCCATTGATTATGTATCTAAATGGGCGGAAGCACAAGCTCTCCCGACTAATGATGCACGAGTTGTAGTCAACTTTTTAAAACGTCTTTTTGCAAGGTTTGGAACACCGAAAGCTTTAATAAGTGATCGGGGTACTCATTTCTGTAATAATCAACTTGAGAAAGTTCTCAAAAGATATGGAGTAACTCATAAAATCTCCACCGCATATCATCCACAGACGAGTGGACAAGTTGAAAATACCAACCGAGCTTTAAAACTTATTTTAGAGAAAACCGTAGGATCAAATTCGAAGGAATGGTCCATTAAATTGGAGGATGCACTCTGGGCTTTTAGAACAGCCTACAAAACTCCAATTGGAACCACACCTTTTAGACTCGTTTACGGAAAAGCATGTCATCTTTCAGTAGAAATTGAACACAAAGCATTTTGGGCTTTGAAGACATGTAATCTTGATTTACATGAAGCTGGACGTCTACGGTTAAGTCAATTAAACGAATTAGAAGAATTAAGACATGAAGCATACAAAAATTCGTTAATCTATAAGGAAAGAACGAAGAAATGGCATGATAAAAGAATCAGAAGTTCAAAAGAATTCAAAGAAGGAGACAGAGTTCTTCTTTTCAATTCACGATTCAAGCTATTTCCTGGAAAATTGAAATCAAGATGGTCTGGACCATTTATAGTCAAAAGAGTTTTCCCATACGGAACAGTAGAGTTAATAAATTCAAATGGGATTGAATTTAAAGTTAATGGTCACAGAGTTAAATATTACATACATGGTCCGATGGAAGTTGACAATGAAGTTAATCATAATTTCACCTCCCAAGAAAACCTTCAAAATGAAAACATAAATATGTTATCAACAACATATGAAAAATCAAAATTGGAAAATAGGGAGGATTCAAATTTGAGTGATGAAGAAGAATTCTTATACAAACCTCCCATTCCAAGAAACGAAGAAAAATGTGAACAAGAAGTTCAAATATAAGTGAAAGAACCAAGAAAAGAACACCCGAAAAAGGTTTACAAACCAACTCGACTTACTAAAGCAGGAGACCCGGGTGAATTTATCATTTCTTGCTTGCTTAATGATGGTGCTATATATAATGGACTCGCAGATTTAGGAGCAAGTGCAAATATTATGCCTCTTTCCTTATACAAAAGATTAGGCATGGGTAAATTAAAACCAACCAAAATAGGTGCTCAATCATTTGACCAAACCATTAAACACCCGGTTGGAATAGCAAATAATTTACTTGTTAACGTGGGAAGTTTGACCTTTGTTACAAACTTCATAGTGATTAATATGGAGAAAAACCTTGATATTAATCTAATTCTAGGTCGCCCATTTTTAGCAACCACCAAGGCATTCATTGATGTAAGAGAAGGTAGAATGACACTTAGGGATGGTGATACATCGATCACCTTTGTGAACCGAAAGTTTAGATCTCCACCAACCAAAACTGTTAGACCAATAAAAATGCATAAGTGTGGGGAAGATGAAAAAACACTTAATGATGATCCGATCACAAAGAACCCCGTTGATGATACGAAATTAGATGAACCCATTTTTAACAGTTCAACGAAGAACTTTATAAACGGATTCATGATGCTAAGATTAAGGGAAACTTTAAGTTATGTAACCGATTAGTATCCAATTTATCGCCAAAAGAAAAGGCAATTTTAGTTGAATTTGTGAAAGTTACAGAGGAAATCAACAAATGGATTAAAGTAAAAGTCAAAGATATACAAGTTGTTGATGATCCAATTGAAAATAATGTTAATCACAATTTCAACTAAGTGTAGGGAGGTTTATGTATTTCTGTTAGAGTTAGATTTTCTGTTTTCGTGTAGTTCTCGAAAATGGAACCCGAATGGTGTTTCCCTAGCAGACCCAAAAGAACTAGTCTTCTCCTCCCATTCTGAATTTTTATTTTTGTTAGGTTTTTCAAAATGAAGACTTCCTGTGAATTAAACCATGGTCTAATGCTACACGCTTTGATCACTAAACGTAATAATGACACACTTCCAAGTGAAATAGTATCATTAATCAGAGAAAAATTGGACGGAGTAAGAAAAGAATCCAGATGCGAAGATAATAAGTTACAATTTGGTAAAGGAAAATCAAAATTCGCAGCGAAAAGAAGAGCTCGACACCTTGAAAAATGTCACAAATGTGGAAAATGGTCACACGAAGGTAAATGTTCAAATAATCAAACCTATTCAAACACCGAATTTGTTACTTTATGCAGAGACGGACCGTTCATATGTTTAGAAGAAAAAACATTAAATGCTCGAGGTTACGCCTATGTAGCCATGGAAAATCAATTAGTCCGACTATCTTATGAGTGGGCTAGAACATATCACTAAGAAATCTCTTTCACAGATAACTTTGTACAGTTTTTATTTTTATTTTTATTTTTAACCTTTTGATAATAAACGCTAATTTGTTCGCTATAAAGTATTAAATTGGTATTCAATAAAATTAGGTCTTGCGACCGAAATTATTGATATCATACAAAAATTTATTACATCACTGCGAAATTTAACGTTTATTCTTAAGGTATAAATATCTTTAATCAATCAACCTAAAATATTTCAAAAATTCGTCATGAGTTAAATTAGGTTATTGAACCGAAATTACTTTACCGAAAAGAGGGGCGCATATTTTTGATAATATTTGATTGATTAAAGTGGGATAAAAAAAAGCCAAAAAGATTTTTAATTTTATTTTTACTTTGTTTTTAAAATTAATATTAAAATAATATTGTAAACTTTTTAAATCAATATATTTAAAATTGTAAATATTTGAAAAATTAATATTTTTAATATAAGTTTGTATGTATAAAAACAAAAATATAATTTAAGTTTGGTGTGAATTTTTAATATGAATTTTTAATTTTATGCATTTTAAATTTAAGTTTGGTGTGAATTTAAAAACAAAAATTTACTTTATTTTGCCAAGTTAAAAATATGATTTTTAAAATTCGTCGTAAGTTGAAGACTAGGTTATTGAACCGAAATTGCTTTACCCGAGGGAGGGACGAGAACTTTTATTATCATTATTTTTAATCTTATTGAACTAAAGTATGCCAAAAACATTAAAAAAAAAAACCGAAAATCTTTGCTTTTAAAACCGCGCTTTAAATTGATAAATTTTAAAATTTTGTCGAGGGACGGATTAGGACAACGATCCGAAACACCCTCGCTCCTAAAGGAAAACAAAATTTTTAGAATTTAATTAATTAAATGTTTTAAAAAGTTATAAGGTTTTATAAAAACAAAAAACAAAAAAAAAAACAAACAACCGCGACTCGCGGTGATTTAAACAGCCCCACCACCGCACTCGCGGAGGTCAGAAAACCCAGAAGGGTTAACTGGTCGAACAGACCAGTCCCCTTCACCACCTCACTCATTTTTCACGAAAAACACACATAAATACCTCTCAAATTCGCAATTTTTCACCAATAATCTTCAAATTTGTTGCTAAAATCACGATGAGGCGACTATTATCAAGGAATTACTCAAGGAAATCGGTAAATTTCTACACCTAAACACCATTTAATCCGAATTTTTAGTGTTCTTGAACAATTTCATACATAATTCGATTTTGATGCTTTCTAGTGTAATAATGCTTCAATTATTTGTGTATTATGCTTATATAACCTAAATTGATGATATTTAACATGATTAGAAGCTTTGAACTTCAATTTTTGAGTAATCTAGGGTTTGTGTTCTTGAGCAAAATTATGGCTTTTTGATATAAACAGGTTATGGCCGAATTTTGTTGTTAGTTTATGCTAAATTGAGTAGTGTAACATGTTTAGGTTGCTAAATGATCAAAACTTTGATCCTAAACATGATTTATGAAGATTAAAGTGGACTTTTTGAACCAAAATTGCATAAACTTGATTTAATTGATATGAATGCCATGAGGAACTTGTTTAATTGTTATAATGATTATTTTTAACATGTTTTAGAAGTTAAATGTGAAGAAACTTTGTATATATTTTTGTATAAGTATATTTGGAAAAGTATAGAATTGTAAAAAAAAAAAAAATGTGAAAATATGTATAAGTTATATTTTGATTTAACATGTTATTGTGATTGTTTTAAGTTGTTATTTTGCTAAAACTAATGCATATTTGGATGCACAAAAATTGTGTTTGATATATTTTGCAGACTGAAAGGGGTGAATCTTCATCCCAGGCTCGCAATGCTCCTCCGAAAAATGCAGATCAACAGGAAATTAATAACCAATACCGACAAGATATGCCTCACCCAATTGTTTCATATTTAAACATTCATGAGGCAGATTTACATCCAAATTTGAGATTTGATAGATATTGGATAGACTATCCAAAATATCAAAAGAACCTGCCCAACCTTGTGTCTAATAATGTTGAGGTACCCAGAGTTATAGATTGGGCACCATTAGAGGTAGTGGAATTGGCCGAGCCAATCGGAGAATTACTTACTCAAAGGTATGGTAATTCTACTTTTAGTGATTGGGTACGTTTATTCAACATGCGTAGACCTGTGTATAGAGAATGGTGTATAGAGTTATTATGTACTATTGAAATAAATGATCGGGTAGATACTTTAACTGATCGTAGTTTTATTAGATTTTTATTAGGAGGGGAGATGCGCCATATGTCCTTACTAGACATGGCTCGGGCTTTAGGTATATATACGCCCGAGGAGCTAGCATCTTATGATTGCCAGAGGTTAATAGTTTATGGTAGGAGGGTGGATGAGAATTTTAATACAAATGACGTATGGAGTAGGATGACTAGCCATCACCGATTTCAGGGGGGATTATACTCTTATCTTGATATTGATAGAGCTGAATTAAGAGTAATCAATAGGTTTTTAGCCAATTCGATTACACAACGAGGTAAGAATAAGGAAAAGGTAAATGAACATGATTTGTTTTACCACATGTGTATTCGAGACCCACATAGTGCTGTAAGTATACCTTTTTGTGTGGGTTATTATTTATTGACTATGGTTAGGGGTATGAGGCGTGGTAGCATAATAGGAGGTGGTATATTTATTACTTTAATCGCTGAATATCTCGGTGTGGATAGAAGTCGGGGGAGATTATTAATGGCAGAACCAGAACCCCGCGATAGAATAGATTTGCGTGTTTATCATGGTGCTAAGGTCTTAAAGAAACGAAACAACGCGGTAGCACATTATGATGGCAGGCATCCACAGGTTGAGAGAGATCAACAGCAAGGTCAACCGGGAGGGGGTAATCCAATGACGGAAATGCAATTTTTTATGGCTCGACACGAGTATGAAATGGCTAGACAAAAAGCATTTCAAGATTGGCAGTATCATCAAAGCCAAATCATAAATCATTGTACACACGTAGGTAGAGAATACATTCCTACCGTTATGCCCGAATTTGCTCCTTGGACTTTAGAGAGCCGACCACCATATCCTACATATGACCCGACCCAAGCATTTTACAGCATCTATGGATACGCTTGGGACCCACACTGGAACCATCCTCCTCATCCGTAATTTTATATTTTTGTTTATTTTATTGTAATGTTACTAATTCTTAATTTTCTTATTTCTTATTTCTTATTTTATTATTATAATAGCTTTTATAATTTTCTAACTTTATTAGATTTTAATAATTTTTGAATGTGGTGTGAAACCCAACTTCAAAAATATGTATATATGTGTTTGTAGTTTATCTCATGTACAAAACAGGGTAAAACAGCGCATTTTCAAAGACTGACATTAAGTTCAGCAAAAGCTATTAATTTTGACGACAAAACGAAAAACAAATGTGATGTACCATCAGACGGAATGAACAAATGATGTGCACCATTTATCATTCAGCAAACAAACGCCAATATGTTTAGAAACTTTGGTAAAATTTAATCATTTTTCTACGCTAATCACCCTCAATAATTTAAATTGTTACTGATTTCTTGCAAATGAGGGCATTGCAAGATCTTAAGTGTGGGAAGGGGTTAAATTCTTTCGGATTTTTAAAATTTTTAACTTATACACTTGGTTACCATTAAAAATACTAGTAACGCAGTAGTTGTATTAGAATTTAGTGCTCTCTGATAACAAAGAACAGCCCTAGTCTTATATACTGACTACCCACTTCTAGTAAAATTTTTCAAAATTTTCAATTAAATGAACTCAAAATCATGTTTATACATATTTATGAACGATAAAACTAGGTGTTAACACCGAAATTATTGTTACCTCGGAAAGGACATAGATTGAGAAACAAACCAAAATGTTAGAATTCATTTAAAATGGAATAGAGGACAATAAAAAGGAAAATAAAAGCCAAGTGTGGGAAAATTTACCAAGTTATTTTAAACATATGTCACATATTTCTGTAACAAATAATTGAAGATACTTTTGCTTTGGATTAAAATAAAAAGTTTTACCCGATTTACTGTAAGAAAGATGGATCTACACGATGAATCAATTCCATCATTAAAAGGAAGTAAAGTCTTCCAAAAAAGAAACGCGCTTCTTGATTTAGGTCATGAAGTTGTCGTCCAGACCAGCTGTAGGTTGACGAAAAATCTAGAAAAGTCATCTCTAAAATCAGCAGGAAATCCACGGACCTCAGCATCAAACAGGGTCGCCAAGTGGTCAGACTTATCCTAACCATGAGAGGATCTGTCTTGTAAAATGGGGAGGACGCCGTGCAAATTAGCTGGATAAGACTAATGAATCAGATCCCCAGAAAGGATAATCTCCTTAAAGATAAAAAATCAGCTTTTAAGACTGATATTACTCAATCCTTGAGATTGACCTTAAAGATTGAGAATTACAAACTCATGGAATTCAATGATATCTAAACTCGAGCTTGAACGAGAAAATATTTTGATAAAAATTAAAACCGATTTGTTTTCTGAAAACCCATTTTCAATGCGTTCATTACCATTGAACGTAAAATCCTAGGAATTCACCTGGAATTCATTAGGTCACCTGAACCAAATCGGGTGTCAACCGTAAGAACGGTGGTTGCATAGCATGGTCAAAGACAGGACCTACTGCCAAGATCGAAAAATTGTAAGGGTGAGCTTCACTATTGCTCATACAAAGGATAGTAATTGCGTCCGACACGTTATAGACCATAATTAAAAGCATGTCAGGGGACATTGCCTTAACAGTTGCTTGTTCAACGCTTTCCTTTACAACCGGATGGTAGTTTACCGAAAAGGTAATATACGGAACAAGTATACTGGACGTGTTGCTTTCCCAATACAAGGTTAGCAAGTGGGTGACACAAAACCGCAAGTTTTGAGCTAAAATTTTCAAATCTGAAACCCACCAAACCCACAAAAAGAATTTGCAAACACCGGTGAAGGGTTATTCCGGAAAATTTATCTAGGATAAAAGCTAGATTTAATTTTCAAAAAGATCGAATGTTTTCATAAAGATCCAATTTCCTTAAAGGATCTAAATTTTATAGTCATGTGGGACTGTAAACCACATCGTTACTACCATTGTTTATACCGCCGTAAAGAAATCACTAATGTACAAAGTGTGAAGAATAAAGAAGTGATTCTAGTATATTTCAAGACTATATTGCTTGAGGACAAGCAACGCTCAAGTGTGGGAATATTTGATAATGCTAAAAACGAACATATATTTCATAGCATTATTCCTCAAGAAAGAAAAGCTTTTAGTTGCAGTTGTCCTATTTACAAGTAATATTCGTTTAAATAATAAAAGGTGAAGACAAAAGACAAATTAGACGAATTGAAGACGCAAACGACCAAAAAGCTAAAAAGTACAAAGTACAATAAAAAAGGTTCCAATTATTGATAAGAAACGTCTCAAAATTACAAGAGTACAAGATTCGAAACACAAAATACAAGATATTAAATTGTACGCAAGGACGTTCGAAAATCCGGAACTGGGACCAGGGTCATCTCTCAACGCTCGACGCAACGGACTAAAAATTACAAGTCAACTATGCACATGAATATAATATAATATATAATTAATTTTTAAAATTAATATATATATTATATTATATTATATTATATAAACCGTCGGCAAGCTAGGAGCCAAGCTTGTGTGAGCTGGATTCGACAGCTCCGCACTCACGGAGCTCTGAAGAGCAAAATCCACCGCACTCGCGGAGCCCAAAAAGTCAGAAATCCACCTTTAAAAGGCCGAGCATTCGGCCGAATTTTACACATCTTTTTCCTTCTTCATTCATCAACGTATTATATATATATTATAATTTTAATTTTAATTTTAATTTTAATTTTAATTCTAATAATAAGGGTATGTTAGCGAATGTTGTAAGGGTGTAAGTCGAAATTCTGTCCGTGTAACGCTACGCTATTTTTAATCATTGTAAGTTATGTTCAACCTTTTTAATTTAATGTCTCGTAGCTAAGTTATTATTATGCTTATTTAATACCGAAGTAATCATGATGTTGGGCTAAAAATATTAAAATTGGGTAATTGGGCTTTGTACCATAATTGGGGTTTGGACAAAAGAACGACACTTGTGGAAATTAGGCTATGGGCTATTAATGGGTTTTATATTAACTAAACAATACCTTGTTAATTTAATATATAAACTTATAATTTGACGTATTTATATATAACCACATACGCTTGACTGGGTACGGTGGGCGGGATATCTATAAATACCAATAATTGTTCATTTTACAGGACACGGAACTGGATTAATAGTTAATAGACTTGTTGAAACAGGGGTGAATTACATTCAAGGGTAATTGGTGTAATTGTTAACAAAGTAGTAAAACCTTGGTTTAAATGCAGTCGATAACATGGTGTATTCATTAAACAAAGTATTAAAACCTTGTTACAATTCGAATCCCCAATTAGTTGGAATATTTGACTTCGGGAATAAGAATAATTTGACGAAGACTTTCGGACTTTATATTTATGACTGATTGACTATTATGGACAAATCCGTATGGATATTAAATAATCCAGGACAAAGAACAATTAATCCATGGGCATAAAACTAAAATCAACACGTCAAACATCATGATTACGGAAGTTTAAATAAGCATAATTCCTTTATTTTCATATTTAATTGCACTTTTAATTATCGCACTTTTATTTATTATTATTGTATTTAATTGCACTTTTAATTTTCGTACTCTTTAATTATCGTAATTTTATTTTATCGCACTTTTATTTATTGCAATTTCATTATCGTTATTTATTTTACGCTTTAAACTAAGTCTTTTATTTATTTATTATTTTACATTAGGTTTTAACTGCGACTAAGTTTTAAAAATCGACAAACCGGTCATTAAACGGTAAAACCCCCCCTTTATAATAATAATATTACTTATATATATATATTTGTATTTTTTATAAATTAAAACTAATATAGCGTTAAGCTTTGTTTAAAAGATTTCCCTGTGGAACGAACCGGACTTACTAAAAACTACACTACTGTACGATTAGGTACACTGCCTATAAGTGTTGTAGCAAGGTTTAGGTATATCCATTCTATAAATAAATAAATATCTTGTGTAAAATTGTATCGTATTTAATAGATTTTCCTAGTAAAATATAAGCTATTTCATATACACCTCGTGCAACATCACGAAGTAAATGTATCATGATAAACTTTAAAAAATAAGATATGCAACTTTAAAATATATTTGCAACAACTTTTAATAATTTTCCATTGCTAATTTATTACCGTTGATTTTCTCAATAGCAACGCGTAATAATAACAGCAACTCTGCAAAGCTGTCAAATCAGAAACGCTGTAACGGCTACTTAATTACCGTTGCAACGTTGCGGTAATTTTAGCCGTTAAAATTAATCATTTCCTTGACGACCTCCTCGCCCAGATTTCTATTATAAATAGCTTGACAATTCGCATTAACAACTTTACGCTTTCACCTTCAATTTCTAAATCGATTAAACTGTCTTACCGAAATTCACACGCATCCCTTGCAATTTAGCGATTCAACTTTTAAGATTCTTCAATTTATCATCAGATTTACTTATATTATTACATATGGCATCTTCATCATCTGCTAACACACCCAGCGCCTTCGTTTCATATATGACGGAGGCAAAAATCCAAACCCTACAACAATATTATCCGCTTCTTGCGCAATTCTCGCCCACCGCACCATCAGCGGAGGATAGGGCCAATGCCCCTCTCAAAGGCATGATTACGATTTATGAGGCCGCCATTTCACATGGCAATTTACGCCTACCACTTACTCCCTTCTTTCGTAGTGTATGCGAATATTACAAGGTTGCAGTTGCACAACTGCACCTAAACACGATTAATAAGATTGTGCTTTTTGAGATGTACTAAAAAGCACTCAATAAGCAACCATTACTTAATGCCTTTTGTGATTTTAACAGCCTTACACCTTATGATAAGGGGTGGTATTCATTTCGCGGTCGCCATGGCGTGATGACTTCTCCCAAGAATTCTATTAGGAACTAGCGCAGCTCATTCTTCTTTATTAACAATACCGCCCACGTTGATAGTAACATACCCCAAGCTTGGTGTACCGAGATGGACGCCACTGTTAATGACAAGGTCACCCCAGATGACCTTGAACAAGATATTCTGAAAATAATCAAGAATGCGGCCTTGATTATACGGGCGTACTCCAACGTGCCGCTTTACATTGGCGGAGTATCTATGTATTGACTATGGGGCGATTGCGACGCACTTTTGATCGATACAACAAACAAAGGTAATTTGTTGATACGTTTCTTCGATACAAAAATGCATTATATACCATTCTTATATTTATGTAACCTTTTTACGGTACCATTTTGCAGAGATTGAGCTTGAATTGGTGATGAGATCAGCGGACGTCAGTAGGATTAGACAGGCGCGTCGCTTAATAGATGGTGACGGCGAAATCATACCTATTGATGAACCGATTCTCAACACGCTTTCCATCCCTGGTGGCGAAGACCGCGGAAAGCGTAAAGCAGCAGTAGAGGGGGCTACCACGCCTCGCAAAAGACGCCTTCGCTCTATTGCTGAGCAAGAAACAAGTAAGTTAGCGAAATTCAATACTGCCGCATATATTCTGCGAGTATTATTCCCGTATCTTTTAACTTATTTTAATTTCTTATTCGCTGTTAGTTGTGCTTTCAGATTCAGAAGGGCCAGAGCAACTGTATAAAATCAGTGGTGATATTCCTGATGATATTTTTGAATAGCCCGGCAATGAAAATTTAAGCCTCCCTTCTGACTTCGAAGCATCAAACCACGAAGAAGATGCGGATGAGGCTGCAGAAGAAGAACAAGCCAACCGACTCTACCGAAAACTTTGCAAATTTGTACCCAGCAATGTTCAGCGACAATACCGCGAACTTTCATTCGCTCAAGCTGAAAGACAGCGAATTCATAACTGCTTCAACGCCATTTGCTTAACCGTCGACAATGTTGAGCGTTTCAACGAGATGTCTGACGAATATGAAAAGCAAGTCAAAATTGCAAACACTCAGTACTGGAAAGCGCAGAAGCTTGAGGCACAACTGAAAAAAGTTGTGGATGAGAACGCGTCGCTCAAAAAGAGAGTGGAATACGCGGAAAATCAATTTTCTCAACTTGTCAAATATCTGCCTGAGCTTGGCGACAAGGTAATGGATTCAGCGCCAGTTACCGAAAAATTTCAAGCTTATGCCCAAGCTGCCAAACTTGCTACCCGCTGCGAATGGCATGATTTACTCTGCAAGCTCGGCGATCTTACTCAACCACTTCCCGCAGATACTGCCAGTGAAATATTCCCAACCGATGATGCACAAGTAGCGCTGACAATAGCGAAAAAAGAGGTTGAAAAGATCGCTATCCCGGCACTGGAGGAGCTTAGCCGGTGTGAAGGTGTTACTTTTGAAGATATTAAAGCGCTTAAGCTTTAAAATATCTTGTTTGAATTGTAAATCTATAATCCACAATTACATTTTGCTTTTTTGTAATTTTACGTGTCGCACATAGCACGTTTATTAATGAAATACTTTATTCCGCAGTTGCAACTTGACTTATTTATATAGCGCTTTATTTTAATATATATTCATAACGCAGACTTGTCCTTTGCAATTTCCATATTCGTTATTGTGCACATAACAAACACGTACTTATGCGAAACAATCTTGTATATATTATGAATCTTCTAAGTCCGACAAAACGATCCTTAGGTTATTTATTAGCATTGCGAAGCATCTAAGCATGGCAAGATTAAATACTTAGGAAATTTTATCCTTTCGCAAAATTTATTATTTAACACAAGTGGGCAAGTTCATCACTTGGTTTTTAAAATCATTATTTCACAATATAGATCCACATTAATCTAGCATAAGCAGACTGCGTCATCACTTAGCAAAACAATGACGTTTGTTTTAAAATTTCTGCGAACCCTTAGTCACATTTGCACAAACATTAATTCAGTGTTTTGAAATTTAAGCAATTGTATTGTGCAAAATAATCAATACGCGTGGCCACACGCAGTGTTTTTGCTTTGTATAGAAACAATCACTAGCACCCAAACTAATTTTGTCTTATTCATTATTTTTCTGCAATAACAACTCAGAAAATGAAAATAACATATTGACCATGATTAAACATGATTAAGCATTCTATCGAAAGTCTTCTATTACAAATGCGTGCATTATTCAGAGTGGACTGAATGCCCCTCAACACCTACACTTTCTCACGCCACAATCATCGCATAAAATGGCTCAACCACCGCAGAAGTTAGCATTCCTATACCCTTATTAGCAGAAAACTTAACCATTCCATATAGCGTAAATGGTATTGCACCAAACATGCGCAAAGCAGTGCGCCTAAGAATCATGTTAAATCGCGATTGATTTCGCATTATATAAAGATTCAACAAAGCTTGGCGCCTTAGCAATTCATCGCGGTCATCTACTAGTTCAACTTGCAATTCCAACTGACCAATAGGCCACGTTGATTCTCCCGAAAATCCAGCGAGCGATACCGCAGTAGGTTTCATCAAAGCTTTAATGTTTGCAGGTAACTTGCTAAAACATGTAGAGACCCGTCCTAATCCATCCGGACGAAGTCTATATCGTTTACAAACGATTCACAACAGTGGATTACATCGCGAGGTAATTGACCTCTATATGATACATTTTACAAACATCTGCATTCATTTTTAAAAGACAAACTTTCGTTACATCAACAATTGACAGGCATGTATAGCATTTCATAATATATCCAAATATAATGGACTTAATAATAATCTTGATGAACTCAAAGACTCGAATGCAACGTCTTTTGAAATATGTCATGAATGACTCCAAGTAATATCTCTAATATGAGCAAATGCACAGCGAAAGATTTCTTTCGTACCTGAGAATAAACATGCTTTCAAGTGTCAACCAAAAGGTTGGTGAGTTCATTAATTTAGCATAAATAATTATTTCATATTTTTAATAGACCACAAGATTTCATAATTCCATTTCTCATAAACATACGTCCCATACATAGAGACAAAAATATCATTCATATGGATTGAACACCTGGTAACCGACATTCACAATATGAATATAAGAATATCCCCATCATTCCAGGATCCTCCTTCGGACATGATATAAATTTCGAAGTACTAAAGCATCCGGTACTTTGGATGGGGCTTGTTGGGCCCGATAGATCTATCTTTAGAGTTCGCGTCAATTAGGGTTTCTGTTCCCTAATTCTTAGATTACCAGACTATAAAGGGGCATATTCAATTTCGATCATTCAACCATATAATGTAGTTTCAATTACTTGTGTCTATTTCGTAAAACAGTTATAAAAGTTGCGCATGTATTCTCAGCCCAAAAATGTAAAGGGTAAAAAGGTAAATGAAACTCACCGTACTGTATTTTGTAGTAAAAATACATATGAAGACATTTGAACAATGCAGGGTTGGCCTCGGATTCACGAACCTATATCATTTGTATATTTATTAACATACGTAATTGTAATCGAACAAATAATATATTTTACTATTAGTGATATAATTTTTATATTAATATTTTATATGTTTATTTACTAAATTGATAAAATGTATTTATTTATATGTTTTAAAATGAAAAACTTATTATATGCCAAGATAATGATATAATTATGTTATGTATTAAATATATAATATTTACTTGTTATAACATTAAGGGGGATGATTCTCACACACTGTTTTTTGATCCTCACACACCAATTTACTTGAACTCCTCCCTAATAATAGGGTAAAAGGGTGTGTGAGGATCAAAAAACAGTGTGTGAGAATCATTCCCCTAACATTAATAGTAGAAATATTATTAATAATATTGATACATAATAATAATAATAATAATAATAATAATAATAATAATAATAATAATAATAATAATAAAAATAATGATATTAATAGTAATGATAGTACATATAATAATATATGTTATAAATCTTGTAATAATAGTAATTTTAATAAGGATACTAATAATAATAACATAAATGATAATAATAATAATAATAATAATAATAATAATAATACCTATAATAATATTAGTAGTAAAAATAATAATAATCTTAATATTAATACTAATGATGATGATAATAATTATAGTTATGATAATAATACTCATTTTAATGATAACAATATGTAGTTACATTATTATAGTAATACTAATAATTATCTTAACCATAATAATAATAATAATAATAATAATAATAATAATAATAATAATAATATTTGATAGTTCATACATTTATTAATAATAATAATATTATTAATAGCTGTAATACTAATAATAATAATAATAATCAAAATCATAATAATAATAATGATAAAAATTATAATTCTAATAATAATAACAATAATAATAATAATAATTTTAGGTATTGAAAACTACCTTAAAATGCCTTCAAAAAAAATAATGCCCAGAGCAGGGCTCGAACTCGAAACCTCAAGCTCACCCGCAAATAACCTAAACCATTCCTCCATCCCATGCTTTTATGTTTTAAAACCGTAGGCTATTTTTATTTAACCGAAAACTATCTGCTTCTTCTTCTTCACATATACCATCGATTAAACTCTACCAAAATGATAATCAGTGATTTACAAATCAACTTAGGACTTTCCAACAATCTAGAAATGTTTCTTTGTGGTTGGTTGGGATTAACAGAAGAAAAAAAAATATAAAGACAGCAGCAGGGAGAAAAAATGGCTCGTCGAAGAACACAATGAAACTCATATATTGATTTTGAATTCAGACGCGTTTTAGGTGATGATTATAAGATGAAATGTGTTTTATATCATTCCTTTAAACTTTCTCAAACATCAATTTCAGCAAAAACAATCTATAAAACATTAATTTGATCAAAACATAAAAGTTGACTTTTTCAAACTCAAACTTTGACTCGAGAATTCGGATTCGATATAGAAAATTGGAAACTTAAATCTTGCAGATAGTTTAAAGACACGATTCCTAACAAAATTGCATTTTTACTTTTTGAAAATAAATTCGAATTCGAACTTTGGTAAATCATGGTTCAAGACAGAGGTATCGACAGGTAAAAAAAAATGCTTATATTATCAGGTTTAATAAATCAGTGGAAGTGGTAATTGATAACGAGGATGGAGAAATCAAATGCATTGTATTAACAAAGTGAATTGATCAATTGTATATAAAGAAGGAAGGGTCGGCAGGTTTATTCAGGGGAAACGAGTAAAAGAGAAAAAAAAATAATCAAACAGATTAAGACCCTCCACTGATTTTTGGCTGTTAATGAAACGAAGGGAATCAATTTGTACTGGATTTTGACAGCAACAAAATTCCTGATAACATGACAATGACTGCAAACTGAATACGTTTTCTAATCTGTGTTTAGGTACCTATATGGTGTGTATATATTTATATTTATATACCTGTATGTGTAAGTATTCTGTATGTATTTGTATTTTGTTATATAACCGATCTGATGTATATCTGTATATATATCTGTATATAACATATTAACTTTGGTAATATTATTTAACAACGTAAATCTATTATAAATTTTAAGTATATCATTTATTTTTAATAAAGATAAAAATACTACTATTAACAATAATAATATTAATTTTTATTAATATTGATAATAATATTTATGTATATCAATTTCATGTTTATTTTTAACATAATAATATTTATAATATTTATTAATAATAATGATAAACATAATAATAAGAATTATAATCTTAAAGATAATAATAACCAACAATTTATTTAAATCATAACAAATTTGTAATTTCAATCTTTCTCATAAAATATATATACTAAAAATCTTTATTATAATAACCTTAAAACTATTAACATTTATTAATCACAATTTTAATAATAACATAATTCATACTAGTATTGATATTAGTATTATTAATAATAATGAAGGTAATAAAAATATTATGATACTATATCCTTAATTTGTAATTATATCTAATATATTAATATTTCATATTATTTATAATATTGAATAATTACATAATTTCTATAATTTTTATATATCTCAATATACATCTAATAATTTTGTATAAAATTTATATATATCTATACATAGATTTATTTTAATAACAACTTTCTTATCTTGTATTTTATCTTTACATATTGATTTCCAATGATTAATTTATATTTTGTCAATTCAAATTAATATATATATATATATATATATATATATATATATATATATATATATATATATATATATACATATATATATATATATATATATACACACACACACTTATATTTATATTTATATTTATATATATATTTATATATTTATTTTTAACAATTGTTCGAGAATCGTCGGGACTAGTCAAAGGGCAAATGAATTCATGTAAACAGTTCCAAAGTTTTCGAGACTCAACATTACAGATTTTGCTTATCGTGTCGGAAACATATAAAGATTAAAGTTTAAATTTGGTCGAAAATTCCCGGGTCATCACAGTACCTACCCGTTAAAGAAATTTCGTCCCGAAATTTGAGTGAGGTCGTCATGGCTAACAATAAATATGTTTTCCTGACGAATATGAGCTGATAAATAGAGTTTTATCATTATTGAATAATTTGGATAAAACGATTCGATTACTCGAAGCGTATGAATGAAGCTATTACAAAATAGTGAAATGAGAGATTAAAGATTTGTCTTATCTTCTGACGTCGTCTTGGTTGAATTTAGAAAATAAAGTGCGTCTGAACTTTTGACGTAGAGGGTTGAGTTCCCAAAATTCAAGGAATTTAAAGAAAATCTTCGAAATCTGAGAGATTTGATTCTTCGGCGAATACGCAGATTAAGATCTCTATAATTAAATATGGTGATCTGCTTCGATTACTCTGTCTGATATTTCCATTATAAATTAAACTCTTCCGTTTCATTATTCTCACCATTCTTATACGTTCTTTCTAATTTCATACATTCAAAAGATTGTAAAAATGCTTAATCCAGTTCTAATCCTTGTCCTTATCCTTACTATCGTAACAATCATTCTCCTTTTCCAACTTCCACCCGAGGAATCTGCTTACTTCTACTTTGCTCTTGGGGTTATAGTGCTTTTAATTCTCCCGTGTCTTTATGTTGCGATAGACATTGATATACACGGTTTGTAATTTATGCGTTGTTACCGGGCTTTATATCTCTCCTTATATTTCAATGTCCCCCTTTCTGTTTCCTATAATCATTGTCATCCACAGTTAATACTCCCTCCCATTTGCTGCGATTTATACTCCAATTTCTATTTCAGAGTTTTGTCCCTTCGTTTCTTCTTCTGGCGATTTGGTATCTCTTGTAATGGTCCAGAATTCGCAGATATAAGTTTCAGAATGAACATTATTAATGTTCTAAATAAGAAGGAACGTAATAGGACGATTTGATTTGTCAAATTATTAGATTTACTGAGAATAGAACTATCAAGAATATACTTTCTTGATATGTTTAGAAGTTAAGCAGAATGACAGAGTTATGTAACATAGCACATGATGACGTTATGATCTGTGAATCATCACGTCCCATTAGAAACTTAGCATGACTTACTGTAATATAATCACGTTGATCAAGTGTCATTATATTATACTAACTCATGCATCAATTCCTAACATTACTTCAATAACATTCATATTTTAAGCTCAAAAGTTTACAGAATATAGAAACTAACAGTTTCTATATGATGTAATACTGATAGCACGAAGAGATTAATGATTTCAGATAAGAATAATTACAAAAATATCTCCAAAAGTATGGAGGATATTTATAATGAAAGATACGATAATATCTCGGAATATCTAAGATCAGAGGATGATAGAAACTATTGTCTGCAAGGGTTTAGAGTAAGGAGCAAGATATTCACTAAAGACTTTAGTAGACATTGAATCATTTGGATTCTTTGAAGTCAAACTTATTCTTTGTGATTTGTCCACGGCTTTCTTCATAGTTTCGCATAATCTGCTTTTCGGTACTAAATTTTCTATTGAATGTTTCCAATATAATGATACACAGGAAACACGAAGAGGTATATAATTTCGGACGAAAATATTTATGAAAATATCCTCAGAAATATCAAAGATATTGATGATGATATTTTGGAATTTCTAAGTTCGATGGTTGATGGAGAAAGATTTTTCGCAAGATTTTAACATGACTTCGGAGCAAGATATTTTCTAAAGATTTCATCGGATTCAGAATTACTTGAATTCTTTGAATATAGGGCATGATTCTTGTATTTGTCCTTGGTCTCCTTCGTGGTTAGCTCAATCCGTTTTCCAGTTCCAATTTTTCTGAGCTTTTCCAACATGCCATTCTTTATCATCAAACTTTCGATGATTAAGGTCGTTTACGGTAGTCTACGGTTTCTACTGCTTCATTCAGTTTTTTTTTTTTCAACATTCAGAATATTGATTTGTAGACTGAGTGCTTTTCAGAATTTCATAATGAAAGATCATAACTCTAAGAGATATACGTTATACATATAACTGTTGACGTAGATATGCTGTGAGTTTTCAAAGTACTGATTGCTGATTCCCGGTAATTTGTATGCAGTTCTTGTTACAAGATGCGGGTGAGTACATGATGAGACTTCAATAGATAAATATAGTGATTTGTCAATGGAATTTAAATGAAGGATCATCGAGGTTGCTGGTACATCTGCTGGTAATGTGATGGAATATAAAAGGTTCCCCGATAACAATAAAAGAGCACGCATATATATCAAGATTATAATAAGGTTAATCCGAATGAAAATCGAAGTTGACTTGCTGAAGCTGTGATTAAATTGACTAATTTTGGAAAGGGATTGCAAAGTTATTTTAAGTAATAACAACGCCAAAGGAGCTATCACAGATACGTGTTGAACGTTTACTCAGGTTTCGATTATTTTCAGGTGCATAACTATATGCATAAATCTTTCTTCTCGTAGATGAAGTGCGGTTGGTTCATCCTCTCGATTGAGGTTTTTTTTTTTTTTTTAGAATCATGAAAGATTTTGAACGCAGATTATAATCGTCAAGATACAAATGAGGTTTATGATGAAATCAAGTGGCAAACTTGAAGAATTGTTTAGTTTCATATGTTATAATCAATATTTTAATTCATTTTAATTGTCCAATGTTATTAGTCCACAGTCGATAGTCCACAGTAACAGTCCAATAATTCATATATAGTTTAATATACAATATTCAAATTAATTAATACGTGTCGTGACCCGTATACGTCTCAGACTCGATCACAACTCAAATTATATATATTATTGTAGAATCAACCTCGACCCTGTATAGAGAACTCGATCATTACTGCATATAGAGTGTCTATGGTGATTCCAAATAATATATATAGATGCGTCAATATGATATGTCAAAACCTTGTATACGTGTCTCGTTATTTAAAGTGCGTAAAAATATATAACAGAAATTAAATGACGATAAGTAAAATTGCAAAAATGTAAATTGCGATAAATAAAATATAAACAGTTAGCTAGGAACAGTTAGCGTGGATTCTTAAAAAAATTCCTCATAGTTAATTTGTTTGTTTCTAACAATTTTTATTGTGTCAATTATTTTCTTCGTTATGCTACTTGTTGAATTTTGATAAATCGAAATCCAAATATGAAATTGGATGAATATGGTTATTCTGTGGTGATCGGATTCGTATATCTGTGGATGTAAGTAGAATAGTAAATTATCGTTGAATCAGATTCAAAGAATGTACAGTGTAACTTATTAAAGTGAAATCTAAATATTCCTCGAGTATTACCTACCCGTTAAAATATTTTCACCATTAACAGTTTGTACGAAAGAATTTTTAATTACAATCTATATGAAAATATATATACATATATATTTTCTTCAGATATAATCATGAATTTAATGAGTTAATGTGATATTAATCTCATTTGATTTACCATTAGAATAAGAATATATAATCTCTAAAACATTAGAGATTACATAATCGCCATGTCGAACGAAAATAAAATAGATAGAACGATACGTAGAATGATGATTATACTCGAGGTACAGAATGAGATGTCGAAGCTGGTGATGCGGATGTTGTTGGTGGTGGTACTAATGCTGTTGGTGCTAAGGTTGGTGATGTTACTGGTGTTGGTGATACTGCTGGTGCTTGCAAATTGTGTACCGTGCTCTCTAAAGTTAACACTCGAGCTCGGAGTTCTTTAACTTCTTCTACTAACCCTGGTTGGTTATCAGTGTGAGGGAGAGATCGGATATCTTCTCTAGTTCCGTTAATGGTAGTCTCAAGACGAAAAATTCTGGCAAAAAGGGTATAAACGGTGTTGCGAAGAGGTTCGCCGGTGAGCGGGTCGAGTACTCCAAGGTTAGGTGGTAGATTCGGTTCATGATATGGAGTACCTTCTTCCCTTTTCCATAGGGTGAGTATGTCGTGAACCCACTCCCATTTTCTCCAGTAATCACGGTAGTTGATTGGTTGGTGTGCTCCTGTCACGCTGTCTTCGGAGTCAGAGGAACTTGGTCGAATCGTAGAGGTCATCTTATGCGATCTCAGGAAAGATTTTTGGCGTGAAGAGTTTAATGACAGCAATTTGATAGTTGGATGACATTCTCAATGCATAATTTGCATAGATATATTTAGTACTAGGATCCCTTAAATTAAGGAGAAATTTACGAGAGATATCAGGCAAGATCTACAGTAACAGATATGCTAAGATATGAATTGTCGGATACGCTAAGGTATGAATTTTGTCTATACACTATTCATGCAATCATTGCAGTAAGATGTGTCTAGACTAAGAATAATGAGCAGGTAATTCTCTAAGAATGATAAGCAAGTAATTTTCGACACGAAATGATAAGCAAAACTTTTGACATGCAGACACGGTCGAAGTCCAGACTCACTAATGCATCTTAACGACTATCTGTTAGACACACTAATGCAAGACCCGGTTCGCAAAGACCACCGCTCTGATACCAACTGTAGAGACCCGTCCTAATCCATCCGGACGAAGTCCATATCGTTTACAAACGATTCACAACAGTGGATTACATCACGAGGTAATTGACCTCTATATGATACATTTTACAAACATTTGCATTCGTTTTTAAAAGACAAACTTTCGTTACATCAACAATTGACAGGCATGTATAGCATTTCATAATATATCCAAATATAATTGACTTAATAATAATCTTGATGAACTCAAAGACTCGAATGCAACGTCTTTTGAAATATGTCATGAATGACTCCAAGTAATATCTCTAATATGAGCAAATGCACAGCGGAAGATTTCTTTCGTACCTGAGAATAAACATGCTTTCAAGTGTCAACCAAAAGGTTGGTGAGTTCATTAATTTAGCATAAATAATCATTTCATATTTTTAATAGACCACAAGATTTCATAATTCCATTTCTCATAAACATACGTCCCATGCATAGAGACAAAAATATCATTCATATGGATTGAACACCTGGTAACCGACATTCACAATATGCATATAAGAATATCCCCATCATTCCGGGATTCTCCTTCGGACATGATATAAATTTCGAAGTACTAAAGCATCCGGTACTTTGGATGGGGCTTGTTGGGCCCGATAGATCTATCTTTAGAGTTCGCGTCAATTAGGGTTTCTGTTCCCTAATTCTTAGATTACCAGACTATAAAAGGGCATATTCGATTTCGATCATTCAACCATATAATGTAGTTTCAATTACTTGTGTCTATTTCGTAAAACAGTTATAAAAGTTGCGCATGTATTCTCAGCCCAAAAATGTAAAGGGTAAAAAGGTAAATGAAACTCACCGTACTGTATTTTGTAGTAAAAATACATATGACGACATTTGAACAATGCAGGGTTGGCCTCGGATTCACGAACCTATATCATTTGTATATTTATTAACATACGTAATTGTAATCGAACAAATAATATATTTTACTATTAGTGATATAATTTTTATATTAATATTTTATATGTTTATTTACTAAATTGATAAAATGTATTTATTTATATGTTTTAAAATGAAAAACTTATTATATGCCAAGATAATGATATAATTATGTTATGTATTAAATATATAATATTTACTTGTTATAACATTAATAGTAGAAATATTATTAATAATATTGATACTTAATAATAATAATAATAATAATAATAATAATAATAATAATAATAATAATAATAATAATAATAATAATAATAATAATAATAATAATAATAATGATATTAATAGTAATGATAGTACATATAATAATATATGTTATAAATCTTGTAATAATAGTAATTTCAATAAGGATACTAATAATAATAACATAAATGATAATAATAATAATAATACCTATAATAATATTAGTAGTAAAAATAATAATAATCTTAATATTAATACTAATGATGATGATAATAATTATAGTTATGATAATAATACTCATTTTAATGATAACAATATGTAGTTACATTATTATAGTAATACTAATAATTATCTTAACCATAATAATAATAATAATAATAATAATAATAATAATAATAATAATAATATTTGATAGTTCATACATTTATTAATAATAATAATATTATTAATAGCTGTAATACTAATAATAATAATAATAATCAAAATCATAATAATAATAATGATAAAAATTATAATTCTAATAATAATAACAATAATAATAATAATAATAATAATAATAATAATAATAATAATAATAATAATAATAATAATAATAATAATAATAATAATAATAATAATTTTAGGTATTGAAAACTACCTTAAAAAGCCTTCAAAAAAAATAATGCCCAGAGCAGGGCTCGAACCCGAAACCTCAAGCTCACCCGCAAATAACCTAAACCATTCCTCCATCCCATGCTTTTATGTTTTAAAACCGTAGGCTATTTTTATTTAACCGAAAACTATCTGTTTCTTCTTCTTCACATATACCATCGATTAAACTCTACCAAAATCATAATCAGTGATTTACAAATCAACTTAGGACTTTCCAACAATCTAGAAACGTTTCTTTGTGGTTGGTTGGGATTAACAGAAGAAAAAAAAATATAAAGACAGCAGCAGAGAAAAAAAAATGGCTCGTCGAAGAACACAATGAAACTCATATATTGATTTTGAATTCAGACGCGTTTTAGGTGATGATTATAAGATGAAATGTGTTTTAAATCATGCCTTTAAACTTTCTCAAACATCAATTTCAGCAAAAACAATCTATAAAACATTAATTTGATCAAAACATAAAAGTTGACTTTTTCAAACTCAAACTTTGACTCGAGAATTCAGATTCGATATAGAAAATTGGAAACTTAAATCTTGCAGATAGTTTAAAGACACGATTCCTAACAAAATTGCATTATTACTTTTTGAAAATAAATTCGAATTCGAACTTTGGTAAATCATGGTTCAAGACAGAGGTATCGACAGGTAAAAAAAAATGCTTATATTATCAGGTTTAATAAATCAGTGGAAGTGGTAATTGATAACGAGGATGGAGAAATCAAATGCATTGTATTAACAAAGTGAATTGATCAATTGTATATAAAGAAGGAAGGGTCGGCAGGTTTATTCAGGGGAAACGAGTAAAAGAGAAAAAAAAATAATCAAACAGATTAAGACCCTCCACTGATTTTTGGCTGTTAATGAAATGAAGGGAATCAATTTGTACTGGATTTTGACAGCAACAAAATTCCTGATAACATGACAATGACTGTAAACTGAATACTTTTTCTAATCTGTGTTTAGGTACATATATGGTGTGTGTATATATTTATATTTATACACCTGTATGTGTAAGTATTCTGTATGTATTTGTATTTTGTTATATAACCGATCTGATGTATATCTGTATATATATCTGTATATAACATATTAACTTTGGTAATATTATTTAACAACGTAAATCTATTATAAATTTTAAGTATATCATTTATTTTTAATAAAGATAAAAATACTATTATTAACAATAATAATATTAATTTTTATTAATATTGATAATAATATTTATGTATATCAATTTCATGTTTATTTTTAACATAATAATATTTATAATATTTATTAATAATAATGATAAACATAATAATAAGAATTATAATCTTAAAGATAATAATAACCAACAATTTATTTAAATCATAACAAATTTGTAATTTCAATCTTTCTCATAAAATATATATACTAAAAATCTTTATTATAATAACCTTAAAACTATTAACATTTATTAATCACAATTTTAATAATAACATAATTCATACTAGTATTGATATTAGTATTATTAATAATAATGAAGGTAATAAAAATATTATGATACTATATCCTTAATTTGTAATTATATCTAATATATTAATATTTCATATTATTTATAATATTGAATAATTACATAATATCTATAATTTTTATATATCTCAATATACATCTAATAATTTTGTATAAAATTTATATATATCTATACATAGATTTATTTTAATAACAACTTTCTTGTATTTTATCTTTACATATTGATTTCCAATGATTAATTTACATTTTGTCAATTCAAATTAATATATATATATATATATATATATATATATATATATATATATATATATATATATATATATATATATATATATATATATATATATATATATATATATATATATATATATATATATATATATATATATATTGAAAGGACCCGTCCTAATCCATCCGGACGAAGTCCATATCGATTATAAATGATTCACAACAGTTGATTACATTGCGAGGTACTTGACCTCTATATGATACATTTTACAAACATTGCATTCATTTTTTAAAAAGACAATCTTTCATTACATCGGAAGTTGACAACATGCATACCATTTCGTAATATATCTTACTATAATTGACTTAATAATAATCTTGATGAACTCAACGACTCGAATGCAACATCTTTTGAAATATGTCATGAATGACTCCAAGTAATATCTCTAAGATGAGCAAATGCACAGCGGAAGACTTCTTTCATACCTGAGAATGAACATGCTTTCAAGTGTCAACTAAAAGGTTGGTGAGTTCATTAGTTTAACATAAATAATCATTTCCATCATTTTAATAGACCACAAGATTTTCATTTCTCATAAATATACGTCCCATGCATAGAGACAAAAATATCATTCATATGGATTGAACACCTGGTAACCGACATTCACAATATGCATATAAGAATATCCCCATCATTCCGGGATCCTCCTTCGGACATGATATAAATTTCGAAGTACTAAAGCATCCGGTACTTTGGATGGGGCTTGTTGGACCCGATAGATCTATCTTTAGGATTCGCGTCAATTAGGGTGTTTGTTCCCTAATTCTTAGATTACCAGACTAAAAAGGGGCATATTCGGTTTAATAATCCAACCATAGAATGTAGTTTCGATTACTTGTGTCTATTTCGTAAAACAGTTATAAAAGCAGCGCATGTATTCTCAGTCCCAAAAGTATATATTGCAAAAGCATTTAAAAAGGGAGCAATGAAACTCACCATATTGTATTTTGTAGTAAAAATACATATAACGACAATGAACAATGCAGGGTTTTGGCCTCGGATTCACGAACCTATATCAAGTATATATATTAAAACATATAATGATCATATAATGAAAATCAAACCAATTTATATAATTTAGTTATATAATATATTGCTTATTTAAAATAATAATATATTTGTTATTTCAATTGTTACATATATATATTATATAACTATATATATATGTTACACCTATATGTTTTATTAACAATAAAATTAAACATATTTATAAAAATATTAATATAGTTATGTTATAGGTATTAACTATATTTATATGTAACTAATATTCATTTGGTAAAATAATATTGGTAATAATAAATAAAAAGTTATATCTTTTTTTATGATAATAATAATAATAATAATAATAATAATAATAATAATAATAATAATAATAATAATAATAATAATAATAATAATAATAATAATAATAAATATGATAATAATGATAATAATAATTATAGGTATAATAATAATATATTTATCATAATCAAATTTACATGTATTATACTTAAATCATTAACTTAATATTATATCATAATACTTTTAATCATAAATAATTATATAAAATTTTAGTACAATAAATGATAATTAATTCATTAACTTAATATGACTAAGACATATTTAACTATTCATACCATTAAAATTTATATTCCATAATTAATTTAACTCAAGATTTTGTATCTAGTAACATCATTCATTAAAGTAAATCTTTTATATGTTTTAACAAAATCATAATACTCTATCAAAGGTTAGTCATAATTTTGATACTTAACAAGTTTCTTTTTAAAAATCATAATGTTATAAAATCATAATGTTATAAAGTACTATATACTTTAAGAATATATCAAACTTATATATGGGTTTTACACATTCGAAAAAAAAAAAAAAGACGTGATAGTGACGTTGTTCGATTTGGGCTCAAAGCCAAAATAGAATTGATAGTGATCCAAAATCATAAGCCCAAATCATGCTCTCTAGAATTTAAATGCTACATGTTCGTTTAGAATTTACTGGCCCAAGTTTCATGTTATCCCAAAACTAACTGGTCCAATATCTCATTTATTTAAAGCCCAACTTTGTATTTGTTCTCATAATCATCCAAAAAATAAAAATAAAAATAAAAAAAATCTAGTCCAAAGTATCACTTAATTATGACGAGGATTTCGGTTACTTTATTTTCTTTCTTTGTTTCGATCGACACAGCAACCATCACGATTCATTCTATCTTAAATAAAATACTGAGCTCCTATTAATAAACAGTCTACTAACACTTTTAAGAGGTACGCAAGAGGTTGTCTATAAATTATTTATCAAAAAAGATCTCAGATAGAAATTCAATGCCCTTACATTCAATAGTGATGAACAATAAGAAAACCTGATTATTACAATTTTTATTGTCACATTAGTATCTTTATTATACACAAAACATCACAAATTAGCAAAATACAAATTTTGCTACTAATAATAAACTCATAAATACTGCATCCAAATAGATACATACAACAATTAACATAAAACAATTATATTCAGTTAATATAGATTTTGAACAATTGAACACAATAAATATAAATATAATAGTTTATACCGTATGAATCTAACTTCATTTATTTAACAACTAACTAAAACAGAGATAATCCAATTCAATTACAAACCTTTTTTTTTTCTTCCCGATAATTTTCGTGAGGTAGGGTTTGGACCGAACACCAACATAATCACTTTTAAAAACCCCAATCATGGATGTTCTCTTTTGCACTTTACCGTCAAAGAAAGGATCTTGATCACCGGCGCCGTTACCATTGGAAGGTGCAGTTTCATCGGTGTCGTCAATTGGTACGGGATTTAATTTTATGTTATTGTCATCTATTAGATCCGATTGATTATCTTCGATTTGAACTTTCCTCCTAATTTAAGTAGACATGGTGGTGGCAGAGAAAGAGAGTAGTCTGCCGGCAGTGACAGACGGTGGTCCACGGTGATTCTATGGTGGCGGTGAAGAGGGTGTAGAAAGGGGTGTCGTGGGTGAGGTAGAAGAAAAAGGAATTCAATTGGTGATGGGTTTTATTTCTTTTTATGAATTTATGAATTGGATCGTACTTATAAATATAACTTAATATATTCCGTAATAATTTAAATGGGTGGGGATGAAAAACCAAAACAAAACAGTATTTTAAATTAAATGTTCAAATCTGCTCAATTATTGGTTATATTCAGATTTAGAATTACATATAAATCACGGGTGGCAAAAGGTCCACAAAATATTTCACAAGATATTGTGCTTCAAATAAAGTAAAGTCTAAAAAAAACGCGCCATCCCATATGGTTTCTGAATATTTGCTTTCCAATAAATGATTTTTATTATCAATCACGTACACAAAAACTCTTTTGAAATTATAACTATGTGATTATTCTACTTACCAGTTTTCCTACATAGTGTTATATCGTGTGCGTTGTTAATCAGGGGCGGATAACAGTCTTTGGAAACATCTCTAATTTTTACAGTAACTATCTTTATTTATTTCAGTCATTATGGTATAAAATTCGTTCATTAATTTATTAAATAAAAATTACATCCATTGTCCCTCTCATTTATGGGTAAAATATAAAAAAGTGTTAAAACTTAACAAATAGTTTCTAAATACATTTTTAATAAGCCTAAAATTTATAGAACTCATTATCGTATCACCGTTTATTTTAAAATTACATAAGTTTGAATTTAACTTGCTTAATAACAATCGAAACATCAAACGAGTATTACAATCATTTAATATTTATTTTTAATATACTTTATTTATATATAGAGATATATTTTAAATAATAATTATTATTATAATATCCTATTTTTTATTTTTATTAATTTTTAATAACAACACATATAATACTTCAAGTCATATTTCGAATTATTATTTATATATACATACGCACATATCTATTTACAATTAATTGTTCGTGAATCATCGAGAGCAGTCGAAGGTCGATTGAATATATGAACATCGTTTCCAAATATTCTAGACTCAACATTACAAACTTTGCTTATCGTATCGAAATCATATAAAGATTAAGTTTAAATTTGGTCGGAAATTCCTGGGTCATCACATATATATATATATATATATATATATATATATATATATATATATATATATATATATATATATATATATATATATATATATATATATATATATATATATATACACACACACTTATATTTATATTTATATTTATATATATATTTATATATATATTTATATATATTTATTTTTAACAATTGTTCGAGAATCGTCGGGACTAGTCAAAGGGCAAATGAATTCATGTAAACAGTTTCAAAGTTTTCGAGACTCAACATTACAGATTTTGCTTATCGTGTCGGAAACATATAAAGATTAAAGTTTAAATTTGGTCGAAAATTCCCGGGTCAGCACAAAACACTGCTCATACATTACATCTACACTGCTACCAGTGTCAACATGCACCTTCATAATCACAATACCAGTATTCGCAATGCGGCACGAAACCACTACTGGCTTATCAGTTCCGCAGTCAGGCTTGCAGGAGGAAAAGTAATAGTGGGACATTGCCAGCTCACGATTTGTTTAGATATTTAGAATACTGACATTTCGCCTTATACCTCTACCACATTAATGACCTGAATTCCGCGCAACTTCTATTTGTTACTAACCATTTTTACTCCAAGATTCTTCACCGCGAGAGCTTTTCGATCAGCGGGTTTTGGCACTTGCGGAGCATTAGATTCTGCAGGCAAGATAATCGCATTCGCAGTACTTGCAGAGCCTTGCGCAATTAGATGGTCTAGCTTTCCTTGCTCATATGCTTCCGCGATCAGCTCTGCCAAATCTCTACAATGATTGGTATCATGACCATAATCATCATGGAAAATACAAAACTTAGATTTGTCTCGCCTACTGTTCTCCGCTAAAGGTTGAGGATCAGGAAAAGATCTCGCAACCCTTTCTTGTAAAAGAATTCTTTGGGTGTTTTTGTTAACATCTGGATGATATTAAAAGACTCGTTGTTCCATTTTCGCGTAGAATAGCGATCCCGACGGTCATATCCATGATTATCATTTTGACCTTGATGTCTATCATTGCGCTGGTAACCACCGCCGCCATTTCGCCGTGGATATCCTGAAACGCGGTAATTATCGTCATTTCCATCACGAAAAGAATCATTATCATCTCGCCAATTTTATCTTTACCCCACCCGCAAGCGGGTGTTATAGTACTATCTTCTCCACCTCTAAGATAATCATACATTTCTTGTTGCACCTTAGCGAAAGTTGGCGGGACATCTCTTCGCAGTAGACGCACCAGCGTTGGATGTCGCTGCGGATTAATAGCATGCAAAAACCCAGGAATTTTTTGATCTTCATTCAAACTAGGTATTTTTTGGCACTCATAAATGTACCGCGTAATTAATGCGCTTAAAGTTTCCTTGTTGCCTTGTTTGATATCATGACATTCTATATGCGTCTTCTTCTGCGACAAAAGATTCTGAAACTGCAGCAAAAATTTATCGCGAAGATCGATGAAGCCGATAATACTGCGAGCTTGCAGGCTATGGAACCACTCCCTTACTGATCCTTGTAAAACCATAGGGAATACTCTACACGCACCCGGCTCATCCCAGTTGTAGGTGCTTACCACCCCTTCAAACCGCTGCAAAAAATCCAAGGGATCTGTTAAACCCGAGTAAACTCCCAATGTCGCCGGAACAATAGGCGGTGTAACGATTGAATAATCAGAAATATGCTGGACAAACTTGTCTGCAGCAGTAGTAATCTCAGTTGCCTTTTTTATGCGAGTATCAGTATTCTCCGCACAAAATTTGGCTATCATATCTTGCAAAAAATTCGGCTGTTCAAACTTATGCTGCATTGACTTAGGCGCGATGCTTTTAAAAGCATCCGCTAAAAAATGTTGAGCATTCTCCCTGCGGACAGCATCAGATGCTTCACCTTCTTCCCCATGACGAGGGAAAGGTGTTGGTGGTAGCCTTCTCTTAACATGTGGAATTTTTACAAATTCTTCCACGCTATCTGAATCATCAGAAAATTCGCTTTCTTCCCTTGGCGCTTTCGCAATCTTTGAGTTATAAGCAGAGTTCAAAATAAGGCGTTCCTCTGCATTATTACTATCACTATCATGATGTTCCACAACTAAGCGATCAACTTGTGATCCTGAATCATTCAGCGGCCATAAGTAAGTACGCGGTATACGAGGTTCGCGACTATACTTGGCGTCTTTCTTAGCTTGCTCAATAGTAGTGCCAACAACTTTGTCTGTTCGCAGACTCGCTTTTCCAGCCAAAACCCTTAACCGCTTGCCTTCAACAATGGTTTCGTCGCGATTTTGTTGCAGATTTCTGCGCGCAACCATTTTTTCCGCGGCAACCTCTAGTTGCGAATCATTATTAGCGGTGTTAACATTAGACGTTTTTGCGAGCGGTTCTTAAACTGATTTGCTTGTAGTAGCATTAACATTTGTTTGTGAATTAAACGGCAAGGCATTCTGTGAATCACCAGCCGTCACATCAGCATTCGCAGAAACACTTACTTGCTTTGCATTTGCTGCCATGGCCGATAATCAAATCAGCCGATACGCCTTAGAAAGTACCTGCAAATCATCATAACGAAACACGATTGAAATTAAACAAGCCAATTAGTTGATTGATAGCACAAAACAAAAAAATTCGAGTTTAATTTTAAAACGTGTCCCACGGATGCGCCAATTGATCAATCCATAATTAATAAATTACTTAATTAAGGATTGAGTGCAATGAGATTGAGATGGAGGATGAGATGTTTGATGATTATTATGGGCCCTGATGATCATCTTTCACTTTAACAATCAAGTGATCAACCACCCCGACCCGTTCTTGATTGTTAATTAGCATGATTCACCTCGACACGATGTAAAAATTCCTTGGGCAAGATCACAAGAGAAAATTACAAAGGTTCGGGCAAATGACAGAGAATCAACAACCTATAAATGAGAGGCCAAGCTCCCTATTTATAGTATTCGAAATATTCGCGGTCTGCGGATTGCTTAACTATCCGCGAAAACTTAGCGAAGTGACCCGCAGTCTTTCATTAGCGTGGTAACTGATCCGCTATCTTTATTTTCAGCGAATATTCCAAGCCTTTCGAATATACTTCGCGTAACTTCTGTTTTTAGCCTTTAGCAAATAAAATACACATATACAATGCTATGTATATGATTAAACATCTCATGCAAATCGCAATGAAGCGGTTAGAAAAGAAATTTTATCAAATTCTATCGATGAATCGCGCTCAATTAGACCCAGAGTCTGTTTCAACTAGATCGTCCAGAACGTCAACTACATCGAGTGTATCCAATTTCGGTGATGAATCGGATCAAGACAAGATACGAATTGCAAGCGAGTTGATTAATGAAGTTGAAGATGCTGCCGAAGGAGTCATGAATGATTTGAAATTGATAGCCGAATGTATGATTTCGTCTGGTTATGGAAAAGAATGTGTGATTATTTACAAAACTATACGTAAATCGATTGTTGATGAAGGTATTTATAAGCTAGGAGTTGAGAAGATGAAATCTATTTATGTTCATAAAATGGATTGGGAGGTTTTAGACCTAAAAATTCAAAACTGGTTAGAGGCGGTTAAAATCGCGGTTAAAACATTATTCAACGGAGAGCGAATTCTATCCGATCATGTTTTCGCTTCGTCTGATACAATTCGCGAATCCTTTTTTAACGAAATTACAAAAGAAGGCGGCTGGATTTTGTTTTCGTTTCCAGAAAACGTAGCCAAATATAGTAAAAAAATCATCGAGAAGGATCTTTCGAATGCTCGATATGTACACCGCGATAGCTGATCAGGAAATTATGTCGTTTTTTTCATTCCAATCGACATTTTCATTACTGAACCAAGCTCTAAACTCATTAATCAAATTAGGTGAAATCGTACGGTTAGATCTAACCGAATTCGAAACGTTTATCAACAAAGAGTCGTTGAAAACAACTGTATCTAATTCAGGAGTTCACAAATTCACAATCGAATCGATTAATTACATCTCTTTACTTGGAGATTACGGCATTTTAGCTGATATTTTATACGAATATCCGTTACCTGATAAATCTCGATTGCCGGAAGCATTTTTCGATCAATCGTTATCTGTTGATTCTCCGTTATCGTTATGGTTAACGTGGCTTATTTTCGTGGTTATTTGCAAACTCGACGGTAAATCGAAACATTACAAAGACGTATCGCAATCGTATTTATTTCTAGCGAATAATTTTCAAAATATCGTGTCGAAAGTACGATCATCTAATTTGCAGTATCTTCTAGGCGAAGTGTGGATCAACAAACTTGAAGCGGAAGTAAAGAAATTTGCAGTCAGTTATGAACAAGTTGTGTGGAGCCACGTCATCAATGTGGTCCCCACACATGTAACAGAAATTACGCGGGAAGAAGCTATAAGTAGCTTTAAAAAAATAAATATGGTGTTTGAAGAGGTTCATCGTAAACAATTGGCAGTTGTTGTGCCTGATGCTAAGCTTAGGGATGAGATTAAAGTTTCGGTTGCCAAAAAACTGTTGCCGGTGTACTGAGAGTTTTATGAAGCGCATCGAGTTAACGTTGCGAAAGAGAGGAAGTTTGCAGGCGTTGTGAAGTACGCGCCAGAAGATATTGGAAACGCGCTGTCAGATTTGTTCGTTGGGTCTGGTACTACATCGGTGTCAGTGTCAGTGTCATCGTCAATGTTGGAGTCACTGACATCGCTTTGAAGGCAGGGGCGGACCTATGAAGGGTCAGGGTGGGTCGCCCGCCCCCAGTGGATTTGCAATTTTTAATGTAAATTTTTTCGGTTTTTCGATTTTGACCCCGGTGGAATTTTTTTTTTGCGCCAAACCCTTCATATTTTGTCCCCAAACCTTCATATTTTGCTCCAAAACCTTAGTATTTTGCCCAAAAATCTCTAAATTTTGCTCAAAAACCTCTATATTTTGCCCCAAAAAAATCTCTACGTTTAGAAGTTTTTTTTTGCCCCCGGTGAAAAAATTTCCTGGATCCGCTACTGTTTGAAAGTGATAGGGATATTCGTTTGGTTAATATTTTAAAGTAACGATTATAACATCACCGCATTTAAAAAAAAAAAAATATTCTAACAACACATTTAGAGTTGTTATTAACGTATATAAAAATATTATACTCCGTATATAATAATTATATAGTGTCCGTTGTTGAATCATCCAACTTTAAATACGTTTACAAAAAAAATAGTAGTAAGAAAAATCCTAGAATAATTATGGTGCCATTGATGTTTAAATTCAATCTTAATTTATCCGTGTACATCTGATTGGTGTGTTTACTCCACTTATTAATGGGAATACATTTGTATTGAATCCTTAATTTTTATGAGTGACAAAGTTAATTTGATATGAGGTGTTTCTTATGAATAACGAGTTAGTATGACAGCCATGCGTTGCAACTGGGCTTTTTTTTTTTTTTTTTTTTTTTAACGGTCAAAGAATGATTATATATTAAAAATAAACGCTCCCTAGCAAGGCGCTAACAGATAAATTACAGAGGCATAGCAAGTCATGAGTTTCAATTGAAAATTAAATGACCCATATTTTTAATCCAACGAAAAACAAGTAATCTAATAACATCAAAAATACTACTTCTAGAACAAAAAGACTCGTTAAAAATAATGGCGTTTCTGAATCTCCAAACCGCCCATAGAAAAGTAACCACACATCCAATGATCCGGTTCTTAGATGTAGACGGTAACCGAACACCCTCAAGCCATTCGATGAACGTATCCTACGAAGTAAAAGAAGGCATGGAACAATTTACTACAAAAAAGCTTACAGTTTGTAACACTTATTTGATCGATTTATGACGCTTAAAAGCTCCAAGAATTTAATTTTTGACGCTTCCTCTTGGCGTCAGAAATATGGGCGTCAGAAATTTAGTTTGTTTTCTAACGCTTAATGGTGTTAAGAAACAATTAACATTCTTGACGTTTTATACTCATTTTTTGACTGTTAGAAAACACCTCACTTTTTGACACTTGAAAGTGTCAGAAAACACCACACTTTTTGACACAACAGACGATGTCAAATTGTATTTTCTATTTTTTTAGTTTAATACAAGCATAATATACACAACAAAACAACCCATTTCAACTAACAACCCAATTGCTTCTGAAAACAAATGTTAACACAATAATCACAACTCAAACTAGAACATCTCAAATGTATTAAAATTTCCTTAATAAGCAACTTAGCTAAACTACACGTTTATAAACTATCTTGTTTATCATATAAACGTCTTTTTAAACTGCACCTCCCTGCATTAAATAAAAGAAATATTAAAAGTGGTCAAACATACCACAAACAATATGCAATCAAATACTATAAACTTAGAAATTTTACTAATAGTTAGACAATCAAACAAATAAATGATATTTGTTGACCTGAAGAGGCTACTTACCTCTTGCATATGATTGATGTGGACGATTCTCACGCAATGCGCCCAAATTAGTGCTGACAAACAGACTATGTCGAGTGAACAACATGAGAGATAAAAATTAAGTAGTCAATAAAAGTACAAAAAATAAGTGAACCTAATGCAACTACGCGTTAGGTACTATACGAGGTCAATTATTAACATACTGGCCATGAGTCCTGATATCTATTAACAAATGATCAACATCATGAACTTGCAGTTGTCTGATCCATCTTATTGTGCCTGGACATCGATACAAAGTTAATATGATCATGTCTACTCATATAAGAAGCTAAAGCATAAGAAGAAAAAATAAGTAATACCTGATAGTATAATGCATTTTCAATAGGTGATGTGGTAACGAAGAACGCTGAGGGTACTTCTCCTAAAGGTACTGTATTTACAGACAAAAGAAAAGCACGAATTAAAACACTAATCAATATCTCTATAACAATAGTGAAATTACAAAAAGGAAATACAAACACTAAACAAATTCAAGTAATACGATTTGCATTGAAGTTACAAACATTGTGATTGTAAAACAATCAACACGCACATAATCACCATCCTTAAGAGGAGTGATCTTTATATATTATATATCCTGTCATTGTACAGTCTTACTAAAACAGTAGCCAAATTTCCATTAGAAAAGATAAAAACTTAGTCTGCTGTAAAAAAAAAAAGGCAAAAGACCCTTACTTTTAATCAAATAAACCGAGTCTGATATCCTGCAAAAACAAACACAAACAAAAACAAAATGTCATAATTACATACTTAACAGGCCGAGAAGGTAAAGATTCAACGCTTCTCTTCAACAAACTTAAAATACATGACATACATAAGAACTTACATTGTTGAACTCTTCTTTATCTTAAACCCTTCTATTCTTTTATCAACTCGGCATCAGCAGTTGCAAGTGCAGCACTGCACTGGTCGCAACAACCACAGCACCAACACCATTTAATGGAATGGAAGCTAACTTTCATGTTCAGATGCAATTAACAACATCGGCATAAGGATTTAACACGTCCATTCGCACTTGCAACATTAGTATAACTTCATTAATGATTAATGATGGTAAATGGAAGTAGGAAGAATAAAGAAGGGTTACTAATGAACCTGAATCAAATAAATACTTGAAACACACAAAATTAAACACTAAAAATAGATACTCACCTGAATTGATTACTCTTTGTTACAATGTCCTGTGCAAAATATACACTAAATTTTAACAAGTTCATACAGAATCCACATATATTGCAACATTTTGACCTAATATGAAACATATCCTTCAAATCAAAATTAATCAAACAAATTATACAAATTAAAAACAACCTAAACCAAAACTTTCACCTACCAAAATCTTAAATATATACATACACAGGTACGAGATGGAAAATGATCATACAAGTAGGATCACCGATTGTTCGATGTTGCGAGCGAGCGAGCGAGCAGTAACAGTAGGATCACCGATTGTTCGATGTTTAAATACGCCATTAGAAGTGAAATACGAAGGCAATTACCGAAATCATGCAATTGGTGAAATGAAGTAACCTAAAAATCACGTTTTATCTATGATTAATTTGAGTAATTTGGTGTATGATTTGGGACAAATAAGCGTTGAAGTTGGGGTTAGGACTTGATAGAGAGAGAAAGACAACAGGTTCCTCGATTTAAAGTTGATTTATGAGATCTTGTGCGTGACGCTATAGTTTAACCGCAAGTTCATTTTAGGATTGCTAGTTTATTTACTTGGGCTAATAACTTAACGCTTTTAAATGTTATATTACCGTATTAACTATTAGAGAAAGGATGTGTTTGGATGAAAGTAGTTGGAGCTGGAGCTGGAGCTGGAGCTTGGAGCTGGAGCTAGAGCTTATGAGATAGAGCTGGAGCTGGAGCTGAAGCTTATTTTTTAAGCTGGTAGCTGGAGCTTATTATTTTTTACAAGTGTTTGATAAATTAGCTGGAGCTTATTTTTCACTTCATAAGCTCTACTTTTTTTCATAAGCTACTAAAAGTAGTTTATTTTTTCAGAGCTTATGATTTTCATAAGCTCTACTTTTTTTCTCTACCAAACGAAGCTTATGACTTGGAACTTATTAAAATCATAAGCTCAAGCTCCTATAAGCTCCCATAAGCTCCAACAAGCTCGTCACCCAAACACAGCCAAAACTTATGAATAGTACCAGGGGTATTTTCGCATTTTCACCTTTTTTCCCCTTTTCCCTTCTTTCTTTCAACTAACACCACAAAAGCCCCCCACACTTTGTTCACAAATTAAAATCGAACCCCAACACAAGGGGTTAAAGCGTCAAATTAAAATTTTCATAAAATATCTTAAATAAACTCCACTCAAATATTCAACAGGTCATATCTTCTCGCTCGCAACGAGTTAAATTTTTCCGACACCATCCTTAAACTCGAAATAATTTTATGAACACAATGTCACTAACTATACGCAAAACGGACACTTTAAAAAAAAGCTAAATATTTAGGGTACTATTCATATATGTTGCTTTTTCACTCGCAGACTCCGTAACTAAACACAATAAAATACATTAAAAATCGAACCCCCGGCGCGAAGCGAGGGTTCGAAAACTAGTTTTAAACATTTTTTGACATTTCTAGTTAGAAATTTGGAGTAGTTTTAGCAAACATAAGCGTCAAAAACTCAAAGATTGTTGACGAAATAAAGTGTCTAGAATTTTTTGACACTTAAATGTGTTAAAAGTATCTCAAGTAGCTGTGAGAAGTTTTTGTTACGTATATTAGTGTTAAAAATTTGAAACTTTCTTGACGCTTTTCACAAATGTTAAAAAAATAAGCGTTAAAAAAGCAGTATTTTTTTTGTAGTACCCATATCCACAACCTATGCCAAAGATCCAACACCAACGGGCACTCGAAAAACACATGAGCTCGCGTCTCAACACCATTATTACACATCGGGCAAACAATAGAATTAATCTCTAACCCTTTCTCGGATAAATTCCACCGAACCGGGAGAGAGTCTAATCGAAATTTCCAATAAAAAAACGTTCACTTTATGTGGGAGAAACTTGAACCAACAAGTAGAGATTACCGACGAAGGAAGCAATGCGTGATCCAAATGCTGGGCTCTTGTTATGATTTCATGAAGCATTTTTTAATTGTAAAAAAGTTATAGAGAATGAGATATTTAATTATTTTAACTCTATATGCTAAGAGAGGTGAAGCTTAAAGTCGTTCCAAAACAAAAAATTGTCTTCCACAGTTCCACACTTTCCTTTCACACTATAAAATTTCATTCCACCCCCAAACAATTCAACTTTTACACTCTCTCACGGGTGCAAACTATCAATTTTAATTTTAATTTTAAAATTAAATCAAAAACCAACACCCACCATAAACTTTCACGGCCGCTATCTCCGTACTCGATGTGAGTTAAATTTCACCGCTACCACCATTAAACTTGAAATAATTTTACGAATAAAACGAGACTAACTACGTTCGAAACGGACACTTTTTCTCAAAAACGCTAAGAATACCGACATTTAAAACGGGTCTTAACACATTAGCCGTTTCCCCCCTCTGTACGTACACAACGCTATGTTAAATATGAATATGCAGGCCGAAATGCCCCGCCGCATCGCGCGGGCTGAACCGGACTAGTTGTTATTATTGGGTTAATTTTTATGAGTGACAAAGTTAATTTGATATATGAGGTGTTTCTTATATATAACTAGAAAAATGAGCCCGCGCGATGCTGCGGGGCCTACAATGTTCGTATTCATAGTTAACGGAGCGTGTTATAGGTGTGTATATGTATTGAATATAGTCCAAGGTATTGAGCTTTTTTTTTTGAAGTGTCCGTTTCGCGCATACTTAGTCCCGTTGTGTTCGTGAGATTTTTTTGAGTTGAACGGTGGGCTCGGAAAAATTTAACTCGCGCCGAGCGAAAAGATAGGATCCGCTAAAATTTCGGGTGGAAGTAGTTTCTTTTATTTTAAAAAAATTGTATATTTACATTTTTTACCCCTGAAAAGAGGTAAAGTTGAGGGGTCATTTTGTAAAGTGAGGCAAAGGTGAGTGGCTAATTGTAGTGTGAACACAAATTAAAAACTACAACATTTTTGTATTAAAACTACAAATTTTTTGGTGGCTATTAGCAGATAGGGGTAAAATTTAACTCGCGCCGAGCGAAAAGATAGGATCCGCTAAAATTTCGGGTGGAAGTAGTTTCTTTTATTTTAAAAAAATTGTATATTTACATTTTTTACCCCTGAAAAGAGGTAAAGTTGAGGGGTCATTTTGTAAAGTGAGGCAAAGGTGAGTGGCTAATTGTAGTGTGAACACAAATTAAAAACTACAACATTTTTGTATTGAAACTACAAATTTTTTGGTGGCTATTAGCAGATAGGGGTAATGAGTTAGTATGACAACTATGCGTTGCTACTGGTGTCTTGCAATGGTTTCATGAAGCGTTTTTTAATTGCGTTTGTGATATCGTGAACCTATTTCATTTTAAAATTTTTTTTTGTGTTATGTAGTAATATTGCTTTACTTTATATTATCAGTATGTGTGCATTATGTAACTTCGTTTTGCAGTGAAACAACGTTTTAGACAAAAGTATTAAATATTATTTTAATAATTTATAATTTCAATACACATATCGCATATTATATTGGTATAATATTTAAAACTTGCCTTTTCATAATTTTTTAATATAATTCAACGAAAGAAAAAAAAATAAAAAAAAAAAATGAAAGGTAAGATTTTTAAGAACGATTTTATATTATTTGTTTGAAAATAATAAAAAATTATTTGGAAGTAATAAGAAAAGAAAATAAAAAAACGAGAAATACAGAAGGTGGAAAAGAAAATTAAAAATAAAATATATAAATAGAAAGCTGACGTCATGCGACGTGAGAAGAGGGAAAAAAAAAAAAAAAAGGCTACATGAAATCGAACGTGCTACCTAGAACACAAAGAACACATGCTAACCAGTTGCGCTAGCATTTCTTTGATTTATATATACCGAATAATTAGTTTTACTGGTCCAGCAAGTAAGCGGTTACATTTCGTTTACATTAACATACAGTTTAAAAGTTTATCACATACAATACAATGATATTTTTGGGATAATTGATAGTGCTCCAAATGAACATATATTTAGTAGCAATATCCTTCCAATATGTAAAGTTTTCAGTTGCAATTGTTCTATTTTCAAGTAATATTCGTTTAAATAAATAAGTGCGAAGACAAAAGGCGAAAACGAAGATTTGAAGACACAAACGTCCAAAAAGCTCAAATGTACAAGATACAATTCAAATGGTTCAATTTATTGATAAGAAACGTCTAAAAATGACAAGAGTACAAGTTGTGAAACGCAAAGTACAAGATATTAAATTGTACGAAAAGGCGTTCGAAAATCCGGAACCGAGACATGAACCAACTATCAACGCCCGACGCAACGGACCAAAAATTACAAGTCAACTATGCACAAGAATATAATATAATATATAAATAATTATATAAAATTATATATATATATATTATATTATATAATAAAAACGTCGACAAGCAAATGGCCAAAAGTTGGTGAGCTGGAGTGCGTCACTTCGCGATCTCGGAGCTGGAAGGCACAAATGCTTCGCGATCTCGGAGCAGTCATTTCAGAAAATGCCTATAAAAGGCCACGAAATCTGCCGAGTTCTTTGCACCATATCAAACTCTCTATCTCTGTAATATATATATATATATATATATATATATATATATATATATATATATATATATATATATATATAATATTTATATATATAATATAAATTAGTTTAGTTTTATATTAGTTAGTTTAGTTAATGTAACGGTTAATTACGGGTTTTGAAGTCGAAGTTCTCTCCGTGTAACACTACGCGATAAATAATCAATGTAAGCTATGTTCTCCTTTTAAATTAATGTCTCGTAACTAAATTATTATTATGCTTATTTAAGTCGAAGTAATCATGATGTTGGGCTAAATATTAAAAGACGGGGTTATTGGGTTTTGGACCATAATTGGGGTTTGGACAAAAGATCGACACTTGTGGAAATTAGACTATGGGCTATTAATGGGCTTTATATTAAATTAACGATACCTCGTTAATTTAGTATAAAGGTTATGATTTGACGTATCTATATATAACCACATACGCTTAACCGGACACGATGGGCGGGATATTTATAAGTACGAATTATTGTTCATTTGACCGGACACGGGGATGGATTAATAGTTACTGGACTCATTAAAACAGGGGTGGATTACATTCAAGGATAATTGGTGTAATTATTAACAAAGTATTAAAACCTTGGATTACACACAGTCGATAACCTGGTGTATTCATTAAACAAAGTATTAAGACCTTGTTACAGTTCGAATCCCCAATTAGTTGGAATATTTGACTTCGGGTATAAGGTTAATTTGGCGAAGACCCTCGCACTTTATAATTATGACCGATGCACTATTATGGCAAAACCAGATGGACTTATCGAATAATCCAGGACAAAGGACAATTAACCTAGGGTAATAAATTAAAATCAAAACGTCAAACATCATGAGTACGGAAATTTGAATAAGCATAATATATTTTATTTTATATTTTCTCGTACTTTTTTTTATTTTGTCATTTTAATTATTGTTATTTATTTTATCGTTGGTTAAATATCGTCATTTACTTTACGCTTCGCTTAAAATATAAAATAGACAAACCGGTCATTAAACGGTAAACCCCCTTTTATATATTATTACTATATATAATATATTTTGTACAAATATAATTGTTTAAAAATATAATGTAAAATAAGTCGTCTCCCTGTGGAACGAACCGGACTTACTAAAAACTATACTACTCTACGATTAGGTACACTGCCTATAGTGTTGTAGCAAGGTTTAGGTATATCACATTTGTAAATAAATAATTAAAACTTGTGTTATTTGTAACGTATTTCGTAATAAAAATATATAACTATTTCACGTACACCTCGCACGACATTAAGTTTTTGGCGCCGCTGCCGGGGAATCGGCGAAACGCTATATTTTTAATTCATTTTTGTATAAATATATTTATATATATTTAGAAAAACAATATAAAATATAAAAAAACGAAATTAAACCTGCAAATTCTGAACCTGCATCCCTCCGCGATCTCGGAGATTTACCCTTTAGTTCTACGCGATCACGTAGCTGTTCCTGACAGGTCAACCAGTGCAATTAATGCGAATTTAGAGTTTATTTTTATATATTATTATTATTATTATTATTATTTATGGTTTGTATTTATTAATATTAATATTTAGTTTGTATTTTAATTTACTTTTGTAATATTTAGTTTTAAGTTATTATTAATTATATAGATTAATATTTTTATAATAATAATATAAAAATAATATTTTTTAAAAAAATTGTAGTTTTATAACTTTAAGTTTTCTTTTTATATTTTGTATCCTTTTATTTCGTGTAATCGTAATATTTGTATTTTTATCGTTCGTATCTAGTTTTAAGTTCTAATATTTTGCCGTAGCTTATTTTATATTTCTAGATTTTTTTAGACTTTGCCGTAAAATCCCTTAAGTAGTTTTTCTTGAAGGTTCTTCGTATGCCCAAGAGACATATTAAATTAACGTGGCCAATGTGTTATGATCCAAGTCGGGTCATACCCAATAACAAGCTTACCGACACCTTATTCGTATTTGATCTTAGCGACTGGATCGTTGATTAAATACGCGACACTTGGATTTTAAGAAAATTGGTTTTCTAAAATCATATTACTTGATGTGTATATAAATTATGGAATAATTTATATAATTAAAACTTAATTATTTATAAGTTAAATAATTAATAATGTTATATTACATTTTATAAAAAATGGGTTTTATATAAAATGTACATGGAAGTTTATAAAAGGGTTTTATAAAAACTAATTCTTTTATAAATCATTTCATTTATAAAACTAATTATGGAAGTGGCATTGGAGTCTTAACAAGCATGCACTTGACTAGCATTTTGTGTGGTCACTTCCATAGATTTCATGTGCATATGTACCAAGACCTCTTGGAGACACAAACACATGAAAACACATCAAAAATCTGCACAAAACACTCTCAAAAACCCTGCTGAATTCGTGGCCTTTTGGGAGGAAGAAAGGGTTCTTCATTTGGTTTTTGCAAGCTCTATTCAAGTGTAATTAAATCCTAACCAAAGGCTAGGTGTTGGTGCAAAAGCTTGGGGTATTTCTCCTTGAGGTTTCATCATTTTGAAGCTCCATTCTTCATCATCATCATCATCATCTTTTGAATCAACCCTCAACTAGCTTGAGGAGGTATGAACTCTAAACCCACTCTTAGTTTGTAAGTATGTTTCACAACTTGATCCTATTTGGGATTTAACTTTAAATGGTTAAAGATTTACAAGTCTAAAATTGGTAATTAACATGCTTCCGCTTTCTTAATTCTTAAAATGGTTTAAGTATATTATAAACTTGTTAAATCCCAACAATGGTATCTAGAGCCGAAGTTGTTGAAATATGCTTCGAGATGGTTATTAAACCCACTATAATTTTGCATTCTATGAACATGCATGAAGTAGAATGTAAAATTTTCGGTTTTGGGTGGTTTGTCATTTTGGCCAAAATCACTTGTGATTCTGCATTCTGTACTACCAATCACTTGTGATTCTGTGTTGCCGATCACTTGTGATTCTGTACTACCAATCACTTGTGATTCTGTGTTGCCGATCACTTGTGATTCTGTACTACCAATCACTTGTGATTCTGTGTTGCCGATCACTTGTGATTCTGTATTGCCAATCACTTGTGATTCTGTGTTGCAGATCACTTGTGATTCTGTGTTTCCAATCACTTGTGATTCTGTATTGCCTATCTCTTATGTTGATGATGTTCACAATCTATGCCTTGACCTTGTGTTTGGTTGCATGCATGGTTGATTGATATTTATTCAATTGGTTTGTAATAATATTTATTCATTTGGCATGTAATAATTCATTTGGTTATGTAATTTATTTTATATTTGGTATGTAAAATAGATTAGGTTGTAATTTCATTTTTTAGACAAAATGTATTAGGATATATTTTGTAAAATGATGAAGAATGATGAAGACTTGAAGAACACATGAAGAAGCATTTAGATGCAAGGTTAAGTGGGAGATTTGAAATCTCCTACTTTGTGTAATTACCCCTTACCCGGTGGCATTTTGTTTTCGGCTAAACAAAATGCTTACCAAAAGGCTTGATTGTGAACATGTTGTTTTGCATGCTTGGTTGTTTTGTATGATTATGTGGATTGTATGTTTGTATGCTACAAGTTAATCACACAAGTCGACAACTAGAAAATGGCAATTTAATTGGTTAAATTATAACATTATTAACGACATGCAAAACGTCAATTTAAATGGTTAAATTAAAAATGGCTAAAAGGACATTAATAATCGGTTATTAAGAACATGATAAGGATCATATATATATAAAATGGTTTATATCAAGTAATTGGCTAAAATTACAAGACTTGAAAATGGATTTCAAATGAACCATACACTAAATGCATGTTGGTGTATGGCATAAATGTTTTCTTAAACTAGAATTAACGAAAACTTAAAATCCCTTAATCGACAAGGTAAACAAGTTTAACGCCATCCTTTTGTGGGACACTTAAACATAGTAGGTAACTCATAAATGGGATAAAGGTCACCTAACCGTTATGAGCTAACTAATATGGTTAAGGTAAAATTCGCATGCTTGTGGGATAAAGGTCACCTAACCACTTGTATGTTAATTTTACATGTTTACACAATTAGGACGACTTGATTTGGGAATCATGAACTTAGGGTCACCGAAGCATGAGGAACAAATAGGCGTTGATGGGATAAATATGACATGCAAAAGGATTGCATGATCCCATAATTTAGAAGTTGCAAAAGGATTGCAATTGTCATATAATGACTACCTAACTAAATCAAATGACGGGATAAAGGTCACCTAACAGAAATTTGGTTTACCGTTGGATTCTAAAATTTAATATATATATCAATTGGATTTAAAGGGTATTGATTGTTAAATTTAAAATCGATACTTAAATGAACTTTGTTAAATTTTGTAGATGGCCGCCAATAACAACAACATGCAAAACGCACCTATTAACTTGAACAACCTATCATTAAGGTCTCTCCTCGAGAAAGACAAACTCAACCATACGAACTTTATGGATTGGTTCCGCAATCTTAGGATTGTCCTCAAACTTGAGGATAAGGCGTATGTGTTGGAAGACCCCATTCCCGATCAACCCGACGAGGATGATACGGAAGGCATGGCTTATTGGGATAAGTATTGCGCCGATTCGGTGAAAGTTGCTTGCCTAATGCTTGGGACTATGATACCCGAACTCCAAAAGGATTTCGAGCATCACACTGCATACGACATGATCACGCAATTGAAGGAGATGTTCCTTCAACAAGCTCGTGTCGAGCGCTTTGAAACGGTCCGAGCGCCTCATGCATGTCGTATGGACGACTCCCAATCCGTTTCATCTTATGTCCTTAAGATGAAAAGCCTCATTGATCGCGCAAACCGTCTTAATCTAAACATATCTAATGAGCTTGCCACGTATCTTATCCTAAACTCCTTGTCAAAGAGGTTTAACCAATTTGTAATTAATTACAATATGAATGGGATGGATAAGACCATTGGCGAACTTCATGGCATGCTTAGAACGGCGGAAACTAGCATGGGTAAGAGGGCTTTACCCGTGCTAATGGTCAATGATGGTGGGTCCAAAGGTAATATCACCTCTAAGCCAAAGGCGGCTAAGAGGAAAGGACCCGCCCATCAAGGCAAGGGAAAGGGAAGGATGGTTACCCCAACCAAAAACAAGAACAAGAAGCAAAAGGTTGCCGGACAAGCAAACCCCAAGGAAGACCCGTGCTTCGGTTGCGGTGAAATGAGTCACTGGAAATGAAACTGCCCGGTCTACCTTAAGGAGTTGAAGGAAAAGAGGGATGCGGGGCAAACCTCAGGTAATATATATATGGTATATATAGAGCTTAGTATTACTTCTTCTAATACATGGGTATTAGACACTGGATGTGGAACTCACATTTGCAATTCTTTGCAGGGGTTCAAAAGAAGTAGCAAGCAAGCGGGAACATCAAGTCCTTTATGGGTAATGGAGCCAAAGTGCAAGTGAAGGTTCAAGGAGACTTTGTATTAAAGCTTCCAAGTGGTTTGGAACTTATTTTGAACAATGTTTTGTATGCACCGGATTTATGTCGAAACATTATTTCAGTTTCCCGTTTAAAACAATGTGGTTTTTATCTTAATTTTGTTAATGATGATATCCACGTTTATTTAGATAATGTATTCTATTTTAAGGCTTCGCCTTCAAATGGAATTTATGAATTGGTTCATGATGACACATCATCTAGTAGCTCAATATACCATACTAGCACCAAGAAACTCAAAAGGGATTTGAGTGATTCCTACTTATGGCATTATCGCCTTGGTCACATAAACAAGAACCGAATGCATACACTTCAAAAGAATGGACTTTTGAAATCAAATGAACTAGACTCGTTTGATGTATGTGAGTCTTGTTTACAAGGAAAAATGACTAAATTACCTTTCAAAGGGACCTATGAAAGGGCTAAGGACTTATTGGGATTAATACATTCGGATGTATGTGGACCCTTTAAGCCCATAACTAGGAATGGTGAAAGATACTTCGTTACTTTCATTGATGACTTCAGCCGTTTCGGATATGTCTACTTGTTAAAACATAAGGACGAAACTTTTGAAGCATTCAAAGAGTATCAAAATGAAGTACAAAATCAACTCAATAAGACAATCAAGGTACTTCGTACCGATAGAGGAGGTGAATACCTAAGCGATGCTTTCCAAGATCATCTTAGAAGTTGTGGGATTATCTCACAACTCACTCCTCCTGGAACACCCCAACTGAATGGAGTTTCCGAAAGGAGGAACCGAACCCTAATGGATATGGTTCGATCTATGATGGCTAGAAGCTCGTTACCTCTATCATTTTGGGGTTATTGTCTATGCTCCGCGGCTCGTATTTTAAATATGGCCCTAACCAAGAAAGTGGAACGAACACCTCATGAGATGTGGTTTGGAAAACCTCCATCTCTATCATACTTAAAGGTATGGGGATGTGAAGCTTACCCTAAGCGTTATGTCCCTAATAAGTTGAATGCTCGATCCACGAAGTGTATCTTCATAGGATATCCCAAGGATGATATGGGATATTATTTCTATGATCCATCCGAGCGGAATGTATTTGTTGCTCGGAAGGCGGAATTCCTTGAAACTAAGTTCCTAATGGAAGGAAATAGTGAAAGGAAGATAGATCTTGAGGAGGTTCAAGATCAAGTAGATGATACACAATTGGTTGACACTAGCACTCAACATGAAAATGTTGAGAGTGATCAAATGGATGATCAAAATACACAAGACGTTCGCAGATCTGGTAGGATTAGTAATCCTCCTGAGAGATATGGGTTTCTCATGGATGGTTGCTATATGGTTGATTTGGATGAACCAATAAACTACCAAGATGCTTTATCAAGGATTGATAAAGATAAATGGCAGGAAGCCATGAACGCTGAGATGCAATCCATGTATGACAACCAAGTTTGGGAACTTGTTATACAACCTGCTGGCTCAAGGCTAGTTGATTGTAAATGGCTTTTCAAAATTAAAACCGACATACATGGAAACTTGGATACATATAAAGCTAGACTTGTAGCAAAAGGTTTCACTCAAACTCAAGGGTTTGACTATGATGAAACCTTTTCGCCTGTGGCAATGCTAAAGTCTATTTGGATATTACTTGCCATTGCTGCTCATTATGATTATGAAATATGGCAAATGGATGTCAAGACCACTTTCATAAATGGATATCTTGTGGAAGATGTCTATATGGTTCAGCCTGAAGGTTTTGTTGATTCGAAATATCCTAAAAAGGTATGCAAGTTAAAGAAGTCAATCTACGGATTGAAACAAGCATCTAGAATGTGGAATCATCGTTTTAATGAGGAAGCCGTGAAATTTGGCTTCATTAAAAATGGTGATGAAGCTTGTGTATATAAGAAAGCTAGTGGGAGCACTATCATGTTCCTTGTACTATATGTGGATGATATATTGTTATTTGGAAATGATATTCCGGCAATGCAAAGAGTTAAAACTTGGCTAAGTAAATGCTTCTCCATTAAGGATCTTGGAGAAGCACAATACGTTTTGGGGATTGGGATCTACAGGGATAGATCCAAGAAACTGATAGGTTTGAATCAAAGTGCATACATTGAAAAGATCTTGAAAAGGTTCAAGATGGAGAACTCTAAGAAAGGTTTGGTACCTATTCAAAGAGGAACACTCCTTAGTTCATCTCAGTGCCCCACCACGAAAGATGAACAAGAGAGAATGAAGAAAGTCCCATATGCGTCCGCCATTGGGTCAATCATGTATGCAATGATATGTACTAGACCGGATGTGTCATGCGCTCTTAGCCTGACAAGCAGATACCAGAATAACCCAGGAAACAGTCATTGGATTGCTGTTAAAAGTATATTGAAATACCTTAGGAGGACTAAGGATATGTTTCTAATATATGGGTCTGGTGAGGAGGAACTCGCTGTAAAAGGTTACGTGGACGCGAGTTTCCAAACTGATCGAGATGATTCTCGATCACAATCTGGTTATGTCTTCACGTTAAATAGAGGTGCAGTCTCTTGGAAGAGTTCAAAACAGGATGTTGTTACTTTATCCACTACAGAGTCGGAGTACATCATCGCATCATTGGCAGCTCAGGAAGCTGCATGGATGAAGAAATTCATCGACGACTTAGGAGTAGTCCCTTCCATTCAGGACCCTCTTGAGATCTTTTGTGACAATGAGGGTGCGATTGCTCAAATCAAGGAACCTCGTGCTCACCAAAAGACCCGTCACATTGAGCGGAGATTCAACTACATAAGGGATGAAGTTGAAAAGGGAAAGATATGTATTCGCAAAGTTCACACAGATCTTAATATAGCGGATCCTCTCACGAAGCTCTTACATGGAGCAAAACATACTGGACATGTTTGTGCATTAGGTCTTCGATATTCTAGTGATTGGTCATGATCTGTTTAAGTATTGTAACGGAACGAAATTGTTCAAACTCATTAACATAATTATGGTATTAATTTATTTTGAGTCATGTTCCTATTTTGCATATTTTATCCATGAATAAGTAATTATTCTAAAATTCCGTAGTCGATCACATTCGTGGGAACAAATGTGAGGTTTAGACTATTATGAACTTGGATTGGTATACATTCACGGGATGAATGTGGGGCAAGGTTGCAACCAAGGTTCATAGATATTTGTGGGACGCAAATATTGGAAGACCCGCTCTCAAGACTTACTAAATAGAGCCTTTGTGGTTGATCACTTGTAATCTTGAGTAAAGGCGAATATCATTGTATCCTCTGACCTGAGATACATATTGGGTTCGGATATTTACCAAGTATTGTGCCTTGATTCTTTCCTTCGCTATTCTGAAATATGGTAGCTCACAAGGAAGAGCTCAGGTATAATGCAAGGTACATATTTAGGACGTATGTAGTCAAGATAGAATTTGTCCCTCTTATTCGTTGAGAGTCAGATGTCTAAGGCCTGATAAAGTTAAATCTAAAAGAGAGTGATCACTCTGTATCTCTTGGATTTAACATGACATCTAGGACGAAAGGAAATAATGAAAGATTCACCTATTCATATTCGAGGTGGGAACTCGAAAGGGATGATGTTATTGAATGGCACAAAGTCATAGCATATTGGGGTGATGGACGGTCGTTAGGTGGTATCCATCACTTGCATTAATTTCTTATGTTTCTCGTGCAAGTGGGAGATTGAAGGTTCTTCGTATGCACAAGAGACATATTAAATTAATGTGGCCAATGTGTTATGATCCAAGTCGGGTCATACCCAATAACAAGCTTACCGACACCTTATTCGTATTTGATCTTAGCGACTGGATCGTTGATTAAATACGCGACACTTGGATTTTAAGAAAATTGGTTTTCTAAAATCATATTACTTGATGTGTATATAAATTATGGAATAATTTATATAATTAAAACTTAATTATTTATAAGTTAAATAATTAATAATGTTATATTACATTTTATAAAAAAATGGGTTTTATATAAAATGTACATGGAAGTTTATAAAAGGGTTTTATAAAAACTAATTCTTTTATAAATCATTTCATTTATAAAACTAATTATGGAAGTGGCATTGGAGTCTTAACAAGCATGCACTTGACTAGCATTTTGTGTGGTCACTTCCATAGATTCCATGTGCATATGTACCAAGACCTCTTGGAGACACAAACACATGAAAACACATCAAAAATCTGCACAAAACACTCTCAAAAACCCTGCTGAATTCGTGGCCTTTTGGGAGGAAGAAAGGGTTCTTCATTTGGTTTTTGCAAGCTCTATTCAAGTGTAATTAAATCCTAACCAAAGGCTAGGTGTTGGTGCAAAAGCTTGGGGTATTTCTCCTTGAGGTTTCATCATTTTGAAGCTCCATTCTTCATCATCATCATCATCTTTTGAATCAACCCTCAACTAGCTTGAGGAGGTATGAACTCTAAACCCACTCTTAGTTTGTAAGTATGTTTCACAACTTGATCCTATTTGGGATTTAACTTTAAATGGTTAAAGATTTACAAGTCTAAAATTGGTAATTAACATGCTTCCGCTTTCTTAATTCTTAAAATGGTTTAAGTATATTATAAACTTGTTAAATCCCAACATTTCTTTAGACTAAGATTTAGGTGCTCTAGAATTTTGCGACGCTGTTTATAAATTTTAGTACCTTTTAAGTTACGACGCGCTATTTTCTTATTTTTATTTTTCGATGTTTTTCGACGCGTAATCTTTTTCTTTCTTATTTCTCGACACGCTAGTTTTTAAGACATAGATTTTCTATTTCTTCTCTAAAATTCCAAACAAAAAATTATTTTAAGTGGTTAAATTGATAGACATCCAAATTTTCTGATTCGTAGTAATAGTTGGATTTGTTAGTGGCGAGTTGTGGGCTTCCGATTTAAAGGGTCCTGGCTACCTGCTGCATCTATTGGCTATTCGAAACGTGGGCAAAATCAGAAAAGTCTATTAATTTGATAACTTATATAATTTTTTATTTTATAACTAATAGGATAATCAGTAAATGCACCACATTGTAGCTAAAATTTGGTAATAAGCGCATTATGGAAAATCTCGAATATATTCTGGAAACTCTTTATGACATACGAAATCAATACTCTCAAACGGGTGTTGATGACAATTCGTTCGGTCAATCTTGGATAACGAATGACGAAACAATAACTGGTTGTGAAATCTGTGGAGATTATCACTCAACATGGAAATGTTATTACGTTCCTATGGAAAATTAAGCACCCACAGAACCTGAATGGAATGATTATGAAGAATACAATTCAAATTGGGATTATTCCCAAGAATATATCCAAACTCAATAACCAGATGACGAGGAAAATTATGTGTCTGAAAATTCTTTAGATTATATGAAAATCAAACTCGAAGAACTTGATGCTCAAAATGAACAAATGAGAGAGTTTGTAAATCGGCAAGCTGAAACTCTATCAGATTACACACCTGTTGATCTGAGGAGTCGTGTGCAAGAAAATCTCATATCATCGAATTTTGATGAATTCGAGAGCTCCAAAATCACCAATTATCCCGATGATACTTTTTATTCAGTCTTACCAATTTCACAACATATCGACACATTAGCCTCTACCAACGAAATCATCAATCCATCAATGGATGAAGAAGAAATAAGGGTGACAAATTGGTACTCTTGGGAAAACGATAACGTTGAAAACTTTACCCCCGAGACCAAAGTAGTGGGACCGATAAGTACCGTTAGTGAAGAAGAATTTGCTTCGATCCCGAAATTCACCATTCCACAACCTTCCAACCCAATATTCTCAATAGACGAGTCATCTACCGAAGATGAACTACGAGCTGTAATAGAGAATGACACCTCGAATTTCAACCAATTGGGTAATAGAGGTGAAAACTTTAATCCCGAGAATAAACGGAAGGAAATATTAGGAATTGTCCACCCTATAGTATGTATGTCGGTGTATATCGATCCATTTGACCAAGAACCAGAAAAGAGACATATACATTTACTAAAAGCTACACTTAAAAAAGAATTAAGTAGTGACGATCAGGTGGGTCTAAACTTTAAACATTGATATATTATACACCACCCGAGATGTAAATAACTGGCTCACTATTCTAATTCGTGGAACTTATTCTACCGACTTCACATGTCGTCAGCTAAGTGTGGGGAAGTCTAACCCCACTTAACGTTAAATTAGGGGTTCGGGTTAGTGCATAACTCATTAATAAAAATGCACGATTAGGGTAAAAGAAGCATTTTCAAATATTAGTAAACAGTTCAGAAAAGCAGCCGTTTTTGAAGAAAAACATGTGTGATAAAACAAGAAGGAATGAACGATGAGGTGCACCATCTATCATTCGACGAGCTTTGTAATTACAAACTGGGTATTATTAATCACTTTTCTACACTAATCACCCTCATGATTTATAATTAGAGTCTGATTTCATGCAAATGAGGGCATTGCATGGTCTCAAGTGTGGGGAAGGGTTATAAATTCTCTCGGGTTTATACTTGGCTTATTTTCTAAATATTGTGAAAATTTTAAAATTTTTCAACTAAATGAATTCAAAATCATGTTTATACATATTTATGAACGATAAAACTAGGTGTTAATACCGAAATTATTGTTACCTCGAAAATGACATAAATTGAGAAACAACTAAAACGCTTGAATTTATTTATTAGGATATAAAAAGACGCATGAAAAAATCCAAGTGTGGGGAGAATGTACCAAGTTATTCAATTAAGAACTATCTATCACATGTTTCAGTAAAGTTATTGCAGGTGCTTTTGTTTTGGACTAAATTAACTGTTTTACCCGATAAAAGAAAAGAAAAGATGGATCTACACGATGAATCAATTCCATCATTAAAAGGAAGTAAAGTCTTCCGAAAAAGACACGCGCTTCTTGATTTAGGTCAAGAAGTTGTCGTCCAGACCAGCTGTAGGTTGACGAAAAATCTAGAAAAGTCATCTCTAAAATCAGCAGGAAATCCACGGACCTCAGCATCAAACAGGGTCGCCATGTGGTCAGACTTATCCTAACCATGAGAGGATCTGTCTCTTAAAATGGGGAGGGCGCCGTGCAAATTAGCTTGATAAGACTAATGAATCAAACCCCCAGAAAGGATAATCTCCTTAAAGATTAAAAATCAGCTTTAAGCTTGATATTACTCAATCCTTGAGATTGACCTTAAAGATTGAGAATTACAAACTCATGGAATTCAATGATATCTAAACTCGAGCTTGAACGAGAAAATATTTTGATCAAAAATAAAACCGATTTGTTTTCTGAAAACCCATTTTCAATGCGTTCATTACCATTGAACGTAAAATCCTGAGAATTCACAAGAATTCATTAGGTCACCTGAACCAAATCGGGTGTCAACCGTAAGAACGGTGGTTGCATAGAATGGTCGGAGACAGGACCTTGTACCAGACCGAAAAAATTATAGGATGATCTTTACTATTGCTCCTACAAAGGATAGTACTAGCATCCGACACGTTTTTGGACCATAATCAAATGCATGTCATTAGACATTGCCTTAACAGTTGCTTGTTCAACGCTTTCCTTTACAACCGGACGGTAGTTTTCCGAAAGGTAATATACGGAGCAAGTATACTGGACGTGTTGCTTTTCCAATACAAGGATAGCAAGTGGGTGACACAAAACCATAAGTTTTGAGCTAAAATTTTCAAATCTGAAACCCACAAAACCCACAAAAATATTTTGCAAACACCGGTGAAGGGTTATTCCGGAAGACTTATCTAGGGTAAAAGCTAGATTGAATTTTCAAAAGATCAAATGTTTTCATAAAGATCCAATTTCCTAAAGGATCTAAATTTTTATAGTCATGTGGGACTGTAAACCACATCGTTACTATCATTGTTTATACCGCCGTATCAAAATCACTGATGTATAAAGAGTGAAGAATAAAGAAGTGATTCGTGTGATTTAATTTCAAGTTTTGTATTGCTTGAAGACAAGCAACGTTCAAGTGTGGGGATATTTGATAGTGCTCCAAATGAACATATATTTAGTAGCAATATCCTTCTAATATGTAAAGTTTTCAGTTGCAATTGTTCTATTTTCAAGTAATATTCGTTTAAATAAATAAGTACGAAGACAAAAGGCGAAAACGAAGATTTGAAGACGCAAACGTTCAAAAAGCTCAAATGTACAAGATACAATTCGAATGGTTCAATTTATTGATAAGAAACGTCTAAAAATGACAAGAGTACAAGTTGTGAAACGCAAAGTACAAGATATTAAATTGTACGAAAAGGCGTTCAAAAATCCAGAACCGAGACATGAACCAACTATCAATGCCCGACGTAACGGACCAAAAATTACAAGTCAACTATGCACAAGAATATAATATAATATATAAATAATTATATAAAATTATATATATATTATATTATATAATAAAAACGTCGACAAGAAAATGGCCAAAAGTTGGTGAGCTGGAGTGCATCACTTCGCGATCTCGGAGCTGGAAGGCACAAATGCTTCGCGATCTCGGAGCAGTCATTTTAGAAAATGCCTATAAAAGGCCACGAAATCTGCCGAGTTCTTTGCACCATATCAAACTCTCTATCTCTGTAATATATATATATATATATATATATATATATATATATATATATAATATTTATATATATAATATAAATTAGTTTAGTTTTATATTAGTTAGTTTAGTTAATGTAACGGTTAATTACGGGTTTTGAAGTCGAAGTTCTCTCCGTGTAACACTACGCGATAAATAATCAATGTAAGCTATGTTCTCCTTTTTAAATTAATGTCTCGTAACTAAATTATTATTATGCTTATTTAAGTCGAAGTAATCATGATGTTGGGCTAAATATTAAAAGACGGGGTTATTGGGTTTTGGACCATAATTGGGGTTTGGACAAAAGATCGACACTTGTGGAAATTAGACTATGGGCTATTAATGGGTTTTATATTAAATTAACGATACCTCATTAATTTAATATAAAGGTTATGATTTGACGTATCTATATATAACCACATACGCTTAATCGGACACGATGGGCGGGATATTTATAAGTACGAATTATTGTTCATTTGACCGGACACGGGGATGGATTAATAGTTACTGGACTCATTAAAACAGGGGTGGATTACATTCAAGAATAATTGGTGTAATTGTTAACAAAGTATTAAAACCATGGATTACACACAGTCGATAACCTGGTGTATTCATTAAACAAAGTATTAAGACCTTGTTACAGTTCGAATCCCCAACCCTCACACTTTATAATTATGACCGATGGACTATTATGGCAAAACCAGATGGACTTATCGAATAATCCAGGACAAAGGACAATTAACCCAGGGTAATAAATTAAAATCAAAACGTCAAACATCAAGATTACGGAAATTTGAATAAGCATAATATATTTTATTTTATATTTTCTCGTACTTTTATTTATTTTGTCATTTTAATTATTGTTATTTATTTTATCGTTGGTTAAATATCGTCATTTACTTTACGCTTCGCTTAAAATATAAAATCGATAAACCGGTCATTAAACGGTAAACCCCCTTTTATATATTATTACTATATATAATATATTTTGTACAAATATAATTGTTTAAAAATATAGTGTAAAATAAGTCGTCTCCCTGTGGAACGAACCGGACTTACTAAAAATTATACTACTCTACGATTAGGTACACTGCCTATAGTGTTGTAGCAAGGTTTAGGTATATCCCATTTGTAAATAAATAATTAAAACTTGTGTTATTTGTAACGTATTTCGTAATAAAAATATATAACTATTTCACGTACACCTCGCACGACATTAAGTTTTTGACTATCAATAATAGTCTACATCAGAACAAAACTGAAAGTATATGACTTGTATGTGAGTTTCTAACAGATATATAATATCCATGTCATCAACTAAAAAAAAATTAAAAAATTTCACATAAATATATATTTTAATCGTTTCAACCAGTAATCGGTAACTTTTGTTTACACAAAAATAATTTGAAAATTCATGACCTACAATGATATTTATTAGGGTATATAGCCTACAATGAAACAAACGTGAAAATGTATTGCATATATGTAGCTTTAACCCTTCACAGAAAGTAGTGTAGTTTGAACTTATATACAAGTCACATGATCACACACGTAAAACTTCGTATACATCGACAAAAACGATCAATGTACTTTCCGTAAACTTGTACTGCTATTTTCTATACATCGACAAAAACGATCTATGTACTTTTCGCACAATATCTATATATCTATATCACTATATGATTACATTTAGAAGGTATCGAGCTCCACTTGTGTGGCCTACAAAATCGCGTACTGTTAAACCTTGTAATAATTATTACATTATTGATATAATATATATTTATATTACATATACCACATATAAGAAATCTTAAAATACTTAATGTAACCCTAATCGACCAAAGGCACGATTAACTTTGGGCCAACCCTTATCTGTATTCTATAGAGTATTACATATGCGCGACCGATGGGTGGTGTGGTAAATTGCAGGGGAGCGGTGTGTTGCCTGTTGGTGATTTTGGTGCATCTAACGTACATTTTAGTTAGTTGCGATTTACTTGAATGCATGTGTTAGCTAGCTATACTTAACAACGGGTTCGGAGAGTGTGGAGTATACGCCCGTAAGAGTTGGCTACTAACTGTCGAGCAAAATGCGGGGGTCAAGGGGGCTGCGCATTCCAATGCTTATAGGTTTTATGTGATAGAACCTAATGATTTTATTTCGATTAACACCGTTATAGAATCAAGAGATGCAATATTTGATGAATCCCATTTTACATCAATACCTAGACCAAGGGACGTGATTTCTCATTCAAATGAGACTACACAAGGAGTTAACTTGGAAGAAATTCCAAGTGAGTCACTAGAATGAGACGACCCGTTCTAATCCATAAGGACGAATACAATAACATATGATTACATCGTGAGGTATTTGACCTCTAAATGATACATTTTACAAACATTGCATTCGTTTTTAAAAGACATACTTTCATTACATCGAAAGTTGACAGACATGCATACCATTTCATAATATATCAAACTATCAATGACCTAATAATAATCTTGTTGAACTCAACGACTCGAATGCAACATCTTTTGAAATATGCCATGAATGACTCCAAGTAATATCTCTAAAATGAGCAAATGCACAGCGGAAGATTTCTTTCATACATGAGAATAAACACGCTTTCAAGTGTCAACCAAAAGGTTGGTGAGTTCATAGGTTTATCGTAATCAATCATTTTCATAATTTTAATAGACCACAAGATTTTCATTTTCATAAATATCATTACACTCGCAAGTGTATAAAAATTCATTCGTATGATGAACACCTGGTAACCGACATTAACATAATGCATATAGAATATCCCCGCATACTCGCAAGTATGCCATAAATATTGGCAATCGCAATCACCATTTAAATCGAAGTACTAAAGCATTCCAAATTCCAGAATGGGGTTTGTTAGGCCCATAGATCTATCTTTAGAATTCGCGTCAATTAGGGGTCATCTCCCTAATTCTTAGGTTACCAGACTTGAAGGGGCAATATTCGGTATAGTAATCCAACTATACAATGTAGTTTCAAGTACTTGTGTCTATTTCGTCAAACATTTATAAAACAGCGCACGTATTCTCAGTCCTAAAAATATATATTGCAAAAGCATTTAAAAAGAGAGCAAATGAAACTCACTATACTGTATTTTGTAGTAAAAATACATATGATGACATTGAACAATGCATGGTTGGCCTCGGATTCATGAACCTATATTATTCGTATATTCATTAATACATAATATCGTATTCGAACAAATATTTATATTATTATTAGTGATAATTTTTATATATATTATTATATATTTATTTTATATATTTTAATAAATAATAAGATCTTAATATAGTTTACTTATGTGTATTAAATATATTGTTATATGAATATCATTTGTTAGTTAAGTTAATGGAAATATTAAGATATGGGTAATAATACTATTAAATTTAAATATAATAATAATAGTGCAAATTTTATAAATATTTTTAGTGCTAATAATAATGATATTACTAGTTTTAATAAATTATAGTTTAAAAATAATGATACTTCTAGTATTAATGAAAATAGTAATAATATTGATATTATTAGTAACTGTAAACATAACCATTTTATTACTAATATTAATAATTTTAGTAATTGTTCATTAAAAGCTACTGATAATAATAATAATCCTAATCATACTAAAATTTATATTAATATTAGTACTATCAGTAATAACTTTAATAATACTTAATAAGGTTACTTAATAACAAAATGATAACAACATTAATTATAGTATTTATGTCTACATAATAATAGATAATACACATCTTAGTCGTTAATAATTATAATAATAATAATAATAATAACAACCATATTCTTAATTATAACCATAATCATAATAACAATAATGATAAATGATAACTAATACTTAAATAATAAAATTTGTAATAATAAATACATCAATAATGTTAATATTTATAATAACAATATTCATATTACTTATAATCATGGTAATAATAATAATAATTATAATTCTAATAATATTTAGTAATAATAACACTAATAAATTATAACAATAATAATAATAACAATATTAATAATAAAAAGAATTTAAAAAAATTAAAACTACGTTTAATTAGAGTTATGAAAAAAAAACTGTCTGCACCTAGAATCGAACTCAAGACCTCTCGAATACCCGCACACACACAAAACCGTTCCACTATCCTTTCATTTCTGATTAAACCCAAAGCCAATTTTATTTAACCCTTCCATTATGTTTCTCCTTCTTCTTCATCCTCTTCACATTATAGTTCGATCAGGGGTATCAAAACCAATATATCCAACTCATACACAACGAATTTTGATACTTCAAAATAATACTAATTTTATAAAATCAAATGGTTATATCAATTGCTAAAAAATAAAAAAAATAGCGTCGCTGCTGTGCAGCTCACGGTTTTAAAAAAAATGATTTAGAGTTTGAAAATGTTTTAGCTAAAAATCACAACATGAAATAAGTTGTAAAACTTTTCTAAAATCTTTCTCAATCCTCAATTTCCCTTAAATCGTAACAGATATCAAGAATTCAATTGAAGAACAATATTTGACTTTTTAATTTGAAAACTTTAACTCTCAAATTCAAGCTCAATCGAAAGAGTTAACGTTTGAAAACTTATAGATAGATTACGTGGTTAATTTCTAACACATCTGCGTTTTTATATTTTTAAGATTTCTTCGATTTCGTGTTTTGAATTAATTCAGTCGTGTACAGAGGAACCAAGTTTGTTCCTCATTTCTCTGTTAAATCCTTCAGTTAATAGAATCTGTAACATGTTTATGATCGAGAATGATAATGGATAACTGAACAATTATTGGTAATTGATTGATAATTAATTGTAGAGATGTTAGGTTCGACCAGGGTTCACGAGCAGGGAACAAGAGAGAAAGAGGGAAAGAAAATAAAAAATAGTGTGATAGTGTATATATCTGTTCTTATTTCTTTTTTTCTTTTTTTTTAATTTGTATTAATAATAATAATTAAGTAAATAAGTATTTTAATAATAATAGTAAATGATAAAAATAAATATATGATAATATTAATACTAACAAGAATGATAATAATAAGTTTAGTATTAATTAACAGTGATGATAACTATACTAATAAAATGATGATTTTTAATGATAATAGTTACAAAAATTTATAAAAATAATAATGATAATATTAATGTAACAATTTACATGTATCATACTTTATATCTATATTTTATAATTTTAATAGTATTAATAATACCGATATTATTATTTATATAATGTTTAATAATTATAAAATATATATTATATGATAATATATTTTAAATTTTTAATATTTATGCATTTTAATATAAATACATTATATAATATATGTTTGCATTTTCATAATGAAAATATAATTGTCTTACCTATACATATATGTATTGTATATATGTTTATTTAAAATATCACCTTATTTCATCATAGAAATAAATAGTATAAATTTCAACACATAATACTCATGACTTTTATATATATACCCATATACATATGATATAATAATTGTTATATATATATATATATATATATATATATATATATATATATATATATATATATATATATATATATATATGTATATATATGTCTATATTTATTACATAACAAGTTTTTAAATCATGTATTATTTTACATCTTTAATTTCAACAACTGTAAAGCATACTATTTTTATTAATAATTTTAGATTACAATATATATATATATATATATATATATATATATATATATAAATCATATGTATATATATATATATATATATAGATTCATTTTAATATACACCTAATTGTTTTGTATCTTATTTTACATAGGTAATTCTAATGTTTAAATTATATTTTATAATTTCAAATTATTACATATATATATATATATATATATATATATATATATATATATATATATATATATATATATATATATATACATATTTATTAACAATTAATGGTTCGTGAATCGTCGAAACTGGTCGAATATAATTGAATACATGAACATAGATCCAAAATTTTCGAGACTTAACATTATAGACTTTGCTTATCGTGTCGGAAACATATAAAGATTGAGTTTAAATTTGGTCGGAAATTTCCGGGTCGTCACATAGAACCTCGTAGGGGCTCTAGAACTAGGACACCCAAGTCGTATGTTTCTGATTTTCAACTTTACCTAGTTGAAGGATCGAGAGATTGTGTTAAATCACAATTTTCATACTGTTATAGTATAGATGATGATCCTAGAACCTTTGATGAGGCTATGAAATCTCGTGACGTTGCTTTTTGGAAAGAAGCAATTGAAGACAGAATGAGTTCTATTTTGGAGAATAATACTTGAGTATTAACAGATTTACCACCGAGATGCAAACCTTTGGGAAACAAGTGGATCTTCAAGAAGAAGATGAAAGTTGATGGCACAATTGATAAGTTTAAAGCTAGACTGGTTATCCAAGGCTTTAAACAAAAGGAGGGTATTGATTACTTTGATACATATGCTCATGTTGCTCGTATCACTACTATTAGATTGTTAATAGCACTTGCTGCTACGTATGGTTTAGTAATCCATCAAATGGATGTCAAAACAGCATTCTTGAATGGTGATTTGGAAGAGGAAGTGTATATGAGACAACCAGAAGGGTTTGTTATGCCAGGTCAAGAGCATAAGGTGTGCAAGTTAGTTAAATCATTGTACGGGCTGAAACAAGCTCCCAAGCAGTGGAATTAGAAGTTTGATGATGTGGTGTTATCTAATGGTTTTGTACTAAATCAATCTGACAAATGTGTATATAGCAAATTCGATCAATCTGAAAAAGGTGTGATCATTTGCTTATACGTGGATGACATGTTGATCTTTGGTACTGACCAAGATCAAGTTGATAGAACAAAGGAGTTTTTATCTTCGAAGTTCTCCATAAAGGACATGGGAGTGGCAGATGTAATCCTAGGCATAAGGATTAAAAGGGATGATAGAGGTATCATGATCACACAATCTCATTACATTGAGAAGATTCTGAAACGGTTTAAGTGTGATCAATGTTCTCCCTTGAATACTCCCGTTGATACAACTGTGAAGCTTATGCCCTATTCGGGTAAAGCTGTATCACAGCTTGAATACTCTCGAGCAATTGGTTGTTTGATATATGCTATGACAAGCACACACCCAAATATTGCTTTCATAGTGGGAAAACTGAGTAGGTTTACTAGTAATCTAAATACTACTCATTGGCGTGCTGTGGTTAGAGTATTCAAGTATTTAAAGAGTACTATGGATTATGGTATCACTTATACTGGGTTTCCTTCAGTTTTGGAAGGATATTCGGATGTAAGTTGGATAACCAATGTCGAAGATCATTCATCTTAGACTGGTTGGATATTCCTACTTGGAGGAGGTGCTATATCATGGGCTTCTAAGAAGCAAACATGCATTACAAATTCAACCATGGAGTCTGCATTTGTAGCTTTAGCTACAGTTGGTAAGGAAGCTGATTGGTTGAGGAATCTGATTCATGAAATTCCTTTGTGGCCAAAGCCAATATCTCCTATTTCCATCCGTTGTGACACTGAAGCTACTTTGGCTAAGGCTTATAGCCAAATGTACAATGGAAAGTCTAGACACTTAGGTGTTAGACACAGTATGATTCACGAGATGATTTCACATGGAGTGATATCCGTAAGTTTTGTTAGATCACAACAAAATTTAGCGGATCACTTGACTAAAACATTAGCCCGAGACTTAGTGCACAAGTCGGCTATTAGTGGGATTGAAGTCCACATAAATTTTCCAAAGTGAGACGCCCAATTCTCTTCTAGTACAACGCTAGAAGCTGAATTTAATGAGGTAAGCTTACTTTCTGAAGATTGAAACACATAACATTCTGATACCAAAGTATGTGTTTAGACCTGCAAGTTGAGTTAGGTTGAAGTTATTCTTCTTAATAGTTGTTTTGAAAAATTGCATATGCAGGTGCAAGATGTTGATGTGCAAAATCAGGTATATAATTTATATTAGGAAAAACACTGGTTATTAGAACTATTACACAACTACGGGCAGTGTACCCGATCGTGTAGTAGTATAGATAATGGTAAAATCCGTGTATCGTTCCAAGGACAGTTATATGTGCAAGTTAAGATTGTATAAACTAAGTTGGGATTTAACTAGATAAAACGAAATCAAACAAATACAATATATTGGGTTGCCCTTTAACGATGGATAAATCAATAAAAGAATAAGTTTTAAAGACAATATTTTTGGTATTTTAGATTTATAAAAATGAAAAGATAGTTTTTATATCAAATTAAAGGAATATGCTCATCTAGACTTTTTACCCTCGATATTGAATGTTATTATGGATTAAGACCGGATTGATTAACTATGCACGAGAACTAATTGAGCGGTTTACCAAGAGTAGTCTTGCGCAAACACTCAAACGGGATTACACAATGCAAGTGATGTTCTTGTCATCTAAGACCTCCTATTTGTAATCAACTAATTCAACTAGTCTAAAGACTTGAATGATGATCATGCCAATGATGTGTTGATCATGATCCACTCCTATGTCAACTAATGGTTTAGCTTAGTTCATCCCCTTGGTCCGGTTAAATGCTCAATTCACCCAACCCAAGTAATCAATTAAGTATATGATGTGTGCGAGGTAGTATACGAAATAGTTATATTTTTATTGCGAAATACTATTAAATACGATACAATTTTACACAAGTTATTTATTTATTTATAGTGTGGATATACCTAAACCTTGCTACAATACTATAGGCAGTGTACCTAATCGTAAAGTAGTGTAGTTTTTAATAAGTCCGGTTCGTTCCGCAGGGAGCTAGCTGAGTTTAACGCTATATTTATTTTAAACTATATTTATATCAATATATATATAAGTAATATTATTATTATTATAAAAGGGGGGGTTTTTACCGTTTAATGACCGGTTTGTCGATTTTAAATAAAGCGTAAAGATAAATGACGATAATATAAATGACAGAATTTAAATTGCGATAAAGTAAATTGCAGTAATTAAAATGACAGTAAATAAAGGTACGATGAAATATGAAATAAAAGTATTATGCTTATTTAAACTTCCGTAATCATGATGTTTGACGTTTTGTTTTTAATTAATTGTTACCCGGGTTAATTGTCCTTTGTCCTGGATTATTTGATACCTATTTGGTTTTTGTCCATAATAGTCCATCGGTCATAATTATAAAATGCTCGTCAAATTAACCTTATTCCTGAAGTCAAATATTCTAACTAATTAGGGATTCGAACTGTAACAAGGTTTTAATACTTTGTTAATAATTACACCAGGTTTTCGACTGCGTGTAATCCAAGGTTTTAATACTTTGTTAACAATTACACCAATTACCCTTGTATGTAATCCACCCCTGTTTTAATAAGATATGAACATTAATTTACCCACTTGATCAGTTTGAATAATCAATTACCCAACCCGAATAATTAATTAAATGATCGTAAAAGATGTCGTATAAACGTCACTAAATTGGACATGCATAATCATTTTAATAATTATTAGATTAACTAATTTGAAGATAGGTTCGACAGATTCCAATGAGTTGTCATTCGATTAGACTATATCCCCTACTTATTAATAGTCAATAGTCCAATGTCCACAAGTGTCGGTCTTTTGTCCAAACCCGAATTATGGTACAAAATCCAATAACCCCGTCTTTAATATTTAGTCTAACATCATGATTACTTCGGCTCAAATAAGCATAATAATAACTTAGTTACGAGACATTAATTTAAAAAGGAAGAACATAACTTACAATGAGTATTAATCGCGTAGTGTTACACGGACAGAATTTTGACTTACAAACTTAAAACATTGGCCACTATAACCTTATTATTATTATTAAACTTTAAATTAAAATTAAAATTAAAATTAAAATTATATATATATTTTTTACGTAGATAGAAAGAAGGAAAAGGATGATTGAAATCGATCAGAATGCGCGACCTTTTATAGGCCCACTTTGGATTGTACAGCTCCGCGAGTGCGGAGGTTTTATGCTTTACAGCTCCGCGAGTGCGGAGATATGGATTCCAGCTCACCATAGTGATTTAAACGTGGGCTGCTTATAAATATAATATATAATAATATATATAATTAATTATATATTATATTATATTCTTGTGCATAGTTGACTTGTAATTTTTGGTCCGTTGCGTCGCGTGCTAAAAGTTGGTTCATGTCTCGGTTCCGGATTTTCGAACGCCTTTTCGTATAATTTAATATCTTGTACTCTACTTTTTGCTGCTTGTACTCTTGTAATTTCTAGACGTTTCTCATCAATAATTTGAACCACTTGGATTGTACTTTGTACTTTTTAGCTTTTTGGTCGTTTGCGTCTTCAAATCGTCAATTCTGTCTTTTGTCTTCACCTTTTATTATTTAAACGAATATTACTTGGAAATAGAACAATTACAACTAAAAGATTATCTTTCTAGAAGGATAATGCTATGAAATATATGTTCGTTTTTAGCATTATCAAATATTCCCACACTTGAGCGTTGCTTGTCCTCAAGCAATATAGAACTTGAATATAACTTTACTAGAATCACTTCTTTATTCTTCACACTTTGTACATCAGTAATTTTAATACGGCGGTTATGAACAATGATGGTAACGATGTGGTTTACAGTCTCACATGACTATAAAAATTTAGATCAATTAGGAAATTGGATCTTTATGAAAACATTTGATCTTTTGAAAATTCAATCTAATTTTTACCTATAACACCCCGCCAAATTACCATCTGACGGCGTGTTAATCCAGGTCCCATAGTTAACAGTTACGCCCTCTATATGAGATGTTTAAAGCAATCGCATTTAATTTTATTAAAAATTAACTTTCAAAAACATAAGTCAATAATCCCAAAATAGAAACACTGTTGTGATCGTAACCACAGGCCAACAGTATTTAAACAGTATAAAAGTTTTAAATGCGAAAGTAAATAATGTTCATTAAATCAAATGCTGACTCCACGGCCAGACATGCAGCAAACACAGCGGAAGCAAACCTCTTAAGGACCTGAGAATAACAACACGCAAAAACAGGTCAACAAATAATGTTGGTGAATCTACAGGTTTAAAAGTATAACAGTATCTGAAAAACAGTTATCAGAAAAATAGTTTAGTTTCCTTGACCACGAGATGTTTGCATAATCCGAGCACCTGAATACTAGCAATGACCCGAGTATAGAAGCCACTATACCCGCCTTACCTCGTAAAATGTTATACACTTGTTCAAATGTATTTAATGTTCAAAGTAAATGCACCACAGTTTTTATAGCGGGTGAGGTTGTCAACCTAACGGATCCGTCCATCTAAATTGTGCTTACACCGATGGTATTAAAAGTATTCAAGCTAGAGGCTTTTTGAACAAACTCAATATGCATATATAGTACTCATGTCAATACAAAAGCATTTAAAAATGTAAGTATAATAGCGTGTATTCTCATCCCTGAAAACATGTAAAAAGTGGGACTGTAGACTCACCTTTGAATAAAGCTCGGATTGAAAAGTGAACAATTAACTTGTACGGTTTATAGCCGAGTAATGCAACCTAAGTATACGTATTTAGGTTGGTCAATATATGTATCTTAAATAAGGGTGGTTTCATAGTGTACGTTGTCTTATTGCTCGACTCGACGCGTTTCAAAGTAAAAGTCAACATATAGTCAAGTAATTCATGCAAGTCAAACAAAATCAACCGAAGTCAAACCGAAAGTCAAACTTGGTCAAAGTAGTTAACTAAAGTCAAAATCAGTAGGTTCATGTCAAATATTGGTCAACATGTCAAACCTAAGTCAAACAATACGTTTTAGGCCATGAATAATCTTTTTCACAATTTCAGTTTATCGTTACGCACAAAGTTCATGAACACGTAGCATACTTAGCACATTATCTCATAGTACAAAATTCAAGTAAACATGACAAACTCCAGATCATAAATATACTTAAAATCGATTCCAAAAAGTCCGGCCAGGGACTCATATGACAATTAAAAGTCAGGAATCAGAAGGGATACATTTGGGGTTTGCCAAGTCAGTTTCTGACTGCCCACTGATTTCATTTTGGCTATATCCGGAGTTAGGAACATGTAATTGATACAAGACTAGTGGCCATAGTTCAAAGACAAATCAAAGTAACACATATAAAAAATCTAGCAACTTTTGTTTAGCCAATTTGTACAGTTTATTCGTGCAAGTTGAACATTCAGTTTTCAGCTCAAATCAGAATTCACATAAAGTATGGCTCTATTGTGCCCAATGCATAAGGTTTCAGAGATTTACATAAACTAAAAATAAGTAACATATCATGTTAAGTTTCATTTTCCAGAAGCATACATGCTCAATCAATAAACATAATCCACAGAGTATAAAACCGTGTGCAATTTACAGATTCGATTCTCATTTAGTTAGTCACATTCGCACGCGATTATCCGAAGATCTAGATACAATTAGCCTATGATATCCCCATGAAAGATGAAGTACTTTTTGTCTACTTTTCAAATATGCAAAGTTTTAATCACAGAAATTAACACATTTTATCATACTTGGTTATTTTCATGCAAGTGCTGTATAAAACTACTTTTACACTAATTCAAGTATATCTCGGGCTATACATAAGCAAGAGACATGATGTCCTAGTCTAAATTGAGTGTTTTTAAATTATCTTTCCAGTGGTATAATGTCCTAGTCTAAATTGAGTGTTTTTAAATTATCTTTCCAGTGGTATAAGTCTCACATTCCAATTCGTTGTCTATCAATACCAGATTTCTGATCAAGCAACAAAAATTACAACGATAATTCAAATCGACATAACTTAATCATATGGAAACGAAATCAAGCGAATCCAAAGCATAAACTCAATAGTTTTTCGCAAGAAATCTGAATATAATATAATAATTAACATTTGAAAAACTTAATTTTTCTGATCAAACAATAACAAATTCGTTTTTAAACCCTAGCGCATCAAACAATCAAAATAAC